>NC_138202.1:320225426-320825426 GCF_964194415.1 Vipera berus
GATAAAGAGATGGGGGCAGTGATGGAAAGCTGACAGCTAGGGTTCGAGATCCGAGCACTGCCATTACTTGCCCCAGCTCCCGCCCAACTAGCAGTTTGAAAGCAAGCAAATGCGAGTACATAAATAGGTACCACTTCAGTGGGACATTAACAGTATTCCATGTGCTTCAGTGTGTAGTCATGCTAGCCATGTCTTTGGAAATGCTGGCTCCCTCAGCTAAGAAACAGAAATCAGCCACTAGAGTCGGAAACGACTAAACAGGGGAAAACCTGTGTGTGTGTGTGTGTGTGTGTGTGTGTGTGTAGTATATATCTATATGTATATACCTTTGTGTATACACACACACTAGTTCAGTACTGAAGAATATCAGGATGGCCTCTAAATTAACTTGGCTGGTATGCAATGCACTGAACTGACTAGACATTCTAGCAAGTGATGAGAAGATGCCTACAATAGAATTGAAATCCAGTAATCTGAACAGAATGTGATTTTAATATGGAATCACTTACCAATCACCCACAGATATATTATGCACACAAATATATTTGGCTTTGTTTCAGCTGGATGATGGCTAATGCCCAGGCTTCACAGAAAAGAGGAATTTTGGAAGAGCAAAAAGAGATTTGATTATAATTGGACTGAAGCTAAAAGCATATATTTTTCCCTTCTCTTGCTTCATTTACACTTCCCTTACTTTCTTTGTGAAATATGCTGTATGGGTATTACATATTTAAAGACAGCAATACCAACTCCATCCTACAGTAAAAGTTTGGAATTATCATTGTTTCTCATAGTATGCCATACAGAAAATTAAGAACAAAATGTACCCTTTGTTGCACATCTTCTGCTAATGCAGAACAAATTATACATTTAATTTCCATCTCAACAAGGAATTTGCATATTGGCTCAAACCTGTAATCCATCAAATCAACCATTCTGCTGAAAATGAAAGGATCGAAGAGAAGATATGTGTTACATTTTTTCCTGACGGAAGTTCCTTCTGCATGGTTATTTTATTTTTAAATTTAAAAAACAATGTCAAAGATTTGCCATTTACAAACCTAAAATAAATCAATTTATTTTTATGCAGCTAACTAGTGAATGATACTTGTCACCAACATGTTTGACTGAACCTTTTTCTTCCCTCACTCTAAATAATAACCACTCATAGCTACCCTGGTATTTGCTTCCCACGCCAAACCCAATTATTAATTTGAAGTTCTTATGAGTGTTGAATTAGGGTGAATACAATAGTTACTAATAACAAACTAAAAAAGCTTGCTATTTAAAGGGCAACAGCTATAAATATATAAAGTTATCAAATATATAAAGGTCTACAAATTGATTTGGATGCTTTCAGATCTAGTCAGCCTAAAGTAAGTTGTCTTTTATTTCTAAAATAAGAAAAGGAACAACATTACAAATTCCACTAGGTTTATGACTATCAAACAGAAAAATGAAAAAGAAATAAGAGAAAGAAAAATTAAGTATTTAGGGTATTAATTAGTCTACATGAGGCAAAAAATGTTTTATTATGCACACTTTCTCTACCAGTTTGAATCTCTGAACTGAATATGTTTCAAATGTATTGATAGAATATATATAAGTTTTGGATCATATTTTCCCAATTTTGAGTCCCTGGTGATTTTGGCTTTTTAAAAAAAACCATACATGGAAATTGACGGTGCTATTTAGGGAGTGGTTGCTGGGCATTCCTGACTTTAAGAGAGGTGATGAACATGACTATTTGTGTTTGTTTTGCCTTCTCCTTACCAAGTCAACCTGTTATTGATCCATAATTGCCAGGACTACCAAGATATAAAAATATTATACCAGTACTCTCCAAAAACATAATCTACAAATCAGAAGGAATGCCATAGGTTAGCACCATTTTTTTGCCAAAATATTTCAGAAATTCTGTGGGAGCAATTTGCACATTGGTATGGGTGCTAATGATGACAAACTAGAGCAGCATACCTTGGTTCCTGTTCCTCTAAAGAGCCCAAGAATTACTGAGTGCTTTTATATCCAGACATTTATTTATTTATTATTTATTAATTTAATTTGTATACCGCCCTTCTCCCGAAGGAAGAAGATGTAGGAAGAAGATCCCTGAGAAACACCAGAGTTTCAGCAATCACCAATTTCTACTTGAGCATAAATTAGCTTATTCAACATTTCTGGTATAAGGATACCCTAGTAAATTAACTGATAGATAAATGCCACCTTATATTAGAAATGACTACTAATTATGTGTCTATCTGCTTCTCCTATCTATGTAGCATAATTTATATGAATCTCTGTTAACATAAACACTAAAATACAAGTATATTTATTCCATTTCCTTAGAGAGGTATCACACCAAGAAACCAAATCTAATTCTAGACTGCATCAGAAGAAAGACAGTGTGGGAGATCAAGAAAAGGCAATGCTCCTGAAAGTCAATGTACTTCAAGAAAAATATTAAAGGATACTCCTAGGTTGAAAAAGAGGTGTTAATGTGAATTTCTTTCATGCTGTTCTGAACCAGCCCTCTTCTGGCCTTGTAAAGGCAAACCCCTATTTAGAAAGAGGAGACTGGAGAGCGTCCAAGGCTAAAAGGCATCCGCCAAGATTTATTACGCAGTTAACAAAAACACTAGAGCTTGTCTTCTCAAGCGGAAAAGTTGCTTTCAGCAACCAGCCCCTCCCCAAACACTCCTTTTATAGAGAGCTCAGGGCGTGGTCTCCCTGTGCCTCCTCCCGAGGAGTCCCACATTCTTTCTTTGTTTGTTCCTGCTCGACTGCCTCCTGCGTCGGGCGTCCTTGAACAGGGCCAGCTGTGGGTCATCATCTTCCGCACTATCGGGCTCACGCAGCTGAGAAGAGGGCCCCGGCTGGGAACTCTGCCAAGCCTCCACGCCATCATCAACCGGTTCGTCTCCCACACGGTCCTCCTCCCCCTCATCTGAGTCATCCGACACATCTGAGCCGGCTGCCGAAACCACAGGCTGGCCCTGAGTCACAACACTTGCTACTATTATAAGCATAGCTAGGGGATACTACCAATAGCTATGGCTGCTGTAAATAGATAATGATTATTGTAGCTTACATACATTTGGGTTCTATATACGTATAAATGTTAATGGCAGAGGCAGAAGCCGACTCTGGCCTCTTATTTTCCTGACTTTTAGGCGCCCACCATTTCCAAGAGAGGGAATTACTGCCTTCCTATAACTAGCTCTCCATCCCCTCTCTCTGCGCACGTGTCTATGATGGGGTTACAGATCAGAAAATAAACAACAGGAAGACAGGAATAATTCTACCAAATCTATCATTTATTCCATTCTTAGAAAGGAAACTATGGATGGGGGAAGAAATTTGCTTGGATGGCTGGCTTTCAGTATGATAAAAAGGGAATATTTTATTTATTTATACATTTAAGGCATTTTTATCCTGCCTTTATTATTTAACAGATAACTTTAGGTGGCAAGCATACTTAATGCTCCTTCCTCCCATTTTCCCCACAACGACCACCACGTGAAGTGAGCTGGCTGAGAGAGAGTAATTGCTGGCTTTCATGACTAAGGCAGGACTAGAACTCCCATTTCCTGGCTTGTAGCTGGGTGCCTTAATCACTAGACCAGATCAGAATCAGGCAGACAATGGTTATTCCCATGGGTCTCTATAGAAGTGAAAGCTAGACTTTGCAAAAGTTAGACATAACAATGATGTTTTAGAACTCTGATGCTGAAGACTCTTGAGATCACTATGAAAAGCTAAGAAATCAAGAATCCTGAAGGACCAGGGTGGAAACAGATCATCTTGGAGATCTATCTATTTGGTCACTGAGAGTGGACATCAATTTGAGAGCATACAATCAGTCAATCAAAAACTGCAAACACGTAGAATGCTCATAGGAACTGAGCAATGACATGAATAGAAAACAGTACACTATATGAGGAATAATGTTGGCATATTCAGAATTATAAACAAAAGGAAGAAAAATCTGAAACTGAGTAAAGTTAATAGATGCTGAATTATATGTGACAATTCAAGGAAAACACTAGGAGTTGTAGTAGTCCAGTTATAATGCAGTTATACATTATTTTAATTTTCATAAAAAAGGAAAGGAAAATAAAATCCTATGCATCATATAAATAAATGGTATGTTTCTCAAGCTGATCTTCCCTTCAATTTTCTCTGTTTAAAATTAATAAAGAGGAAAAAGACAAATGATGATCAATATGTAAGAATTGTTTAGGCTAAAGGAAATGAAAGTGTCACAAAATAAATGGAAGAAAGAGAAGATGTTGAGCGTCCAATTTATTAACATAGCAGCATGTGAGTTCAGAAGAACTCGGGCAAAAAATTAGTTATGAATCATAAAAAATCCCTTATAAAAGCCATTATCAGACCCATGAATAAACTGCACACAACATTAACTGCAATACTGGTAAGTATTATATCATTGTGTTCCTTAATGTTTGTGAGCTGTACCCACACAAATGCTAGGAACTGCATACACATACATACATACATACATAACCAAAGACACACACACACACACATACACAAATATAAAACCAAACACACGTGGGGAAGGTGGGGTGGGGAGGTGGGATCTGTTATTGCTCAAACAACCACCTCCATTGCATTATCCCCCCACTGGAGACCCAAGCCAACGGGCAAAGCCATGTCTTTAGGCCCTTACAAAAAGAAAGGAGGGTTGGGGCCAACCTCACATCAAGGGGGGGGGCAAGATGTTCCAGACAGTAGGAGCAACAGCAGTCCTCCTGGACCCGCCAGCTGGAATAATCAGGCTGATGGGACCTGCAGCATGCCTCCTCTGCTGGCACAAGTGGTACGGGCCAATGCCAGTCGACAAAACAGTTTAGGCAAAACTTTCTGAAGGTCTTAAGGAACAGTCAGGATATGAAAGAGTATTTCTCTTAATCAAATCTTAAACACATCTGTGTTGCTTTTCAAAACTGGCAATTGTTTAAAAACAGCTCCCACTTTTATTTAAAAAACATTATGAAGATTATTATATGGCTGTATTGTACCTTTTCTCCACAAGCTGAAAGGTTAGAGAGATTCAGCACTCATTTAAAAAAAAAGACCACTAATACTGACAATTTGCAATATTAGATACCTAGGCTGAGTGCCGGTAAAATAATGGGAGCAATAGTTATATCTCTGTGTTAGGAATGATTAACACAGAGATATAGTCTATTGCTCCCAATTTGCTGGGGGTAAAGCCAATGCCCTATGACATTTAAACAGTCAAACTTAGCTCTGATTCAGTTCTTATCTTGCTCAAGAACTGTAGTTTATTCTTATTTTCCTATGTTAACATTTCTATTATCAAGCTACTAAATTATTTCATCCATGTTCAGAGTTTTGCCTTACCTTACCGAAGGTCAAATTCAGGTAGTCCTTGACTTACAACTGTGTGTTTAGTGACCGTTCAATGTTACAATGGAAGTGAAAAAAATGACTTATGACCGTTTTTCACACGTATGACCATTGTTGCACCATCATGGTCAAGTGATCAAAATTCAGATGCCAGGCAACTGACTCATATTTATGATGGTTGCAATGTCATGGGATCATGTGATCACCTTTTGTGACCTTCTGACAAGCAAAGTCAATGAGGAAGCCAGATTCACTTAACAACTGTTTTACTAACTTAACTCCAATGATTCACTCAACAACCATGGCAAGAAAGGATGTAAAATGGAGCAAAACTCACTTATCAAATGTCTTGCTTAACAACAGAAATTTTGGGCTTAATTGTGGTTGCAAGTCGAGGATCACCTATACAGAACTGAAGAAAAATCCACAAAATCGTAACAAATGTACAAAGCATGTATATCACTAAACAAAGCCAGTAATTAAGCTTTAAAGGGAGACAAATAGCCAAATAGTAACAGTAACAAAAGAACAGAACTAAGAAGAAAAACAATACTTAAAATTCTTACTAAATGATATTAATCTAGGATAAAACATCTCTTTTGTCTGTTGAAAATATTCAAAAGAGGGAGTAATCTATGAAAAAGTCTCCTTTGTGGTCCCAAACTGTTTTTTTTAACTCCAAAAAGCACTTGTTTCACACCTCAACAACAGAGGAAATTCTTATGTCAGGTAATGATCCTTAAAATATTCAGTTCCCAAGCTGTTTATAGTTCATACCAAACAATTCCCAAGTAGTTTTCAAACATGCCTAAATATTTGTTTAAATCAATATAATTGTGGAAGTATACATATACACCTTATAAAGGTAAAGGTAAAGGTTCCCCCGCACATGCGTGCTAGTCGTTTCCGACTCTAGGGGGCGGTGCTCATCTCCGTTTCACAAAGCCGAAGAGCCAGCGCTTGTCCAAGGACGTCTCCGTGGTCATGTGGCCGGCATGACTAGACGCCTAAGGTGCACGGAGCACTGTTACCTTCCCACCGTAGTGGTCCCTATTTTTCTACTTGCATTTTTACGTGCTTTCGAACTGCTAGGTTGGCAGAAGCTGGGACGAGTAACAGGCGCTCACTCTGTTACGCGGCACTCGGGATTCGACCCGCCAAACTGCCGACCATCTGGTCGACAAGCTCAGCGTCCCAACCCACTGAGCCACTGCGTCCCCTATACACCTTATACAGCTAGTTAAAAAAAAACATGAATCTCTCCATCAATATTTATATCAATATCAAGCTTTTGACAAAGTATACACAGCACTATAGGAAACTGCTCTAAATAGCCAGGGATCTTGCTTTGTTTCCTATTGAAAAAGGCTAGCAGTTACACTGTAATGGAACTTTTTTTCTTATTGCAGGTATGTGGATCAGAAAGGTTGGCATAAGCATTCTCTAACACAGAAATCATATATGAAATAACCCTTAGGTGCAAAAGAAAAGACAACACTCAGATGGATTTAGTCTGACTTGCTGTAACAATTTCTAATGCATAACAATTTTATGCAAGCTATTAGGTTGCAGTCATCTGTGACACACTTTCTATTTTAATGTATTTTATAAAAGAATGTAAACTACCTCATATTCTCCCTTGCTTTCATTCATCTTTCTTTCATTTTCTCTCCATCAGGTGTACATTTTCCACCTTCTTTTCATTTCCTTTTAATCTAAAGTTTCCTTCCCTCCCACATTCTGCTTTTTACAAATTCTCATGCTTCTATCGTCTCCTTTTTTTCTTTTATACCAAATCACTCATCCTCAAAATTACTTCTCTCTTTGGTAATTAGTAATTTTAGCTCATTGTCACTAACTTTTCCCCTGATATCTGCTTCAGTAGCAGGTTAGGGTTGTTTTTTTTCATGTTTAGCTATTTTGTCCTATCAAGTCTACATCCCAGCTTTAAATGCCAAGTGTTTCATAATTGACCTATATAGTTAGGAAAATAAGAGAGAGTAACTTGTTAAGTGTTATTCCCACAAATTTAAACATATTATTTTACCCTGATAATCACATACTTAAAGGACTGTACAAAATCATTTGGAGAGGGCACTGTCCCACCAATTCGCTACTACCCAAAGTACTATGTTTTCTAGATCTAGAAGGCTCAGCGCAGCTAGCTCAAGCACCTCCTTGCATCTGGACAGTTGGCAAGTAAAGTATCCATTTCAGCAGCATACATGGTGCTTAAGCATGGACATGAGTGGCCAGACAGCAAGTGGAGGCCCTTAAGGAAACTACATTGAGGAACACTATGCTTCAGTGCTTTGCACAGTTGAGTTCAGAAAGCGTTTTATGAAGCACTCCTCCAAATGGCTTGCACTGCCCTAGGATATACAAATCAAAAGATCTCAGCGGGTACTCTACTCATTGATAGAAGAAAAAAAGACAAGATAACTAATTTTAAATAAAGAAATTACTATTTCTTTAGATTGATTTAAATTCTGATTTTCTTTTGATCAAGTCTGTTTAATGTGCGATATGGATTAAATAAGTTCATAATATATTAGAAAGAAGTCCATGAGTATCAAAATCAAATTATTCCAAAACATAATAGGAAATTCAGTTTTACACATATTATAAATCCAGACAATTGTGACAACTCCAAAAGCTACAATGAGTGTCACGATCATCAGCTGGGTCTGATCCTTACCTAAACGAAGGGAACCAAGAACTCCCATACCAAACTGAGTAACAGAAATAAATACAAAGTACATTTGATATTGTGCACGCTTTATTTGGAATACGTTCTATTTTATTTTCTTGGATATCTGAATGTACATGTACCAAAATGCTGCAGTAATAATTCTATTGCCTTGAAAAATTATTTAATTGCTTAAATAACACATAAAACAGGGTAACTTTGGGCCAGTCACTCTAAGTCCAGTCCACTTTACGGGGTTATCGTTGTGGGAAAAACAGGAGGATCAAGGAGTATTATATATGTTTACCACCCTGAATTACTTATAAAGTAATAAAAGATGGGATAAAAATCTAATAATAATAATAATAATAAAAATAGGTTCCCTTTGCTAAACAGCAGAAAGAAATACTAATTTTTGTGCCAAGTTCAGGAAGTCAATTTGTTTAATGGAAATGTTTACCTATCAAAATCTGTTTCTCTTCCAGCACAAATTAATACAAATGAAGTAGGTGTTTAAAAATGTATTATTCAAATCAGGGTTTCTCATATTGTTACCTGTATTCTTAATTTAAACCTATCCATATCAACTCTTGCCTCTTTAATATGGGAAAGTTCTCAGGAGAAAACACTATACTGTATGCTCTCCATAATGCTCAGAAAATACCATAATGACTTCCATTTCATTCACATTTGGTAAGATTTTATGAATGGCAACTTTGTTCTACTGAATTCAGATTCAGTTTGTAACTATAAATCAGAAGGAGTCTGACCTACACTATAGCTAGGACTTTTAATAAAATATTAGTCTAAAGCAGACATGTCAAACACAAGGCCCGGGGGCTGGATCCGGCCCGCGAAGTGGTTTCATGTGGCCCACGAAGCCATCCTGGAAACAGTGAGGGAACAGCCCCCACCGCCTTGGCTCTGGCCCAGATACCCTCCTCCTGCCAGAGACCCTCAGATCTGTCCCACTCCTGCCCGGGCCCCCATAGGCACCCTTGATGCGAACAATGTAGAGCTGGCCATGCCCACCCAGTAGGCCACGCCCACCCGGCCCCCCGAGGGCAACCACAATGCTGATGCGGCCCTCAATGAAATTGAGTTTGACACCCCTGGTCTAAAGAGTGTTACTAGACAAATCTTGATTTTGGTTACCATATAACAACACAGCTTTCACTATAAAGTTTGGCCTTGAACAGCATTCCAAAGGTGGGTCTCAGTTGGCAATTTTGTCCATGCTTCACTGCTATAAACATTTTTTTGACAAGTCATTGCACTGAATCAAGTTTTTATTTATATTCTAAAACTATATCCCACATTTTCTCTTCTTTCTCAGCATTAACATTGCCTTATATAGGCAAGTATATACAATTCAGTCTTCATCTAAATCAGGCATGTCAACCTCACAACTTTTTCCCCATTGCAGGCAATGGGGTGGGCGCAGTTTCAGTATGATGCATCCGGCCCATGGGCCGGCAGTTTGACATGCCTGATCTAAATGAACAAATTACTATCTGTAAGAAATAGTCCTCAATGTAGGACTGTTCGCTTAATGATAATTCAAAATTACAACAGCTTTGGAAAAAAAAACAATTTACAATTTGTTCTTGCACTTACAACCATTGCACTATTCAAGTCACATGATCATAATTTGGGGGGTTGGCAACCAGCCTGCATTTATGATTGGTTGCAGCATCCTGCAGTTACATGACTGGAACTTACTGAGTTGGCTAAATTGACTTCTTTGATCAGAGAAAAGACAATATTTATGTTTATTGCTAACTGGAAACCCTTTATAGACTTTTTGCATGAAACTAAAAAAAAATAACTTGCAATTTCTCTTGATTACATTGATTATAGAAAGAATTATTAAAACTTTTAATAAAATTATATCAAAACAAATGGAAGAAACAAGCTCACACAAATATCCAACTATTATATTTCATTGCTTCATTCCTCCAGTTTCAACACGTGTAACTTCATTTTTCCCTTCTCTCAAGACTTTTATATACCCTTCTCTCACAGTCACAGAATGGCAGAATTTAGACTCTCAGCTTATTCAGTTCAGGATACTGATTTCTTTCTTCTTTTTGATCATATTTCACACATATTAGAGGTGATATTGATACAGGGTGTTTACAAGTCCCACAACCAAAAATTGTTTCTCACATTTTCTGTATTAATAACATAAATAAACAATAGCATGTTTTATATCAATCCACCATATAAACCTATCACCAGACCTCTTTCTCACTGATCTAAGTCTGAAACTAAATTATTTGTACTTATTTTGTTCTTAAATAATGTCCTGTATTCCTTGCAACAGATTTTTTTTGCCATGGCCAGATTCTGTGCTGCCTATAGCCACATATTACTATTATTCATGACAACTAATTATCCCCCCCACCCCACCACCTTCTATTTTTCTTAGACTTTGCATAAGTTGGCTGTCAGCATAAAAGAATCTCAATTCTCATTTGAAAAGATTTCTGTGTCCTATAATAACTATGAATACATGGCTGCATAACTCCAAAACAGTGAAAACAACATGGATTGACATCAACTATTATTTGAATATATTTAATGTGCATGTCTTCTCGTCTAATCTCACTGCTTTGAAAGACAGGTCAGATTCTGATCAACTAGATTTTATCACAGCCTAATCTTTCTGGATATCCAAACAAGAATTCAAATACCAACTTAAACCCTGCCTTAGGAAGTCTCACCTAAGTACATTTATGATCACGTCATATTGCTTATTACACTTAGGAAATGTATTTTCAAGTTGGAAAAAGCTTCATTTGTTCTTTATTAACGCTCCAGGCTGCTTCTTGCCAACAGTTTCACAATGCTCTAATAAGCTCATTCTGTGAAGGAGACCCTGTAGTAGTTTTGGCTGAAAGCTGAAGCATCTATTTATGACTCTACACTGCAGTTAATTCTTAACAGACCTGACAATGAAAATAACATCTATACAATTATCAAAAGGCAAAGTTGGCTTTTATATGGTAGCTAAACTGATTTATTGTAAGGTACAGATACTTACTGCAGCAGTCAATATGATTCATGAAAATGCTTATTTTCAGCATCAATGCTCATTTCCCAATATTGTTTTATTCATCAAGCTTTGAATTTTCAACAAGCAATAATATTGGGAAAGGAGATTATCAAAGACTGTCACATATTTTCCTGTCAGTAGCCAGGGGCACATAATTTCATATGGCTATGTCAGTACAGAACAGATAAAACACGCAGAATAATATTTAATATTTTTAAAAGGTATTAATTTTTATATCTTCTGCCGTTAATTTCTTTTGCTTGCTACTTCTTACCCTTTTTCTGCACTTTGTACAAAGTTGTTTACCTCACAAGGAATAACATGCTAGGTAAACATGTAGGTAGGGATTAATTCCTTTAATTTAACCTACTATCATAATAATGAAGGGAAAAATAAATTGTCCAATTTTCTATCACTCATTTGACTCAGGTTTAAAAAATTTCTCACATATCATTATGAAAAAATGTTATCTTTCTAAAGATATCCAGCTTTACAGATTATTACACTTTTCAACTATAACACTGTTGAGTTTGCCCCAACTGAAAAGCAAGGTACAGCAAAGCTTGAGCATTGTGAATCTGGAAATCTTCAATTCAAATCTCATTTTGCAAGAAACCCACTTAATTTTATTAAATAAACCATTATGTTCTTTCCTTTGTCTTCTAATTTGCAACAGAATAATAATGATAAGCTTTGCAGGGAATACTGAATTTATTCCTGAAAATAAGTCTGGACACTCTTATTATTCAACATATATGCAACCATTTAAGCTAGTTACATATTTTTGTGAGCCCTTATTATTTCATTTTGTTTAAAACATTTAAATATAGTGATTGAAAGAAACTGTTGGTTATCCCATTTTCTTGGCATCTTTGCAACATCACATAGAGATGTGCAGCATGTTAGTATGTCATGCAGAAAGGGTATCCCTGCCAATGCTAACAAAATGAGTGACAGATATAACAAGACAGTTATATAACAAAGCCGCAATCAAGAGAACAGTTTGGGGACAACTAAATTAAGCAAATAGTGTATGTTCACTGACATGATCCCAAAATCGTTTAGAAGGGGGGGGGAAAAAAAGCTCAGAACTGCTGATCAGTGACACAGAGATGCACAATTTATTGCATTTTTCTAGGCATCAATGTTTACCTTTTGTTAAATCAGGCCTTGAAGAAGGCTGGCCTGCGGTTTCTTCAGGGTCTTCATTACTGCTTTCTGATGCATCACTGTCAGTTTCATCCCCGTCATCTTCATCACTCTCTGTGGTATCACTGACGTCATTATCACTCTCCACTCTCTCATAATCACTGTCATCTGACTCCTCTTCAGATTCTTGGCTAGGTGAATTCACTTCAGGCAAGAGCTTAGGTCTTTTGGCATCATCAGCACTTCCCGCAGCACCACCTCCCATGCTGCTCAAAACTTGTAGAGATCGTTTTTGGCCTAAGAGTTTTCGATTTAAGATACCGATCTGCCCACTGATATCCGGAGTCTGTACTGTTGGAGTCTTATTGTCCTTACCAGAGGAGGAATTCTTCTTTTGGGGATGGCCCCCAGCTTTATTCTCACGCACCTGCTTCATAAGGCTTCTGGTATTTTTGTACGCGTCAACTCACTAGTTCAAGTAAGAAAAAAAATCTATTAGCCTTCATTTCATTATAATTCAGTAACAGAAAATGGGATTGGCTGTCTAATTATATTTCTCAAATTTGAAATCATCTTATGCACATTCCCAGATGAAAAACAGCTGCATTAAAACAGTTAATAAACTAGGAGTTTATAAACTGGGAAGGAATTATGGCACTGTACTCATTTGATAACATGCTTTGTTTGTGAAATACCCCTTCTGGATCTGCTCCTGAAACAGTAAGAAGTCACTAGAGTTGTTCAAAGCATCACTGCAATTACTTAAGAAGTCCTTCCAAGATCTTCTAGGTTATTCATGTGCATGCCCAGAAGACACTTCCAGCAGAATAGCTAATGAAATGGCTGTTTTGAAGAGCAGATATGGAAGTTGCTTCACTTGTGGAAAAAATAACTTGTTGAATTTTTTGGCCAGCCTCGGATGTATATTTCCTTATCTAAAGATCTGTGGTACTAGGATTCTTCATTAAAGAATGCAGATATCTCTTTCTCTTTTAACCTATTTTATATCATCACAGACACATCTAGCAGCACCTCCAATTCCTTTACATTATATTTCAGATATGGATGCCAACTGCTATTTGAAACATTACAAAACTGAAGAGATGAACACTGCTTCCATTGTGTTCTAAACCTTTTAAATAAAGTAACCAATGTGGGTGTCAGAGAAGTAGCTTGTTCAGTTCTTCCAAAGTTCTGCTAACTGAAAGAACCTAAATTCAGCTCAATGTTCACCAAGTAATCTTACTTGCTAGAGCCAGAAAGAGATCTAACTATCTTGAGTAGGTAGGTTTTATATGTATATGAGACATTTTATACATGTATAATGTTCAGCTGTTTAAGAAAAAAATGGTAGGAACCCAGAGTTCATACATCAAATGATTTAATAATTCCTTTTAGTGTTAATTTCAGTCACATTAAAATAAGGAGAGGAAACTATAAATAAAAATATTCAAAAAAAACAAGCCCAGTCTTTTCCTAGAGTCTATGAATCCTTCCTAAGCTATTACCATCTATTTCTCTAAGCAGGTTTCAAACTCTAATTCATAACTAACAGAAGAGCAGTAATGTATTTCTCTCTATTGCACTGTAGGAAGAGGAACCTATTCTGCCCAAAGCTGGTATTTAGTGAAGTTAAGCAACCACAAAATTGTGCTCTGAATAAGAATTTTAGTTCTTCAAGGAAAAAAAATCTAATATGTAGAATCCAGTAGTTTATTTTCCGACCTGATCCCTTTGCTACTAAAAGTGCATTAACTGGGCAGTTTCAAAGTAAATCAATGTTAACAGACAAATCTATGGCTAGTATATTGATATAAGAGGCTTTGTCAATATTCAAGAGCAGGATATTGACAATTATTAGATACAAGAGCTAATTAATGAAGAAAAATATTAACAGGTCATTGTGTTGTATTTTAGAGCATTTTAACAATGTCAAAATTTGGTAACTATATCAAGCTTTGCTGTTCATGTATTGCTTCTGGGATAGAGGCAGGTTAGACTATTCTGCAATTCGCTGTAAGGCTGATTGTGATGGAGTTACAGTATATAAGGCTGGATCTTCTTTTAATTGCTCAGAGATAAAGTAGGATAGCAGGAGTGACCAGCTTTTTACACTGATGTCTCATACCAAGTTCTGCTTTAAGCAGGTAAAATTGTTGTTAGCCGCCCTGAGTCCTTCGGGAGACAGGGCGGGATATAAGTCCCATTAATAAATAAATAAAAACAAGGCAAGCAGCTTGGCATCATTCAGATGTTTTGGACTACAACTTCTACAGTTACCGGTATTTGCTAGCTGGAACTAAAAAGAGCTGAAGTCCAAAATTGCTTCCCCCATTATAAAGAGGTGCCCTAAAGTTTAAAGTGCTGTTTCTGACACACAGAATTAAATGTTCATATTTCACCACAAAAAATAATTTTAAATATTACTTGGGACTCTAGCATGCAATGACCTAGTTAGTGCCTATAAAAACATGGCAGTTTGTCATTGATGGAATTTTTCTAACATGTAGGGGGAGGTGATTACAAATGTCCTCCTTTTCAGATGGTTCACATAAAATGTGGGAAATTGTAAAAGCAGTACTTGCTGTGGATTTCCTCTTTGTGATTTGTTAAATGAAGCAAATGGATAGACAGGCCACTGCTTCACTAAAATTGTGATGGAACAATGTTATCAATGAACCCTAGAAATGCCAAGCCTTCATTATTGGTTTCATGTAGGTTTTTTTTAAAAAATCAATTAAGAACATGTCAGACATATAGAAGAAATAGAAATATCTCCTGGAAGTTAAAAACCTGGTGTATAAAACAATACAGTATTTCAGGAGGCACTTAAAAATATTTTATGGTTTCACCCCTATGAAACTACCAGCAATATGTTATTTCCCTATTATCCAAAATGAAAAGGCATACACTACAGCAGGGGTAGGCAACCTCGGCTCTTTTATGACTCATGGACTTCAACTCCCAGAATTCCTGAGCCAGCCAAGCTGGCTCAGGAATTCTGGGAGTTGAAGTCCACGAGTCATAAAAGAGCCGAGGTTGCCTACCCCTGCACTACAGTATTGCCTATGAACTTGGAAGTCTCATTGTATTGCCTTACATCAGGAGTCTTCAAACTTGGCCCTTTTATGACTTGTGGACTTCAACTCCCGGAATTCCTTAGCCAGGCGCGCTAGCTGAGGAATTCTGGGAGTTGAAGTCCACAAGTCATAAAAGGGCCAAGTTTGAAGACCCCTGCCTTAGATTTTAGCTAAACAGCAATTTTACCAAGTCTGTGACAGGCCAAGTAACGATTCCTATTAGTCCGCCAATTTTGCAGGCCTCCAACGTTACCCTTTCCCACTTGCTAGTCGGTAACAAAGTGATGAGCGGTATCCATTCGAGGGGAGTTGAGGGTCTTCCACCGGAAGTGGCAGTCTCTAGGAAACGAGATGCGAACAATCGGGGAGGGGGCTGTAAAACACGAGTTCTACCTGCCTGTGACGGGTTGCCCAGGCTCATCCCACACGATCACACTCCGTCCCTCTCCCCGGCCTGCCTCCGCGATCTCCCCGGCCTGCTGCTAGGTCACGCCGCCGCAGCTCCTTTCCGTTTCCTGGCAACGGCACGACTGGGGCGCGGGGGCTGAGGTTTGCGGAAGTCACAAAGAGCCGGGCATGTGAGTCAGCCCAGGTGCGCATGCGCGCATAGAAATCACCACTCCGGATGGGGAGGGCAAGGAGGAGCTTTCCCGAAGAGAGCCAGCTTCCCCGGGGCTCCACCCCGCCCTTCCTCTTGACGTCATTCGAATAAACAGAAAGAGCTTGGAAAGGGTTGGTTTTTTTTTACCGTAATGCCTTTATTTACAAACAACCGGGCGAGCCCGCTCCCCCGCAAGAAACCCCGCAACAAGCTCCCACCCGCCTCGTCTATTTGTTCTCAGGAGTGGGTTGTTAAGTCAGTCGTTTCGCTTTGCTCTCCGCAGCATCAGGAATAAACAGCAAAGTAATTCGGGCAGTTCGGCTATCCGTTGGCTTGATTTGGTGCCAATTCCCTTCCATCCTTCCTCCCTCCAGGTCCAGGGAGCTCCGTTCCTCTGAATCTTGTGCCACGTTCACTGATTTACTCGTAATCACGCCAACAGAAATGGGTTGCACCTACTAGGTCCAAGGGTAGGCAACCTCGGCTCTTTTAGGACTCATGGACTTCAACTCCCAGAATTCCCGAGTCAGCTATGCTGACTCGGGAATTCTGGGAGTTGAAGTCCATGAGTCCTAAAAGAGCCGAGGTTGCCTACCCCTGACCTAAGTCGTGTTGGAAGGCGCGCGTGACTGATGTGCAAGCGTTGGCACCTCTGGAAGGTCAACAGAAAGCGGCGGCTTCCTCTGCTTGGGCCCCTGTGGAGTGGAAGAAGAAGAATAGGAAAGGGCACGCTTGTTGAGTTACCTGACAGTCCACAGGGAATTTCTTTCTCTGATGCTCCCCTTCAAACCTGAGGTTGGGAGCGTGACTGGGGTGGAATACAGGTAGTCCTCCACTTACAACCTCAACTGAGCCTAAATGTTATGTTGCAAAGTGAGACATTTGTTAAGTGAGTTTTGCCCCATTTTTATTGACTTTTCTTGCTACATTTGTATCAAATTGTATCACTGCAGCGGTTAAATTAGTGTAAGACCTTTGTTACCTGAATCTGGCTTTTCCATTGATTCTGGGAGAGGAAATTTCAAGGTTTTGCACGCTTATAAATTGTATTAACCCTACTTTGGGCTTAAACTTTAGTTTTTGATATTTTACAGAATAAATGGCCAGAAATAATACCAGTTTTTGGCAACGGTGTTCATAAATTTGCCAAAGAAAAAGAAAAAAAGTTGGGGGGGGACATGAGCTACCTGCAATCCTAGGCTTCAGGTTGCACATTTCATGATATAAACCATGATTTACAGATCACAATAATTAGGTATACAACATCCTGGATGTGCATTATTTACACTGTATATGACCCCTGTGTCATGAGATGTGGGCAACAGTATGTTCACTTCTAAGGAATGTTCACTTCTAAGGTAGTGTCTAGAATAGAGATTCCCCCTTGCTTAAAGCAATATGGACATGTTTGTGCTAAATAGATCAAAATTACCCAGTACATTTTTATGGTATTATTACAGTATTATTAAATTATATTGGCCATGTTATGCTTGTGAATTCATTGGAGAAGGCAATGATACCAGGAATGGCTAGTGGACAAAGAAGGGGCAAGCAAAGAACACACTGACTTGATAACATCAAAACCTGATGCAAAGTTGAATATGCAACAATTGAAAGAAGCAGTGCTTGACAGGATAGCATGGAGAGCACTTGCCTATAGAGTTACTAAGAGTCAGACACGAATAAATGATTAAAAACAAACAAACTGTTATTACTATGAGCAGGAAATGCTCAATGTGAAATGGGTATGATTAAGACTGGGAACTTAGTCTGCATGTTATCTTGCTAAAAGCATTATATGAAAGACTATTAATCAGTAGAAATCAACATCTATGGGCCTAAGTGGTAAAGACTACGGCGTATGGAAGATTGTGGTTTGGGATGTAAGTCAAATAAGTGATAAAAAGCATGAGTTAATGAAATGGAAAAAAAAACCCATAGGTATGCTGTATGTCTATGGAGATTCTCAGTCATCCAGGTCATGGTTGTCCCAAAGGTGCTTTTTCAAGAGGCCACTGGACTTTCTTGCTTTTCTTTGATGATGTTTCGCTTCTCATCCAAGAAGCATCTTCAGCTCTGTCTGGATGGTGGGGAATGGAAAGATTTATATTCCTTGCAGACAGCTGGTCATTTGCATTCTTTTAGAGAATTTTGAGGCCACTGTGGTTTATCTGTGTCTTCACGGTCACCTGAGTAGTGCAAATGGATGTGGAGCCTTCTTGGAACTTCTGAAAGGAGTGTGTTGTAGACTGGAGATAGATGATATTGTATCCCTCCACCTCTGTTGAGAGAGGGCTGTTCAATTTTGACAGATGGTCTCTTTGAACCCTCTTTCAAACCAGCAGTCCTCTCTGTCCAAAATGTGGACTTTGCTGTCTTCAAAAAAGTGGCCTTTGTCTTTTAAATATAAATGGACTGCTGAATCGTGTCCTGATGGATTTTTTCCCCTATGTTGTGCCATGCATTTATGAAGTGGTTGTTTACTTTCCCCAATGTCTCACTGCATTGTACCACATATACCACGTTGCTCAGTTTTTGTCTGAGTGTTTTATCCACTCCAAGATTTTATCCAGACACAAACACCCAGACACAAACTGATATACGTAGTACAATGCATAGGAGAACAAATCCCATCAAGACAAGATTCAGCAGTCCATCTGCATTTAAAAAACAAAGGCCACTTTTTTGAAGACACAAAGGCCACTTTTTGGACAGAGAGGACCGCTGGTTTGAAAGAGGGGGTCAAAGAGGCCATTTATGTCAAAACTGAACAGCCCTCTCTCAACAAAGGAGGAGGAATATTACATCTTTTATCTTCAGTCTACAACACAGGCCTTTCAGCAGTACCAAGAAGGCTCTACATCCATTTGCACTACTCAGGTGACCCTGAGGACACAGATAAACCTCCAGGTGGCCTCCAGAATTCTCTAAAAGAATGCAAATGACCAACTGTCTGCAAGGAATATAAATTCTTCCATTCCCCACAATCCAGTCAGAGCTGAAGATGCTTCTTGGGTGAAAGGGAAAAGTCTTCAAAGAAAAGGGGAAAAGTCCAGTTGTCTCTTGAAAAAGCACCTTTGGGATAGGTATGTTGTGTCACTTGTGAAAGGGAAATGATGTAGTAAACTGAATGAAGATAATTTGAATTTGTGGAATGGAACTGCAGGAAATAATTAATAATGAAAATGCTAGCATATAAAAAGATGAACTAATACCATATTGATTGTTGAGAATGTATAAAAATATAGAAATCATTGAGTAGTGATAAGATCTGTTCCCCATTCTTTGTCTTCTCTTATAACTTTAATTTCTTTGACTTACTATCACTTATTCCTTTTCTTCATTTTTGCATAACATTGTTTACCCCAAAAGAAAACTGTGATGTGTGTGTGTGTGTGTGTGTGTGTGTGTGTGTACAGAGAGAGATAGTATACACATGGGTGTGCACAGTGGATTTCATCTAAAAAAATAATCAGATGCTACCCTAAGTCAAACATGACAAAGTCTATGCAGGATCGTATTAACTTCAGTGGTTGTATATTTTTTAAATGGTACTACTGTGATAAAAGCAGAGCCATACCTTGCTGATATATGTTACAGAATTTTCCATCCCACTGGGAATCAGGCAGATTGGAATCAGATGTTTCAGAGAAAGACAAAGGAGTTGTTTCTGGTACAAGTGTCTGGTGCATAGAAAGCTGCAGCTGGGTATTCGCTAAGTGAAAATGGCCTGTTGGTCTCTGTTCAGAACTGGCTTGGTTCTGGACATCATGATCTAAGAAATTGCTTAAAATACTGGTGATGGTTCCTTCATCCACTGATATTTCTTCTGAAAAGTTAATGGCTCCATTAGCCCCCAAGTCCTGTCTTGCCCCTAGAGGGGCAGCCTCAGCAGGATGCCCAGGCCAGTGAATGCCAAGAGACTCCTGAGACCTTTGCTTGGTGTATTGAGAGAAGACTTCAGCCAGGGAGCGGATTTGATCAGCTAGCATACTGATAGCCCATCTGTCTGAATCAAGGCTCATATTCATTGCTGGAAACAATACTGTAGATGGCCTTTCTGCAAATAAAGGAGAAGAGTCTATAGAAAAACTGCTGTCAGAGGAAAATGTGTATTCTGGAGAGCAAAGACCACCAGGATTGCAACAGGTCAGCCTATCCTCAGTTTCTGGGCATGAGAGATACTTGTGCCCTTCAGCAGAGGGAAAGGGAAATTGGGTTTCTTGAGACAACTCCGCACTGACGGCTTCAATCTTCCTGCTAGGGACAGTCATCCCGATTGGAAATGGAGATTGAAGAGGAGCAGGAACCAACTTTACGTTACAAGCCTCTGGAAGTTGAGAAGAAGAATATTCAAGTGCCTCTTCCCTGGCTGGTTCTTGAAGGAAAAAGTTGACTTCCTTTGGCTTCAGTGGCTGTAGTGTGTTTCCAAAACAATGGCTTTGTTTTATGGAAGCTGGAAAAACACCTCTGTCTGAGGAGTCTTGGTTCTGGATATAGAAAGCTGCTTTGTCCCTGTGAGAATATAAACAGTTCCATGGAGTCGAACAGCACTGGAAATCACACAAAGTCACAGGCCTCGCCAGCGAGGCTAAATGTAGCTTTTATTTATTATATATACTGTAAGAAAACTGAACTACAAGCTTCAGGGCATTTTCACAGTTGATGCCCCAAATATCATTATGAACCTTAATAATGCAGCATAGGAAGCGAAAGAAGCCATTTGTAAAACCAATCTAACACTGAGCTAACTCAGATTGCAAACATAAGCAATCTGTTAGGAGAAAAATAAGGAGCCTGGAAACTAAATTCAAGCATCACTTGCAGAAAATATTTTGATCTGAATTGACAATTCCTTCAGCAATTATAATTGTGTAGGGACAAAATTAACTGGGAGATTTAGAAATGGTAGTTTAAAAATGCCTGAAGAACACCAGGCTGAGAAAGTATGGTCTATATTGGAAAGCATTCTGATGTTGACCTAGTTTGTATGAGACCTAGCAGAATCTGACTGATCTTAGAAAAATTAAAGATGATTAGACTTAGTTATATAGACCACCATGAAATTGAAGGGTTGTAAGCTAGTCTCTCTCCCCCCCCCTCTCTCTCTCTGTCTCCCTAGAGTCATCACAGATCAAATTGATTCATAGGAGACTTTAAGGTTTTCATAGATCTATTTTTTCAGTTAATCAATATAAGCAACAGAATTCTTGATAAAATGATACTAAATTCAATAGAGAGTATGATTTGAAGAACTATTGTAATAGTTTAATATGCTTATCTTTGATTTAGGTAAAGGTTCCCCCGCACATGCGTGCTAGTCGTTTCCGACTCTAGGGGCTGGTGCTCATCTCCGTTTCAAAGCCGAAGAGCCAGCGCTTGTCCAAGGACATCTCCGTGGTCATGTGGCTGGCATGACTAGACGCCAAAGGCGCACGGAACGCTGTTACCTTCCCACCGTAGTGGTCCCTATTTTTCTACTTGCATTTTCATGTGCTTTCGAACTGCTAGGTCAGCAGAAGCTGGGACAAGTAACAGGCACTCACTCTGTTACGTGGCACTCGGGATTCGACCCGCCAAACTGCCGACCTTCTGATCGACAAGCTCAGCGTCCTAACCCACTGAGCCACCGCGTCCTAGTAGTGTCCAGGTAGTGTCCTGCTTTCACAGACACTTGAGAAAAATCACTTCGTTATTTTATCCAACCTTTTCATCTAATTTTTTTTCATATAGCTAATGGCATTTGTGGTAGCATTTATTTCTGTGTTAGACTGGAGGTCTCTAAACAGACATTTCTGATTGCAGACCAGAAATCATAAATGCTTCTATTTCCTTCAACAGAGCTATCGCTTATTTCACCCATTGCTTCTTACCTCCCATCTCATTTCTGCCAGCTGCCTTCCTCCAGCAGACCTGAAAATGAATAGGATCAGGAAGTCTGCTCTAGTGGGGAATTTTTATTGATTTTATTGACATATTACCATGTCATCCAATTATTGTCCTGCTGTATTTTCTCCAGTTTGTTGAATAAGCCACAAGTAACAGATTCAAACTTTATGCTCAACCCAAAACTATGATTTACAAATAGTAAGTCTCTACATCTTGCTAAACCATTATGTGGTTTGTTTATGGGTTAGTGATGTCAGCTACTGTGCTTTGTAAATCATGGTTTAAGACTTCACACAAATGTGTGAAACCAGTCAGTTGTGGTTTATTCAGCAAACCATGGGGATACACAGGATGATAATGATTGGATGATAGTATGATGCAGGTGATTGTTGCAGCCATTTCACTCTAAACGTCTAATAGTAGTCCACATGGCACATGTAATCGACGACAAGTAGCTGAGTTTATGCAATATTCAACCCACAAATGAAACAAGCCACATTATGGTTTAGCACAGGGGTCCCCAACCCCCAGTCCGTGGACTGGTAACGGGCTGTGGCATGCCGCACAAACAAGCAAAGCCCCATCCGCGGGATGCAGGCAGCACACAAAACCACACACTCTCCGGTCCGTGGAAAAACCTCTCTCCACAGAACTGGTCCCTGGTGGCCAGTTGGGGACCTATGGTTTAAATATCACTTGAGCTGTCAATGTTTTTACCTGAGGATGTGGTTTGTGCAAGTGATCAGCTTTCCTTTTCCGTTCTCCATCGCTGCAGTGACTTGCACCCAGACCCAGCTCAGGTCCTTGCAGCATAAACGTATGATTACATGCTGATTGCTTTTCCCAGTTCTCTGTGCTGAAACTATAAACATTTAAAATAAATACCCAGATAAGCCATTTAATGTAGCAACATAACAGGAAGAAAGAAGGAGCCTAGATTAAGTGAAATCTCTTCCATTTTTCTATATTACCAAGGATTTCAAAAGGGATTTATTTAGTTATGAATTCTAAATATATATCTTTTAAGACTTCCAAAATATACTTGGATTGGAATTTGGTATGACTCTAAGTTCTCACATCAGTTCACGTATTTTTTCTGCAACCATTACAACTCAGTAGGGCAAGCCAATGATAGAAGGTCCACATATAAATATACTGAAGTTGATTCATGCCTAAGATTATTTGGGCAACGTGACTTGTAATAGGTATGAAAGATTATCATTTTGTTATGTCCAGATTCCTACTAAAAGATGGTTACTAACAACAAGTAGATCATATCAATATCACCTCAAGTGTTGTGCAGATTTGTGAAATGTTGTGAAAGTCTTAACATTTATCTTAGGTAGGTGTAGCAGAGATGGAAGTAGGAACCAGACTTTTACAAAACTAACAATTATGAAAGAAGCAATTGGGGGGGTAGAGTCTAGCACCATGTTTCTCAAACTTGGCAACTTTTAAGATGTGGGGACTTCAACTCTCAGTATTCCTGGGCTTCCGGGTGGCGAGGCAATGCCGAAGACAGCCATCTCCAGGCTGTCCGCTCCGCGGTGCAGTGGGCTAATGCCTCCTTAAGTAACACCAGCTGCCTGCAATTAGTGCAGGTTCGCGTCCCACCAGGCTCAAGGTTGACTCAGCCTTCCATCCTTCCGAGGTAGGTAAAATGAGGACCCAGATTGTTGGGGGCAATAAGCTGACTTTGTAATAATGCCGCTTGGGGTGTGTGTGTGAAAGCCCTAATAAGCAGGCATATACATAGAATGAAGGCTACTGCTAAGTTTGTAAAGCCGCCCTGAGTCTTCAGAGAAGGGCGGGATATAAATGGAATTAAAATAAAAAAAATAAAAAATATTACACAGCAAGATTACTCAGTTGGATTATAAATCTTTTATTTTTATGGGAGACTGGAATGGTGTCTTGGATGTACAAATGGACAAGAGTAGCTCTTTTAGGAGTACTCCAAGTCATGCTAGATTGCCTAAATCCTTTTTTGAGATGAAGGATGATTTGGAGTTGCGAGACATCTGGAGAGAAAGGAATTTACAAGAAAAGGATTATACCTTTTTTTCTGATAGACATCAATCTTTTTCCAGGATTGACTTTATATTAATCACTAACAATATTTTTTCTAGAATTAAGAAGACAAAGATTTGTCCAAGAACTATGTCTGACCATAGTCCAGTTTGGTTAGAGATCGATAAGGATAACAGAGATAGGCGCTCTTGGCGTCTAAATGAGAACCTGTTTAGAAATCTGGAAAATGTGGAAGAATGCAAAAAGCAGATGAAGGGTTTTTTTGAAACTAATATGAATAAGGGTACTTCTATGGATATGGTTTGGGATGCTAGTAAGGCTTATATGAGAGGGGTGTTAATATATATGAACAATAAATACAGACGTAATTTGGAATCTAGGAGGAAAGAATTAGAGAATGAAATTAAGGAAAAAGAAAAGGCCCTAACTTTGAATCCATCGGATGCGAAGATTAAAGCGGTTATTAATCTATTAAAGGGACAGTTTGTTAAGTTGATGGCTGATCAGGTGGCAACTAACTTACGGTTTGCTAGACATAATACTTTTTGTAATGCCAATAAGCCAGGTAGATGGTTAGCTTATATGTTAAGGAAGAAGCAGAGGGCTTCTAATATAGACAAAATAGAACATAAGGGTAAGGTTGTGTATCAACAGAACCTTATTAAGGAAGTTTTTGTTGATTTTTATTCTAAATTATATGCTAGAGATAAGATTAATGAAGTAGATATTGATGCATATTTGAGGGATGCTAATATTCCGGTTCTTACACAAGAGCAAAAGGAAGAGATGAATCAACTGATAACTGAGGAAGAAATTCTTTTGGCAATTAAACAATTGAAAGTGGGCAAAGCGCCAGGCACGGATGGATTGACTGCGGTGTATTATAAAAATTTATAGTCGGAGATGATAAAGCCTCTAAGGGAATTGTTTCAGATAATTCAAAAGGGAGGAGGGGTGCCTCCGTCTTGGAAAACTGCTTTTATTTCTTTGATCCCGAAGGAAGATCAGGATGTCACTCAAGCAAGAAATTATAGACCAATATCATTTTTGAATACGGACTACAAGATATTTGCTAAGGTCTTAGCTAATGGATTAATGAGGGTACTGCAACAGATAATTCATGGTGACCAAACTGGGTTTATTAGCGGTAGACAAATGAAAAATAACGTGAGGCATATAGTTGACTTGTTGGAATTTTTGGAAAGGAACAACCAGATCCCTGCAGTGCTGATCTTTCTGGACGCTGAAAAAGCCTTTGACCAACTGGATTGGCAATTCTTGATGAAAGTATTAGATAAAATGAACTTTGGGGATAAATTTTTACAGCCAATTAGGGCATTATATCAAAAGCAAACAGCCCGTATAATTGTTAATAATAGTTTGACTGAAGTATGTAATATTGAAAAGGGCACAAGGCAAGGGTGTCCGTTATCACCTCTATTATTTGTTTTAACATTGGAGATATTACTGATTAAAATACGGAATTTGGAAAAAAATTAAGGGAATTCAAATAAGAGATCAGGATTATAGATTGAGGGCGTTTGCAGATGATCTGGTTGTTACGGTGACCCAGCCAGAAAACTCTGTTGTGGACCTGATGGAGATAATAATGCAATATGGGAAAGTTTCTGGATTTAAGGTTAATGTACAAAAAACTAAAATATTGGCTAAAAACATGACAGTATTACAAAAGGCTGTCTTAGAAGGGTTAACTGGATTTGAAATTGTTAAAAGGGTTAAATATTTGGGGGTTTATTTGTCACCCTCAAATGCAAAGTTATATAAAAATAATTATGAAAAGTTATGGGTTAAAGTTCAAAAAGAATTGGACAGCTGGAAAAAGTTACAATTGTCATTACTGGGAAGAATCGCAGCAGTGAAAATGAATGTTTTGCCGAAATTTCTGTTCTTATTTCAAATGATACCCATTCTTAAAAACGACTCAAACTTGGAGGAATGGCAAAAGGGTATCAATAAATTTGTATGGGCAGGGAAAAGGCCACGAGTTAAATTTAAGATTATGCAGGATATGCGTGAAAGAGGTGGTCTTAAAATGCCCAACTTTAAATTATATTATGAAGCTGCTGCGTTGTCAGTGATAAGTGATTGGATTAATTTAACACAAGGGCGATTATTAAATCTTGAAGGCCACGACTTGTTATTTGGTTGGCATGCATATTTGTTGTATGATAAGAAGGTAGATAATGTGTTTAAGGTGCATATTTTAAGACATGCTTTGTTGCGAGTTTGGAAAAAGTATAAGTTAAAATACAAGATACCTTTATGGGCAATACCGAAACACGCAATAGAAAACATAAATGTTGGGTTTAAACATGATGTGATTACATATAAGGAAATCTTAAGCTTAGAGAGGAATGTATGGTGTTTAAAGCCGTATAACTTTTTAAGAGAAGAGAAGATTGTCCAAACCTGGTTTCAATATGGGCAACTACAGGCCAGGTGGAAAGAAGATCAGAAAATTGGTTTTTCAATAACTGATGAAAATCTGGTAAAGCAAATTAGAAATCAGGGTCCAGGACATATCAAACGGATATATCTTGCATTGATAGAAATTGACTCAGAAACAGAACTTGTTAAAGATTGTATGATAAAATGGGCTCAGAATATTCAAGAAGTTATTACAATGGATACTTGGGAAAAGATCTGGGTGAGAAACGTAAAATTTACGCAAGCTCAAAATTTAAGAGAGAACTTTTATAAAATGTTTTATAGGTGGCATTTAGATCCTAAAAAGCTTGCAAGTATGTATCCGAATTATCAGCCTAAATGTTGGAGGTGTGGTGGCGAAGATGCAACGTATTTTCACATATGGTGGACCTGTAAAAAGGTTAAAGCATTTTGGATTAAGATCTGGTGGAATATGCAGAAGATATTTAAGAAAAGGATAAAGTTTCGTCCGCAATTGTTTTTACTGGGCATTACTACTGACACTACTGTTGTGGACACTAAGTTGATGTTGAACTTAATTACGGCAGCAAGACTTTTAGTAGGTCAATATTGGAAGAAGGAGGAATTGCCGACTATAGAAGAATGGACTTTAAAAGTTTCTAACCTGGCGGAAATGGCAAAGATCTCGGCGTATTTGAAAGACCACTCGCAACAACATTATATTACGGAGTGGAAAAAATGGATTGATTATATCCAGAATAAATATGGGATTAAAAAGTTTCACTTAGCGTTTGAATAAGTATTGATGTGATATTTGTATTGCTTGTAGTCACTTTATAAGAGCTAAAGTGTGATAGACGTAATAGTTCATTGATGTTAGCATATGGTTGTTTATGATTGTTTTTACTTTTATACCTTGTATTTAGCTCTGGGAAGTCGGGGAAGGGGAGGGGGGAAGGGGAGGGGGGGAGGGTTGGGTGGGGCTGGGAAGGGGGGGTGGGGAGGGGTTGTTAAAGATAAAATGTATTGAAAAACTTTTCAATAAAAAAAAACTCTCAGTATTCCTCAGCCAGGCTACTGGGAGTTGAAATCCTCACATCTTAAAGTTGCCAAGTCTGAGAAATATTACCTTAGGGCAATTCTTCAGAACGTTGAGATTGAATTAAAACTACCAAAAATCCTTGGCTGCATGGATGACCATTCTGGCCATATACTGTGGAATGGGAGTCTAATATATTTGAAGATGACTGGCTGAGAAAGGTTGCTGGTTTTATTATGTAGTATTGCACAGTTAGTTGTATTTTGTTTTTATAGGACCTGTTTTATTGGTCTCATGTACATGCTTTTAATTTGTAACCCATTCATAAATGTTATTTATTTGTAACATTTGTGTTTCATTGGTGGTTTACAGATGTAATGAACAGAATAAGGGACACTGTCCAATAGTTAACAAAGAATATGTTGTTGAATAACGGTTCCCGCTGTCTTCAGATAATATGATGAATTATTAGGAATAATGGGATTTTTAATGGCCCATGTAAAAACTGCTGTACATTGCTCATTGGAAATACTTACAATACAGCAGAAATGTGCAATCATTCCTTCACCAGACTCCAATGAAGGATATTAGTTTGTCCCAAATGCAGTACTCACTCAGGTTTCTGTGCATCTCTGCCCCTCTTCCAGTATCTTCAGGATGCAGGAAACAATACCAAGACTGACCAATTAATTCTTCTTTCTTATAACCAAGGTGATAAACAACACTGAATTGAGAAAAGAACACGTATCACCTAATTTAATAAACAATATCCTTGTGATATTTCTGTTGTGAAGTGAGCAATTATGATAGATAAACATCAAGTGTATATCTATTCTTAGAAAAGCTATTATTCAGAATAGAATTGCCAATTGTCCTTGACTTATGATCAGCCTCTTAGCAAGTGCTCAAAGTTATGACAGACCCCGAAAATGGTACTTACAACCTAAATTCAAAGTTCTGATGTCTGCACCCCCAAAATCACATGACCTCACTTTGGGTGCTCAGCAACCAGTCCTCCTTTATAGCAATACACTTAGACTTACAGTATATACCACTTCATAGTATTTTATAATCCTCTTTAAGCAGTGTACAGTCAGCATATTGCCCCCAACAATCTGGATCCTCATTTTACTGACCTCGGAAGGATGGAAGGCGGAGTCAACCTTGAGCCAGTGAGAATCGAACTGCTGGCAGTCAGCAGAATTAGCCTGGGACACTGCATTCTAACCACTGTGCCACCACAGCTTTTAATAGCTGTTTGCAGTACCCCCTGTCATATGACTGCAATTTACAAAGCTTTTGCCATGTTTACCTCCAGTCCCTGGCCAAAAAAAACACCCCACAGCAAACAATGGGTTTCTTTAACAACTGCCATTAAAAAGGTCATAAAGTTGGGTGTAATCACATGGTGACCTGCTTTATAAACAGCATAACGTATGAGTGAAATTGTGGGCTCCATTAGGGACATAAATCAAGGACTACCTGTACTATATGTAGCCTCGATTCTATGGGTTTTATAATTTGTAATCATCATGTATTACCAAGTCTTCATGCTACAGATAACTATCTGCTAATGAATGCAAGCTAAAACACCCTTTTCTGGACATTGGCAATTTTATCCATATCATCTCCAGGTAGATGCACACCCAAAAAATTTGGTCTTACTTTTCAGTCATTTCAGCAATCTTCATATCTAATGTATGCTGGCTCTGGAAGGTGAAGTTCTGGGACATATTGTTCCCTTCTTCAACCCCATGAAGCACAGGAGCACAGAAAGCAACAAAAGTCAGAGCAGGAGAGGCGGAAGTCAATTGTGTGTCGAGTGGGAGGAATCTGCCCCGCATGACTATTGGACGGTTCCTTCCATACTTAACCCGAAAGGCTCTTGAGGTACGCATTTCAGTGATGAACTCAATTTCTGCAGAATAAAATGGAGAAGAATACTTGCAATTTAATGTCAGATTGAAATTTGCACTGCCTGATAAAGTGTAATCATGTAAACTGTCATGTGATTTGTTTTTGATTTAATGTGTTGGGTGAACTCAATCATAGACTATTCAATAAACAAGTTACAATTTAGCATAAATTATAAACTGAACCTTTTCTCTCACATTCATGGCTGACAACTTAAGAACAGGTTATGATAGTTTTCTAATTAGCTTTCAATTTTACTATAATTCTATGCATTTCACTTTACCCAGTCTTTTTAATTCTGGTTACTGAGTACTGTACCTATATACAGAAACACCCCCCCCAAAAAAAAGATTCATACAAACAGTTGGCCCAGATAAGAAAAAGTAATTCCAGAAAGGTGTTGCTCCAAATTTTTGTGATTTTAAATTATTTATTTATTTATTATTCAAATTATATAACTATCCATTTCATACAGTATATATGGCTCTGGATGAGATTATGCTGCAAATTTTTAAGGCAGCAAAAAACTGAAACAGGGTTAACAGTTTTTAACTATGGTAGTAACGTAAGAGGAAAAATACTGCAAGTTATGTACAGATCCCTTTTAATATTTTGCTTTTTTATTATTGCTTGTATTATAATGCAGTACATTGAAAAAGATTTGAAATGTCTTCTTATTGCCCCAGCTGCAATTGAAATTTCCCCTTTCTAACAGCATGAAAATCTGATACCCATAACTTTTTCTCTATAAGCAACCCAAAAATGTGGAAATAAAATTTCTGAATGGGAGAATACTAGAATGGAGAAAATTTAGCAGATTTCTCCTTTTTCTTTGAACAAGACAGCAACCCTATTTAATATTTGCCTCTCCTGGAGGCACTCTGATTAAATATAGACCAGATTTATGCATCAGAAATAATAGTTTATTCTAGACACATTTATTTATTATTTATTATTATTATTAATTTAATTTGTATACCGCTCTTCTCCCGAAGGACTCAGGGCGGTGAACAGGGCAATACATAATAAAAACAAGATACAAAAATTAAAAATTATTAAAAAGTAATTAAACAGCAATGCCCGTAATAAATTAGTACAGATTAAAAGTTAAGACCGATTTATAAAACCCAACCCCATCCCTTCAGGCCAGGCCAGCTTGTTCAAAAAGGTAGGTTTTAAGATCGCGCCGGAAGGAGCGGAGATCAGGCGCCATCCGGAGCTCAACCGGAAGATGATTCCATAAATCCGGCGCACCCACAGAGAACGCCCTCCCCCTGGGGGCCACCAGTCGGCATTCTTTGACCGGTGGCACCCTGAGGAGGCCCTCTCTGTGGGAGCGTACTGGGCGGAGGGAAGTTGACGCCGGCTGCAGGTGCTCCCCAAGGTATTCCGGACCCATGCCATGTAGGGCTTTGTAGGTCATTACTAACACCTTGAACCTCACCCGGAAGACAACTGGAAGCCAATGCAGCTCGCGGAGCAAAGGTGTGACATGGGAGTGTCAGGAAACTCCCAACACAACTCGCGTGGCTGCATTCTGTACCAGTTGGAGCCTCCGAGTGGTCTTCAAGGGTAGCCCCATGTAGAGAGCGTTGCAGTAGTCCAGACGAGAAGTCACGAGCGCGTGAGTGACCGTACGTAAGGCATCCCGGTCTAGATAGGGCCGCAACTGGCGCACCAGGTGGACCTGGGCGAAGGCCCCCCTAGTCACAGCTACTATATGGTCTTCTAGGGAAAGCTGTGAATCTAGGAGGACTCCCAAGTTGCGAGCCCTATCTACAGGGGGTAATAACTCACTCCCCATAGAGAGGGGTGGAATATCCTGAATATCCCGAGATGCCGGTACGCACAGCCACTCAGTCTTGTCAGGGTTGAGTCGAAGCCTGTTCCTCCCCATCCAGACCCGGACCGCCTCCAGGCAACGGGACATCACGTTGAGGGCATCACTGGGGTGGTTTGGGGTCGAAATGAAAAGCTGGGTATCATCAGCATACTGATGATACCCAACTCCAAAGCCACGAATGATCTCACCCAGCGGTTTCATGTAGATGTTGAACAGGAGAGGCGAGAGGACCGACCCCTGAGGGACTCCACAAACGAGAGGCCTCGCAGTCGACCTCTGCCCCCCTGCCAACACCGACTGCGAGCGTCCCAGGAGATAGGAGGAGAACCACTGAAGGACCGTGCCTCCCACTCCCAATCCCCTGAGGCGCCGCAGCAGGATACCATGGTCGATGGTATCGAAAGCCGCTGAGAGGTCTAATAGGACTAGGACAGAGGAATATCCCCTGTCCCAAGCCCTCCAGAGATCATTCACCAGATTTAGATACAATCATCAGAGCTTTTTCAATTTGTAGGAAGAATATCCACCATTTGGCTCAAGTAACAAGGCTGGGGCTGAGGAGATAACAATACAAGTACGGTACAAATTCTGGTGCAACCTGTCTGCCAGATCTGTAAGTGCCCAACTGATAGGCAGTTTGCTCTAGAGAGCATCTAGGAGTCTACCACTTTCGCAAGCAATGTGGGTACTGCTACTCCTCTCCTGATGTCATATAGCATAAACTAAAATGGCCTTGGAGTAGGAGAGAAATGGGTATGTCCACAATAACCAAAAGCTGTCAAAAGGAGCTGGGAAGATTCCAATCCTTTCATCACCCTGATTGCAGCAGAAGTAATACTGAACATGCATAAAGCAATATTGGTTTTGGGAGAAGGTGGATTACTTCCATATCGCATCAGTAAAACCTCAAGATAACTGTCTTCCGCTGTAGGCTGGGAAGGAGAGGAAACTGCATCTTTTAGATGTGTCTTTCAAGAATGAAGGATCTTCAAACAAAAATAGGGGTACAGTTTGCTGAAACGAATTAATAACCCTCAGTTGTTTGGATCCATACGGTACACTACAGGGTTCTCAAAACTCTGCCTGATAAATGATATAAATGAACTAACATTCCAAACTAGCTCTGGCTCAAGGATATATGGCACTCTTAGACCATATCAACTTGCTCATCAATGCAAAGACTTGCATTTTTAGAATGATTCAGAAGGAGAGGTGGTATTGGTTTTGGTGCCCTAGGCCAGTGTCTACTCAGCCTTAGCCTAAAGCTAGCCACCACAAATAAAACTATTGTTTTCCCTAGGATTAAAGTAGGATAACTAATAATTATATTTCAATATGTTTGTCAACAAGGTTTCTTACACTTTTTGGTAGCACAACTGCTCATTGTTGGCCACCCACTCTGGCTTGTTCTGGCAAACAAAGAGCAAACCTCAGGTTTAACAGCACTTCCGCATTGCCTATACAAGGCAAGAGCCCTATCAAAATGTATTCCCACTTAGTTTAGGCAAGCCTACAATTGTCTTGCATAAGCAAAGAAGGAAGCAGAGTTCAGTGTGAGTTAGTGATTTATTTCTAAGTTGCTTGCCACAAGTTTAGGAATTCCAGCACTGAGTCAAAATTATACAGACCATATTATTAGTGTAACACACAAATCAAGACTCAGAATTGATGCAGCAGAAGCAGCATATGGATTGGCAATAGGCAGCAAACATTATGCCAGCATTGTTTTTTGCCAACTCAAAATGGAGAACATTTGAACTCAGTACTTAGAAAAATTTGCTATCTCAGAAAAAAAGATCCAGTTTCCCCCTAGCTGGAAAGACCTTTTGCCAACCCCTTCTTGTCCTCACCAATGCCTGGATGCTGATGGGCAAAGCAGAGTTTTTCTTGTATGATCCGGCTTGCTGTGCTGTTCAGGAGATCGAAGATGGAGTTGCCTTGTGCTAGGAGTTCTACCTAGAAAAAAACCATGATAAAATATCTTATTTGCAATGATCTTTTGCTCTAAGAATCTGTTAGGAATAAGTGATATTTCAGTCTGAAAATATGGTCCTGAAAGTTAAGCATTTTTAAAAGAATATTTAGATCCTGCAGGGCTCTAACAAAAGCTTCAGGGTTTTAAGCAAATGACGCTCTAACATTTAATAGTTGCTAACAGTAGGAAACATAGTTTGCATGCCAAAATCTGAACCATTTCTGTTTAAAAAAATATTGGGTAGCTATGCTAGAAAGGTTCTTTCATTCAATCTTAAACCACTATTACACAAAATGGACTAGCAGCAGAAAGGAAAGTTCCATTATATTCCTGCCAAATCTAATCTCTAAAGTCTATGCTAAGTATAAGGCATGATGGGGTGCCTCACCTTCTGTAATATTGATGCTTACCACAGAAAACCCAAGGAAATGTGTTACATTCTCAGAGAGATAGGCCAATTTGCCCTTTGCAGTGAGAGCTAGAATGAACCCAGAAAGTGAATGCACCAGTTCTGGATCTGCAATAGCAGCAGTAGCATAAGCTGGTTCTTCAGATGTCATTTGATGTGAGCCTGGGAAAACAAGAGAATGGTACATGGATTCTACACATCATTGGGTAAAACTCTACATGGAAGAAAGCAACAATTTCCTACCCTCATACACACAAGGACATGCATTCAGTTTCACAGCAACTATAATTGTTGGTCGACCAGGGACAAAAATAGCCAGAGAAATTATTGAAGCCTAGGAATTGGGCCCCTTGTCAGTCAATAGGAGTGTTGATTTACTTAGGAGCTGTGGCACAAGGAAAAAAACAACAACCAGCCATCAACATGCTAATTAACAATTAAAAACTACACACAACCAGGAACCATATAAAATCAATGCACAGAGCAGCCCAGTGCGCATAGACTTGAGAGAGAGAAGTTTCCTGATGATGGCTTCTGGCATAAGCCCGAAAGCTTGGAAGAATAAACCTTTGATCCTGGTGACTGGCTCAGACTGGATCCTGCAAAAAGTTTGAATCAAGGTACATCCAAATCTTCTAACTTAAAAAATGTGTATGAAACTCAGGATCCATTACTCCTGCGTAACTGGAATTTTAAGGATGTTCACATCGGTTGTGTTCACAAAGTTGTAGCATTGTCACCATAGTTATCATATGATCATGATTTCCGGTGCTCCTTGCCAGGTTCCCAAAAAGCGAAGTCAAACGGGAACCCAGCAGAAAGTTGGAAGTCACTCCTGCTCCCATTGTTGGTTTTTTTTTTTGCCCAGCCATGGTAATTCTGTTTCTCTGTTTAGGTAAGAAAATTTCTCTTACAGGATGAGTCATCAATTGTCTAGTCAGTTTTGCTAATTGATCTAGTACAGTGATTTTTCCCCCCCCACAGGATCAGATGTAGTGAAACTGATGCATTGAGTCTGGCTTGTTTTCTGCCAGATGAGCTATTCCCTCATATTTAAGATAGAGAAAAATCTTTTCTCAGGAAATGCATTGAGCAAAAAAAAACAAAAACCCAGAGCCTGCCCATCTTCAAATATAATTATGACAAAATATGAAGGTCATTGTGTCTTTCACTTTCTCGGGGTATCTCAGGGTCTTGCAAAAATATAGATACCAGAAGAATTAAAAATACAAAGGCCCGTTGGCTTCTGCTCTGATCCTCAAAAGAAAAAAAAATCAAAATAAAAGGGAAAACAGAAAAAGCTCTGCAGGTAAAAGATACCTTTGGGGAAACAAGATATGATGGAAAATATGTCGGAGTTGATAATGCCAGCTGTTGCATGCAGTATGGCTGCGTTTTATGGCCTATTCTATGCGTCCCTTAAGCCCAAGTAAGGATGCAAATTATACACAATGCAGATCCATCTTTGAAATTCATTGAAGTTTTTTTTTTGGGGGGGGGGGCGGGGAAATCAGCACCAGACATTAGTAACACATGGAATCAGTTCTTTTCTCTATTTTCATTTTCTGATCATACATCCACATATATTTAAATTGCAAGTGCAAACTTATGGTAAGTAGGATGCATATGTGATATTTGAATGACTTAAAACCATAACACATAATAAAAACGCCGTAAAGAGTTCTCTTTGGAATATACTGCTCTGAAAAATATGTATGAAGAGATTTAAACCCTCCAAAGGATTATAACGGGAACATTTTTACTAGCCAAATGTTGCAAGTCATTTCGTTTTGCAGCCAGAAATCTGCACTCAACTGTAAAAGTAGATGGAGCTATGATGTAAAAGTGGAGAGAAAAAATAATACATGTTAAAAAAATCTTTTCCTAGTCAGTGAAGCATTTGAGGTATGGAATGGGTGTGAAATTCTCAGAGAATTGCAGAACACTCACTAGGCATACTTGCAATCCAGAGGCTATAAGTTGTTTCTCCCCATAGACATAAACCAGGGCTTTTCAACCTTTTCACCCACTGTACCACTTTTAGGATATGGCAATATCCAAGTACCACCAGTCGCCTAGCAAGGTGTCAAAAACTTGATGACCAAAAAAAAAAAAAGGAAAAAATGAAGTACAGGTAGTCCTTGACTTACAGCAGTTCGCTTAGTGACTGTTCGAAGTTACAATGGCACTGAAAAAAGTGCCCCCCAAGCCACAGCCGAGCAAGACACCTGCCTGCCTGGCGGCGCTCTTCCTCCTGTCCGAGGTTTTCATTGTTGTGAGCATTTCTGTTGAGGATTGGCAGCGGGGGTGGGGTGGGGGCATGTTTGGTTTTTATTCCCCCCAATCTGCTGGGTGGTTGGAGCAGGTTTTGGTCACTTCACATGATCCTGGGACACTGTGACCGTCATAAATATGAATCAGTTGCCAAGCATCTGAATGTAAATCACAAGACCCTGGAGATGCTGCAACATTCCAGCTGATCGGCGCTTCTTCTGGGCTCAGCAAAAGCGCCAGGACCAGCCCCAAGCTCCAGCTGGAGGCCTGCACTGATCCTGGAGCTTCTGCTGAGCCCTGACAGCCCTGCAGCTCCAGCCATCTCTTGCTCAGGCTTGTGTGGTGCTGCCATTACCCTCCCCCGCTACCACTTTTCTAGGATGGTCGCGTACCACCTGCCAGGTGCCAAGGTACCAAAGGTGGTACCCATACCACTGGTTGAAAAGCCCTGATAAACATCCAGTGCTAAGGTAAGGTCTGGAATGAAGTATATTGTTTAAGTTAACCTCATATGTTGTAAGGAAGAGCCCACAGATCAGTGGAGATTGGAGGCTCCTTCGCAAAACAGATTTAGAGGATAGAAATGTCCATACGGAGACAGAGGCAGTACAGAGTAAAAACAGGCAAGATGTTGTACATGCCAAGGTTGGTTTAGATCACAAGACAATGTCTATTATCTTGTCAGCTGGGGAACCCACCCTCCCTCTTCCATCGCTGCAAATGCCACTGTTAAGGTTTGCATAATGTCAGGATAACTGTATTCTTTTATAGCAGTGGCAAAGCATAAAGGGAGGGGCTTTGATTCCCAAGGCAGTACAAATACAAATCCTCTCAGTTGACAATAACTGCAGTTGTTATACAACTGTTTCAGTTATCAGTTATGATAAAATGACAATAAATCACAAGGATTCATAAGAAAAAAGTTAGCATAGCTAGTGTAGGTAGATATTGATCCCTGTTGATCCTATCTGAGTGGTTAGGTCCCAGGACATCTAATGTAGGCACAGTACTCTGTGATTTCTTTGGATCAGGTTGGACTCCCAGAAAACCTAATTAAATAGAAGTCAAATGACTGTGCTGTAGATTAGTCACAGCTATTTTTATACTTGGGTCAATATGTGCAGGCAGAAAAGATTAGCATTCTAAAGTAACATGCAGACTTACAGGTGTTTGGGGGCAGAACGACCAAAGACATGGGGTGAAGTTTGAAGAAAATGCTTATCAAATTGTTGCTCCAAGAGAACTACAAAAGATGATAGAATCAAGAAGCTAGCTGATTTTGACAGGGCTTGGATAAAGTTTCAACTGGGGTAAATGTACATTCCTATATTTAGATATGATCCCTCCCCCAAAAAACTTCACACACACACCCAAAGTGGAAGGAAACCTGTCTTGGAAACAGAAATGAAAAAGAATGGGTGTCTTAGGCACCTTCCATATGCAGCTAATCTGAGATAATGAGCCATGGTGGTGCAGTGGTTAGAATGCAGTATAATTGCAGGCTAACTCTGCCAACTGCCAGCAATTCGACCCTGACCAAGTCAGGTTTGACTCAGCCTTCCATTCTACCAAGGTCAGTAAAATGAAGACCCCCATTGTTGGGGGCAATATTGCTGACTCTGTAAACCCTTTAGAGAGGGGTGTTAGGCACTATGAAGCAACATATGTCTAAGTGCTATTGCTAGTGCAGATTCAATTGTGTGAAGCGAAGAGAAATCCACATACAGTTTAGGGAACCTATAAGGTACATACAAAGCAAATCTGGATTGGCCAGCAGTAGATTTGACTACAAATGTCTCTGCACTTTTCTGGTTTTCTGTGTCTGCAGGTGAACATTTTCAAATCTGAATTCTGCAGGAAATGAGATAGACTGAGACTCTCAGGAAACAGAAATGGCAGGATGTACATGGTAATCATAGTTTGAAGTACGTGATGACTCACTACTTTCTATTTTCAGGAGCAGTGATTACTTCTTTACTTACCTGTACTGTACTGTAATTCCTAAAATGCATTCACATTCATCATAGTCAGTTCTCCCTTCCATTCCCACAAACAAAATCAACACATGAACCCTTCACAATCTTAGCTATGTTTCTGAATACAGACTGGTAAATTGCTTCTATGGCTACTGGTCACATCTCAATATATGTCTCTATGTAGGTGAAAAATTGTACAATATGATATGGAATGTACTCCTTGAATATCAGTTTCTTCCTGCAGTTAATCAAACTTTTATAGAAAGGTCAAATGATGTTTAGAGAAATACAGTATGATTTGATTATGGCTAAAGCTGGCATTCATTAGACAAGTTACAGAAAGAGACTTGGGATTTTTCTTTTACCAGAATTAAAAAGTTGAGTCTCTCGTATATGGAAGCAGACTAGAGCCATGGTGTGGAGATATGAAAGTTGTTCCTTCTCTTGTTCAGAGATGGGCAGAAGAGACCGAAGAGTCTGCAGCTCCACATTGATCTGATCCCGACGAGCCTTGGAGGCACCTTTTGTTGACCTGCAAGAGTACAAAGTATGACCCACACAGATCTCTTCTTCTCCTATTTCCATCCCTTTAAAATATGTTTCCTGATCCTCATGATAGATTAGAGCAATGTTTCTTAATTTCAGCAACTTTAAGATGTGTGGACTTCAATTCTCAGTATTCCAAATATTGGCTGAGGAATTCTGGGAATTGAAGTTCACACATCTTACAGTTGCTGAGATTCAGAAATACTGGAAAAGAGGATCTGATTTATGTATCGTCAACTTCTGCAGTTTTTATATTATGAACTCGTGCATAGCTCTAAGGTAAAAAGCACATTTCGTTAAACATTATTCTTTTCTTCACTATGGGTTTCCCCTTTTGGAATGATATGATAATTAACTAATTTTATGACTGGTACTTTGCCTGATCGCAAAACATTCACATAATTCCTTTTCTTTAAATTGGGTAGGACGAGTCATTAAAAAGAGACTGGAAAGATAATTGGAAAAGTGGAGAAACTGCGCATGCATGGATGGATACATGTACACTCGTGTATTTGGACCTGGCAAGGCTTTATTTGCCCTCCCTTGCCTATTTGCAACCTTCCCATGGGTTCAGTTTCCTAGCTTTTCCGTCCAAATGAGCAAACACAATCCACTGCCTCAGGAAACAGCAGGTATATAACTACTCCTTGGCTGCTGTCATCAGCTGCTTGAGTTGTCTGTGTCATTATACCTAATGATAAGGGTAGCCCTGAAGTAATAGTTGAAATTATCTTACCTTAGTTAATCACAGTCAAACTGTAAATCAGAGTAGAATCAGCATGCTAAGAATTTTCATACATATCTGCCAAATAAATGGCAGCTGAATAGCTGAAGAGGGGGTTAGGGAATACAAAATTTAGAATGGGAACCTGAGATCAAAATGTTGGAATGTGTCCAGCAGTTCTCTCTGTGTAAGCAAGGCTCATTAGCTTCAGCTTGGATGGCCAATGAAACAATGACAGCCATCATCCTAAAACCTTTGGGACAAAGCTGTTTTAGAGATTGGCCATGCCCCTACCATGTATTTCTGTCACCAGGTATTATGAAGCTTTGCCCATTAACAGACCTACTGGGTGGGAAGAAGTTTTTAATGATTGTATCCACTGTAACTGCCACATACAAGAGCTTTTCAACAGCATCCTCAAGGGACTCACTAACATTTGAAATGTTCCGTAGTCTGAGAACCCTGACTACTACTTAGTTGTGATCAGTTTGCTGCATGGCCTTAAGCAAGTCATTCAGCTTTCACAAATGAAGCCAGAATGTTAATTATAACTCCTATTCTGTATGTGTTAAAAAGGCTTTCCTTAAAATAATTATTATGTTCACTTAAAAGTGTGAAAGTCTTCCTTATCACTGTCCTAACAGCAGAATCTAATGCATGTTTTACTCAGAAATAACTCCTTACATTAAATAGGACCTACTCGAAAGTAAACTTGCATCAAATTGCAGGTTCAGCATAGAACTTTCTAAGTTTTTTTCAGTACATAATTTCTGTATGGTCATAAAACATTTATTCTTTGAGACTGACCTTTGCATGTGAAATGCAATGTGCCCTAATTAAACATTCCTAGCAAGCTCACAATATGTCAGTGAAGTTTAGTCCTCATTGGTAAGGCTGTTTTAATGGGGAGGGATAGGCTGTAATTTGGGGAGAGTTTGAAGACTAGCAGTGTTGATTACTAGTTGCCATGAGGCCTTTGAATGAACCACAGAAAGGGAAATTCTGAGTAGACAAAAAGTAATGTGGGATTTGCTGCTATAACATATAGTTGTGGTCATTATGGGTGTAAAAAGGGATTCAATAAATTCATGGAAAAAGCTGTCAGTGGATTTCAGTTGTGTGGTTTATTAGGGCTGTTCATAAGGAGCTCCAGAGCACCTTCAAATAGCTGCACATTTTTCTGGAATAAGGTTTCAGATTGATCAGGGGACAAAGTGTGCCAGCTCACTGAATATACAGTTACTGGATTCACTAACACAATAAGCTAAGGCCAAAGAAAGCATCTAGCTTAGTATGATTCATGGACTCACATCTCCTTTTTGTGATGGCAAAGTTCTCCCATTATGGTTTTTATTGACAGGCTTGCATGACATGCTCACCCTGCAGTTAACACAATTTACTCAATTTGCTCAGTTCTCAGGATTTTGTGAATTCATTGCCTGATTTGTGGTTAAAGCACATCATGTGGACACAGCTAATAAGCCATTCAGTCATTCTGAGTTCCAACTTAGTGTAGGGAAGAACAAATGAAGATGAGTTCAACAGAAGAAAGAGAATAAGAGGTTTGAATGGCTTTCCTCCCATCCTTGAGTCTGCAGAAAACTATACCAGCATAATTTTTTCTGTCCCATTACTGATCCCTATCCCACCTAGTTTGGCTTTCTTATAGTCATTGACTTCACTCCATCTACTGGAGGGATCTGGTCTACTCTGTTATCTAGTTATTCCATCTATTCACCACACTGTTGGTTTCTTATTGTAGCCATCTGACTTCATTCCAAGTAATGACTGCAAATGCCAACAGACATACGTCTTGAGGCAGTCCACAAGGAATGGAAGAATAAAGGAGAAAATGCTACTTGAACAGCAGCACAACAAAGAATGACACAGGACTGTCTCACACAGGCTGCGCCTGACGTAAAGGCAGCATTTATTATTATTGGATTTATACCTGCTGCAAACAGGAATATCCTCAGAGGTTTACAATATATCCATCAGTATCAGCAAAACAAAATAAAATAAAAACAGAAAAGCAAGTAAATCAACCCTTACTCACACAGATCTATAAACTGATGACATTCATGTCTCAGAGGCTCTTCAAAGTAGCTCTATTTTAATAGCTTGCAGTAAACCAGCACCTTGGGGGCAGGTCTAATTTTGTGGGGAAGGGTGGCTAAAGTGCAGCTTTAAGAGAAGCAAAAAAACCAAACTCCAAAATGTTGCCAGGGCACTCTTGTCATACAGTGAGCTACAATAAAAATATATTTGGCTTTGTGTGATGCATGAAGCCAGGCAATTTGCCTGGTGTTATTGAGATGTTAGTAAATTAGGAATCAAGGCGGTGAGCGCTATAGGATTTTCTTGGCGATGAGAGCTGGTCATTTGCTCCACTACATCTGAAAGCTGGAGAACTGGTCAAGCTGGAAACTGCAGCATGGCAGCTGATGTGAAAGGAGTCTGACAAAAGAGGGAATGAGGCACAAAGGAGGACAAAAGGAATCCCAAGCTTTTCATGAATGAGCAGGAGAATTTGCAGCTTTCACACAGGGCTCAGAAAAAGGGCACCATCTGCTACCTACCTTTTATCTACATGAAAGCTAAAAGTGTCTGCCTCTTATTGTCTAGTCATCCCCAATTCAGTTGAGGAAACATTCCTCCAGGTGTAAGCTAGCATTGGATTTTCAGAAAGCCAAATATTCATTACTTTCTCTACAAGTTCTTTTTATAAGGGAACAGTTAAAAAAAAACCTTAGAAAATGGTGATCAATAAAGAAACAACAGCAGCAAAGAATTTGGGAAACAAGAAAAGGAGCAGACTGATTTGAGAGGATTTGGTGTTATCCAAAACAGGCCACTCAGTGGGAAAATTCAGTATGCAACACACCATTGTAGCTTATGTTCCCATGACAACCATCATGCAGCCATTAATTTGTGTAAGGAATGGGAGGCAAAGAACTTAAAGTATCAAAAGAACTTGTAAGGCTTAGTAAGCTCAGCTTTACAGCCAGTTTTTTTTTGTTGTTGTTAAATAAAAAATGTGGGGAGCCTAAGTCTACCTGTACTTAAGCCAAAGTGCTCATTGTGCACCACTAAATTAATCCAAGTCCTTGCTGGACCTGGGTCACACTGCAAATTATTATTATCATAAGCCTGAAAGCAAATGCCTCTGCTCTATCATGGGTATCCAGAACGTCTTGTATTTGAGGTACTTTAAAAGTCACTGCTGATTATGCTAATACAGTAACCAAAACTCAATTCCAATTAACTAGTCAACTTTCTACCTTGAGGATATTCCCTTTAGTAATCACTAGAGGTCTGACCAGTCTCATATTTTTGATTCTGCACTATCTACTTCAGCCCATAACCTACTCCCATGACAACCCACAGCTTATAAAGCAACTGTACTCTGTCAGTTTCATGGGTGGGAAATTCTGGGAGTTTTCATCTACATATCTTAAAAGTCACCAGGTTGAGTAACGTTGTCCTAAAAAGTGAAGCCATGATAGCTGACTCACTGTTCTTCGTCTGGTATACAGTGCTTCACATGCCTCTGTCTATCAGAAGAGGAAGCAATTGATTTGCAGGGGCTTGGGAACAGCTGTGCTAATCCTATAAAGCTGTTATGAGCAGTGTTTATTTAGTGGGCGTAAAAATCTGGCCCCTGAAGAAATCCTAGCAACAACAGAGTGCTGGTTTAGAAAGCAGAGAATCTTCTACCACAATGCTATAAAGGTTTACTTTGAAGCAGGTCCTTCTTCATTTAGTGAGACTTATTGTCAAGGCTGCCCCTTAGCCTCTTAGCTGATTGGTTGAGATATTGCACTTCCATATATCTGCATATAACAGAATATTAGATCAAATAGGCAAAAAATACTTCGACTTTATGTGATAAATGCAGGATTGATGACGTCTACTTTGCCTTCCTCTTAGCATCAGAATTCTGTTTTCCTCACAGAGATCAGAATGCCTGCTTTATAACAGTGTTTGCTATCTGGAAATGTGTATCTATTTTCTGTAGACCAGATTAGATTATTACAATGTTCTCAGATAGAAAACACCCTTTAAAAAGATCCCAGAAATTACAGTTTGTACTGCATGATACACTTCAAGATGCAGTAATTCTGGTCTCATTTCTCCTTCAGTTGCACTGACTGCTAATGCTCATTTTATAAAAAGTTGCTCTTTAAAGCCCCAAGTAATTTTAGTTGTTTGAAGAGGTTGCTGATCCTCTAGGACATGGGTATCAAACTCGCTGTGTCACGTGACATGTTGTGACGTAATGCAACTTTTTTTGCATTGCCAGAGCTGGGGTGGGCACAGCCTACGCATGATGCAACCGGCCCACTGGCCGAAAGTTTGACACCCTTGCTCTAGGAATCTGACTAAGCTTAATGAAAAAGTATTGATGCATGTCCACGCAGTCTGCATGTTAATTTCCAGAGAGTAATTCTTTACTTGTGCTAATTCTGCAATATTCAAAACTCTTGGTTCTCCAAAAGTAATGATACCATCCATGTCTTTGATTCCCAGTTGCAAGGAAGCAAAGCAAGAGAAAACTACTACCCTTGTATTCTGATTGTGGACTGCTAAAAGCATCAAGGTGGCTTTTTGAAGAAACAGGATATAGCAGGATATCCTGAATAAGAAGCATTCTGAATATATTTTATTTTAAAAAGTTGTATGGTAGTTGCCCCACAGGTGTCCACTCATTTTTAGTTCAGATAATTCATTTAATAAGCTGATATAAACAAAATTTTAAATATATAATTTACAACTCATTCTAAGAAGTGTCCATCTATGTGGTCACTAACAGCTGTAACTAACTTTATAGCATATAATCACTTTTTATGGTATTTAAATGTTCCCTGATAAGAACATTCTTTTGGGCAATTCACCAAAAATGATAAATATAAATTTAAAGGGAATGATATCCTATATGTCAAAGGTAATGGCAAATATGGCAAAAAATAAATAATAGAGTTACCCTAAAATTAAGCACACACTTTTTAAAAATGGAGATGTTACACTTAATGGAACTATTAAACATAAAAGATCTAGGTAACTGAAAATATATTCACTTATCTCTGAATACAGAGACTCTAAAAAAGGGATTAAAAAGTGAGAGGTAGGATAATGAAATAACTGTTTAAAATACAGTATATGCCTCTACTCCAACTTTGTGCCCTATAAATGTGATAGACCTCAGTTGGTTGATGATCTTGCCAAAAAGATAGTGTTGGGGAATATTTTATGAAGGCTGTTGCCATGATTGAAAAACTCTTCTAATTAAGAGGAGTAATAGAAACATGGAAGAGTAGGGCTTCTGAAGATGATTTTAAGAGATAGATAAAAAAGACAGTTCTCTGAGTAAATTGGTCCCAGAAAAATGGATGTGTTCTGCCTACTTAGCAACACAGCAGCTCTGTTTTGAACCAACTAATAGTATAGAACCATTGCAAACTATGGGCCTTAGAAACAGTACATTGCAATGGCACCCACAGAATGAAATGTTCATACTATTTCATCGTGTCCCAAACATAATAATTGAACACTGTTGGGGTCCTGTGACAAGCATCACTCCCCTCTTCTTCCCAGTGGGAAGAAAGGATTGCAAGATCATCTCACTGACCTGAAAGGCCTTGGAGTACAGAGCTTCCGCCTGGGAACAGATATAGGAGCAGAGTCCTGGCGTTCTCGCCTTCTGACTGGCTTGTTGCAGTTTTCACACAAGATCGTCATAGTTCTGCAAAAGGACAGAAATTATTGAAGCAAATGAGAACAATCAGACTGCCCAAAAGGAAGCCACAATCCTGAAGGCTGGAATAGCATTTCAAATTATGTATGCACTCAAGTGCTGAGCCTCCCCTAATTTACAATCCTCCTTTCACCCATCCATTGGCATGACCACTAGTTAGGGAGTATTGCAGCTGTAGTTCAACACATCTGGGTGGTGCCAGATTAACAAAGATTATCCATCAAGCTGTTCTGGAAAGAAGATAACAAGCTGCCTCGCAAAAGAGTGCAGAGAAAAGCAACAAAGATGATTAGAGGACTGGAGGCTAAACATATGAAGAATGGTTGCAGGAATTGGATATGTCTAGTTTAATAAAAAGAAGGGCTATGAGTGACATAACAGTAATATTCCAATATCTAAGGGGTTGCCATAAAGAAGAGGGGGTCAACCTATACTCCAAAACACCTGGAAGCAGGACAAGAAGCAATGGATGGAAACTAATCAAGGAAATAACTGATCTAGAACTAAGGGAATTTTCTTAACAATTAGAACAGGAATGACTTGCCTCCAGAAGTTGTGAATGCTCCAACACTGGAGGTTTTTAAGAAGAGATTGGACAACTATTTGTCTGAAATGGTATAGAGTTTCCTGTTTGAACAGAGGGTTGGACTAAAAGACCTCCAAGGTCCCTTCCAACTCTATTATTCTGCACACACCCCAAGTGTTTGGAAAATCAGCAACAGTAGACTTAAGCAGAACAGGTGGTAGCTGTCCATCCCCAACCCCTGCTTTGCTCAACATATGTAGAAGAGTGAAGGACTTCCAGTGTCATAAAGACCCTGATTATTGCAGATTCTCTAGTATACTGGGTTGACCTCTACACCCAGGGCAACAGAGGGGAGAGGTCATTGTTAGTGTGCTTCTCCTAGGTCCCCCTTAACACAGTGTGATGAAAATTGAAAGGGGGTATTAAGCAGAATTTAAATCAGCTTGAGTGGGAACAGTTTTGTAGTCAAGAAGAATAGAAAAAGTAAATCACCCATTGTGATGGACAGATGCTCTCCAAACTACTAGTTAAATATACTCCTCTGACCCAGAACCATGTCAGAAGAAAAATTTAGCTTCATATACAACTAATTCAAATTGAATATACTGTTTCATCTTCATTTAATTTCCCCTATGGCAAGACCAAATTATCAGTTATAAATCCTGCTAGATTTAAGTATTTAGAGATTGGGTGAGCCTTCTCCACCCTGTTGTCTCGTAAGTGTACTGAAATTACTACCAGGAAATTTGCAGCTCGGCATACTGGAGGTGAATCCAGATATTACAATCTCAACGCAACAGGTTAATAAAGCCTCTTGTAAAATTACTCCACTTAGATTCTTTATTTCAGCTTTTTTATTAGTAGTTTTTGATAAGGTGTGAGATTTCATGTTTAACTGGTTTTGTTGTTTTGGCAATTGTAATGCTGTTATCCTTTTGTAATTGTACTGTGCAATGATTTGTATTTATTGGTTGCTGTTGACATTCTCATATTTTAATTGTCTTTGAATGGGTTGCTGTTATGTATCTTGTTGAAAAGTGCACATACAAATAAATATTATGGCTATTATTAAAACTACTGAAGTGCAATGTTCATTGTTATCAATGAAATCCCTATCCCTTGAGGGGTAAATGCCAGCAGCAGGTGAGCAGTATTTGTAATGATCACATTGTTCTGTTTGTGTGTCTGTGTCTGTCTGTCTGTCTGTCTAGTGTGAATACTTCTCCTCGCCTGTCCTTAGCTAATTGAAAACCCAGTCTCTGTTTATACATAAAATAACTCTATTCCTGCCTTAGAGAAATGCACCATTGATTTGGGGCATGCTGATGTGGGAGGGAAGATGGATAGACAAGCCATCAAGATAAAGGAATGGGCAATTATAAAAAAGATGACACCCAAACAGGAGCATGTTAAACTGTAATTTTAGTGCACGCTACAATCAGCTATATAAACATTAAATGTAACTTCCCAAGGGTTGTTTTAGCATTATGTCTTGTTTGGCCTTTATGCCTTACTATTCTGGGGATTTAATATAAAGTTTCTGTATAATTCTTCTCTATTGACTGACATTTTTCAGCATAGTTACGTTTTTTTAAAATTAATTTCAAGTTATTATAATATTGTGTTGATACCAATGCTACATTTTCAGTAGCCAGTTAGTGAGTATCAATCTCTTAGGGAATAAGCAATTGTCACATTTCTAAGATTCTTTCTGCCTAGATGTTTTAGGTAAGTGGGGGTGGGTGGGAGCTTCAATCAGATTCATACTTCAGAATCTTACATCAAAATTCAAAAACAAAGGGCTACTTTGGGAGTTTGGGAAAGGACACTGAACTCCTGAGAGGTGTGGAAAAGTTTCTTACAAGAAATATATGTGGAAATCCTAGGTAAAGGGAACACCTATTTCTGAGACAATCCACCATTCAAGAGTAGCATTAATCTATGCCGTGGCTCAGCAGTACAATTGCTTTTAATCCAAAACCTAGCTCTACAACATTTGAAGAGGTAATAAAGAACATCTTTACATTTAAGCGATCGTGGGGAGCCTATCTGTGATTAGGAAAAAGAACAAAAGATGTTACTTCCTGACACGCTTAAGCCTCATAATTGCCCATTTCAAAAATTAACTGTGGCCCAAAAAATTTCCCACAGCATCAACAGTCTGGCCCACCCAAGTGATAGTTTGTGTTGATTCAGCCGAACCCCCGTCCTGATGCATAAATAGGAAGGCAATGTCTATTCCTTCCATGGATCAGGATTTCTAGACTTGGTGGTCATTGGATTCAAATTACGGCCTTCCTTCCAAGGTGCTACCATAGGCAACGAACCCTATCCTTTCAATGTTTCTGCTGGCCACTGGGTGGATCTGCTGAGACAGAATTGCTTTGGAGCTACTGACTCCATCTCTGAGTTAGGGCAGAAGCTAGAATGATTGCCATCCCCGGGCTAAATCCTGTTATTAAGAGCCAAAAAACCCAACACCTAAAGTAGTTGGATTTCTTACAGTTCTTGGCTTTTGAAATAATAATGATGCAAATTACCCACCCATAATAGATAACCCCTGATTTTTTAAGGCTGAGGTGTCACCACCACCATCACCACCACCACCGCCTTCAACCCAAGAATCTCTTACCTCTTTGCTGTCTGGCTGGGTCTGAACTTGCTGACCCGACATCCTCTGTCTCTCCTTCTTTTATAATGACCCCCTCTGGAGGAGGAGGTGAGAAAAGGGGGGCTATGGGGCCAAACAGGGGATAAAATTACCTCTCGTGACGCAATTGTAAACATCTCTGAACTATTTTTAGAAAACGGGCTTCTAAAAATAGCATCCTTTCTCCTCAACACACACATTTACAGCGTGCCTGTAATCTGATAGGGGAAGCAATAAAGAAAAAAGGCCTGGCTGTTTAAAAGGGGCTTGTTATCTCAGCAGGGAATTAGGGTTATGGGATGGCTTGGGAGCTGCTGCTTGTGGAAGAGAATTATCGTCACTTTTGGCTTTCTAATCCCAGTGATGTGGCTGGTGATGCTGACCTGATGGCACTGGGGCCCTAGAGGAGGTGGCTCGGAAAGGCATTCTCTCAGGCAGAGAACGGAAGGATGCATGAAATCATATACTTTAGAAGCCAGAGTTGATCTTTTGGGGCTGTTAGAAAAACTTTAATGGGGGCTGTCTCTGTAATCCTTATTACAGTTCTGAAAAGTTAAGAAAATACTATTATCAGGGTAGGGCCTACCATGCAGCTGAACGAGATGACTGTATCAGGCAATAGAAGCTGTGAGGGAAATGAGATAAATATCAAAGGCAGATTGATCAGATGGCAGATCCATGTAATTTCCCTGCATCCCTTCAAATGGCTTGCTATTAGCAAGTGTGGTGCTAGAAGCTCCCCCATTGTGTACATTTATTTTATTATTTTATTGCATTTATATACCGCCCTTTCCCTGAGGACTCAGGGCGGTTTACAGGGAATTAAAAATCAAACATACAAAAGTTAAAAGCCAAGTTAAAAAATATTAAATTAACCCTGTACTATTAAAAACCCCAATTAAAATAATTTTCTCCTCAGCCTGGGCCCGAGAGCTCAAAGAGCCAGGTCTTCAGGCCCTGGCGGAATGATCGGAGGTCGGGGGCAGTCCTCAGCTCCACCGGCAGCTGGTTCCAGAGGGCAGGCGCTCCCACTGAGAAGGCCCTATCCCTGGGTGTCACATTGAAACATGGTTGAATTGCTTTTGGTCAGCTTCTGTATATGAATGGGGAAGAGTGCCGTTTTGTCTATTCCCTCAGCTATCAAAATGATTAGGCCAGTTGTGGGGAACTGAGCACTGCAGACAAGTCAACGTGTTGTTCTTGCTGTTCAATTCCAACCCCCCTCACAAAGTCCAGGAGGGTTAAAAGAGAATAATAACAACAATCTTAAATAAACAACCAGATAGGCTAAAACTGTCACTAAAGTCACCAAGAATGGTCAATTGGAGACTTGATGTACAGTGTCATTATACCCATGATACTCTTTTCCACCTGAATCAGGATCATGTGCTCAATAGTTGCCTTGAGGTGGCACTCGATGAAACCAACAACCTGAAGCTTAACCTACTGTAGATAAGATGGAAGGACTGTGGGTACATGGTTTTCAAAATCAGATATTCAAGAAGTGTCCTGTGTTTTACTAAGGAACATTCCCTACCAATTCAAGAGGTTTGGGACTGAATAGAAATCTCTTGCTACTACTATACTTTATTGTGATGGTTTCACAGATAGGAATAGTGTCTTGTAAGGTTATGCCTCCAATTCTCAGTCCATGCAGATGCTCCTTCAATATCTTGTGATCAGTAATATCAAAGGCTGTTCAGAGATCCAGAAAAACTTTCATAGTAGCACTCTTCATATCTCTGTCCCAGCAAAAAGAGAACTATATTCAGGGAAAAGACAGGATGAAAATATTCTAGCTAACTGGCTTCTTTCAAGCATGCTTGCAGCTAAATGGTCAGTACTGTTTAAAGCATCTTGCCTAGGAAAGGAAGATTTGCAACTGAGTAATAATTATTCAAAGCTCCAGAGTTCAAGGACAGAGTCTGCCTCCTTCAAGCTGATAGCCTATCTCTCTCACTGAAAGGAGCAATGACTACTTCCTGGACCCATCTAGTTAGACCCAATTAGATTTTAACTAGTCCCCTCTTGTCTACTTCCTGTGGATATAGCAACTGCCACTGATTTTATAAACTCTGATCAGTGGTGCCCCCATAAACTGGACAGGATGTGAAAGGAATGTAGTGTGTCATTCTGAGCAGATGTGACTCAAAAGGAATTGCAAACAATGGTCATTTGCACCAGGACTACCTGTCAGCAGCTCATCTACCATTGAAAAAGCCCTTAACTGGTGTCCATAGTGAGTCCACTTCATTTTTTTTCTTCTAGTCTGAGTTACAGGCCCAAAACCTCTGACCAATGAACCTGAAGATAACAGAAACACGACTTATTCATTTATATTTGTACTGTATACTCACATGAAAATAACTCTGGGCAGCACATAGTACTTAATTAAAAAATACATAAAACAGTCACAATTAAAAATAACTATTAAAAAGATACACAAAAGAGGAGAGGATGATATTAATCACAGTAAGGGAGGCATGAGAAATCTTCCCAGTCCCCTAGGACCTCTAGATTTGATAACATAGCCAGGTCTTGAGGGAGTTGGAGAAAGTTGAGAGGGATGGAGATAGTTTCACTTCCATGGGGAAAAGATTCTATAGGGTGGGTGTCATGGCAGAGAAACCCTGCCTTCTGGGAGCCCCCCCAGATGTAATTCTCTCGCAGAGGGGACCTGCAGCATGCTTCATCTGCCAGCCCTGATGGGCCAGAGAGATGTAATTGGGGAGAGGCAGTCCCGCACATAACCCGGCCCCATGCAATGAAGGTCTTTAAAGAAAAACAGCACCTTGAACTGGACTCAGAAGCAGACTAGCAACCAATGCAGCTTGTGAACCAGAGGTGTTAACATGTACTGCTCAGGGGGCAAACATAACTGTTTGCACTGCTTCATTTTGAACCAGTTGAAGCTTCTGGATGCTCTTCAAGGGCAGTCCCATGTAGAGTGCATTACAGAAATCCAAAAAAAGAGGTGACTAGAGCATGAGTAACAGTGAGCAGATCTCCCAATCTAGGAATGGGCACAACTAGTGCACAAGATGAAGCTGTGCAAAGGGCCTCCTAAACTCAATGTCCACTTGCTCTTTTAGCAGAGGTCCTAAGTCCAGGAAGGCCCCCAGATTGCAAACAGGGTCTGTCTGTGCCATTGCCACTCTATCCAGCATTAAAGATGGCATAGTACTAGAACCAGAAGGTGCCAAAAGCCAGAGCCACTCAGTCTTGTTAGGGTTCAGCTGGAGCCTGTTGTTCCCCATCCAGACCCTCACATCCTCCCGACACTGAGATAAGGTACTCATAACATCTCTTAATTCACCAGGGCAGAGATATTGTAAGGGGTGACAGAGGTGCAATTGGGTATTATCTGCACACTGATACTTCATCCCATGGCAATGGATGACCTCACCAAGCAGCCTCATTTCAATGTTAAATAGGAGGGGGCAGAATATCAAACCTTACAACACTCCATGGAGCAGAGTCTGAAAACAGGATCTCTCCTCACCAATCACTACCAACTGAAATTGGCCTGAAAAAGGAGGCAAACTAGCACAACTCCATGCTACTTAAATCTTGATTGAAAGGGATCCATACAATCTGCTTCATCCAAGGCCCTCTTAAGCTGCCGTGTAGTCACCTTCTCAATCATCTTTCTCCAAAAGGGGAGATTAGATACTGGACAAAAAGGATCTAGCAATGTCTTCTTAAAGAGGAAGTGAACCAAAGCCTCCATAAGAAGTGAAGGAACAATCCCATCACTCAAGCACTGCAATTAGTGCAGGTTCAAGTCCCACCAGGCTCAAGTCCCACCAGGTAGGTTTTAATAGCAGCTTTAGCTCACATTCTGTCAGTTTCATCATTCATCAAGTGCCAGTGACATGTCTCTTCTCTCATTTCTCTCAGCTCTTCCCTCTCTTAAGGTAAAGGTAAAGGTTCCCCTGCACATGCGTGCTAGTCGTTTCTGACTCTAGGGGCCGGTGCTCATCTCCGTTTCAAAGCCGAAGAGCCAGCGCTTGTCCGAGGACATCTCCGTAGTCAAGTGACTAGACGCCAAAGGCGCACGGAACGCTGTTACCTTCCCACCGGAGTGGTCCCTATTTTTCTACTTGCATTTTTACGTGCTTTCGAACTGCTAGGTTGGCAGAAGCTGGGACGAGTAACAGGCGCTCACTCTGTTACGTGGCACTCGGGATTCAACCCGCCAAACTGCTGACCTTCTGATCGACAGGCTGACCGTCCCAACCCACTGAGCCACCGCGTCCCTCTCTTAGCTCTTCCTTAAACCACAAACAGTGCAGGGTTCTCTGAGAGGATAAAGGTTGTATGGGCGTGAACCAATCCAAAGCCTCAGCTTATTCCAAGTGGCCACCAAGACTTTGGATGGCCATACAGAACAGTAGGAACAACTCTCAGATCCTTCTGGAACCCATCCAAGTCCATTGGTCCCTGAGCAAAGACTAATCTAATGCTCTAGCCTTTTTGCAGTGGATTGGTGCACTAGTGATTTATGCTAAGTCTAGAATGTTTATAATAAATAAAAGATTTGAATTTCCTGCTTCACAGGTTAGCTCTTGAATACTATTCAATACTGTTTCATTCAAAAGGTGGTTTTGGAATTGATGAAGCCCTGTAACCAACAGCACATGCCCATTCATTTCCATATTCAGACAGTGGTTCAGAATTATCATAATGAAAGGTTAATATACATGAGGAAAAGTGCCATAAACTGGCAGTGTGCAATTTCCTTTTTCATTTGTGATAAGCTTGTGTCATCAGTTGAACACAGTATTAACAACTTGATCATCTGATTATATAGCAGAATAACATCCAACTTTTTGCAGTAACCCTTGGGTACAATATTAAAGTTTAGGTGCTAGTAAATTCTGTAGACTAAGTGCCATGTTGCTTTGCATTTGACCCCACGATTTTGATATCCAACAACATTCAAATACACACACACACACACACACACACACACACACACACACACACAAACATACTTTAGGATCATGTATGAACAATATTCTGTTCAATGAAATGTCAAATTCCATATAAAAAATGCTCAGACCTGCAAACTGTAAATTATTCAGCTGAATTTTTTTCCTACTGTTTGTTACTGATATTTTGTGTTTTGAATCTTGAGCTTTGAATTTAGGTTCAGTACAAAATATATACATTTATTTATAGGCTGAGAAAGGTTTTTTTTACTGTTCCTAACATACATTCAACCAAAGTTTCTTCTGCAGCTGAGGCAGGAGGAAAGGATAAGAGAACAAAAGATAGTTGATTCATTGACTCAATAAAAATGAGAATCTGATAAGGGAAGTTTAAAATTTATTTCCTCCTGCTGAGATCTTTCCATCTCACAGTCAACTAAAAGCAGTCATCACAGAAGAGGCAAATAGGTCTACTGCATAGAGTGAGTTCACCCATCATATTATTTTGTAATGTGGCTTGTGTGATTTATGTTTTATGTTAGCCTTTGCAAATCCAACTATCATCATTATCCACATCTGACATAATATTCTATATAAATCAGGCATAAAGTGCAAATCCAATTAAACTTGTGATTTAAAAAATATCTCAGCTGTTGAAAACCAAGTTCAGCAATCTATGTTAAGATTAGTATACTGGCAATTTTTTTTTACAAAGGAAAGCTCCATCTAGACAACAAAATATAAGCAAGAAGACAACTTCATTGATTGGTTCTGTGTTATTTGCTAGTGCTTGTATCAGAATCTACATTTCCTTCCTTTTTTATTTAGATAGCAATATTGCTGAAGTTAAATTTCATCATATATGGCAGTCATTATCAATGTTTGCACCTCTCATCTCCCAATTTCTTTGCTCTGGCTGACAAATTCTCTTTAGAGGGAAGTTCAGGGAAGTTTATTCTTCCCCTTACTACTTTGAGGTCTTTTGAATAAAGGTGCAATGTTTGAACTTGTATTATTCAACTCCTCTCAGGAAAGTATCTGGCACCTTGATGATATAAGACAGGAGATGAGTAACCTGCAGCCCAGGAGCTTAACTAATTTCAAAAGTTCACGCCTCTGATAAGAGCTATCTTTACCTTTCAGATGGCTTGCTTCTTGAAAAGAAAAATCAGGAAAAATATCTGATCCTATATATTTTATGCTTTACTCCGAGTTTTGGAATGAATTTCCACCATTTTATCTCCATGAAAATTCAATTTCCAGATTTAAAAAAAAAGACACTCCATTTTTAAAGGACATTTGTACAAAACATTCAGCATTAAACTGATTTCATCCTAAAATATCACTGCCAAGGCATATCTGGGAAATGAAATTCTACAAAGAGAGTATACAGCACCTTAAACTAGGAAAGTTATAATTCCCTAAGGTTCTTTATTTTCTTTTTATTCAGGATAGTAAAACCGTTGGCTCTTATCCATCTAAAACTGAGATATGAATTCCTGATATATTTTGAATATTGTGCTAAAAAAAAACCTCCCTAGGTAATTCTGCTTTCTGGAAACTTTTTGTGACCATGAATTTAAAAAAAAGTATGAAGAAAACATACACTGCATACAGTCTGGGATTCTATTGTTGTTTGGAGTCAAAATAAATATGGGTGAATTTCTCAGAAGACCCTTGAGAGGCACTCCATGGGGAATGCCACTGAAGACTGAAAGCGTAGTAGGTACAAAAGCTGCTGCTTGCATTTTGATTAGTCAGTGGAAATTATTCCAAAAATTTTACTGGGTATCTGTATGTTTTTATGTACAGTATAAGCCTATAAGGCCTCATTTTTAATGCGAAAGGCCTAAATTTTCAAATATTTTCAGAGTACATTCCCTCAAAGGAGTAATGTGTTTTATGCTCAGATACTGGCACATTTTTACCAAGAATTTCTCTTTTTGAGGATATGCAATTAATTTCTGAGGAGTCACCCCAGTATTTCAGAAGGAGATTCCTTCTGCCATCTTGTTGCACCCAACATTTGCACTCCAGACCAAGGAGGAAACAGATAAAACTAATTTTACCTTGCTCATATCAGGCCTGATTGATACTCAAATAGGAGATTTCCAAACCTGAAGGTTAGCCTGGGAAGCTGAAAAGCATCCTGGAAACCAGCACCGGAGAATCATTTCTGTATATTTCATAGAAAATGGCAAGAACATCTTCATGAAGTTACCACGGTAGGAACTGAGCTTGATTCAATGCAAACTCTTCCCCCTGCTGTTGATCTATGTTTGAATCCATTAAGTTTATGGGTTTTAATGAACCATGCTGTTTTTAATGTAGTGAATGGCTTTGCAAACTAGATAATAGTAAATTAAAAACCCTGGGTAGGGACGTCTCCAAAAACAACATAAAACTACAGCAAATACATCTCTGAATCAAGGCCTTTATCTGCAGTGCTAGTAGCATAGATAAAGATGTACTTCTTCAAAAGGTGCAGACTCAGGCAATTTAAGTGCAGACAAGATTAGCAGCAGGTAATAAATAGCAACCAACCTTTTTTGTACACACTTGCTTTTTGTTTGGTGAGGGCAGCCTGCCCAGTCTAGACATTTTTCAGATATGTTGGGTCTGAATTGTCCAGAATTTCCAATTTATTAGATGTGTTTGGACTGGACATTCTGCTAGAGGAGAATCATATACATGATAACCTGTCTTTTAATTCATTTAGAAGACCCCTGGGTAGAGAATGCTAGGATGATGCCTGTCAATGTGTGTATATGAGTATTACATAATTTTCAGCTTAATAATTTTCCTTGTGAACAAGCTGTCATTGTAGAAAAAATTTAAAAAAATGAAAACACAGTGAAATCAATCAATCCACAAAATAATAGCATAATTGCTGTTGTGTGAAGGTGGTTAATGCATCTGGAAGATATGAGACACAAAATATTATTTGATAACAGGTTGCCTGCTTGGTGATGCTGTTTAGGAAAAATGAGCAATATCAAATAGCATGACTGATAACATAGTTGCCAAGGAAGAAACTCAAAGAGCAATTTCCAAAAACAATAATGTTACACTGAATTGCAGCATAGTCTTAACAGGTCTCAGACATTTGCTTCATTTGTCATGTTTTCTTCTGGAGCTATTAGCAACCAGACTTTATTTCACAGTATTTTTTTTTAAATCAATACTGCATGATCACATACAATGGTTATTATGTTGATTTGAAAGATGTTTCTCAGACTGCATTACAAAACATCAGCATAGGAAAAGCTTCAGCAGCTGCTTATCCTCCAAATTTGCAGATAAGAATAAAGACAGGATAGTTACCTGAACTTCTCTGCTATTTATGCACTGCTGGAGCTATCCTGGGCCTGCTGCATTCATTTAATCTGCAAAGGCCTCCCCTTCTCTTTTAAATGCCAAGCGTTTGTTATTTGTTAAATATGTAATACCCTACAATAATGCATTTGAGGTTTTCAGATTTCCTTCATCAGTTGTAGTTACCTAAATACTGCATGGTGCTTTAATAACTATATAGATGTTTATAGGCATATATGCTGGACACAAGATACATAACAGGTGGGCATCTCACCTTGACACAAAAAAAGCCACTGAGAATTGTGAGATTATGGCAGGATATAAATGTAATAAATAACTATAACAAGGTATCTCCAAAATGAGAAGCAACATATGGGCAACAAATTAGCACGAAAAGAGCCATATTCTATCTATATACTATTTGTAATAAATGCTTTTAATATGATATGATACGATACGATAATCTTTATTGTCATTGTCCCATACAGAACAACGAAATTGAAATAAACTCTGAATTACAGTATATCTTGAATGAGAAAGAATATACTGCTGGAGCAAAATTTAATCTAATCTGATTAACAGAATGGAAGATTCCAAATTCTGCAATGTTAACATGGCATTTTATTCTTCACTCAGAAGGCTACATCTAGTTGTAGGTACAATTTTGAACTAAGGAATATATAAAACAAGGGTGGTTAGAAGATTGAATGATACTTATCGGTAGGTTTCTGGGTGATTTGAATTAAGACAGGCCAGAATTTATGACTCCGTTGTTTGCAATGGTAATAGTCACTTTTTATTGTCTTACTACTGCTGATAATCAGGTTGTGAGAACATGTATGTGTGAAAGAACCAATAGGGAATTAGGCTTTGGTGCTCAAAGTAAATGGGTTTAGCATTCAAAGGATACATCTCCATCTAAAAAAAATTTTTAGATTTCTTTTTAATCCCACCTTATAAATAAGGTGGTGAACATATCTAATATTCCTCCTTTTCCCATTTTCCCCACAGCAGCCTTGTTTTTTAGGGATGGTTTTTCATGCCCACAGCAGGACTAATAGTAATATATTCCTGGTTTCTAGTCTGATGCTTTAACTAGTAGAACAAACTGGTTTTAGGACTCTAGTAAAAAAGGAGGTTTTACAACAGTGAAATCTGACCATCCTTAATATATATAGAATTTGAAACGAATTCAGAGATGGGCAGAGAATATTGAAAACAAATCTTTTGAGGAGAGGCTGGGGTAACTTAGATTCAGCTACCTCAGAGGGCAAGCCCAAATCTAGTGGGTTTAATTGGTAACTTTTGAGTGAACATTTAGGTGAGTTCTTTGTACTAAAAGAAATGTTCCAGAGGTTGAGGAGGGGGAAAGTCTATCCAATTTTCTGAGGGAAGAAAATTATCTATGGTTCAGGATTTCCTTCATAAAATGTGAGTCCAGGTTTAATGCCATTTTCACCCTATGGTTTATAAAAAATATTTTCTTAATAGAATGCCACTTAAAACAAAGAATTACTATTGTAGATACCGATATGGCTAATATTAATTCCATCCAACAGACATTTCCCTAACATTCTAATTTCCAAAACTCAGTGATGCTTTGCTTAGAAGGTGATCTAAGGAGAAAAGAAAGTAATGGAAGTGTAAGAAATTAAGAATGAGGCAGCAAAGTGAAAGTGCAAATATCCCCTTTTTTGTATCAGAATTTTGGGTCACCCAGGTGGTACTTGCAATAAGCTCAAAGAAAACAAATTTTCTTTTGGAAGAATACATTGTAACAGTGTTGTTGTTTTTTTTAAGAAATTCTGCGTTTAAAAATTGTTTAAAAATTCTCATATTGTCTTTTGCCTTGATCCTCCCATTGCATTCCCCTCACCCCTGGTCATTTGTTCTTCTCTCAACAAGCATCCATCACTCATTCTGTTTATTCCTCAAAGATTATGAGAGATTTCCTCTCCTTTTAGGCTTACTTCTCTAAAGATGTCAATTACGTCTTACAACCTGACCTGCTGTAGGCACCCTCTGGCACAACATGGAATATAAATCAAATGTATAACTCTGGGATTTCCTGTGCTTTTTTCTGTCTCATTATGTATGAAGGTGTTTGAGGTTCCACGCCTGGATAATAAGTTTAATATATGTGTCAGAGCACTGGACTGGACACCCTGATAGGGCATTTCTTCATTCAATGGATTGATTCTAAGTGGTGCTTTTATAGGAATGAAAGTCCAGCTCTTTCTCATAATCTTTTCATAAATTCCATGCTCAAGCTTTGACACTGAAATGTGGGTTGGGTGCCAGTTTTCACCAGCAATTCTAATTATTATTTAGAATTATAATTTGTGGTAAGTCTCATATGGCCTGAATCTCAGTGCTGTGGGTTCTGTATCTTGACCAGACAATATTCTAGTCAAGCCTCCTCGATCCTGATTCAATTATCTACCTAGAAGAAATGTGTTTCAGGTTGGGATATTTTAATCAGAGAACTGTGAGGAGAATATATTGAAAATTTCAGTTTTAGGAAAGTGATCTTTAAAATTGCATGGACTGGAAGGACTGCTAATTAAAATGTACACAAACCTTCCTGCTTATTAGGAATATGTTGAGTAGCTTTCTCTTCTTAAACTTTCCCAAGAAGGATGCAGAGTTCAGACTTCTCCAGTATTTACCTATTTTTAAAAAATGTATTTTTTTGTGAAAAAAAGAGAAGGAACAAAATGTCTGCCCACTTACAAAAGCAAGTGACTTGGCAAATGGATTTTGTTTCACTATTGATATATCAGTGTTCTGCATTGCACAAACCTGAGGCGGGTTATGATGCATGCATCTTTCTGCAAGAATGTGCAGTAGACCAGAACTCAGGAAAAATGCCCTCGACCTGAGGCATTGGTCTCATGGAAGAAGCGTTCTGAGGCTCATTCCACTTTCACCTGCGGCAAGCAAGTTTTGTAAGTTTTTATTTTTCCCCCAACCCAGTAAATATGCGATACGTTTGTTTTAGCAGAGCCAAAAAAGGTAACTCTCTTCCAAGCTGTGTTCACAAGTCTCCAAAGTTATTCTATTTTTAAAGTTGTGACAACTTTATTCAACAACACATTATGAGTGTATGCACTGTTGTCCAAATCCCACTGAAAATTTTCCTTATGATTCTCTAACAGCTCTCAAAAGAAACCAGCATGGCTGCATAAAGAACTCTCTGATAAATTGAAAGACAAAAAGGACAAGTATAAAAAGTGGAAAGAAGGGCACATAACTAAAGTAGAATATCAGCAAATAGCCCGAGCCTGCAAAGGAGTGAGGAAAGCTGAAGCTCAAAATGAACTAAGGCATGCAACAAAAGTCAAAAATAAGAAAAAAAGCTTCTTTCAACATGTAAAAAACAAGAAAAAAGTTAAGGAAACGATTGGTCCACTAGTGGGAGAAAGTGGCACGAAGGTGACAAGCAACAGGGAGAAAGCAGAACTACTTAACTCAATTTTTGCATCTGTATTTACACAAAGGGAAAAAACAGTCCAACCTATCAAAACAGTACTGTAAAAAACAGATTAGAAATACAAGTTAAGATAGGTAAGAAAACAGTAAATGAGCACCTGTCCACCCTAGACGAGTTCAAATCACTAGGACCAGATGGACTACACCCCAAGGTTCTGAAGGAACTGGCAGATGAACTATCTTTCAAAGATCCTGGAGCACTGGGGAACTACCAGAGGACTGGAAAAGAGCTGATGTAGTTCCCATCTTCAAAAAAAGGGGGAAAATGGATCCAGGAAACTACAGACCTATCAGCCTGACCTCAATACCTGGCAAGATCTTGGAAAAGATAATCAAGCAATGAATCAGAGAACACCTAGAGGCAAACAAAGTCATTACCAAAAGCCAACATAGGTTTGTCAAAAACAGATCAAGCCAGACAAATCTTATTGCATTCTTTGACCAGGTGACAAACTTAGTGGACTAGAGGAATGCTAATTTACTTGGATTTCAGTAAGGCATTTGATAAAATAGACCACAACCTACTACTTGATAAGATAGAAAAATGTGGGTTAGACAGCATCACCGCCAGATGGATTCGTAGTTGGCTGACCGGCCGAACTCAGCATGTGGTCCTCAATGGAACTGCATCTACATGGAAGAAAGTGTGTAGTGGGGTACCCTAGGGCTCTGTTCTGGGCCCAGTGCTCTTCAACATCTTCATCAATGATTTGGATGAGGGGATAGATGGGGAATTCATCAAATGTGCAGATGACACTAAGCTGGCAGGAATAGCCAACACCCCAGAAGATAGGCTTAAGATTCAGAAGGATTTTGACAGACTTGAAATTGGGTGCTATCTAACAAAATGAAATTCAATGGTGAAAAAAGTAAGGTTTTACACTGAGGCAAGAAAAACCACCTATACTATACCTGTGCATTTGGTTTTTCTTCCTTCAGTGTAAAACCTTACTTTTTTCACCACTGAATTTCATTTTGTTAGATACCACCCAATGTGCAAGTCTGTCAAGATCCTTTTGTATCTTAAGCCTATCTCCAAAGCACCTGAAGGCAGGACAAGAAGCAACGGATAGAAACTAACCAAAGAGAGAAGCAACCTAGAACTAAGCAGAAATTTTCTGACAGAACAATTAATCAGTGGAACAACCTGCCTCCAAAAGCTGTGAATGCTCCAACACTAGAAGTTTTTAAGAAGAGACTGGACAGCCATTTGTCTGAAATGGTATAGGATTTCCTGCCTGAGCAGGGGGTTGGATTGGATGACCTCCAAGGTCCCTTCAATTATTATTAGATGACCTCCAAGGTCCCTTCTATTATTATTATTATTATTATTATTATTATTATTATTATTATTATTATTATTATTATTATTATTATTATTATTATTATTATTATTATTATTATTATTATAACAAAAGGAACCCAGTTTGTTTCCTATAATAAAAATATTATCATCCTAACTCAACTGTTGACTGTTGGGCAAATACAAAAACTCTTTTTGATTCAGAAAAGACTACTAAGAGCATCTCAAGGTTGCCTTGCAGACCAGGTTTGGGAGTCTCCGTATATTAAATCATTTTTTTTTCCTACTAGTTAAATCTGAAAGGAACAACGGATAATACTTCTTAAGAATTGTGTGAGACGGCTGATGATTAATACAGGAAAAAATTAGCCTACAAACATTCTGCTTTCGTTTAACCAAGTCCATTCAAGAATAAAAGGTATATGGTAAAAGAAAACTGAAAAAAATCAAATGGGGTATCTGGATCAGTCCTTCTTTATCATGTTGTAATAAACATTGTCTAGTTCTGACAAATTCAGTGGTAGTTGGACAAATGAGCTGCATTATGTTTTAAGATAATATAAATATTATCCTGAGGTGCTGAGCTCTATGATAGCTTATTCTTTTATCAGGTGATAAAACTTGTATACTTTTTATAGAAGTGAAAACTGAGGAACAAGTTGCATGTGCAGAAATGGTTTTGTGTTGGCCTCATTCATATTCATGTTTAATGTAATATACATGCATTTGTAAGAAATCTAATCTATGCATATGTGTACAGTATATAGGTTTACTACACTGCCTATATTAATTTTTATTTTTCTTATACTGTTATGTTTATAAGGCCACCTTTTTCATGCAATGCAACACACACTGTTATTTTGAGGATGGATGAAATTAAACTTGTGGTAAATAACCTCCCCCCAAAAGATTAATATAAATACTGTCCTGTTTTGATACCAGGTTAAATAATCTCATGGAGCAATTGAATTAGGCAATTTTAAGGCACTTGGATTACCCTAACTGGTTAAAAGCCTTGTTTAATAAGAGTAATGAAGAAACTCAATTTTAATAAATATGCAGCATTTATATAGCACTTTTGAATATTCAAAACATTTCACTTATTGTATATTGTAATCATTACAATATTCCCATATGGCAAGAACGTGTTACTCCTATATTTCTGATGTGAGGCTGAAACCAAGTGTGGCTTGCCCGGCAATGTTTAGCAAGTCCATGGCCACAGCAAGATTTGAACTGATAACACTCCAGCTCACTCCTTAGCTACTAATGTATACATTTTTTTTCAATTAGAGTCTTAATTTGTGGACTGCAGACTTTAAATCCTCATACCCTCTGCATTAGTCCACCACTTGTCCTCTAGGCATATAAAGTACTGTCTTTCCCTACCCTGGTATTTATAAATTCAGAGCTTTTGCTTGTACATATCAAACTGGGTGATAGCATTTCAGATCTTGTGATGAATACTCCCATAACAGAGAGAGAAAAAATGATTCAGTCTTACAGGATGTTGGATGCCACTCCTTGCTTGGTCAGATAGTCATCATCCTACTTTCTTCCACTGAAGACTCTGATCTGTACCACTGTAAAGGTGGCAAGTGCTTAAGTATCATATGGAGATCGTCCAGGTGCCCATTGCCGAAAACAAGCTGGTCAAACCCCCAAATGTATAAGACTAGGCAATTTTTTCTATGCTCAGGGAAGCAAAGAAAATGGCTTAAGATAGGGCACCAGTTCAGTTCTTACATTAATACTGAGAGCTAGGCACTCAAAATTGCTGAGACATAGAGAAGCTGAATTCTGATGAGTCCTTGCTTTGTTCACCTTTGATTCTGTAGCGCATATGAAACATATGCTGTTCTTGTAACAATCCTGAGATTTATATTTCCTTTGACTCTAATAAATGATACTATACCAGTAGATGGCTGTCAGATGTAACCTTCAGCTATGAGAGCAAAAACACATCTGGCGTCCTTTTCTGTAGTATGCATTATCTGATTCTGCATGCATGCTACCTTAAAAATCAAGGTTTTGGCAAAGTTATAGCTGCAACTAGTGTGGCAGTGGGATAGGCAACAAGAAGCCTCCCAACATTGGTCAGTAAAGAGATATTTGTATTGAAATAGTGCTCCTTTTTTGAATAAGCTGAACTTTCATGCACAGGGAGGAAGACAGAAGGTGACATTTGCAAGGTAAGGAGTTGAAGGCAGTTAGGAGCATGATACCAAATTATCCATGGGAAGAAAGAATTGGACGGCTGATGTTGCTGTTAGTTGTCATTGCTGAAAGCTCCCATCTGAAAAGACAACAGATCAGATTTATTTTATTTCATTTATATAAGATTAGTAGAGCCCCATCCCACCCCATCTACTGCAGCATTTCTCTGGGTATTCATGAGCAATAACAAAGCAATAAAAACCAAATAAAAAAGTCCATCCTGATGCCTTCAAGCACAACACATTCCCACATACTGTATTCAGAAAAAAAGCTAGAAATTTACTGTGCTCCAATTTCATACTACCTAAAGGCTGGTGGGAAAAGCCAGAACTTGATGACTTTTTTGAGGATCAAAAAAGTAGAGGTTTGCCTGATTTCAGAGAAAAGGGTATTTCAAAGGGCAGGACCGTTACTCAGCATATTACCTAGGTTCTATTAGATGGCAACATTTAAGGGAAGGGACCTGAGGGAGCCACTCTATCAAACTCCATGCAGATACCCTCTGGAAGAGACAGTTCCTCAGTTAACCTGATCCTGTGCCATTCAGGATTTTAAAGGTGATTAGACAACCTATGTCCAATTGGATTATCTTTCAGAGATATTTCCTTATCCAGATTCTTCGATGTCTTCAACAATAACAGAGCTTCTAGAATACTGCCTTCACTGGAAAAACAGATACATTCAGAGATGTATCTGCCTTGAAAATAGCTCACGTTGAACTGTATAGCCCAGTCAAATATCAGCACAGGGAATGTTTTATATCATTTTATGTTATGTCATAAACGGTTTTATGATGTTTATGTCATAAAATGTTTTATAAAGTTTACCAAATTTCAGTTCCCTAGGAGTCATAGAGCTTGGATTTTGCACACATCCTGTAAGCCAGCTCATGTGAGATATTCAGTACCTTAAATTGTATCTTGAAAAAAACTGGAAGCCAACAGCTCCCACAGCACCACTGTTACATGGGCAAACCATGGAGTGCTCAAAACTGGATCAGTTATAATTTCTGGATGGTCTTTAAGGGCCATCCCTTAAAGAAGGAGCCATGACTTAATATACAAGCATAATACAGTAGAGCAACAGGCAAGATTTTCCAACTATCACTGAATAATGGAGAAATGATAACACTAAAAACATCCATGGTAAACTGCACACAGACCTGCTATAAACCATGATGGCAAAATAGTGATGAGATGTGTCAAGATGCAAACCATTGTTGGAAGTAAGGATGTAAGCTACAGAATTTTTCTCATAAAGTCACAATGAAAGCCAGTTGCTCCCCTCTTCCATAAATGTCTGTGGGCAAAGTGCATAAGTTGCAGAGTATGTGCCTTATATGTGAAGTCTCAAATTTGATCTGTCAGAACATCTGTAGAGTTTCTCTCAGTGAGCACCACTATGCTAGGGCAGCTACTTACACTGCTAAGACTCTGTGAGCAGAGATACTGAACGTATTTCCATAAGGTCAAATATTTTACCTTATATCATGAGGGAGACAAGACTGGTCCAAATTGTACTGGATCACTGCCAGTTTACATAGCGTTTTTAAGCTGGGACCTGAAAAAAGAGTAATACACAGTACGTGATATCCAATAATTAAAAACTAAATCATCTACAACATTGAGTCGGACATTTTTTTAAAAAACAAGAGATTTGAACAAGGTAGTTATTGATAATGAGAAAATATTCACATACTGAAGTCTAAGATGTACAAATCTGAGTGATCCATCAGGTCAAATTCATCTCCCATGCCTTCTTCTGGAGATGGGCTGTAGAAATAAAAAAAGGATCTTATCAATCACTGAAAAAGTTTTGTGAATTGGAACATAAAAAAAAATCTATTTCAAGCTAGTGCTTTTATTAGGACAGAGTTTTTAAATAATTGCAAGATTCTAAATTCCCAAGGAGTCATTATCAGAACTGTTAAAAATCCAAAGAAAAACAAAGGTGGAATAGGAAAATTACTGATCATACCACATCAAGTCACAGTATCAAATGTGGTACTGGAGAATTTCCAAACATAGAAAATCAATTTTGGAAAGAATTTACTTGGGGTTTATATCCAGTGTATGTTATCCCTCAAAAAAATTTTATAATAGTTCTTTGGTGTAATTATAGCTTGTAGACACTTGGGAGTTCTATATGTTTATAGTTAACAGAGTTCTAAAGTTTGATAATAACAGTTTTATTTATGGAACTCTGAAATCAAGTAAACCTGATTGAAATCAAATTATTTGACAAAACTGGCTTGTAAAATTAATTACATAGAAAATTCCCCAAGGGAAGAATGGGAGAAGATGCTTTAATTTCTGTTTTCCCAAGGGAACAATAGGCAAGAATAAATGCAGGAGTGAATTAAGGATTTAACTTTCAGCATATTTAGACAATGGGTTAAAAAAAATCCTAAATGTGAAATAGCTACTGAGGCCTTCGCTACTTGCTTTTAGTTACCCACCTAATATTGCCTTCCTAGCATCTCCTGCTTCTTCTGCAGGTCTGGCATTTGTGCCTCATGATTCCCCCCCCCTAAATACAGTAGATATTGAGGCTGCACAGCTGCACAATCCTGGGGGGAAAGGGAGTTGCTTCAAAATATTGCAGACAGATGGTATGTTGTCCTCCTGCACACTCTGAAGTACCTTTTGAAGACTGAATCTGAAGCACTGCATAGCCCAAGTATATATTACACTTTACTCTCTGCATGTGTAGGTCTGCCATGTCCCATACTGAACAACATTTTGGAAAGCTAGCAACATGGTGTTCCCTCATGTACAGACAGATCTTTCCCTGAAAAGGCTTTGTCGATAGCCTTTGTTCACACCATTTATATGTGAATTTTCCACTGATATCTATTTTATTCTAGCTTTAGAGAGATTTGAATTCTTCTGTTCTTTGTTAATATTACTAGACTTAATAGTAATATTAAGGTGAAAGATGATTATGTAATATTTTTTCATAAGTTTCTAAATGGACACAAAAGAATGCCCAGAATAAGCAAGGGCAGAGGATCCAGCATCCATAGTTTAAGAGAGAAGAAGCATAAGCATGTCAGAAAAAGGAAATATATAGCTTGATCTGTTTACAGAATCACTTACACTTCTGTTACTTTGATTTCTCCAGCCTCTCTGCTCCCCTAGCAAACAAATAAAGCTTTCGTCACTACCCCCACAACAGGCAGGACCGGATGTTCTGGCAACATCTGGAGATTTCATTATCACAGAAGGTCGTAGAGACTCCTAGCAGGCTACCAACTTTGAAGGTGGGGGTGGGGGAATCCTATTAGATTACTCCCAGGCATCAGGAACATTTACTTTCTTCTCTGAAGTTGAAATCATTCATTCATATATGAGAACATTGTTTCTTTAAAAAATTCAAATAAGATCTAAAGCAAGAGTCTTAATATGCAAGGCACTCTTTTTAAATATATATATTTTTAAGAGTTAAGTAATTAAGAAAATAGGATCGCAGGCAAAGAAAGCAGTTAAGATTTTTTTTTCTTGTTGCCTTGCACTAAGCTCAAGGTACCGAAACAGCCAGACTGAATTAAATTATAGTTAATCAACTTTAAGGCTTTTAGGAAAAATACACATTTAATACTAAGTAACTACTATGGAAATATATTTTGCGAAACTCTCCTTTGAAGCATTAGTATTTGGCATTTCTTATACCTTCAGTCTTGAAAGAGGCTGTGGTACGTCCTCATTCTTAAGATCCTTTCTCTGGATCCAGTTGAGTTTAGTAAATATCAGTCCGTCTCCAACCTTCTCTGAAATGTTACTGAGCATGTGGTAGGGATTCAGTCACAAAATACCCTACAAAGTAGATTATCTAGACAAGGTTCAGTCTAGCTTCAGGCCTGGGCATAGGCCCAAGACTGGGTTGTTCTACTTGGTAATCTTGGCTAGGGATAGAATACCCCTCTTGGTTAGCAGCCTTTGATATCACTGGCCATGGTATCTTTCTAGACTGCCTGCTGGGAGTTTATAGATCAAAAGCACTGTTTTAGAGTGCTTCTACTGCTCCTTTCTCAATATGTGATTCTAGCTGGGTGATGCTGTTTTATGTGACGCCAGACGGATTGGTGTCATCCGTTTGCTGATACCCACTTATACATGATCACTTCTGGCATGATAAAGATAGTAATGAAGATGAACTTGAAGAGATATGAAAGCTCCACTGCCAAAGCGAAAAGGGGTAAAACATTTTGGAAGCAACTCAGACAGTTCCCTAATTCACTGAACTATAAGAGGGCAAAGTACAGCACAGGAAGACTTGCAAAATTCTGTTATTTATTTATTTCTATACCGCCTTTATTATTTTTACAAATAATTCAAGGCAGCTAACATATGTGATGCATTTAATTCCTCCTTTTTCCCCACCACAACTACAACTACACACCTGTGAGGTGGGTTGGGCTGAGAGTGTGTAACTGGTCCAAAGTCACCCAGCTGGCTTTCATGACTAAGGCAGGATTTGAACCTAGGGTCTCCGGCTTTCTAGCCTGACTAGACCAAACTGATTCTGTCTCAATAAAAGTAGTTTTAATGTTCCTGTGGAGCAGATTGCTTGGACTGGTTTACTTAGAGAAGCTGACACATAGCTAGATTGTGCTGTGAGTTTGGATAAATTAACCTTCAGAGTAACAACAGCAATTACCTAGTGTATAATGTGATTTCTTTACTAGACAACCCATTACCCCTTGGGTCATCCTTTCAGAGATATTTCCTTACCGGTTTCCTCAAAGCTTTCAACAATAACAGAAGTCCTAATATACTACCTTCAGTGGAAAAGATGTATCTGCCTATATAGCAGAGTCAAACATCAGTGCAGGAAATATTTTATGACATTTTGAATTATGTTGAGCTATTATGATAATGTTTATGACATAAACTGTTTTATAAAATTTGCCAAATTTCAATTCCAAAGGAGTCCTGGGTCCTGAATGTTGGCGGCATTCTGTAAATTTGCCCATTTGAGGTACATAAGATTCAAAAGGGTTTGCCCCGTAGTACACTGTTTCACTCAGTTAAAGATTAGAGGAATCAAGAGTTTTAGTAGTATATAGATAGACCCTTCTAGAGTTTCTGGTTAAGAAGTCCAACTAAAGTAGCACCCAATGACTAGATTTGGGTCCAAAACAATTTGGCATACAAAATTTTAATGAAGGCACGGTGAAAAAAATTTCCTTGCTTTCATGAAAATAAAATGCTTTCAAACTCTGTATAATGTTGAGCAAAAGTGAGCAAATTTATACTTTCATGTTATATCTCAAAAGTATAAGAACATAAAAACAATGGATAAGATAGAAGGATGGGATCAAGAGTATCATTAGAATGTCCCTGCAGTACCTGTGGATTATTGCCCGGGTCAGATTGAGATTGAAAATATTGGTCCACAAAGGAATTGAATCAGTCTGACTCAATAGCACCTAAGATCCTCATTATGCCAATGCAAACATACTTTGATTTATTAAAATTATTATTAAAATTTATTGGCTGCCCAACTTCAATGTACGGTACTCGTTTAAATGTTTAAATAAAATTTAAAAACAGATCAATAAAAATACAATTGACAGTATAAAATGGCACCACCCTTTCTAAAATTTTGCACACATGTCAAATTTTGAGAAAGTGTTGTAGGAACTGATCACTAAATATTAGCTGTGTGAAAGTGGCATATTTCAAAATAGTTTCTAAATAAAAAATAAGATGAAAGGACAAGATCTTGTCTATTCGTGCAAGAAGACAGAGACCTCTTAATCCAGTACTACTGATGCCATCAAATAGGTGAATGAACACAACACTACACCTCACACAGAGTAAGAAAGAGGGATCACTTTATTGCTGCCATTTTTTTCTAACATATGATTAAAACAATTGCTTTGTTTGGTCCTATCTAGAGCCATGCTCTGCTGCATAGCTGTTCAGTTTCTGTTCTCCCTCTTTCCATGCTGTTGCTCTCCTTCCACCTCAATGTAATTTTATATTTCATAAACTAGTCTCTGAAGTGAAGATTTGCTTTTTTATAATTTTAGCATTCAGTAAAAAGGGATTGATGGTATGTATAAAAGGCCACATGAAGAATATCTCCTCTGAAGAACAGAGAAAGGGTAAACAACCTTCCATAACAATTTCTTTAATTAATTAGCTCATACTCTTTTAGAAGGACAGTATATAAATTGTTGGTAGCATATGTATACTTATAGGCATTGCATTTAGGAATTTGAGGCAACCCTGGATCATATTGATCTAAACTATTTTAAGTTTATTGCACCTTCTGACTTCTTTCTAGGTCTAGAAGATTGAATTCTGCCACTCAGTATACCACTGTTCCAGATAACAATGTCAAATAAAGTGTCTTTACAGAATAGAAATTTATTGTACCTATTATATTCAGATAATCACTCCATATATCACTGGATCTAATAGTGTACCTAGTATTTAACATGTCACTATTGGTCTTTAACATCAGACAATGAACTACATATTTTTACTCTTTAGTTCCTTATTTTTGGCAACTTTTAAATACAAAACAGCACTCTTGATACCTGATAAATTATAATCTTAGCTTGTTCAGCAAACAGCAACTCCTTTAGACTGCTTAATGAATATTTTCACATAAATCCAGTAACATTAGAAAAAAATATCACATTTTCAATTCTCTAGAGGCCCTTGGAATCAGTCTCAGAAGAAATAGATCCTGCTACCATTCAATCACCAACTCTTAATTAAATCAAGACAGGATTCAAGGCAGAAAAAAGAAAGACAACACAGGCCAGGGACGAATGGAAAAGAAAGCAATGAGGTGAATCACTGGAGAAGCTTAAATAATTAGCAAAATAGGAGGAGTAAAAGTAATGGCAATAAAAAGTAAACACTTTTACACAAAATCTTTTAACAACTATTGAGCAACATGACTTGAATTAAATTAGTGTGATTAAACAAGAATTTGAAGAAAAGGGGCTACGGAACTGTCAATTGTAGAAACAGTCTGCCTGCACTGATCTTAGCATAGCTTGGCAAATGATGTTTTGGACCACAAATGATATAGATTCTTTAAGCAATTTAGAAACTGCACTGCAGGACTGAAAGTTAACATTTAAATTTAAGGTAGATAAAGGTTTACTTTTATAGCAGAAGTATTCAGTTTTAGGTCTTGGATAAAAGATATGCATTGGTGAAAATTCTCATTGTTTCACCAGAAAATAAAAGCACAGAAGCTTTAAATCATTCCTAACATGAAAAGCAAAAACATAGTACTGTAATAATAACAACATATTTCCATTTTCCATATAGTTTCAGCTTTGACAAAGTTGATACTTCTTGCAAAGGTTTGTCCTTTACTTGTACATAAAAAAACCCTTTGCAAAGACTACCACAATTTTGAAGCTTTCTAGGCAGAATAATCTAATCTTATTTTGTAACCAACAATCAGGAAACCATAATGCATTTCCTGTCTTTGTTAGGAGGGAAAAAGGCAATTTGTAGCATAGAAGTAATCCACACGTTATGACCATAACTGAGACCAAAATTTTGGTTGCCAAACATAGTGTTATAAAACAAGTCGTGCGCAATTTTATGACCTTTTTGCCATGGTTATTAAGCGAATCACTGCAGTTAAGAGAATCATCAGGGTGGATCTGGCTTCCTCCATTGATTTTGCTTGCCAGAAAACAGCTAGGAAGGTCACAAATGGTGATAAAATGAATCCAGGATACTGCAACCATTGTAAATACATTCAGGTTGCCAAATGCCCAAATTTTGATCACCTGATTGTGGGGATGCTGTGACACTCATACGTGTGAGGAATAGTTGTAAATCACTTTTTTCAGTGCATTGTAACTTTGAACAGTCACTAAACAAATAGTTGTAAGTCAAAGACTACCTGTATTACAGGAATAATAATAATATTAATAATATTAATATTATTAATAATAATAGAGTTGGAAGGGACCTTGGAGGTCATCTAGTCCAACCCTCTGCTCAGGCAGGAAACCCTATACCATTTCAGACAAATGGCTGACCAGTCTCTTCTTAAAAACTTCCAGTGTTGGAACATTCACAGCTTCTGGAGGCAGGTTGTTCCACTGATTAATTGTTCTAACTTTCAGAAAATTTCTCCTTAGTTCTAGGTTGCTTCTCTCTTTGGTTAGTTTCCATCCTTTGCTTCTTGTCCTGCCTCCAGGTGATTTGAAGAATAGCTTGACTCCCTCTTCTATCCTGTCACCCCTCACCCTTCTCTTCATTAAACTAGGCATACCCAATTCCAGCAACCTTTCCTTATATGTTTTAGCCTCCAGTCCCCTGATCATCTTTGTTGCTCTTCTCTGTACTCTTTCTAGAGTCTCAACATCTTTTTTACATGGTGGTGACCAAAACTGGATGCAGTATTCCAAGTGTGGCCTTTCCAAGGCATTGTAAAGTGGTATTAATACTTCACATGATCTTGATTCTGTCCCTCTGTTAATGCAGCCTAGCACTGTGTTGGCTTTTTTGGCAGCTGCAGCACACTGCTGGCTCATATTGAAGTGATTGTCTACTAAGACTCCGAGATCCCTCTCACAGTTACTACTATTGAGAAAGATGTCACCTATTCTATACCTGTATATTTGGTTTTTCTTGCCCAAATGTAGAACCTTACTTTTTTCACCACTGAATTTCATTTTCTTAGATAGCACCCAATGTTCAAGTCTGTCAATATCCTCCTGTATCTTAAGCCTATCTTCTGGAGTGTTGGCTATTCCTGCCAGCTTGGTGTCGTCTACAATTTGATAAGTTCCGCATCTCACCTCATCCAAATCATTGATGAAGTTACTGAAGAGTATGGGCTCAGAACAGAGCCCTGGGGCACCCCACTATACACTTCCCTCCATGTAGATGCAGTTCCATTGAGGACCACACGTTGAATATGGCCAGTCAGCCAGCTACGAATCCATCTGATGGTGATGCTGTCTAACCCACATTTTTCTATCTTATCAAGTAGTAGGTTGTGGTCTACTTTATCAAATGCCTTCCTGAAGTCCAAGTAAATTATATCCACAGCATTCCTCTGGTCCACTAATTTTGTCACCTTGTCAAAGAATGCAATAAGATTTGTCTGGCATGATCTGTTTTTAACAAACCCATGTTGGCTTTTGGTAATGACTTTGTTTGCCTCTAGGTGTTCGCTGATTCACTGCTTGATTATCTTTCCCAAGATCTTGCCAGGTATTGAGGTCAGGCTGATAGTTTCCTGGAACCATTTTTTCCCCATGTTTTCAGGACCAAGAGATATTAGGGTTCAAGGCCAAATTGACTGCTGAAGAGCAAGACCAGGCTTCTTGGGTGAGAGGACCTCAGGGAGGAATATTTTAGGGCAGCTGCCCCCAGCAGTTCCATCTTGGAGGCCTGGCACGGCACAGGACTGGTGTGAGTGGCAGGAGCACACTCGCATGAATGGAGCCTCGCATGGGAGCGGAGGGTGCTTGCACTTGCACGCAAAGCTCCACTTGCATAAGAGAGGGCACTTGAGTGGAGGGCGCTTGCGTGAGTGGAGCTTCGTGCACAAGCGCAAGTGGCCTCCGCTCATGTGAGCAGAGCTTCACACAGGTGTGCTTGCCTGCTGCTTGCACGTCTTGAGCTTCATGCACATGTGCATGCCCATTTCTCCCACGGTCCAGTTTCAAACAGGAAGCGGCCCAACAGTGGGCCACGGCCCAGGAGTTGGGGGGGGGCTGTTTTAAGACAACTATTCTTATCAGCCATACATTGAGGCAAGCTTCACATTGCTTGTTCTGAGTAATAGTTTGTAAGACTACAAGCAAGAGAAAGCAGCAAAGTATTTTACAGCCAGTAAATGCAAGAATGCAACATTAATTGGAATTCAGGTTTTGTTTGTTGAACTCAGTCATATTTAGAATTTATTCTGGAAGAATTTGATAAACATGTCCTCTAATAAAACTAATTTACCAACACCATGTGCCTCAAATGTTTTTGCTGTTTAATATTCTGTATATTGTAAAACTAATATCTTAAAAATGAAATTCCCACTATCTCTATGAAAACTTATTTTCTGTTTAAGAAGTGAATGCACAATCCATTTCATAGGGATACAGTAAACCTTTACAGTGTTATTGAGCTTTTTCTTTCACTGGCAAATGGAAAGATGAGAGATAAATATAATTAATTTTTCTAATTTTTTCCAGCTAGAAATTCAACCATGGTAAGGCTTCAATAAAAATTTCTGTACAAATATAAACATATTTTTCAAGACTCATGGAGGTGATATTTAATTTGGGGTCTACAAGAGAAAAAGGATTCAGATTTTTGATAACTTTTTACTTTTGGGATAACATGATATACATCTCAGTTTTCACCAGACTTTGAAATTATGAGTTCTTTTTTTTCATTAGAACCATGGGTATATTAATCAGAGCAAGGTACAGAAAAGGGAGTTATGAAATCATTTATTGCACCAAAGGAGTCTATACGGGACATATATTTATGTATCTATATCTGGAATTAGTCTGGATCTGACAAAACTTTCAAAGTGGCTACCAGAGCCACACAGAGTCTCAATAAAAGTGTTCAATTAATTAATATTAATAATGGCTACTGATCACTGATTTTAACAATGGAAGCCACAGCACTTTCTTTAAATCAATATTCTTGCCCTGATTGAATATTTTGACTAGGAGATATACAATACTGGTAGATCCTACTGTACCCTGAATCTGTCAGTGTGGTAATCCAATAAAAACATTGCAAAGCATTTCTCCCACCCTGAGATGAAGATGATAAATTCCTAAAACCATTTCCCATTTTTATTCCACTATTATTTTTTTAAACATATTTTTAATGTCTTTATTCTTAAAATCTCTACGTTCTATTTGATTTACTCTAGCTGAACGATGTGGCATACAGAGCTGTAAAATATATGTGAAATGCAGCTGAAGAGAAATAAGGATATCTTTAAGTCTGAATAGCACTGAGAGGTCTCTCCCCTTTTTCAGGCTTCTGTTCCATTTTATAAGCGAATGAAAGAGTAGCTGGATGTAACTTTTCCATCAGTATTTCAATCCTTACACTATGCTGAGGTTTTATCTATTGCTTTGCTCTTGCCCCTCACTTCCTGGTGACCTGTCACTTTCAGGATAATACAATACACAGGAACCTCTTCTTTTACAACAACTTCCTGGAAAACATCTTATCAGTCTAGCCAGCTCCAGAGCCTACTTGATAGCTATTCAGAGGAAGTGAGTCCAGCTCTCCTACCCCTTTCTTCTAAGCCACTTATCCGTCACCGCACAATAAACAGTCCTATCAAATCAACAAATGATATGGAAAATTGCAGCACACAATGAAAAATAGTAAGAGACATTTCAATAGTGGTAATCAAAATAAATGCTTCAAATTAGTATTCTGATAATCCATCTCTTTGATATAGTATTTCATCTGTTCACTTTTTATAGTTATCTTATTTTCCATTTCTTTGTTTTTTATCATTATTGTCACTATTATTAAATAACTATCATTACTTTGTTAGGAAGCTGAAATACAGATTTGAAAGTCTACTCTTCTTCTTTATAACAATAATATACAAACCTTAATTATCTAGTTCATGGAGTGATTGTTTATGAATAATCATATGAAGCAAGATATATTTTAAAGAAAGATATATTTACTATAACTGCACTTTACATTTGATTAGCCTTTACTACAATGAAGGTACTTCTCAAGACTGTACCTGTAAATTAATATAACTGATACAATTAGATATTGCATTTATTACATAGATCTACTTTTCAGAAGCATTTCCTTTATGTGAAACTTTTTCAACATCTACAGATTTGCAGTAGCTCTTCTATAATTTAATATACTATTAATAGTTAATAATACACTAGTATTAATAATAGTAAGCCATATACATCCATGTGAATTAGTGTGCATGAGCAAGGCATACTAAGAGCTAATCCAATCATATATAGAAAACTGTGCTTCAGGAATTGATATTTGACTAGATAACCTTCCTATTCTTTCTGATCTTATGATTTAACAATATCTAAATAACACAATCAATTTTAAAAGAATCGTTATCAATGGATCATTTCATCAAATAAGATATTCGCCTTCCAACCCTGGATAGTAGAGTATGCTGCAGACGAAGGAAGCAGCCCAGGGCAATTAAGAATAAATTAAGATAAAGAAAATTAGTTGACGAATTTTAAGTATCTGGCAATCAGTTTTTATGAAAATCTTGAACTTAGTAATAATAAATATTTGTTCTAATAACACTGATGGTTGTAGCTGAGTCCTATGATTCCAGTTAGATAACTGGGTAAGTGTGTAGTAACAACATACTTCTACATAAAAACCAACACACACACAAGCTTTATCACACCCATACACTCTATATCTATTCTCTTGTAGAAGGGTCTTCAGACAGTACTATATCAAAATTGCCCAAATCTACTTGTTTAGCCAGAAATCCTGCATCTCAGATGGTCCCAGTTTCCTCCTTGTGATTGCAGTTGTTATTTTTTTGTAAACTAGATAAGAGACAGGTTAATAAGACAAGTTATAGGCTGTGTTTAGATGATCATTCAAAACTTTATAAACCACAGGCAAACTCAGTTCTATTTCACCATTTCTCCCACTATATACCCAATGAGTTGTGAAGGCTCTGTGGATTGCTTAAAAGCCAAAGTTCTCAAATATTAAATGCAACTGAAAGAATATTTTCATTAAATATTTTTAATAACATTATTTATTTATTAATAAAATTTATATGGCTCCTCAACCTACTCACAGTGATTCTGAGCAGCTTACAGAAATAAAAACCCCAATATAAAACCCAATAAACCAACTCCTGGCAACAACAGTCAAACTAATCAGCTGATGGGGTAACCAACATTCCAAGTTCATTGGCAAAATCATTTCTTAGTACCATAATATCTAACTGTATCTGTTCTTGAACTTTTCTTTACCTCTTATCTTTTCTTTTACATCTTTTTGAATGATTATAAACCTGTAGGCAGAGTTTCCCCCACCCCACCCCAACTATGTGGAGGTTACCTGTTCTGGGAAGATTTCTAGCAGAATAGAACAAAAATTAAATAAGAAAAATTGGAAAAGTAATCAGGGATATTATTGTGTTAACTGCTATTTAGTCAAATAATATAATATAGTAAGAATGAAAGACAGCACATTGAGGTTAGAATACAATAAAAGAGTGTGCAACCATACAGCATCTTTCCAGCTTCATAAATCACAATCTACAAAGCCTGAAATATTTTTTTTATTTTTTTATTTTATTAGATTTATATACCGCCCTTTCCCGAAGGACTCAGGGCGGTTTACAGGGCATTTTAAAATCATACCAACATATTATCCAAACTGAGGCTTATAGTTTGTGCTGAATTAGTGGACATTTCTTTGGTTTCAATTTCTTAAAAGTTTATTAATTTAGCTTTCAGATGCTTAAGTGTTAGGCAAGAAGTGTTTATTATTTTTAATTGCTTAAAATATTTTAAAAGTTTTGTTTAATTTCTAATGAACACAGCTGTTACATTCGTCTCTTAGAATATAGATTTAAATGTACTAGTCAGTAACTTATGCAAGGAAGTTATTATTACACGGGTGTCAAACTCGATCCCGCCAAGTGATGTATCGTGACATATTGTGACTTTTGCCTTTGAGAAGCTGAGGTGGGTGTGGCCTGTATGTGACTTTGACACCCCTGTATTATTGCATTCACAAATTTTCCAGTTTTAAGCAGCTGGTAACTATCTTGACCATTTCAGCTGACTTATATCTTGCTAGAGTTATCACTAATAAACCTTCTAACTCTAGGCTTCTATCTAGTTAGATGCTTCAATTAAATATAACTTTGGTTATGAAGACAAAAGTAATTATGTCTTTCAGGTAGGACTCTATTTTATAGTTGCAGATTACAATTACTGTTATACTTATGCAGCCTAAAGTGTTTCTTGATTGTGCCTTTCTAAGTTGTTTATAATATAGTAGATATGTATGTAATTCTAGAATCAGAAAACAGCTGTCTGTTCAATCCTCAACATTTTGTTCTTGGAAAATATTGTTCTCCAGTGTTGCTTTATGGAATGCTATTCACGACTAGATGGATATGAAGAATAGTGAAAGGCACTATAAATAATATGTTATGTTAGTTATGTTTACATTACATATAGCATATATAATGTATTCCAAGTACTGTAGCTGTCCTGTAACAAGTGCCGTTGTCCTTAATAAGCTTAGCTTCTTCTGTTTTTTGTCTTGGCAATGCTATATAAAATTTGAGGTGAGAGCAAAACTTCCGTTTGTGACCCAATGATGTTTCCTAGATTAGATAATACTGCCAGATGTAAGTGTGGAAATAGCTGTTCATCTTTTCTTTAGAAAATAATAAAAATACCTCCTCTCCTCACAAATTCTGAGAAACGAGACTAAAATCTGCAGCAGCAAACAATAAATTTTGTCAAGATCCTGCTATAGGTAGACTGTTAACTGTTTTCTTAGGTTTTTTTTTAAAACCATCTATATGTATATTTGAAAAGCAGTACCTTATTCCACTACAACACATGAATAGCATATAATAAAGGCTGAAATGAGACTCATTGATTCCATTACAGCTGGAATGAAAGCTACTCCTTAAAGTGATGGGAAATGTGCAACTTGTGTGAAAAGCCCCAGGCAGGCAATAGCATTCACCAAAAAGAGAAAAATGTCAACACAGGAAATAGACAAGAATACAGATATCTAGTGTTTATATTACATATGAGTACCCTGCAGCCCACATAGCTTTTTTAGCAATTTAACACCACCTTCCCTTTCCCACATATCTTTATCTACATTGCCCATTTGTACTCTTTTTCCAGGAGTTAATGTTTTCTTCCTGCCAGGTTAGAATGAAATAATAAGAGGTACTCTAAAGCAAGGAGTAAAAGAAAATATATGGAGGAGTGAAAAAACCAAACACTGAAGTTTGCATTTTACTTTTATGAAATAGTTTTTTTTGTGTGTATGTGTTGTTAAGTATGATTCAGAACACTGTGTTCATAGTGGATGGATATGGGCAACGTTACACTGGATTACAAGATATTCTTTAGGTTTGAGATCCTAGATTATATAGAATAGCATGAATGTGTACGGCATAGAAGTGAATTCAGGCTATACTTATGGCATACTAGCCAAAATTTTCAAAAGTGAACTGCTATTATTAGTAGGCAATGCTCCATGCGGTATAGGTATAATTAACATTTATGAATATTAAGTACAAGTATGGGGAGGTTTAAAAAAATAGTAACTTTGGTTAGTTTTGGCAAGTCTGCCAGCTGCATCTCTCCTTGAAATAGGAATTTCTGGCAACAGAAATTTATTATTTTAAGCTGTTCAGAGTTACCCTGAGGTAAGATGGGCAGCCAATAAATTTTATAAAGAAATAAATCACCACTAGGGAAGATTACCACAATGCCCTTGACATTGAATTGCTGCTTGGCAGATTACTTACAAGCTGCAAATGGTGCAGAATGTAGTTCCTATATGCTGACAGTAAGGATCATTATAACCATGAGACAGATATACTGCAGGTGCTACATTGGCTAATAGTTTCTGGGGTGGATTCCAAATGCTGTTTTTTGCATTTAGACCCCTTCTTCTTATTTACATATTTGCCAAATTTTTATACCGCCAATTACTCTGGCAGTGTGACTCTCGGTGTTTACAAGTATTGCAAAATGGCTTAGAAATGAGATAGGAATGACCCATCCTGCATATTTTTTCTGGCAGGAGATACTGAGTGTTCTCCAGATACAAAGAGTAAGAAATGACTGGAGGATAGGGACAGAGATAATAATAATAATAAATTGGAAGGGACCTTGGAGATCATCTAGTCCAACCCCCTGCTCAGGCAGGAAACCCTATACCAGGGGTCAGCAACCTGAAACAGTGAAAGAACCACTCGGAACTGGTTCCCTCACAAAAGGAAAAACTGAGAGCCGCAAAAAATGTGTGCGCATGCGCGTACATGCGCACATGCGCAGAACAGGGTTTGACTGAAGAGTGGAGCCAAGGCGAAATATGCACCTACCCTGCACATTTGAATTGATTGGTTGAACTTTTTTAGTCCCTTTTTTTTTGGACTGCACATGGCAGAGGACTGGGAGCCGCAGGAGACGGCTGAAAGAGCTGCATGCGGCTCCGGAGCCGCGGGTTGCAGACCTGTGCCCTATACCATTTCAGGCAAATGGCTGTCCAGTCTCTTCTTAAAAACTTCCAGTGTTGGAGCATTCACCAATTCTGGAGGAAGGTTGTTACTTCTCTTTGGTGAACTTTACCTTGTGGAATAGCCTTCCTCTAATAATAATAATAATAATAATAATAATAATAATAATAATAATAATAATAATAATAATAATAATAATAATAATAATAATAATAATAATAATAATAATAATAATAATAATAATTTGGAAGGGACCTTGGAGGTCATCTAGTCCAACCCCCTGCTCAGGCAGGAAACCTTATACCATTTCAGGCAAATGGCTGTCCAGTCTCTTCTTAAAAACCTCCAGTGTTGGAGCATTCACCACTTCTGGAGGCAGGTTGTTCCACTGGTTAATTGTTCTAACTGTCAGCAAGTTTCTCCTTAGTTCTAGGTTGCTTCTCTCCTTGACTAGTTTCCATCCGTTGCTTCTTGTCCTGCTTTCAGGTGCTTTGGAGAATAGCTTGACTCCCTCTTCTTTGTGGCGGCCCCTTAGATATTTGGAACACTGCTATCATGTCACCCCTCACTCTTCTCTTCGTTAAACTACACATACCCAATTCTTGAACAATGGGTTGGTGCGAATCCCTTTCCAAAGTTGCCAAGGCAAAACTTTTCCACAGGGTATTCAACAATTAGTGTTGCTTGATAGCTGCAGCAATGTACTTGCCTATTCTTTAAGAGTAAGCATACATTTTATGTTAGTATTTATGGTTTTAATTATATTCTATTATTTAAATGGCTTAGTGTAAACCATCATGAGTTGCACGTATTGGCAATGTTCAAGCACAATTAATTAATTATTATTTTTTTAAAAAATGGAGATGGAAAAGAAGAAACACTGCACCAATCTAAAGAATAGCTCACAGTACTGAACATAATTCAAAACATTATACCTCATTTTGCAGCTAAATATTATGAAATATATTCATCTCTAAATTTGCAAAAGAAAATTTCAGAAGCTAGTAATTCAGAAAATGACAGTATATTTTTTAAATTTGATTGGGAGCTGCCCAGAGTTGGTCAGAAGATAGGCAGCTATACACATGTATTAGATAAAATAAAATTAAAAATTACCAAATTTTTTTTAGAAAAGCAAAATGAATTTCATTTGAAAGGATCATTTTTTTTCAAATACAAAGAAAGAAATGGAGTAAAATAAATCTGGCCCACATCCTGGGTTCTTCCATACAGCATCATTTTCATTCCATTTCCAGCCCTCAAACCACACACATCAACCTGAAATTGACATTAGAAAATTATAAGCCAATCAATTCTCTCTCTAACTGAACAACAGAAGATATGTTATAAAAAGGGCCATGTCTTGCCTCTTGAAGTACCACATCTCCGTACACTGGCTGTTGGGGATGACTGAAAATCTCCACAGACATTTAGCTATGCACTTTGGTATTAACACCCTTTGAAGGGTGCAGGAATATGAATGGATTTCCAGAAAACGTTGCAGATTATAGGAACCATTTGCACTTGAGTTTGAGATGCAGACAACACAGATTCATCCCCAACAGCCTGCACCTGTCTTCAACAGTGAAGGGATACAGGGCAAAAAACATCCTGCAGCCAAGAAGGCTCCACACACATTTGCACTACTCAGATGAACCTGAGGACACAGAAAACCTCCAAATGGCCCCAATAAGTCTCTAAAGGAATGCAAATGACCAGCTATCTGCAAGGAATCATAAATCCTTCCATTCCCCACCAATCAGAGCTGAAGAAGCTTCTTGAATGAGAAGCGAAATGTCTTCAAAGGAAAACAAGAAAGTCCAGTTGACTCCTGAAAAAGCACCTTTGGGACCATCATGACCTGGATGACAGAGAATCTCCATAGACATGCACTTAGAAGGGTTTCTTGCTATGGGAGGACAGAATGATGAACCCAGAGATTGGACAGTTTTAAGTGAAGAAGTTAGAGCATACTACTTGTATAAATTGGCAAAATCAAGACCTTTAGTTTGTTTTTAAACAGGATTAAGTAGATGAAGACTGGGTTTGTCAAAGATTGCTTGATTATTTTTTTTTCTACTACAGAGTCATTTATCAAGACAGCAGTTATAGAAATCAAATAAATAAACAGCTTGAAACAGTTCTAAGCAAGGATTTGTCTGAATTCAGGACCTGGGATGTGTGGTAAGGCAAGAAGAGAAAAAAAGCAATAGAAAAACAGAGCAGTCATAAACCCCCATTTTGCAAATAACAGTTATTTGCTTTAATTGAAATATCCTAGGACAGAACCAGAAATGCTAACCCAACTTTCAAAAGCAGTCCACAATATAGGAAAGAAGGTGTTTGCCGATAGAGGAGCAGCATCAAGCATGTACTCTATATGAGAGTCCACTATCTTATGCAACGCATATTGAATGACTTGGGATTACTTGACCTTTTCAGTAAAATTCAAAAATGAAGAAGCATTTAAAAGGTTAAGTTGAGAGCTCAAACAGAGGAAGACCATCTTGAAGAAATTGCTTATTTGCCTAAGAAATGACTCAAGACAAAGCTATGGACACTATTTCAAGACAGAAGATAACCAAATAATTTAAAATACTGTAGTTCATCCCTGGTGTGACATTCATATTAGTTCTGACCAGTAGGATGAGTAAATATTGTTCCCCAATGTAATAGTTCAATGATAACTGCACTTTAGAGGGAGAAAAACCCTTCCCTCCAGTGTCCTATATAAAAGCAACACAATGTGTGCTACAGGACGGCAGACTAAAAAGTAAATGATTCCAAAGAATCATTCTTGATTAATAGAATGAAGCTATGTCTGAATAAATAAATAAAAATGTTCAGTTTGTCTATAAATCATGGCATTTCAGGATAGGTAACTATTCCATCACTCAATCTCAGTGACATTTTAATACTGTCTGATATATCCCAGAGGTATTTGAGCAATTATTATTTCAGAAAGAATTAGCTACTGAAACTGACATCCAGGGGGTTCCTGAAGTCATCAGGAAACAGCCTTCCTAAATGCAATGTTCTCTTGATCTTCACAACTACTGTTTCAATCCAACTCAGCTATTTCAAGATGGGAAATACAGTGTTAACTATCTGGAGGATATGAAGTTGGAACAACTGATATAGATAAATGTTGGCTTAGAAGTTTGTATGCATTAGGATATCTAGGTAGGGGTTCAGAACCACTGAATGATCGAGGCTTTAGATCAGGCATGTCAAACTCGTGACGTTGCATGACATATCGTGACTTTTTCCCATTGCCAGCAATGGGGTGGGCGCGGTTTCAGCGTGATGCATCCAGCCCGCGGGCCAGCAGTTTGACATGCCTGCTTTAGATGATTAATGAAGTTTAAATAATCCAGCTTTTTTTTTTTGCTCTTCATAGAAAAAAGCCACAAATTTTACATTATTTAAGACTAGGAAACATTTTATTCAAATTTAAAGAGGAAACAGAACATTAATAAAGGCAATATGAAATATTATTTACCTGGTTCCCCCAAAGAGGATGATCTTATCCCCTACCCTACAGCAGCACTGTCTACGTCGAGGACATGGCCCTTTCCCTTTGGGTTCAATTTTCTTCCAAGTAAAAGAGACTGGAAAAAACATATACACCATGAAATACAAAGTACAAGGTATTTCATTATAAATAAGTCAAAGGGACAATCTCAAGTTATAGAGAGTTTATGTCATATATAGAACCTAAACTTAAGCACCTCATCCTTCCTTCCATGGTTTCCTTATTCATTTCATAATCAGAATAACTTATTTTAGGACAGCTAGATTCCAGATCCGTTATACGTTTCACAGAAAACAGGGTCTTGTAGTATTTTATGTTTGTGAGCTTTTAGTTCTCTGATTATACAGTTTATTGGTAGATGCACAGCTCAGTTAGAAGTTGCGTTTCAACAATATACGAAAGCCCCCAATTGTTTAGTCTTGGTATGGGCTAAACATCTTTAGAAAATGTATTCAGATTTCATACCTTCAGTGTCTTAGAAGCTGGTGTAAACTAACACTGTATTACATATCTTCAAATAAACTACTGCAAGCTCTTATAAAATTCCTTGGGAAGTCACAGATAGCACAATTCAAAGATTCCAAATCATTTAGCCCTGAATTCATTTTAGATGGATCTTTACAACATAAGGATCCTTGAAACATCAATTGCTTTGGAGGGTAAAAGAGAATTGGTAAATAAGAATCCACACAGCTTCTTTTGAAAATATTCAAAAATAGGCTTACAATACATAGTTTCTTGAAGAATACATGTAGATATAGTGCCATCTCTTGGAAAGTACATGAAGTGTAGAAACGAGAGAAGCCTGTTACTCTCTTTGTTTGAGGGAAGAAATGTGCAAATTGAGAAGAAAAACAGCTTTATAAATGTTACTCTTGGAAAAACATTTTTCTTCTCATAAAACATTTGAATTAGGAATCCTCTTTGCAAAAGCGCATTAAAAAGTTGGGACAAAAAATAATAATAAAATACAAAATTTATTTTCATACAGCTATTATAAACATCCAAAAAGAGGTGCTGCATTTGCATGTGTTGGAACAGCATCTGTAATGAAGGATTTACACCACACTATTAAAGAAATTGGTTGATTGACTGCAGTATCTATCCTACAGTTCATTTGGCATTTTAATCTTTGCTTTTTGTGGTAAATTTGGTTTGTGATAGTATTCTGATTTTTAGGAGGTTGGGGGAGTAGACCTTGGATGTGTTGAACCCTGGTAATTGCCTAGACAAATCCACACCATTCACCATTGCCTTCTTTCTAGAGTGAGAGAAAGTGACCAGCCCAAAATCACTCATCCAGTACAGCACCTAAGACAAGTCTAGAGATCACAGTCTCTTGGTTTCTAGTGCAGAGCCTTTAACTAATATATCAAACTGGTTCTTATTCTGAATGTATGTGTTCAAAACAAATGGGTTTATTTATTTGATGCTCTATACCAGGGTTATCAAACTACCGGCCCGTGAGCCGGTTTCATCATACCGAAGCCACGCCCACCCCATTGGCAGCAATGCAAAAAGAGTCGCAATAGGTTGCGACACGGCACGTGACGTGGCATGTTTGACACCAGTGCTCTGTACTATTCAGAGTCTTTTGTGATTGAAGTGGATTATGACAGTGTGAAATAAATTGGGAGGGAGGGAGGGAGGGAGGGAGGGAGGGAGGAAGGAAGGAAGGAAGGAAGGAAGGAAGGAAGGAAGGAAGGAAGGAAGGAAGGAAGGAAGGAAGGAAAAGCTGTATAGAGTACTAAACTGTTCCTTTTCAATCTTCCAGCCCTATATATCAGGTATTACATTTCTGATCCCAACCCCCAAACAAACAGTATTTAATGACCATTAAGCAGTCTTCCTTGGGTTGCAGTTCGTTTCTTGTCCTTTTTCCTTTTTTTGGTACTTTTTGAAATGTAGGGGCCCATCTACTATGCTGGTGCTACTGTACTTTATTTTGCTTCCAATCAGCGATTTCATTATTAAAAGAAAATAACTATTATTTTTTCTTTATATTTTTTCTTTATATTTCTTGAATACAGCAAGGGAAGGAGAACAAAGGAAACAGAAAAACCTATTTATTCCAAGAAGTGGACAAGTGAGTTATGAAAGTCTTTGGCTATGAGGTTTTAGGATAATAAATCAGACAGACCTTAACTGGATCCAGCAAAATTATGTTACTGTTTTTAATGTCTTAATGCTGACAGTTCTGTTCATGCAACTGTTATTAGTCTACTTTGACACTAAACCACCTAAATTATGCCTAATTAAAAACGATAATAAAAAAATATTAAGTCTACCATTGTTGTATCTCTTCTGATACTGTATATTTTTTAAAAGTAAATGATAACTATCTTTTACATAGTGGCCCCTAAATTATAGAATTCTCAGTTCAGCAATATCTGCTTGGTGTTTAGTATGTTACATAAGCTAAGTATTTTATTTTCCTAAGTTTTTGGCAGTTAATTTTGCTCTTTGATGCAATTATTTTTAACTGGGTTTAATATACAGTACTGAGATTGTTGTGAACTTAAATGTCTCAAAAGTAGAACACTGTGATATAATTATTTAAGTTACGTATTTTGGGATTATAAATCATTGTGAGCTTTTTTACTGAGACTACCAAAGTACTGATTAGTTTTCTATATTCTGTCTTACTGGCTCAGCTATAATTAGAAATTATTGGCTCAGTCCCTAAATAATAACATTCAATTTATTTATTTGTTTGTTTATTTATTTATTTATTTATTTATTTATTATTTATTTATTATTTATTTATTTATTTATTTATTTATTTATTTATTTATTTATTTACGTATATACTTGAGTATAAGCCGACTCGAGTATAAGCCAAGACCCCTAATTTTACCCCCAAAAACTGGAAAAAGTTCTTGACTCAAGTATAAGCCGAGGCTGGGATCCGCCGTTCTGCAAGCCTCGGCTCAATCCGCCGTTCTGCAAGCCTCCACTGCCCCATTCTCTCAATGGGAGGCTTGCTTCGGCTGCTTTTCTTTTGGCAGAGCCATCCATACTGGAGGTGGATGGGGGCAGGGCTGGTGCACGTTTTGCCTCTCTCGCCCGGTGGAGAAAAGGGGGCAGCGGGAGCCTCTGGGTGCCCAAGCCACGTCGGAGGGTCTCCAACCTGTGTGTGTGTGTGTGTGTGGCGGGGGGGAAAATCAAATTGGATCTTTTTATTGATGTATCGTACTTTTATTCGGTATTAGGTTTTTATGGATCAATTATGAACACCCGGGGTCCCTCTGCGACTTACGGGCGGAATATCTAACTTCAGAGCCGTCCTCTCCGGCTGCGGTGGCCTGGGGGAGGGCAGCGCGGGGCTCTAGGAGGTACTCAAGATAGTTGGGGGGGATCCAACCTGCCGCGGGGGGTGGGAGTGGGACTTTAGTCACGGACGGCGAGAGGAACCTTCGGAAGGGGAAGCGGGAACGAAGAGAAGATGAGGGTGGAGCGATCGGGGAGCCGGTAACTCAAGTTCCCCGAGTGGCTTTCAGCACTGGAGAAAATGCAAAATCGCTCGAGACCAAACTCGAAGGAATCAGCTGCCGGTGGGAGCGAGGCGATCCGTGCGGTCCCGTGACAGCCAGTCGGGCAAGCAACGCGAAGAGCGGCAGGGCTTTATTTTTGCATCGTGGAGCTCCCCCTCCCCCTCCTCCCAAACTCCCCCTCTCTCCCCCTTCCCCCCACTTCCCAGAGCTGAATACAGGGTATTAACCGGCGGCGGAGGCTTGCAGAACGGCGGATCGAGCCTGTCGGCGGCGGAGGCTGGATCTGCGCTCCGCAAGCCTCTGCCGCCGGCGGAGGCTGGATCCGCGCTCCGCAAGCCTCTGCCGCCGGCGGAGGCTGGATCCGCGCTCCGCAAGCCTCTGCCGCCGGCGGAGGCTGGATCCGCGCTCCGCAAGCCTCTGCCGCCGGCTGGATCCGCGCTCCGCAAGCCTCTGCCGCCGGCTGGATCCGCGCTCCGCAAGCCTCTGCCGCCGGCTGGATCCACGCTCCGCAAGCCTCTGCCGCCGGCGGAGGCTGGATCCGCGCTCCGCAAGCCTCTGCCGCCGGCTGGATCCGCGCTCCGCAAGCCTCTGCCGCCGGCTGGATCCGTGCTCCGCAAGCCTCTGCCGCCGGCAAAGGCTGGATCCGCGCTCCGCAAGCCTCTGCCTCCTCTTCTCCAAAAAGGCCTGTTGGAAAACTGCACAGAGCAGAAGCGGCAGCCAGGAGCCCACCATCTCTCCTCTGCCGCTCGCTCTCGCCGCTCCAGCCCTGGCGAGCCAAAGAGACGAAAGGCCCCGAGCGATAGGAAGGGGATCTCTGCCCTAGAGCGGGAGGGGGGAGGGAAAGGGGGGGGAGGAAAGGCCCGATCGCTTTGTGTTGAGCTGGTTCAGCTCAGCCGGACTAGGCGGGGCTGCGGCTCCCAGCTGAGGCCGCTGCCGCCATCCAAGTCCGGCCGGCAAGAACTTTTTTTCTCCCCGCCCCGCAGCGACGAGTAAAGCGCGACTTACTTCCTCCTCCGTGCCCACGTCGCCTTCTCGCCCAACAATCCCAAGTAAGGGGCGGCCTCGGAAAGGGGCTCTAACTTTCCCCTACCGCTCGAACTTATCTTGGAGAGGAAGGCAAAATCGGGAGAGGGAAGAAGAGCGAGGACTGGAGCAGCGCTTGCCCGGCTTCTCTCCCCTGCAGGGAGCGGCGGGGTCGGTTCCGCCTCCGCCATGTTCTCTCTCGAGAGCCTTGTCCCACCCGCAAAGCGCCAGCGCCGCCGCCGCCGCCCCCTTCCTAGCCAGCCCTCAGCCGCTTCACAAGCACCCGTTGCCGGCCCAGTTCTATCAGACCCGCGCGGCGCCGCACGTACTCCGTTTACACGGCCCCCGTACTTCCCCCACACGTCCCATCTCCCGCCTCCTTTCCATAACGGCCTCTACCTACTGGACGGCGCCTCAGCTCCCCGCGTCCGCCGCCGCCGCCGCCACCCTGACCAAACCCTCTCTGCCTGCGCACGCCCTCCCTCCCTCCTCTCTGTCTCTAGCTGGGCGAGGCTTCCAGCCGTCGCCGTGACGCTGCACGCCCAGCTTCTCTCTGATTTCCCTGGCCCAGTCCAGTGATGCTTGAGAGGAAAAAAAAAGCGAGCGGGCGGGCGAGGGGGGGAGGGAAAGGTGAGAATGACCGCTTTGTGTTACCTGCCGTGAAACCAGTCCTAGGAGGCGTCGCACTCTATCATGAAGCGGGTTACATCGTAGGGCAGCCAGGCAGCGGAAAGAAGCAGGCAGGCAGGGCGCGGAGGTCCGGAGACCTGCCGAAGTTTGGGGAGGTTTGGGGAGGTGCGCGCGCACCTCCCCAAACCTCCCCAAACTTCGGCAGGTCTCCGGACGGCGGCGGCTTGGGAGAGGTGCGCGCGATCCCGGAAGCACCAAAGCCTCGGCCGCGCGCAAGTCCTCGGTAAGTTCTTTTTTTTTGTTCACTGGAGTATAAGCCGAAGTGGATTTTTTCAGCCCAAAAAGTGGGCTGAAAAATTCGGCTTATACTCAAGTATATACGTATTTATTTATTTATTTATTTATTTATTTATTATTAGGACTTATGTGCCGCCCTATCTCCCGAAGGACTCAGGGCAGCTAACAACAATAACGTACAATAAATACAGAAGTTAAATAAAAATTAAAATTAAAGGCCCCTGTAGAATAAATAAAAATAAAAATTAAAATAAATTAAAAATTAGAGTTAAAAATTGAAAACATAATTAAAATCCCTGTCAGTCCAGGTCAGCCAGGATGCTGGAATATTCCTCCTCCTTAAGTACATCAAAATAAAGCTATGGATATTTAAATAAACAGAGAAAAGAATGAGAAGAAAAGGAATACTTGACTTCTGTTCTGTCTCTCTTCCGGTCTCTGTGTGTGTATATCTCTTGTGACATGGGAAAAACTAAAGAGAAAAGTAAAAGCTATTGAAAGTTTCAAGAAGAGCCACTGGGGGTGGGGGTGGGGTGGAGAATGCAAGAAGCTTCTTGTTTTTATTGAACCGAGGCTAAAAAGTAGCATTATATGCATCAAGTCAATTTATTGAATGTCTGCCTAAGCAGGGAACTGAAACTGTAGTTCCACCTACTATTCAATTTAATATATTAAATATCAATACACGGGCAATGTTCCTCAGAGAAAGAGAAAAAGACATCTTAAATATTTAGTACGATTATAGAGGCCCGTGCGAGAAGGGTTTTTAGAATGGGTTGCAGCTTTTCCATGGTTAAAATACTCAGGAAAAATGGAAGGATGGGTAAGATCATGTGAAAAAAGTATTCAACTGAAGAGCTTCATTTTGAATTTCAACTCTCACAAAAGAAAGAAGCTATACATTCTTGAAAAAATCTGAACTGCTGGAATATTAAACTACCAAGTAAGAACTTATTTCCTGAATAAATTTTGAATCTCCTTTTTCTCTTTCTCAAATCCATGGGTGGATGATATCTCTCTGCCATAACGGAACAATCACATATAAAATGTTCTTAATGTAGAACTAGAATCCCATAATTCATACAGCTAATTTATCCATCAAAAGCACACTGCAAATGAGACTGTTGCCTGATCATTCCTAGACCTCCACAGTTCTGATTCTCATTCAGAAATATCCTTGATGCAGTCACATGTTCTACAAGTTGACATTGTTGTTACTGCAGTAGAATCTAAATTTTTTTTACAGCCTGTAAGTTCAGTATGCCCTAGATCAGAGGTCCCCAACCTTTTGGGCACCAGGGACCAGTTCCGTGGAGAGAGGTTTTTCTGTGGACCGGAGGGTGTGTGGTTTTATGTGCTGCCTGCATGTTGCAGATGGGGCTTTGCTTGTTTGTCTGGACTGGTTGCTGGCATGTTGTGGCCCGGTACTGGTCCATGGACCAGGGGTTGGGGACCCCTGCCTTAGATTCAGTCATAGCAATGTATACTGACATTGCACACTTGAGTTTGGTTGTGATGCTGTGACTGCCATCTTACTTGTTTTGACCAACCTGCAGACAATACTAGCAATAAGCAATCTTGTTCACTGCACAATCTGTGTGCCACTGTAATGTATAATTGGGGTCTGCACATTTATATTGATCCAGTTTTAACACTCCCAAAATCCACAATTGTCATACACAATTTTCTCTTGTATATTTTTCTATGCATCCATCCCAATATAGTTTTTCTACATTTTTCTCAGACATGAAATTTTATAAGTAATTTTGAGTTAACTAGACTGAACTAGTAAGAGCTATGAATCACATTTCCATCTGTGCAAATTCCATTTTAACAGATCACATCATTTAACAAAAAAACCCTTAACATTTTTAAACAGCCTTTCTGCACATTCAAAGAATCCTTAGGGCATACTGCATATGTTAGTTCCTAGTTACCATATTTCACTATAGTAGTGCAATGTGAACACTGTGGAATAAGACTCATATATGAATGATAAAACAGCTAATAATTTGAATTAGTCACTGACAGAATCTCTAACTACATTTATATGCCCCCATTTATTTTATACAACATATACAGGTAGTCCTTGACGCATGACCATTTAACAATGATTCAAAGTAATTATGGTCTTAGGAAAAGTGGCTTATTAGCTGCACCTGCACCTATGACCATTGCACCATAGTCACAGTTACAAGATCGCAATTTGTGTGTTTGGCAACCATCTTGCATTTACAGCTGGTTGCAGAGGCCTGCAGTCATTGTGGTCGTAATTTGCAACATTTTTTTGCTGATTTCTGACAAAAAACAACCACTGAGGAAGTTGGAGTTGATTAATGATTTATGTGTGATTTGTTTAATCACGTCATTTGCTTAATGACCACCATAAAAAATGTCGTAAAATTCCATTAGATTCAACTTACAATGACTTATGACAAAAATTCTGATACCAATTGTGTAGTAAGTCAAGCACTACCTGTAATCAGCTTAGTAAATCATTATAATTCTGATCATTAAAAAAATCTAAAATCTCCTGCCAATCAAGTACCAATGAAAGGAATGCATTTAATACCTGGATCAAATTTCCAAAGATCATGGAAGTGTCTGTTCAGGCGTGCATTATAGCCACCAAATATATATAATTCTCCATTGTAGCCAACTGTAGAATCAGAGGAAAGACAGGTCAGAATAACTCCAAAAACAGGAGGGATAGACAGAAAGATAATTGATTATTTTTTTGTTCACTGTTCATTTCAATCAGTTGAGCTTTTGGCATTTCCTTCATAACAGATGCACTTTAAGACAGAAAAAATATAGACAGAAAAAACACAGAACAGTATATGACCTTCAGAAGACATTTGTTTGATATACCACTTAGACATATTCTATGGAGTGTTACAGCTTACATGCTGAGTGGCTTCGTCGGCCTTCAGGGAGAAGAGGAGTGGGAGGAGAATCCAGCCAAGAGTTTGTGTCTGTGTCAAATACTTTGATTCGGTTACAGTAAATCTCATTGTTGGAATGGAATGGCCCAAAGCGATCTGCTCTTCCCCCAAACACATACATCTTTGTCCCAATTATTGTGGCTGAATGGAAATCTCTCCATCGAGCTGGTGTGCCCTGAAAAAAAGATTCCTGTTAGAGGAAGTCAAATGAAAGTTAACTTTTGGAATACAAGAAGTGCAAGGGTGTGGGATCTGGGTATTCATAATCAAGTTGATTTTAACCTATAGCAGACAGAAGTTAAATTAGAAATAGGGTCACTTAATGAGCAAAAATATATTCTTTGCATATATACCGACCTTAGTGCAGATCAAACTCCACATCATGTTGCTACTGTCAAGTTTGTGGATGTCATTTGAAAAACAATCAGCCTACAAGAAAAAAGCAGTGATTAAACTACTTGACATGTCAAAACACAATTCCCAACTCAATCTAGGTTTCCTAAAGAGATATTGGTTACCTTGTTCCCAGACAAGAAAACTCTTGAATTTAATTCTTCAAGATTTCCCTGTGGAATTAGAATATATTCAGGGAACTATAAGAAGTGAGTAAAAAACAAAGCACCTGTTCAGATGTTTGATTATCCAAATCTCAAAATGAATACAGAATTACAAGCTGCTGGGCTTTATCATTGTTGTCTTCATAAAACTATCTCCACTCTACAGACATCAAAAGTAAGCAATGGATTATTAAATCCATTGTCAGTAATATCCATAGTTCTTAATGCTTTCTTTAAATCAACTGCCATTTAAAATAATAAAGGTGAACCTAACTTGTTCCCAGCAATGCAAGTTTAATGGAACTCGCTAGGTTAGCTCCCCTCCCCACCAAAAAACCACAAGCCAAATATTCTGAAAGGAATCAGTACCAATCTTTAAAATATACAATTTGGCTGTCCTTGCCATGGATTTGGGGAATTTAGAATTACCACAAAATAAGACAAAGTATTTGGGCTTATAAATTAGTATCCTAAATTATTACTTTGTTTCAGCACTTTCCTTCAGAAGGCACCACAGCATTCTGCAGGTTAATTCTGCAGATTCATCGAAAATGGTTCTAACTTTAATGCTATTGCTAAACCTAGCTGTAACTATGATCCATCATACTGTCATTAGAAACACAAGAAAGGTCCAACAGATTATTTGATTCATATGGGCTTAATATAGGATACAGCCACGGGACCTAATAGGCTTTATTTAAAACATTCTGACCAATAAAGACAAAGATGCCTGAAATGTCACTAGACAAACCAATTATCTGTTATCCATTATTACTGTTATTCGTGTTTTTCAGTAGTAGGATCAGCTTGCAAGAGTATTAACAAGCAGATTTTAGCTCAAAGCCAAGATATGGATTATTTTATTCAGAGTTGCATGTTTTGAAATAAATCTTACTGTATTTATTGAGTCTTATTTCTTACTTCAGTAGCAATTTAGCATTATTTTCAGACTGTGGCAATATTAGGCTATCACAAGCAACTTTAGCTGCCTTTACTTTTCACAGATTTATTGAAAGCAAGTAGAAATATAAACGGCACAAACTTTAGAACAACCTACCAGTTGCTCATATCCTCCAAAAATATACATGCTCTTTCCCAAGACACATGCTGAATGTCCATCCCTTGCTCCTGGAACCATTCCAGAAACTTTTGGAGTGAACCACTTGTGTGTGCCTAATACATAAAAATAAAAAAGTGTATATATATATATGAACTATATTTAGTGGTCACAGAATGGCATGCTCAAGAATGTGTGACAAAAGTTCATAACTCTTGAAAGTTAAATAATTAAAATATACAATCTTTTTCTGTACGTAAAGTCTGTATAAGGCATACCAAACAATATATGTGCCAAAGCTATACAATAGTTCATGAAAAATTCTCTAAACCCATTAGTTATGTGGCTTTATTATGTTATTATAGATTAATACTACAAACTATATCACAGAGAGGTTTGAATCCTTTTGGTAAGTGACTCAATTGAGATGATGTATTTTTCACCATCAATGAAAAGTATCCTGTGCATATAATTCTGAGAACATCAGCAATGAAAAGTGTGTAAATTTTAAGGCAACACCTGTCCTGAAAAGTCCCATTTGCCTCACCCAAAAGCACAGATAATCCTTGGAGACACAGGAAATTCCTTGAGCATAGTTGGCAGTCAGTTTTTACTCTTGGTCCAGAAAGCAGCGACTGTCCTATAAAAACTCTGCCCCACAAGGATCTCTCTAATTTGGCTTTCAACCATAACCATTCAACCAGACTAACTAGACTTGGCCTCCAGCCCAATGTAAGTTCATAATGGGAAGTGAAATCTTGTTCTATGTGAGTATATGCAGGTAGTCTACAACTTACAACCATTCGTTTAGTGACTCTTCAAAGTTGCAATGGCACTGGAAAAATGACTTACAACTGCCACAATGATGCCTTTTCACAAGGCAACTGGACTTTCTTGTTTTTTCTTTGAAGACGTTTCGCTTCTCATACAAGAAGCTTCTTCAGCTCTGACTGGCTGGTGGAGGAATGGAAGGATTTATACTCCTTGCAGGCAACTGGTCATTTGCATTCTTTTAGAGTCATTGATGCCACCTGGAGGTTTATCTGTGTCATCAGGGTCACCTGAGTAGTGCAAATGGGTGTGGAACCTTCTTGAAACTGTTGAACTGTTGAAAGGATTATGTTGTAGACCAGAGGTCTTCAAACTCGGCCCTTTTATGACTCATGAACTTCAACTCCCAGAATTCCTCAGCCAGTGTGTCTGGCTGAGGAATTCTGGGAGTTGAAGTCCATGAGTCATAAAAGGGCTGAGTTTGAAGACCCCTGTTGTAGACTGAAGATAGATGATGTCGTACCATCCCCCTCTGTTGAGAGAGGGCTGTTCAATTTTGATATAGATGGCCTCTTGACCCCTCTTTCAAACTGGCAGCCGTCTCTGTCCAAAATATGAACTTTGCTGTCTTCCAAAAAGTGGCCTTTGTTTTTTAAATGCAGATGGACTGCTGAATCTTGTCCTCATGGATCTATTCTATGTTGTGTCATGCGTTTATGAAGTGGTTGTTTTGTTTCCCCAATGTACAGGTCTGCATATGGCTCACTGCATTGTACTGCCTATACCATGTAGGTTAGTTTTTGTCTGGGTGTTTTATCCTTGGGGTGGACAAGCTTCTGCCTTAGTGTATTCATGGGCTTGAAGTGTGCACCTATGTTGTGTTGGTTGAAGATTCTCCTGAGCTTTTCTGATATTCCTGCAATGTATGGAATGACTATGAAGCTTGTCCACCCCAAGAATAAAATACCCAGACAAAACTGAGCAATATGGTATATGCAGTACAATGCAGTGAGCCATGTGCAGATCTATGAATTGCAGAAACAAAACAACCACTTCACAAATGCATGTCTTAACACAGGAGAACAAATCCATCAGGACAAGATTCAGCAGTCCATCTGCATTTAAAAGACAAAGGCTACTTTTTCAAAGACAACAAAATCCACATTTTGGACAGAGAGGACAGCTGGTTTGAGAGGGGTCAAAGAGGCCATGTGTGTCAAAATTGAACAGCCCTCTCTCAACAGAGGGGAATGGGTACAACATCATCTATCTTCAGTCTACAACACAATCCTTTCAACAGTTTCAAGAAGGCTCCACACCCATTTGCACTACTCGGGTGACCCTCACAACACAGATAAACCTCCAGGTGGCATGACTCTCTAAAAGAATGCAAATTACCAGCTACCTGAAAGGAGTATAAATTCTTTCATTCCCCCACTATCCAATCAGAGCTGAAGAAGCTTCTTGGATGAGAAGCGAAAAGTCTTCAAAGAAAAAACAAGAAAGTCCAGTTGCCTCGTGAAAAAACATCTTTGGGATAACTACGACCTGGATGACTGAGAATCTCCATAGACAACTGGTCCTTGCATTTACAATAAACCCAGCATCCTGATCAAAATTTGGTTGCATGTATTCACAATGATCGCAGCATCTCGGAGTCATGTGATTATCATCTGCAGCTATTTTCTAACATGCAAAGTCAATGAGGAAAGCCAGATTTGATTAATGACTGCATGACTGATTTAACCACTGCAATGATTCGCTTAACAACCGTGACAAAAAAGTAATAAAATTGGGAACAATTCCCTTAACCATTGCCTTGCTTAGTAACAGAAATTCTGATCCCAATTGTTGTCATACGTTGAGGACTACCTATACCATATTTAGATTTCTAAATTCAGTTGAGTATTATCCCTAAGGACCTTTACCAAGTGCAGCAGATGAAATTAGAGCTGTGACATCTAATCTAGATAGCATTTGTAAGCCAGCAAAGGACAGTGCCCTGGATAATAGGCTCAGGGCTTTGTCTAGCCTGAATGACTCATATAGGATTTTTTTTTCTTTTCCCTCAAGAAGAGTAGGCTTAGAACATTTGCTTTCCAGGGATGATAGGAAATGGTACAAGGCTGCCGAGGATTTTGAACTGTGACAGTTGCTATGTTGCTTTGCAATATTCCTTGTGAACATTATCTCAGGTCTAATGTAATATATAGTGAAACTATTTCTGCTGTTTACAAAAAACATAGAAGAGAAATATTAGCACTCTCAGTATTACTATTATTTATTAAATTTGTTATGTGAGCCCTTTACAGTAAATTCAACACCACAGTCATTTGCAAAAGAGCTACCCACAAATGTTCTAATTGAATTCTTTTCTTTTTAATACATTGTTTATTAAGTTTCCTTATAAAATAATATCAGAAAAATTAAAAGTTAGAAAAATGAGAAAAATGCAAAAAAGTGGGGGGGGGGGAAGGGATGACTTCTGGCTTTCTTTAGTGCAATAGAATGCAAACAAAGAAACAAACAAACAAACTCAATCTTTTGCTTTATATTTCACAGCATTTCAAGCCATTGCTGGAATTATAAAATTACAAAGCCGCCCAGAGTCACCTTGTAGGGGAAATGAGTGGCATAAAAAATAATAGATAAAAATAAATAAAAAATAAAAAATCACTCTAATTATCAAAATGTAAAATCAAAGTGTCTTTTTTAGTTTTAAGAAGAAAGTCCAGAAATGATTTCCAAGTAGAAACAAAACTAGACATATTCTTTTCTTTAAAACAATTTTGCCACCAACGCTAATTCCATCACCTTTATCATCCACTCTTGCATAGAGAGAACTCATGTTTCTTCCCAGTTTTCTAACTGAGTTCTACTTATATTTATTTCTCCATGTTTCCCTATTCCATATTAGACAATGTACCCAGCTACTAAGATCAACTTAGTACATATTTTCTTGTTTGTTACAATTTGCTCAGATAATTTGTTTAACCTTACTTCTTTGGGAGAGTATTTTTTATACTTTGGATTTTTCTGAACTTTTATGTTATTTGAGCTTCATTTAAGTTTTATTGATACAAGAGTAGTGCAAGTGAAAAAAATAGCCCCAAAGTTTGATGCTTGTTTTATTTATTTCATAAAGTTATCCAATCTGACTGTGAAAAAAAATGCCCTCCCTTAGATTCAGTAACTTACTGCACCACTTTTAGCAGCAAAAACTGCAATCAAATGTTCCTTACACTTGATTATTAGGCTCTCACTTCACTATGCAGGAATTTTGTCTCATTCCTCTGTGACAAACTTCTTTAACTTAGTAACATTTGAATTTTCAGCATGAACTGCTCCTTTCAGATCCTGTGATAATAGTTCTATAAATTAAATCTGGAATTTGGCCTCACCATTCCAAAATATTCATCTTATTTATCTTTATCTGTTCTGTACTTACTTGTATGTTTGGGATCACTGTCTTGTTGCATGACCCATTTGAATTTCAGATTCATCTAAATAATGACTAAATGTTTTCCTATAAAATTTTCTTATATAAAACATCATTTGTGCTCCTGCCAATAATGAAAAATTGACTATCTCCTGAGGCAGCCAAATATCCCCAAACCATTACATGATTACCCATTGGTATATGTTTTTATTAGGAATTCAGTATTTGGGTTCTATCAGGCAAAACAATACCTATGTGCCCCCAAAAGTTCCACTTTTAATTCATCTATGCATACAACATTTTTATAGAAATCTGAAGAATCATTTAAATTCTTTTTTGCAAGCTTGAGATGAACATAAATGTTCCTCTTAAGGCTATGGCTTTTACCTTCCTGTTCTCTTATGAATCCCATTTTGACCCAGTAATTTTTTGATAATGGAGTTGTGTCTGCTAACTCTAATCAAGGCAAGAGGGTAACTTTCATAGAAAAGCACTCTTGGATAAATGCATTCATAACTGTCCTCAATGCTTTCTGTTTTCTGAACTAATGGGATTGCCGAACTTTAGAAATAGATTTTTAATTTTGTCATATTATTTGCATCATGATTTATAGAAGTCTTCAGAAATTTCTTCATAATCTCTGTGGTGAGAACTCTATTGTTCTGGTAAGCCAAAGTCTGTCATACTTAGAGCAGCCCTGGTTCTAAAACAGCCCTTGTTATTTAATGAAGAACTTACATAACTGTCTCTAATAAACCCTTTAAGCAAGATCTTTGGATCATTTTCCACAACAAATAAATGAACAAGTATGTTTTGACTCATTTGTTTAATTAGGTTAACTTTATCTAGCTGTAAGACTAGGTAAAGATAACAGAACAAAACAAAACATATTTTAAGTCATTTATACAGAGATATTGAAAATTCAAAAGGGTTCACCAACTTTTAAGCACTACTGTATATTTACAAATTTTATTTGCTCGTTTTGTTTATCCTCTTCCTGATACTGGAGGAGTCACACCTTGATATATACAAAGAATGCATTAGTTACTGCAGTATGTGCATTTCCTCCACAACTCATAGTACTCCATTTGTACCTAGTGTACTTGAGGCTGTTTTCACAGAAAGATCTGCTCGTTAGAGCTTCTACAAAGAGGCAGTTAACATTTTGGAGGCATAGAATTCTACTGTGTCAAGATAAAGAGACTACTATGCAGAACAGAGAAACACAGAGAACACTGGTTTCAAATGAGTTTCAGCATAGTTTCAATCTCATTAATTTATAATCATTATTACTATTAGCCTCACTATCAATGAAGCTGATTATAACTTAGAAGAAGTAATTTCAGTAAAGATAAGAATAATGTTAATTACTTGCTTCAATATATCAATGAAGCTGATTTTACAGTAAGAACAGAAATGAAATAGAATGGAAAGCAACTACATTAATATTTCCTAAATGCTTAATTTGGAAATAGTAAATATAGTATTTATCATTATCAGGCAATACATTGGCATAATTTGGGTATATAATTTAGGAGTGTTTACATGTAAAAATATAAATATTGAAAAGTACATAATTGAAGTTTAAAAGCATAATAGATGTAGTAATTATTAACAATAACTGTTCATTTATAGCTAGCACACTTGGCTTACTCAGTTTGACAGCTGCCACTGCTATGTGCCATCATTACTCCATCAAAATCATATCAATAAGTTGCACTCCCTGCCCATTCTTTATAAGCATGTGATAGTGAAAGTTATGGAAGCAGGATAACACCACTTACTGACATCAAAGGCATATAATACATTGCAGGCTCCCTCAGTATCATTACGGCCTCCCCAGATGTAGATTGTGTCATCAATCAGCACCGCAGAATGCCCATATCTCATGTAAGGAACCTCTCTCACATGGTCCCTGCTGTTTGTCCACACTGGTGGTAGTTTGGTCCAGCGCAGAGAAACTATCAGAAAAAAGGTCAGAAAATTAAATCAATCAATCGATCAAAAACAAAAATCACAATTAAGATTAAAAAAAGAGAAACATGTAACATTTTAAAGTATAAAAGAAAAATTGGAGGAGATATTATAGTGTACAGAGTTCAGTACTGAGCTGTAATCCATGATATGAAACCAGATTCATCAGATAGTAACAACTTACTATAATTGTACTATATGTGTGTGTGTGTGTGTCTGTGTCTGTGTGTGTATAAAATTATAATTATAATTATAGTATAATCGTACTATAATAGCACAAGTCAGAATGACCAGACTGGCTAGTGGAAAAGGTTGTTAAAAATTCCTGGTGACCACCTATGTAGAGAGAGCAATACAAAACAGCACGCTCTATCATTTCAATTTAGGGTTAGAATTAGGGTAGATTAAATTACCATCCTTAGTTGTACCCACACTATATGTAGCATTTTCTGTGGTATCAGTCAGTTTTCACACATTTTAGGCAGCAGTTGTACCATAGACAAACTGACTATTCTGTAGAAACTAATCTTGGACTATTTTATCAGTACTAATGTACTGTTGCTAGGATTCTACCAACTATTTTATCTGTTAATGGTTTTATCCACTGTGCTCTATGATTGTTGATTTTAATGTATTTTAATGATGTAAGCCAGCCAGAGTTGCTGCACATGAGATGACAGCAAATACATTTCATAAATAAATAAACTAGAAGGTATATGCAGAGTACTGGCACTCTCAGGATTATATTGTAATGGGAAACTCTATAGGATTCTCTTATAAAGTTATCTAAGATTTCTTACTAAATAAATAATAAGGAAAGCTTTGACTTTCTTGAGATAAAAGCTGATGTATTACACAGTTCATAATTGACAAGTAAACAAGTAAATTGATATTAAAAATCAATAAATGGTTTCCTGCAATATACTAATAACCTGGCATCTCCATTTTTTTCCAAAACATGGTATTGTTTCACATATGCTCTGTTGAAACCGATGAAAATTTTTTGTCAAATAAATAATTTTACTAAAAAGGAATAATGTAACTTTTAATACAAAAAATTCCTTTGCCTCTTCCCCATAACTGAATATTTTTAAATTTTCAGTACTGTCATCTGTTTGATGGCTGACATATTAAACTAATATTAATTAGTGTTCAATAAACATAAACTTATGTATTTGATTTTTTAAAAAAATAAAAGATAATTAAGTCTTATTTTTATAAACCTGAACATTCATCAACATACCTGCATTAAATACATGAACATCAATCTGTCGTAGAGTCTCATAATCTTCACCAGAACAGTATCCACCAAAAGAGTAGACTTTATGTCCAACAGCCACAGCAGCGTGGTTTACTCTTCGAGGCCCACCTTCTAAATGAACTGTCCACCGTAACATTCCCTTTTGTGAGTGTTCAATCCTTCCAAGCTATCGGTGGGGGCATTAGATTTTAGTGCCAATAAGGCTAATCATATTAGTTCATAGCCACAGAAATCTGCAGATAAAAACCCCCAGAATGTTTAAAATTCAGTCTGAATCTGAATACAGTTGTCACACAAGGTAAAGTTTTAAACAATTGCTTTGAACATAATGTGTTTCTTTCATTAGTACTGGGGTCAATTAAAAACAATTTACACTCCAAGGTGGAAGCATATGCCACAAACTATAATGACACCAAAATGACAACATATACCATAATCACACATGATTATAAGATAATCTCTATTGTTACGTGCACATACATATGCTATATATAAAAATGAGTCTTGAGAGTTAACAATGTGGCACAAAGCTATTACAGAATCTCTTTGTTCTGCTTCAAATACTGCGAAGCCTCCTCCCAGAAGGCAATGAAGAAAACCGGTCATGGAAAGGATGTGTAGCATCCCTGACAATACTGCAGACCCTGGCCAGGCATCACTTATATGCCATGCCTTGAATAGAAGGAAGTGAACTTCCAATAATCTTTTATGCCATCCTCACCATTCTCTACACAGCCTTCCTGTCCAAAACACTAATACTTCCAAGCTATACAATAATACAATATGACAGGATGCTTTCAACCGTCCCTGTATAGAAAGTGGTAAGGATAGAGGAATGAAGATGTGCTCTTCTCAAACAACAGAAGAAAATGCAGGTGCTACTGTGCCCACTTCACCAGTGTCTCACTAGTGAGGAACCAAGCTAACCTGCTTGTCAGCTGCACACCCAGAAACTTGACACTACTACCTCCCTCCACAGTTGAATCATTAATATACAGAGATGTATGGCTGTGCCTGCCTTTTCTGAAATTAGTAATATCTTTTGTTTTTCCAACATTTAAACCAGGCTGTTTTTATTACACCAGTTCATCAATCCCTCTATCTCCTCCTGGTAATCACCCCCATTATCATCCTGTGTAAAGCTGAAGACTGTTGTATCATCTGCATACTTCACAATATGGTTGGTAGGAAAACTTGCACATGGGTCAGCAGGGTGAACAACAGTGGACTTAAGACAAAGCCCTGAGGAGAACCTGTGCTCAAAAACATGGTGTTAGAAATATTAGTTCCAACTCGCACATACCGGGGCCTATCAATGAGAAAATCAAGAATCCAGTTGCACAAAGGAGTACTGAAGCCTAAAAGGCCCAGTTTATCTACTGAATGCTGAGGAATGATTGTATTAAATGCCGAACTAAAGTCAACAAACAGCATTTGCACATGAGTATTTCTTTCCTCTACTGTAAGTGTGCCAAGCTCACATGGAGAACAGAGGAAATAGCATCCTCTGTGGAACAATTTGGACGATAAGCAAACTGAAGTGAGTCAAATGCTGGAGGAAGACTGGATACAATAAAGTCCTTTTTCAGCCTTTCAAAACAGTTCATAATGATGGCTGTAAGTGCAACCGGACGATAATCATTAAGACCTGTGATTATGTACATACATCAAGATGCATGTGTCACCCTTTGCCTGTTCTTCCCTGACACCATGCTAGCAGGCTAATTGACATGGGAAAAAATGTTGTTTTCAACTTGATGGCACATAATCTATTGAAGGCTAACATATCAAAGTGCCAAGCCTCCAGGAATTTCCTACTGTTTTTAGATTTAGCTTGGTCTAGGACAGGCATGTCAAACTCGCGGTGTCACATGACTTCGCACGACGTATCTCAACTTTTTCCCCATTGCTGGCAATGGGATGGGCGCGGTTTCAGTATGATGCATCTGGCCCACAGGCTGGCAGTTTGACATGCCTGGAATAGGATGTTCAAAGTTTCCCAGTTGAAATTTTGTTTGAGTCTGTCCATGTGTCTAAGTAGTTTTTATCATGTTTTCTGACTATAGTTGATGTTCATGGATGCCCTCTGCTAGTCTTATGCCTGCCCATCCTACCTAGTGGCTGTTTGATTCCTGGTTTTTTCTTCTTGAGTTACTGGGTCTTCTAGTTTATTTAAGATGTTTTGGAGGGTTTTAGTTGATTTGTTACTATGGTGATACTGTGTGATTGCAGTAGTCTGCTGGTTACTTCTGAGATGTTTTGATGTGTGGTAGTGATATTCTATTTATAGCTTGGGTTGGGTTGGGCTGTAATGGGTTGAGTGGTCACACGTGTTTTGATAAAGTTGTACAGGTATGTGCAGATGTAAAGCTATATAAACCATAGGGTCATACAGTGGGACAAAAAAGTATTTAGTCAGCCACCAATTGTGCAAGTTCTCCCACTTAAAAAGATGAGAGAGGCCTGTAATTTTCATCATAGGTATACCTCAACTATGAGAGACAAAATGGGGGGAAAGAATCCAGGAAATCACATTGTAGGATTTCTAACGAATTTATTTGCAAATTATGGTGGAAAATAAATATTTGGTCAATAACAAAAGTTCATCTCAATACTTTGTTATATACCCTTTGTTGGCAATGACAGAGGTCAAACGTTTTCTGTAAGTCTTCACAAGGTTTGCACACACTGTTGCTGGTATTTTGGCCCATTCCTCCATGCAGATCTTCTCTAGAGCAGTGATGTTTTGGAGCTGTCGCTGGGCAACACAGACTTTCAACTCCCTCCAAAGGTTTTCTATGGGGTTGAGATCTGGAGACTGGCTAGGCCACTCCAGGACCTTGAAATGCTTCTTACGAAGCCACTCCTTCGTTGCCCAGGCAGTGTGTTTGGGATCATTGTCATGCTGAAAGACCCAGCCACGTTTCATCTTCAATGACCTTGCTGATGGAAGGAGGTTTTCACTCAAAATCTCACGACACATGGCCCCATTCATTCTTTCCTTTACACGGATCAGTCGTCCTGGTCCCTTTACAGAAAAACAGCCCCAAAGCATGATGTTTCCACCCCCATGCTTCACAGTAGGTATGGTGTTCTTTGGAAGTAACTCAGCATTCTTTCTCCTCCAAACACAACGAGTTTACCAAAAAGTTCTACTTTGGTTTCATCTGACCATATGACATTCTCCCAATCCTGTTCTGGATCATCCAAATGCTCTCTAGCAAACTTCAGACAGGCCCGGACATGTACTGGCTTAAGCAGGGGGACACGTCTGGCACTGCAGGATTTGAGTCCCTGGCGGCGTAGTGTGTTACTGATGGTAGCCTTTGTTACTTTGGTCCCAGCTCTCTGCAGGTCATTCACTAGGTCCTCCCGTGTGGTTCTGGGATTTTTGCTCACCGTTCTTGTGATCATTTTGACCCCACAGGGTGAGATCTTGCGTGGAGCCCCAGAACGAGGGAGATTATCAGTGGTCTTGTATGTCTTTCATTTTCTAATAATTGCTCCCACAGTTGATTTCTTCACACCAAGCTGCTTGCCTATTGCAAATTCAGTCTTCCCAGCATGGTGCAGGTCTACAATTTTGTTTCTGGTGTCCTTTGACAGCTCTTTGGTCTTGGCCATAGTGGAATTTGGAGTGTGACTGTTTGAGGTTGTGGACTGGTGTCTTTTATACTGATAACAAGTTCAACCAGGTGCCATTCATACAGGTAACGAGTGGAGGACAGAGGAGCCTCTTAAAGAAGAAGTTACAGGTCTGTAAGAGCCAGAAATCTTGCTTGTTTGTAGGTGACCAAATACTTATTTTACCGAGGAATGTACGAATTAATTCATTAGAAATCCTACAATGTGATTTCCTGGATTCTTTCCCCCCGTTTTGTCTCTCATAGTTGAGGTATACCTATGATGAAAATTACAGGCCTCTCTCATCTTTTTAAGTGGGAGAACTTGCACAATGGTGGCTGACTAAATACTTTTTTTGTCCCACTGTAGATGTCATTCCCAAGCTTGTTCAGCCTCTCCTGATCAAAACTGGAAATTAGCAGGAAATGTACATTTATCATAATATCTGTATTGCCCCAATATTATAAATTATTTGGAATGCTGACAATTTAAGTTAATTATTTAGTCCACCTGAGAACATAAATGTTAATTATGCTCAATTACATGTTCAATTGAGAGAAAGTGATGTTACAAATAAATCAGTTTTGGTTACATAGTAAGTTTGAAAAATTAATTCTATTTAAGATTGAGTATGAAAAGTTTCCACAACTGCTTTCAGCTATACCCATCATAATCCCACACCAAAAAAGAATTTGGTTGTTGCAACATTTAGAAATGTTACTCAAACCTGAAGTGCTCAGCATATTTCTCAGGTCATACAGTAGCAACAATATTCTTGATGCTTTAAAAAATACAAGATGGTAGGAACTTTTTTCAATGACCTTTGTATATAGGAATATAGACACTAAAAGTTGTAACCAACCCCCCCCCCAGTTCTACAAAATAAATAAAACCAAACAAAATGAACTTGGTATCATTACATTTTATAATTGATTTTTCAACTCCAGGAAGATACAGAAGAAATCAAAATAAAAGTAATACATAGTAAAAGTACAAATATGTAACTTAATTTAAACAGTCTGGCAAGTTCTAAGCATGTAAATTTTCAGTTCTAGCATTTAATATTAACTCAGTTATATTTTAGACCAACAGGGGGATAAACAATTTTGATATTATTAATAATTTGCAGCAGTAACAAACCTCTCCTTTATAATACCTTAATCTCTCAATTATGTTCAGTGATATATAAATTCCCTACCATGCTGTTGCCTTAGTTGTTCCAGATATAAAATGTGAAAGGCTGTGGTTTTACCACATGGTTTAGAGTATTAAAAATAGCTCCAGACAGGTTGAAACAGTCCATGCTGACTGTTCTATTTTAGGCACAATCCACTATTACATTCATAAGTATAACTATCTGATCCCTTTTTTTGCACTCCTGACTCCTGATTTATTTTCTGGCTAATTATTTCAAGAGAGCAGGATAGAAGCCAGTATCTACAGAAGCCTAGTTAGTGACGATCTGCGATGAGTTTCAGTTCTAACAATTTTAGAAGGATAGCTAGCTAGCATAAGTCACTTATAAAGCAAGGAAGAAAATTTGTGAACATCTAGAAGACTCCTGAGAAACAACAAACAAGGGCTTACTTTTATGCTATCGCTCTTATAAAATCAGAGCAGTCTTCCTGGGGTAGGCTATAGGCAGATCTAATCCAGCACTGTGACACACAATAGTCAAGTATCCATTTAAGGCATACTACTGATTCAGGAGACATTAAATAATTTTCACTTATTAGCTTACACTGATACTGTAGTTTGCAGAATTGCTAACAATAAATTCTAGACTTTTATTTATTAGTAGAAAAAGTTTTTTCTTCTTCTCTCACCTGTAGTATAACCAGCGATGGCAAAAATATGACACATATATCAAAGGTGACATGCCATAATGTTCTGGATGACACAGCAGCATTAGTCAACACTTGACAAAAGTATGCCCCATTCACTGTGGAGGCCACGTGAGAATGGGGTGTGTTCTCGTGCAACCTCCAGAGGTTGCACAAGTGGGTTGTGCTCTCACAGTCCCTCCAAACCCTCTGAAAATTGTGCAAGAATTAAGCATGCTTTCGCCTGGTTTTTGGAAGCTGCAAAGGCTGCAGAAGAGCATTCTCTGAAACCACTTCAGGAATGAAGGCCTCATGTGACCCAGAGTTGCTTTGGATAAGTCACAGAAGCCGGTTAAAAGAAAGGGAACACTGCAGATCCTGGGGATTACACATGATTGGACTGTATTTTTTTAAAAAATAAAATAAATGAATTTATAAATGTTTCGCTTTTGTTCAGGGGGAGGGGGTTACATGTCAGCAGAATCAAGTTAGGCATTTTCTGAACTTTTGACATGCTGAACCCAATTTGCCAACACTGGCCTATGCCGTGTATGATTTTACATATCTCACATTCTGTTATTCCCAGCTAAAAGCTCCAACTACTGTAATATACTTCATAAGAAGCTACTCCAAACCACTAATCATAAAGGTTGCTTTCTTGTTTTATTTTTATTCTACAATATCCTTTTTAGTGCAGTAACTACAAATGAAGACAGCATAGGCTCACCACATATTTGAATTAGAGTACTATATCACAGTTCTAAGAATGGGATGCTTCTTTTTTATTTCCATTAAGTTTTAAGATGGCTTATGAAAATCATTTGCATGTTGTCAAATCTACTATGGAAAGACAATTATTGCAGTATTTTAGCATATCCATATAGAACAAACCAAGCGATTTGTTACCTCATTTGTAGTTTTCTCAGAGATAATGTTCCAAAGAAAAATGTGAGGGTAATTGGGAGTAGAAGGCTTCTGGGAATTTTTGTGGTATTGTTTTGGGTCTTTATAGAAGGAGTTAGATGATTTTCAAGTAGGACTAAAAGTAGTTTGCTTTCTTGAGGCCTTCTAGTTCCATTCTCAGAGTTTAAAATCCAAACAACAAAATAAAGCTTCTCTTTCAGTTAAATCATGGTCTGCAGAAGGCCTCCTTGCAAACTTCTAAGTATTGTGTGGTTGCAGTATAGTCTCTGATCCCTCAATAGTTTTTCACTCTTGAATATACTAATTAAGCTAATTCCTTGTATAAAACACTATTTCTCGTTTCCACACTGGAAATGCATCTGAAAGTTTGCACAACCTGACTTGTGACTGTTTGGCTATTGTATCCCCATTCATATTGTAAAGTGAAACCAGTGCATCACAAAGTTGTCAATGTAAAGCCTTCACTTCCCCCCAAATACTGCCAATATTGCATTCAGAATAAGATCTAAGATCAGCTGCTGTCATGTGGCCTCTCTACAATTATTGATGTTCTATCCTTGCAAGTACCTTTAATTTCCTTTTGCCACTGGTTGAAAAGTGACAGATTTTATGACAACAGATCACAGGTCTTTTAATCCTCTTTTCTGATTCAATGTCTCCCTTTAGTGAAATATCATTAAAATGGCATATCACAAAAAACAAAAACTGTCAAAACCCAATAAGAATGCCAGAAGCAGAAAGGCAAACAAAAGGAAAGTTCACACACCACAAGTTATATAAGCTGAGTTAACAACAAGCTATGCTCACAGGCTGCCTTCACCAAATCTATCTAGCCACTTCTTATCTCATAAAGTTATTCTAGCTTCCGATGAGAAGAGAGAATCAGTTTGATGTACTAGTTAAGGTACTAGTCTAGAAAGCAAGTGAATTCTAAGCCTCAGGCATGAAAGCTGGTTGGGTGACTTTGCGTCAGTTAGTCTCTCTGATCCTAACCAACCTGACAGGGTTATTTTTACGAGGAAAATAATAAGCAGGATTTTTTTAGAGGTTTGCCATTGTGAAACAACCAAATATGTTTTAAAAAGAGAGGATAAAAATATAATACTAATAACTGCCAGTCAAATACTTATTCTCCTTAAACAACACAAATATATGCAATGGAACTATGGGTTTTATCCCTTTTTGGCCTCTTATCTATTTGTTATGTGGTCATTCTGTCATCAGCAGTAAGTGAATGCTCTAGAACAGTTTTTTAAACTGTGTGGACTTCAATTTTCAGCATTCCCCAACCAGTCAATGGAAGTTGAAATCCATCTTAAATCTTAAATTTCCCAAGTTTGAAGAATATTGCTCAAAAACTTCCTAGGAATTTTCAAAGCTATCAGAACATCAAGTTTTAATTACAGCAATCTATTGTATATTAGGCTGCTCTAAAAAAATTACAGAAAAACTTCAATTGGTTCTCATATAATAGTCACATAACTTGTTAGAATTAGCTGCTACCAATATCCTTTTAATAGGATGAAAATATCGTCATTGGCTTTCAGCTATTGTGTCATGATAGTAGAGTATGCTAACAGGTCGTCCTGACTTAACTAATGAAATTGGGACTGGCAGCTTCGTAGCTAAGCGATGCAGTCATTAACTGAAATATCACAAGACTGAAACAGACTTATGTCAGTTCTGCTGTGGTGATGAAGTACAACACCATGTGACCACAACTTACAAATTACTGCTGATTTCTCAACTGATTTTGCTTGTTGAAAGCTAGCTGTGAAGCTTGCAAAATGGTGATCGTGTGACCACAGGATACTGTGACTGTTGTAAGTTTGAGGAACAACTGCAAAACTATGTTTTCAGTGCCATTGTAGGTTCAAATGGTCACTAAATACAGCAGTTGTTAAGCAAGCACTATGTGATGAAAAGTAGTAAAGAGGTGGATCCCCAGGAGGGAAGGGGTGCACTCCAGTAACAGCAACTCAGCCCAGAAATGTGTGAGAGAAAGAGACTGAAAACAGCCTCCCTGTAATAGTTCACAGAGTATATTGTAGTTGCAGGTAACAGAGCCTTCAGTCTGGCAAGTTTTTATCTATAAGTGTGAAACAGTAAAGAATTCAGCTTGGAAGTACTGCCAAGTGACATTCTGGGGCCTGATTTAATTTATATATATTTGATTTATTCAATGAGAATATCAGGTTTATATCAGAAAATCTCAAATTATATAATTATAATTATATTATTATTCCATATACAGTGCTGTCCCCTTATAGATTTTAAATAGATTTAAATATATTTATATATTCATATATTAAGCTTACATATCATCCAGCTGCTTAATTAAAAACAAGACAGATATATACACATTTTCCTAAAAATTTTCAATAAAATGAAATAATAAACAAGTTAGAAACTCTACATTAAGGATCCTCAACCCCTGCACCATGGACCAGCACCAGGCTGCGGCATGCCAGAAATCAGTCCGCAGAAACAAGCGAAGCCCCCATCTGCGGGATGCAGGTAGAACATGAAACCATGGCCCCTCTGGTCTGTGGAAAAAACTCTCTTCATTGAACCGGTCCCTGATGCCCAAAAGGTTGGGGATCTCTGCTCAACATCACTATCTGAACAACTGTGTAAAAAAGTAGCCACTGCCACTGAGACAAATATAGAAGCACTTGTTTAAATTCAATTAGCCATTGCCTCTCCTCATAAAATAGCCCTCAAATTCACTCCAGTCCTACCAATATAACCATGATTTTGCTTAACCAGGCAATAGGTTGCAAAAACTTTCAAAAGATAGCTTTAGATTGAGCTGCCCATAGGTGCACAAAGTACAAATTATCTACCATTATATCTTCTGGCATAAATTTTTAAAATATAGAATTTTTCAAAACAGCATAATTTTTATAAAATTTAGTCAGGGACAACATACTGATGTCTCAAATTACTGACCCTGATTTTCTTCAATAGACAAGATTGACTATAATGTTGCTGTTAGTTGCGAAGTCGTGTCCGACCCATTGCAACCCTATGGACAAGGTTCCTCCAGGCCATCTGGAGTCCATTTAGGCTCACGCCTACTGCTTCAGTGGCTCCATCCAGCCACCTCATTCTCTGTCTTCCCTTTCTTCTATTGCCCTCAATCTTTCCCAGCATTAGGCTCTTCTCCAGTGAGTCCTTCCTTCTCATTAGGTGGCCAACGTATTTGAGTTTCAACTTCAGGATCTGGCCTTCTAAAGAGCAGTCAAGGTTGATCTCCTCTAGGACTGACCGGTTTGATCGCCTTGCAGTCCAAGGAACTCGCAGGAGTCTTCTCCAGCACCATAGTTTAAAGGCTTCAATTCTTTGGCACTCAGCCTTTCTTATGGTCCAACTTTCACTGCCATACATTGCAACTGGGAAGACCATAGCCGTGACTATACGCACTTTTGTTGGCAGGGTGATGTCTCTGCTTTTTAGATTTGCCATGGCTTTCCTCCCAAGGAGCAAGCGTCTTTTAATTTCTTGGCTGCAGTCCCCGTCTGTGGTGATCTTGGAGCCCAGGAAAATAAAATCTGTCACTACCTCCATTTCTTCCCCATCTATTTGCCAGGAATTGAGAGGGCCAGATGCCATGATCTTGGTTTTCTTAATGTTTAGTTTCAAGCCAACTTTTGCACTCTCCTTCACTCGCAACAAGAGGCTCTTTAGTTTTTCTTCACTTTCTTCCCTTAGATTGGTATCATGTGCATATCTTAGGTTGTTGATATTTCTCCTGGCAATCTTAATTCCAACTTTTGATTCATTAGCCCTGCCTTTCTCATGATGTGCTCTGCATATAGGTTAAATAGGCAGGGTGACAGTATACAGCCTTGCCGGACTCCTTTCCCAATTTTGAACCAATCAGTGGTTCCGTGTCCAGTTCTCACTGTTGCTTCTTGACCCGCATATAGGTTTCTCAAGAGACAAATAAGATGGTCTAGTACTCCCATCTCTTTAAGAACTTGCCACAGTTTGTTGTGATCCACACAATCAAAGGCTTTAGCATAGTCAATGAAGCAGAAGTAGATGTTTTTCTGGAACTCCCTAGCTTTCTCAATGATCCAGTGTATGTTGGCAATTTGATCTCTAGTTTCTCTGCTTCTTCGAAATCCTGCCTGTACTTCTGGTACTTCTCGATCCACATTCTGCTGGAGTCTAGCTTGTAGGATTTTAAGCATAACTTTACTAGCATGTGAAATGAGTGCAATGGTGCGATAGTTTGAACATTCTTTGGCACTGCCTTTCTTTGGAATTGGAATATAAACTGATCTTTTCCAATCCTGTGGCCACTGTTGAGTTTTCCAAATTTGCTGGCAAATTGAGTGTAGCACTTTTACTGCATCGTCTTTTAAGATTTTGAATAGCTCAGCTGGAATGCTGTCTCCTCTACTAGCTTTGTTGTTGCTCAGCTTTCCTAAGGCCCATTTCACTTCACATTCTAGGATGTCTGGTTTGAGGTCAGTGACCACGTCATCGTGGTTATCAGGGACGTTAAGCTCGTTCTTCTATAGTTCGTTTGTGTAATTTTGCCACCTCTTCTTAATCTCTTCTGCCTCTGTTAGGTCCCTGCCATTTTGGTCCTTTATCATGCCCATTTTTGCATGAAACGGTCCCTTCATCTCTCCAATTTTCTTGAAGAGATCTCTAGTCCTCCCTATTCTATTGTTTTCTTCTATTTCTTTGCACCGTTCATTTAAGAAGGCATTCTTATCTCTTCTAGCTATTCTCTGGAATTCTGCATTCAGTTCAGTGTATCTTTCTTTTTCTCCCTTGCCTTTTACTTCCCTCCTGTCCTCAGCTATTTGCAAAGCTTGCTCATAGTCATTTTGCTTTCTTGCATTTCCTTTTCTTTGGGATGGTTTTAGTTGCTACCTCTTGTACAATGTTGCAAACCTCCATCCATACTTCTTCAGGCACTCTGTCTATCAGATCTAATTCCTTAAATCTATTTGTCACCTCTACTGTATATTCATCAGGGATATGATTTAGTTCATACCTGAGTGGCCTAGTGCTTTTCCCTATTTTGTTCAGTTTAAGCCTAAATTTTACAACGAGAAGCTCATGGTCTGAGCCACAGTCAGCTCCTGGTCTTGTTTTTACTGACTGTATAGAGCTTCTCTATCTTTGGCTGCACAGCACATAGTCAATCTGATTTCTGTGTTGACCATCTGGTGATATCCATGTGTAGAGCCATCTCTTGGGTTGTTGGAAAAGAGTGTTTGCTATGACCATCATATTCTCATGACAAAATTCTATCAGCCTGTGCCCTGCTTCATTTTGTACTCCAAGGCCAAACTTGCCTGTTATTCCAGTTATCTTTTGGCTTCCTACTTTAGCATTCCAATCCCCCCTGATGATAAGGACATCATTTTTTGGTGTTAGTTCTATAAGGTGCTGTAGGGCTTCATAGAACCGGTTAATTTCATCCTCTTCAGCACCGGTGGTTGGGGCACAGACTTGGACTACTGTGATATTGAATGGTTTGCCTTGGATTCGAACTGAGATCATTCTGTCATTTGAGGGATTGTATCCCAGTATTGCTTTTCCTACTCTTTTATTGACTATGAAGGCTACTCCATTTCTTCTGAGGGATTCTTGCCCGCAGTAGTATACCCGATGGTCATCTGAATTAAATTCACCCATTCCTGTCCATTTTAGTTCGCTGATTCCTAAGATGTCGATGTTCAGTCTTGTCATCTCTTGTTTGACCACATCCAGCTTTCCTTGATTCATGGATCTTACATTCCAGGTTCCTATGGAGAAAAAGTCTTTACAGCATCGGACTTTCCTTTCACCACCAGATACATCCACAGCTGAGCATCCTTTCGGCTTTGGCCCAGTCGTTTCATTCTTTCTGGCGCTACTAGTATTAGCCCTCTGCTCTTCCCCAGTAGCATATTGGACGCTTTCTGACCTGAGGGGCTCATCTTCCAGCATCGTATCTTTTTTCCTTTTGGTACTGTCCATGGGGCTTTCATGGCAAAGATACTGGAGTGGATTGGCAACTCTCTGCTATGATCTCTCCGTCTTGGGTGGCCCTGCATGGCATAGCTCATAGCTTCATTGAATTACGCAAGTCCCTTTGCCACAACAAGGCAATAATCCATGAAGAGGATTGACTATAATACTGTAGATCAAAAATCAATATTTCCGAGACCAATCTAACCTTTCACAGAAAGCAGCATTAATATTCCCAATATTGCTGTACATTATTACAGGTAGTCCTTGCTTACCAATGATAATTGAGATAGAGAACTCCATTGCTAAGCAACATGATTGGAAAAGGCAGTTCAAGCATTCTCAGTTGCTGTTGTTAGGTGAATCCCACATGGCTGCGGCATCGTGGAGTCACCATTTGCAATGTCCTGCCAGCTTCCCCATTAACTTGACCTCAGAATCTGGCACTAAAGGTCACAAATGGTGATCAAGTGACTGCAGAATATTGGAATGTTGTGATTGTAAAGCAGTTGCTAAGCATCTGAATCAAGGTCACATGACTATGGGGACCCTGCAATGGCTGCAACTATAAAGACCAGTCGTCTCTCTTGTTCAAACAGTTGCTGAATGGTTATTAAATGAGAACATATACAGTCAACTGATTATTAATTTAGTGTATGGCATATCATACATGGACTTGCAATATATATTAACATTTCATTTAGATTAAAAAAACCAAATAAAATAAGAATGTCAACTGATTCTATATTTCTGCACTGAAATTTCTCAATGAAAAATTCTTGACTACTTTGTACAACAATTCTTAGTGGAAGTGTGTATGTATGTATGTGGATATATATATGTATATACAAACACATATATGGCTTACTAAAGAAACATTCTTATTCTAAAAGTACTTTTTGTCCCAAATTCTCATTCAAATCCAACTCAGCAAAGCACTAGGATGAATAGTTTGGCATTTCAACTATATTGCAATTTTCCTTAACAATGTATCACACAAACGTACAATAAGAAGCAGGGAAAACCAGATGTAAATATAGTCAAAAGTTCCACAATTATAAACAAACTACTACACAGCATGAAATAAAAATGTATTAATGTTATTATTAGCTCCACAGCAGATTATAATGAACAGAAAAAATCTCAGGGGAAAATGGAAATTAATAAAATACTTTCTAGAAGAACGTCTTTCAAGGAATTCTACTTTCAGCAAAACAAACTAAGATATCCAAAACACTGTTCTTGGATTCTGTTTTCCACAGGTAATGGAAATCAATTTATGCTTTCATTTAAATAAAAAAAAATAAAGAAGTGCAAATATTTATATTAGATATGTTATTTGGCTTCAGCTAGAAATATAGCAATAATTTTCACACGCATCGTTCGGTTTTTCTTAAACTGCAAACTGTGAACCAATTTTTATATTTGTTCATCTGCACTTGCACTTACATGGACATTACATATGTATAGCTTTATCACTGTAGCCCATTCCCAAATTTCAGAAAATTAATAAGATACTTAAACATCTAGGTTTGCAGACCTGCTTTGTCTGAGAATGTACAAAATATTTATATGACGTAAAAGAGCAGATTTTCTCATAATCATACATCTCAGAAGGGCAGGAGAGACTAATGCATAAGTAACAGATAACGTAAGCTTACATATTCATAGGCGAAGGATCTCAAGTTACTATAGGTAACGCATACATACTCATAAAGGAACTCAAGTTACTAATATAGGTAATGGAGTTCATACTTCCTGTGCCTGTCCTCCTTCGGAAACCAAAAGGGAGGAATAAAGGGGGAAAAAATAAAACAGGGAAGAAAACATCTCCCTTAAATCAAGAGGAGGTGGTAGTTTGGGAATGTCAGATGCCAAAAGGAAAACATTGCCTATGTACGTACACAAATTCTAAATAAATCTATGGGATTGTTGTAATAAGATAAAAAAAAACTAACCTTATATCTCTGTATATCAAACTGGATTTAACTGATTCCACTCATCTAAGAACTGATTTCCCCCACAACAGGCATCTCCTATAGCTGACATCACTGGCCAACAGTGATTTTCTTTTATCGTTATTTTATTCGTCTTTGTGTGTATGAAGTATTTCCATATTCTATTTCGTAAAATAATTCCGACGTTGGGTACTTCATACCTTGATTTATGAGGGGATGTTTGATATTCCACCTCAGCCAGGACACGTGACCCTCGAGGGCACAGGCCGGGGAGCTCCAGTTCGGGCTATCTGGAAAGGGCCAGGAAAAATAAGGCCAAGATGCCTCCTTTAAGACTCCAGTTTAGGATTCTCAGTGCTCACAAAGGGTGCCTGTCCTGTCACACCCCTCAGTGGTCTGGTGTCCCTTTTATATCGGCATGCGTGTTCTTTTTCCCTGGAGGCGGGCCTCCACCGCCAGCCCAGTACCTGACGGCCACGAGGATTCGGCTGTCCTCACATCCCGCCGAGCGTAGCCACGATCTCTGATTGCCCCTCCAATGCCCAGCGCCCCCCAACGCGCCTCTTGCCCACCTGCCCCGCGGCAGAACCCTGGTGGACCCGCGTTCTCCTCAGCAGCGGCTCGGAAGGAGCTCATTCTCGCTCATTACCTGCCCGGGAGAGAGGGAAGCGGGGCCGACCTGCGGCCCCGAAGGGTCATACCCGCTCTAACGGCCCGGATAAGTCCAGTTTTCTCCTCAGGCGACTCAATCTCTTGTCTTTTCCCTCTCCCTCATCCAGGCCCAGCCTGAGTCCAGCATCGGCGCGTAAGCGCGGGAGGGTTGTCCCACTCGCTAAGGGAGCTTGGGAAATGTAGTGTTCTACTTTTGCGCGTAGTTTGAAGTGTAAAGGTTGCGCGAGAGAAGATTTCAAGCGCATATGGTGCGGGGGAGGGGCGGGAGAGAGATGTTTCTCTCCTCACATATGCTATTTGAAAAGATGGGGAATCCACCCACTTCTCGCTCTTTAACTGTCATCATTGAATGAAGATGATCTTCAACCAATGAAATTGTTAAGCAAAAGAACAATTAGACTTAGAACAGTGAGCGTTGGACCTTCCCTCTTCCCTTGAGATTTTAAAAGAGGGGGAGGCGGTAGCCAACTGATTTGTCTAATCTTGTTTTAATAGATTCCTGTGAAAGGGTAGAGACATTATATTACTTGTAATATCCCTTCCCATTTAAACATTACAATTGTATACATTTCTAGTTTGGGCATTTAATATGGATTAGTCACACAAAATTAGGCAGTGGATGTGTTGCACAAATATAATGGTTAAGAACTGATGAAAGAGAAGCTGACATTTTAATCCAGTTTAATTTTGTTTTAAGTGAGAGTAGAAACGTGGGATTTTTATTTGTCCTTATTGACAAATCTACAACAATATTATGCATATGTTGCTGTTGAACATGGGCCTAGGCCAGGGGTAGGCAACCTCGGCTCTTTTATGACTCATGGACCTCAACTCCCAGAATTCCTGAGCCAGCTTGGCTGGCTCAGGAATTCTGGGAGTTGAAGTCCATGAGTCATAAAAGAGCCGAGGTTGCCTACCCCTGGCCTAGGCCTTAACCATTTGCAGCTTTGCATTAATTTTACTAACATCTGGACTGGATGTTATTAACTAGGGTTTTTAAAATTTATTTTTGTTGTTGTGTCACTATTATAGCACCAAGGTATTATTACGTAATTATTTTGAGAGATGTATACTTTTAAGGTGGCTGAAAAATAAGCCCCCTTTACTTTTTCTCAGTGATAAATAAGATAGTAGTACCTAATAATAGAGTTCCAAATCAAATACACTTTGAAATTTATGTAGCCTATTGAAATGATCATAGGCCAACAACCCGTGCCTTGTGGTCTGATGCACAGGTTCTGCCTCCCAAGCTGGCAGCTGAATCATAAAGCTTCCCCTCTGGTGCCTTTAAAACAGGGGTCTTCAAACTTGGCCCTTTTATGACTTGTGGACTTCAACTCCCAGAATTCCTCAGCCAGCATGCTGGCTGAGGAATTCTGGGAGTTGAAGTCCACAAGTCATAAAAGGGCCAAGTTTGAAGACCCCTGCTTTAAAAGAACAGTTATGTTTTGCAGCACAAAGCTTATGTTTTTCATCAGGGAAAAGGGAAGCTAAATAATTCATCTTTCCAATGTGATCTCGGGAAATAATTTGCCCTGGGCATCTAATACAGACTAGCTGCTATACAGACTTAGCGGAGATGTTTTTTTTTTTAAAAAAAATTTCTTTTCTGCAGCACTGATTAGAGGTAAAGCACCTATCGGAGAATTTTTGCAGGCTACACTGTCGTGAGAAGGGCGGAGCTAGACCTGGTGAAGGACGTTGTCAAGTCTCTTCATCGTGCAGCGTTGGCTTGCGTCGTCATAGTTACGAACTCTCCAGCCGCGCTTAGCTATGACGATTTTCTCCATGGCCGGATGAGTCTTGCTTCCGGGGGGTGAGGCCGTGGAAGATCTTTTAGTTCGGTTTTATAACGAGGGTGCAATTTGTCTTGGTGAGGATAGAAGATTCTGTAGTGGTGGTAATGGTGATTGCTGACAGCACTTCCTAGCAGGTGCAAGGGAGTATTTATGTCGCCTGTTTGTACAGCGTGAAATGGGACGAGCAGGAGATGTTGTAAATGGAGGTTATCCTAAGGGAATATAGAGGGCAATTTTAAATATCAAAAATATTCTCTCGTGTGTGACCTTGTTTTAATAACTAGAGCAACCCTGAAAGGTAGATTAGACTCTTTGATTAAGATAAAAAGAGCGAGTAAAGAGGTATAAAACTGCGTATCATGGGTTCGATTTGTGGCTTTCTCTTGCCCATTTAATTCGGAATAATCAGTTAAGCTGAATTCGAGGACATCCAAATAAATGACTTCACACTGCCTATAGTTAAACTAAAGAAATCTCCATAGGCTGCAATAATTGCAATCGGTTTGGCTGCTATTAAAAATGAATAAGTTGTGGGAAAGGAGACTGTCAGTGGTAAAATGCTGGTCCAGCATCTTTATTCTATTTTTAGGTAGGGATTTTTTCGTTTAAATGGTGCTTGTGGACGTCCATTAGCTGCTAGAAATAGGCTTTGGTCTAGTTCTACCCTTGTAGGCTAAACAAGGTTGCTGAGAACAAGGAGAGAAATATTAATGTATTGAAAAGTTAATTATATCTTTAGCATATTAAAATATAGAACGGAGTAAACTGAGTCTATTTTATAATTACATGGTAACTATGGATTTTGCTGCTTTGAATTTGCAGGATATTTTATGCAATAATTTTATATAGATGTATTTTAAAATTCTTTTGGCTTTGCTAGCTACTGCTGAGGTTTTAAGAAAATTTTATGCTGATCAGTGTCTTTTATCTGGGGTTTTCACCATTTTTCTACAGGATGATTTGCACCTATTTTCTAACATGGAATAGGAAAATACAGTAGATTGAGAGATATTGACATAGGTGCTACTCTAGTTACCATAGTAAATAGGACAGGTTTTATTCTGTCCCTATTCATGTGTACTTATTTTCTCATAGATTAAAATCTGAAACTTAATAAATTATCTGTAATGGTTACATTCCGTCAACTGAAAAACTAAACTTTGATATTCTGATCAAGAGTTTGCTTAGAATGGTATCACAGGTTTGGCAGGACTATTGATTTTATTAGAGGCTGCAATCATATGCTGCATGAAGCTATAATGTGGTTTATTTGGTTTTGCATTGGCCTATGTCAGGGGTGTCAAACTGCTGGCCCGCGGGCCAGATGTGTCATGCGGAAGCCGCTCCCACTCCATTGCCGGCAATGGCAAAACTGTCCTGGTACATTGCGCAACGTCACATGATGTCGCGAGTTTGACATGTCTGGTATATGTGAACCTTGCTTATTGCAATTTATTAAATAAACAATGGTTAACTGCTATAGCTTTGCATGTGTAAAATTGTCATAGGTAACAAAGTAAAAGTTTCACCAATGACAGAAGCAGAGTTTCTGAAAATAATGCTAAATACCTACTGTACCAAGTAGTACTTAAGCATAATAATTATGTGCGGTAATTTAGAATGGAATCTGCTGGGACAAAATTTGACATCTCTTGGTTCCCTACACTCTTTCCTAGTTTTGTTTTTTACATTCACTACTTTTGTGATGCCAGGTGCTGAGATCAAGTTTCTTTCTTCGGTACAGATCCAGTTGCATGGCCTTAGAGACAGTAGTTACACAGAGAATGGGTCCAGAGAGGATCTGTCCAAATGAGCATGAGGAGCTGGGGCTTCAAGAATCATCTGATGGAATTCTTGATCCTGTTGGCGAATGGAGTAGTGAAGAACCAGAGGAGGAGGAAGAGGGTATCAATAATGGCTATGTATATCAGCCACTGAACCAAGAACCGGATCAGGGACCAACAACACATGAATTAACAGCAACTAGCACAGAGCCAGCCCTTGACATCAATCAGCGACTTCAGGTGGCAGTTTTGTTTCAAACACACTATATGGGAGTAATGCTACCAGGAGAAAATTAATGCATGTATCTTTACATTTTGATTGATTTTAATGGTTCTGTGTATCATGCAGGCAATGAGACTACATCTGCCTGACCCACCCATTGAAAGTGATAATGAAGAAGAGGAGAGACTTGTAGCTCAAAGCAGTCACAACTCCATACCTATGGATCCAGGTAATATAACAAAACCTCCAACCTTCTGAGCTGATAGATTGTATAGGGATGTTTCTAACTTTATTTAAGACATTTGATGCAGATAGTCTGCCACATTTTAGTATTTTATCTCCGTGCATATAAAAAGCTGCAGTTCTTACTTCATCAGTATCACCTATCAGTTTTTCCTCTCCAGCCAAGAGGAACTCCGTCTCTACAATTCTGTAAATTAAATGTAGACATTATCAATCTAGAACTAGTCCATGGGTAAACCTGATTTCTTCTCACTTCATCCTGCAGTGTTGGTATGTTTGTGTGTCACATTAAGCTGTAGTGTTTTAAGTTTTAGTTTAGGATGGTCTAAAAACTCTGCCACGTGCTTTGTAGGATTGTCTGTTAATATAGTTAATTGTAGTTGTCCAGTACTAAAAATAAACTATGCCATGTTGATATATGTGAAGCTACTATCCAGTGTATAACCCATCTACTTTTGTGGTGGCTTGCCATCTATTATTATTTGTTTGATTTGGAAACAAAATTACAGGCTTAATAGCCTATGGCAGTAATGGCAAACCTTTTAGAGACCAAGTGCTCAAACTGCAACCCAAAACCCACTTATGTATCGTCGGGTGCTGGGTGAGCGTGACCCATTGGGTGGGTGTGGCCAATTGGGTGGGCGTGGCTGTGGTAATGGCAGACTGGGTGGGGCTAAAAAGTTCAATCAATTCCAACTTTGCGAGATCTTTTTTTTTCCGTGAGAAGTTGAAATTGATTGATTGAACCTTTTTTTTTGCACACAGTGGCAGAGGCCTACAGTGAAAAGGTTTTATAAAACCCAGCTGAAGGCCTAGGACTGGGGCGACGGTGCACGTGCCCACAGACAGGGCTCTGCGTGCCACCTATGGCAAGCGTGCCATAGGTTTGCCACCGCAGGCCTATGGAAACCATAGCCATTAACAGGATAAGAATTCCTTTCCCTTGCCTTGAGGTCAGCCACAGAATAGGATTGTATACCATCCTAACCCAACTATAATATGGGGTTTAACGTAAGCAAATTGTCTTGTATGCTGTTATGTCACTTCATTTCCAGCTGTTCAAATCCTTTAGCAATTGAGATTATTGTAACTAGCAGAATAAATAGTGTTTTCATAGCAGCATGCAAACAACAGGCTGCTTATTCGTGTTATACTGTATAACTATTTTGCTCTTTTAAGATCACTGGCCCTCCAGTTCCTCATACTAGTTTATTTAATTTATGTTGAATGACAGAATTTTAAACTGAAGAACATTCCATTCAGGATGGTGTATGGTTTTTTGAGACATATATGTTTGATGCATAGTAAAATAATAAAAAAAACCTTTTTTTTGCTTGACAGTGTGGGTGATTTACTCCTTTATCCATTTAGATTGAAACTATATGAACAATCTCAAGGACGGTCATACTTGGGGATTATTTCTCATTCTCTGCCTTTTTTTTTATTCTAGAACATGTGGAATTAGTGAAACGGACCATGGCTGGAATCAAGCTGCCTACACTGAGCATTCCTGCATGGGCCAATGAGATATCAGATGAGCAGTGGCAGGATATGGTGCAACGAACACTGCAAGACAGACAAAGTCAGAATGGCTTCAAGCCTGAATGGAAATGAGCTTCTTGCCTACAAAGAAAACAGCTTAACTGGAGCTAATCTACTTTAAACTATCTTTTTCTAAAGTGGTTAGGTAGTTATTTCATCTTTCTTCAGCACTAAACCTATCCATTCATTTGGTACAACTGAAAAAAATTCATCAGTTGTCTGTAATACATAGTTGTAAATGCTTAGTGGTGGTTAGTATGAGGCTGTTTTCTTAAAACGGAGAAGAAGAAAGCCTTTTGGATATGTGTTTAGTCTGTTCTTTCTCCTCTTCCCCACTATCTATTGTGAGACATGGGCTAAAGAGCTAAATGTGGCCATGAGGTGCAGTCCAGTGTATCATCTTTTCAAGAGATCCATTTTATTTAGTTCTGTACATACAGGGACATCTGTACAAAATCCAACACTGTCATACTATGTAATACTCTACTGAAAATAAAGTACACCATATGTACATAATGAATTGTAAAGCAGCTTAATACTTGTGTCCAGGGAGTGAATGCATCATTTAGTTGCTTTCCCCCTCCCTCTTGGGAAGGGCTGTATAAGACACAAAAGAGGCAGCTCCTTCCCTATCCATGTAAAAGTAAGGGAAGGTAAAAGCTGAAATGGGGACAAACGCAAGGGTTTTAAGTAGAGCTAGATTAAGGTAGAGCATAACTGGAAGTTGTGTAGCTGAGGTGCTCATTTGGTTTGAAGTGTGATTTTTTTTACCTCTTTACATACAGCTTCTCTGATAGATATATAGGACACTCAAATGAATTGGCAGCAAACTAAATTTTAATATTAGGTCCCAAACACAAGTTCCCTGATCCCAAAGATTAGACAAAGCCTATATTTACATCTAAGTGTACAGCATATGATGCTCAATTACAGCCCTGCTTCACCTATGCAAAACTGTAACAGGCATAGAAGTGCTGTGTAGCATACATATGGGTAATGAAGGATAATTTTGTACGGTCCTTCTCATTTACAGAGCCCAACCTTGAAAGGAATAGATAAGCAGACAACCACATCTTGGTGCTAAGGAGCTCCAGCTTTTCTTTTGTTCCTCCCACAGCTAAACCACACTTTGGAAAACCAGTGGCTGAATGTGCAAGCTACTAAGTGAAGCCCTGTTTTTGTTTGATTCTGTCACTGAACCATCAGGGACATCTTGCAAATCAGTTATAAGTTCCTGTTTAACTTTCTTCCACTGGTACCTTGCAGGAGGATTACAAGATGTTCCTATTAGTATGAGAAACTACAGCCAGACAGAGCATCTTGAACAACAGATATTGAAAGTATTTTGACAGCAGACAGTGGAGGTTAGCATCATCATATATTCTAATGTTGGTCTCAAAAGTGCCTGTCCTCATGTAGTTAAAATACTACCATGCACAAAATAAGGGTTGTCAAAGTAATAATGCTCCAGGGGAGGGAAAAAAGCTTGTGAGAACTCCAGAAATAGGCCAGTGAAGCTTGGGCATGCTTAATGATCACGGAATGCTGATGGACTGTTAGTAAAGGGACAAAAATGGTGGAAAAATGAAGAATTCCACAGAGAAGAATACTGAAGAGGAACGTATCAGACTGAAATTTGTTTGGCTTGAATGATGGGTAAGCCCAGGCACTGTGATTTATTCAATAATCCATGGTTTAAAAGAATAGCATGATATAGGTACCCAGCCTGTGGCTTGAGTATCAGTATGGAAAATTGGCAAATGTCCACTTTTTTAATTTCAGTTTTTTAAGAGTTAAAAGATATTTCTGAAGAGGTAAAATCGGTGAATATTGAAATGAAATGTGCTACAAATAAACTTCAATCAAGTCCTAAAAGTTACAGTGGAAACAGAATGGTATAAGTAAGTAGACAAGTCAAAATTACATCACAAACATGGAGATTTAAACAAGAACATGAAAAAAGCCTCACAGTCCAATTCAAAATAATTATTTTCTGATATTCCACCGCTTCCCAATAATGGGGCCTTTAAATGAGCAATATATGGATAAAACCCCAAATCTGGGGAAAAATTTCATTAGAAACAATTTTTCTAAAGGTAGAGCACAAGATCTCTAATCAAAGGATAGCGAAGGCTTCCCCTTCTGTGATTTCCATGATCCAAATTAAGACAGCAGCTTTTCAACTATGAGAAGCTATTAAATAAATGTAACTATTATATTCTGGTTACCCATACTTAAAAGAAATCTGAATACTTCAAATTTCTGCATTCCCTAAAGTGAATTTCTGCTACTTCTTGATGTCGGGTTTTTTGAACTGACGAATGGGGCCAGAACAGCTGGAAACCATGTAAACACTGAAATAAAACCATGCTAGCTGAGAGACTGGGAGTAGAAATTTAGCAACAGGGAGAGGAGTTAATTGGGAAAGACTAGCTCAGTTGATAAATGGAAATTGGAGTTTCCTGCATTATTTATTTAATTTTGCCTATGATTCTCAATATGCAAAATGCATAAAGCTATCTAAGATTTGCCAGAGCCTAAAACCCAACAGCTGAAAGGAAAGTTGGCATTAGTAGAGAATGTGCTTAACAGTGACTCTCCCTCCAGTTCTAACAAAGATAGGCAGAAAGCAAGACTCAAATAACACATTCATGCAGCAGCTGCACAGTAGCTGCCAGGCACATAGATCAACTGCAAGCCTCTATTTGGAAGATGAAATTCCTTGAAAGCATTATCTAAATTCACTGGATTTGGAATTATGCATGGCTGGTAATGCAAACACAATTTCAGGGAGGGGGATGTACATTATCACCCTTACTCATAATGACCAAACACAGCTGCAGTCTCCATCGGATTAGCTATTTATTCTAAGTGTTATGGGAGGGATATATCACATTATTCCCAAGAGAAAATGGCCTATAATGACCTGTTTAGTCAATAGAACATAAAATTTACACTATGCAGACCCACACGGTTGTGTGATAGGTGGAAAGAGGACATCAGTCAAGGGCTCTGGATGACTGATAAAACAGATAATTTCCCAATGCCTTGGTCCTGGGACTGCAGAATTCTTTTTTACAAATTCAGGAACGTAGGATGTTCCTTGCAATGGAATGATATTCTCACAGGTTCCTAGGCTCCCATCACACGTGCACACAAAACACAGCCTTAAAAATATTTAAAGCAGGAGTAAGTGAAAGTGTGGTGGGATATGAGGTACAATGTAAAATCAAATTGAACCTGAAAGAATGAGAATGGAGTGGAGGACAGGCACAGGTCACCATGTTCATTCCCTAGCTATATGTTAGAACAAAGTGCATTTCTGTGTACCCTCCAGGGTCCCCCTAGCCCGTCAGAGTGCCTCCTGGCTTGAGGTGAGAAATTCTTCTGCTCTCTTGTGTGCTTCCAAAGCCTTTATGGTGTAGACATCCTGAGGAAGCTCTGATTTCCGACGGAGCAAAACCTTCTCCTTCTTTATATCTTTCAACATCTAAACACAAACACATAGCAAATAATTAGAGATAGTTTTTAGGATCTGCAAATTTCTCCCAAGAGCTAACTTGCTCTCTTCTCTTTGGTATTATATATAGTTTACTAAATCATGGCCAAGTTGGGTTTAATAAGGCCCATCTCGCAAGTCCACAGAATATCTATTTGCCCACTGTATCCAATCTCTGTTTTCAGGTGATTACATAGACAGATGCCACTAAATCTATGATGCCACTAAATTCTACAACTCTTAAACTAAAAATCAATGTAGAAATTACTAAGCAAGCAGGACAGGACAGTCTGATTTTTCATATGATACTGAATTTAAAACCTCTCAACTTTGGTAACAGTTATCAAAGATGACGGGAAACTATGTTCTAGCAATTTTTGGAAGGCCACCAATTAAATCCCTGACTAAGATATTTAGCTATTTCATTTTCCTTTAAGGCACCAGCCTTCAATTAATAATAATCAGGCACAATGTCACACAAACAAGATAACAACAGAAGTACCACAGTCTGAAATTAAGTATTAACAAAGTGTGCAGCAAGCTAATAATTGAAGTAGGTTAAGCTGAGTCAATGATTATAGATCAATACACACACACACTACAATGATAATGAAGTTCAACATGAAATAATCTAGACAATGCTCTAGTTTACAAATCAACAACATGGAAACTAAGAAGCAAGCAGAAATACCAGTCAGAGGGTCTTGATACAGTAATTTAAATACAACCACATATTGTGTGGCTGTTTTAACTTATCTTTTGCAAAATAGGACCACTGAGGCTCCGAAATATATGTCATAGGAAAGAAAAGGAACTCTGCCTCTGACTCATAGTATTAGAGAATGCTGTTTTTGAACTCTACTTCTGTTTACTTTCTGTGACAACAGAGAACTGTGGGCATATCTTAAGTTTATTTTATCTCGCTGTTAACATTTCACTGTATTGCACTGTATTCATTGCATTTCACTGTATCATTTTTCATTGTAACTTACTGGGCTGATGTTCATGCTTTGATATGATCAATTGACTAATCAATAAAGTATACTATTTAATCTGTGAGCAAACAATTTTTTAAAACTATTTCCTGACAGGGAAGGTATGATACAAACTCTTTCAAACAGCTTTCAAATTTGGTACTACAAATTCAGATAGGAGAAAAATAGCTGACAGTATGCTAATGAGAGGCAAAATTAAAAGGAAACAGAGGAAGTACAAAAAGTAGCGAAGAAATAAAAAGTTATACTCTCCAGTATGAAATATAGCCAAGTGCAATTACGACTAACTTGAAGTGTATCAACACTGGAGTTGTGTCACAGACCTACATAATCCAAGGAGCATCACCATGAGGAAGAAGTACTTTTGTTAAAATGTTAAGTATGTAACATAACCATCCCAAATGCTATGAGATTTCCTTTATGCCTCCTCTTGAACTATTGATTTTATCCTTTCATGCAAAATGAAATTAACTTACAAAATAGTGTTCCAGTTACCTATCGGTACTTATTTAGTCCTAAGTGCACCCAAGTGACTCATTTCATAGTTACTAGAATAATTATATATTTGTTTGCAAAAAGCCATGTAAAACAAACAAACCAGTAAAAAGAGTGCGGGTAGAAGAACGAACTGAAAAGGTTTTGTGACATGGTGTTTTGTTTTTGGAGCTCAGTAACTACGGATTAGTTTATAAACCTGCAGTAGTCAGAAATGCACCCAGTATGAGGTTTAAAAACCACTGTCCCTCTATTTTAAGCTTTGGTAGCCCACAAATCCTTTGCATACATTTCCTAGGCATACATTTGAGAATTAAGGATTATTTTCCACCATTCTGCCTTTCCACAGAGAAATCATGTGCCAATCATTTATGATTAGCTTGCTTTTGAGCCAAGTAAGGGTCTGTCAAAATTTGCTTGCTTGCTTAAAAGAGAAACTAGTTACCAGGAACTACATGCTACAGAAAGACTCTGGATCAACTGGGTTTATATAATTAAATCACCTGTACAGCCTCTGTTTCCATCGTTTTCTTCAGTAGCTGTATGTCCTCTGTAGTGGGGGTCTCCGTCTCCATGCAATAAATAGGAGGCAAAGGTGGGGGTGCGCAATACATGGGGTACTGCAGGAACATAGCACACAGAAAAATGGGAATGCAAGCTCAGCAACTCAAGTACTAGAACATCAAATGTTTACACATATACACAGATCCAAAAAAGAAAAAAAGGATATAATGTGAATGTTTTCAATTACAATTCGTGATCCCGTTTGTGAAATAGATTTGGGGATATAAAAGTGACTGGAAACTTTCATTCTTAATTCAGATATCCCCTTACACTAAAGGGGATTGATTCATTCTTTTGTTGCACGGGCGAAAATCCCAATTAAACAAAATAATGAAAAGTGTCAAGACATAAGATCCAACCCTAACAAAAAGCTAACAACGCAATTGTTGTTATGCAGCTATTACCTATTCAAAACTTGTATTTTATTCAATATTCAAAATATGAATTTATACAAGAATTAACACTGGGGGATGGATTATATTTCACATAGTGGTCAAATGATATAGGAGTAATACTATAATATTATCCTTGAAACAATTTTATGTCTCTTTAAAATTAAGTTGGATTATGAAAAATGTTTTTAAACAGGTTCATCTGAAATGTGGTACTCCATAGTTATATATAAGGTTTTCCTATAAAGATAGCTATTCTTGTCTTTCAAGTAATGGACAGAGAAGTGTCATCTACTGTGTTTCCCAGAAAATAAGACCTACGCCAAAAATAAACACTAGCTTATTTTTTACATGTGCACCTAATATAAGCCCTGCCCCCAAAATAAGCCCTATTTTGGGGCAAGGCCCATGGGTAAAAATCAAGCTAGGGCGAGGGTCGTGGTGGAACTGTCTCATGCGCCCCACACCCACTTACCTTAGGACCGCTGCAGCCAGGCCTCCCACACCCTGACACCTGTTGCGCTACTGCCTGAGTTCTTCTGTGGCTGCTTGCAGCTGCACAACACGTGTAACATCGCATCGTGCCATTGCTGCCACTCATGGCAGGAGGCTGCATGGCACATCGCACCAGGGCCACCACTTGCGTGTGCCACAACACAACAAGCCACACAGCCTCCTGCCAGGGGCAGCGGTGATTGGCACAACGAGCCACAAGGCCTCCTGCTGCAAGGGGTGGCAGCGGCATGATGAGCTGTGTGGCGTCCTGCCGTGAGCAACAGCAGCGCAATTAGAATGACAAGCCACACATCCTCCTGGTGTGAGTGGCAGCAGCGGTGCGAATGTGCCATGTGGCTGCAGAAGAACTCAGGCAGCGGCACGACAGGTGTCGGGGCCTGGGAGGTCTGTGCTGTGGTCCATCGGCTTCCAGCAGACCTAGCAGCAGAGTGAGATGAGATGAGGAGAAGGAGGGGGAGGGGGAGGCTGGGTCGAGTTTGGAGCCTTTGGAAGGCTCTGATGAGGAAGCAGAATCAGAGGCAGATGCAGAGCCAGGGCCATCTGTCCACGCCCAGAAGGAGAGGGAGCTTTCTTTGGGGCCTAACCTGAGTGAGGGAGAGGAACAGATGGGGCCCATCCCATATGCACGTATGCGTAGAGAGGAGAGCAACCAAAGGTAATAAGCCGGCTCTCAGGGAAAAGAAGACATAGATGCTAGCCGCCCCTCCCTGGCTGGGAAATAAATAGTAGGGGTTTGGGAGTGGCCCGTTGTCACAGACAACCGTTCATTTTCCAGGATACATCAATCAAATCAGATTCCTTTGCCAGAACCAGGTTTATCGGGACTACTTGCTCTGTATTTGAGGTGCCAACTGAGTCTCCCTGCTGGGAACTGATAGGTAGTGAATTTGCCTCAGCCAGTATGAACAGGGACTGTGTCTGCTTGGCTTAATCCTTGAAAGACTTCCTGTCTGGAGTTCTCAAGTGAACAGAGACTGTTCTTGCCTGTGTCAGAAGGGGAAAAGACGTTTCTTTGTGACTACTTCTTTTTGGTTTTGTCTACCCAATGTGAACAAAGATTGTTCCTGCCTTGTTTTAATAAAAGGGGTTTTGTTTTACTCACAAATGGTTTCCCATTACTTTTGAAGGCTGGGTCAGAACAGCCTGGTGGCCGCAGTCCTAGCATACACAAGACATCCCACGAAAATGAGTGCCACTTTTGGAGGCAAAAAAATATATATAACACTGGGTCTTATTTTCGGGGAAACGTGGTATATATTGCCCCGGTTCTGTGGGAGTCAAACTTGGAGAAGCAGTAACTTGCAAAACCAAGTTATCAGCAAGCAATGATATCTGCTGTTTAGCAGCTCGGTATTCTGGGGAAGAGTAGTAACTCAGTGATTAATCACACGCTATATGTAGAAATTCAGGTTTTGTCCCTAGAAACTATCTAAGAAATCTTACAAACCCTGTTGTTAGCAGAAACAGTCGATGTACAAAAGAGGTTTCTGACATTTATCCCTTTGAAGTAGTATCCCAAAGATACTTTTTCACGAGGCAACTGGACTTTCTTGTTTTTCTTTGAAGACATTTTGCTTCTCATCCAAGAAGCTTTTTAAGCTCTGACTGGCTGGTGGGCGAATGGAAGGATTTATACTCCTTGAAGGCAGCTGGTCATTGCATTCTTTTAGAGTCTCGTTGATGCAACCAGGAGATTTATCTGTGTCATCAGGGTCACCTGAATAGTGCAAATGGGTGTGGAGCCTTCTTGGAATTGTTGAACTGTTGAAAGGATTGTGTTATAGACTGAAGATACATGATGTCGTATCCATCCCCCTCTGTTGAGGGAGGGCTGTTCAGTTTTGACATAGATGGCCTCTTTGACCCCTCTTTCAAACCAGTGGTCCTCTCTGTCCAAAATCTCTTCCAAAAAGTGGCCTTTGTCTTTTGAATACAGATGGACTGCTGAATCTTGTCCTGGCATATGTTGTGTCATGCGTTTATGAAGTGATGGTCTTGTTTCTCCAATGTACAGGTCTGCACATGTCTCATTGCACTGTACTGCATATACCATGTTGCTCAGTTTGTGTCTGGGTGTTTTATCCTGGGGGTGGACAAGCTTCTGCCTTAGTGTATTTGTGGGTTTGAAGTGTGCACCTATGTTATGTTGGCTGAACATTCTCCTGAGCTTTTCCAATATTCCTGCAATGTGTGTAATGACTATGTTGCTTTGTTTATTGTCTTCTTGTTTGTCTGTTATGGAGGAGCTCCTGCTGGGTCATTTTGGGGGTGGGGGTTAATGAAGGCCCACTTGGGATAGCCACACATTCTGAGGGCTTCCTTGAGGTTTTTTTAGTTCTTTTTCTTTCCCATCTTTGCTGGTAAGCAGGCCTTCAGCTCGGTGGTGTAGGATTCTGATCTCCCATTTTGTGTTCCAGTGGGTTGTGAGAATCAAATCCAAATATTGATCTATGTGTGTGGGTTTTCTGTAAACTTCAGTGTTAAGGTGAACCCCTGGTGCAGCCTGTCACCTTAGGTGACAGAACCAACTTCAGCCCAGACCACATACGCGCCATGCTGGACCTCTGCCTGACCACTACCTATTTTAAATACAGTGAAGGTTTCTACAGACAAAAACACGGCTGCGCCATGGGTTCACCTGTGTTCCCCATTGTGGCCAATCTCTACATGGAAGAGGTAGAAACCAAAGCCCTATATTCCTTCACAAGAATTCCACCCACTCACTGGTATAGGTATGTGGACAATACTTAGGTCAAGATCAAAACACAGGAAATGGAAGCATTCACTAAACATATCAACTCAGTGGACAGATACATCAAATTCACATGTGAAGATGTTAAGGAAAATACTCTAGCCTTCCTGGACTGTGCAGTATACATTAAGAAAGACAGAAGCCTTAACACTGAAGTTTACTGAAAACCCACACACACAGATTGATATTTACATTTTTATTGTCACCACCCACTGGAACACAAATACACTAAGCTTGTCCACTCCAAGGATAAAGCACCCAGACAAAAACTGAGCAATGTGGTATATGCAGTACAATGCAGTGAGCCATTTGCAAATCTGTACATTGCAGAAACAAAACAACCACTTCACAAACACATGGCACAATATAAGAGAACAAATCCCATCAGGACAAGATTCAGCAGTCCATCTGCATTTAAAAGACAAAGGCCACTCTTTCGAAGACAGCAAAGTCCACATTTTGGACAGAGAGGACTGCTGGTTTGAAAGAGGGGTCAAAGAGACCATCTATGTCAAAACTGAACAGCCCTCTCTCAACAGAGGGGGAGGGGTACGACATCATCTATCTTCAGTCTACAACACAATCCTTTCAACAGTTCCAAGAAGGCTCCACACCCATTTGCACTACTTGGGTGACCCTCACAACACAGATAAACCTCCAGGTGGCATCAATGACTCTCTAAAAGAATGCAAATTACCAGCTGCCTGCAAGGAGTATAAATCCTTCTATTCCCCAACTATTCAGTCAGAGGTGAAGAAGCTTCTTGGATGAGAAGCAAAACATCTTCAAAGAGAAAACAAGAAAATCCAGTTCCCGCGTGAAAAAACATCTTTGGGATAACTATGACCTGGATGACTGAGAATCTCCATAGACTTTGATGTAGTAACTTATGAAACACTCATCTAGTGCCAGACTAAGTGAATAAACAGAGCTATGATGGGTACTTGGTTCACCCAGAAAAACTAAACTAGTTTAGTTTGTTTTGGCAACTGCTTAGAGCCCCATTTCCATCTGTCCTGTTTGCTATCGTTCACTCCCTAGAGACTAAAATGGACAATGTGAAATTTGAGCGGGCCCCGAACAAGGAGTATATATCGGAGGTGGTGACCCTTTGAGAGCTGTATGCAACGAAATTTCATTTTGATGTATGCCAATTGGTGTACATTCAAAGTGACAATAAAGTTATCATCATCATCATAAACAGTTCCAAAATATCATCAGATAAAGCTCATGTGATCACTATTAACACCATTTGATGCTTATACTTCTATTTTATACGTGGCAAACAGAAGCTGATAGTAACATTTATTGCACCACACACTAAAGGCACAGTCAGATTTAACACAGGCTTTAGTTCAGCATTGCCCCTGAAAAGTTTTTCTGCATGGTAAGAGTGTTCAGCAGTATTACCTAAAAACAGAGGAAAATGAGGGTATTTCGAAACCTTTCATCTGATTATAATAATCATTACCTGAGGATTCTGTCGAGCTAACTCCTCAATCTTGTGCCACATCTCTTCTCTTTCCTTCGATCTGAACCGCCCTCTGAAGATGGAAAGAAATTTACTTTTTGGTATTAAAACTTCTAGTAGTTTATCCTTTCTCTAGAGGTCAGACCATGTTACACCATTCTAAATACAAAGCCCGAAAGGCATTAGAATATCCCATGCTACATTGATTCAATTTTAAATACCTCTTTCCCTCCCTTTTCCCTCCCTCACTTATAAATAACTTAGAAAAATGTAAAATCCTTCCCACGTATGTCATAAAGTAACCCCTTTTCTACTTTCACCCCAGGTTTCAGAGTGGCCACAAATCCATCCTCCCCCCCCCAAAAGCAGTTCACTCATTTCACCCAATCCTATTAACTCAATTCTTCAGCAGGTAAGAGACATTAACCTCCATCTCTCCTCATCTTTGGGTTTCCCTCTTGGAGGAACTTCTTATCCCAGATTTCAAAAAAGCTCACAGATCAAATGCTCATTTAGATGTAGTAGTGTTATGGAATTGAGCAGGCCAAAGACCATGAAGCTAATAAATCCAGAAATTTAAATAGAAATTTACTTGGAAGTAAAAAATTAGCTTTAAAAACTTACACTACAATAAATATAAACTTCTAAATTGTTTTAAAGTGCTGATTGAACATTGTTATATTTCTTATTCCCAAGCAGCTTTCAGATTTGCAGTTTATGCTTCTCAGTATGGGCAGTACTCAGAAGAAGGGCTGCACAGAATTGCTTGCTTGCTACCTATTGATGACATTATAATACTGGTATACATTTCCAGTCTGCAAAGTGAAGCACCCATTCTTTCCCTATTCCTCTTACTTGAGTTGAGGAACTCTGCCCAAACATGCAGAATATGAAGCAGCAATGAAAACTGGCATACTTTATGTGTGTAAGATTTCCATGTCTTTAAGATGTTAATTGGCCAATGGGTGTGTAAGTGTTCTCATGGCCATAAGAGGGAGCTAGTAACGTAGCTTCTCTCTCTGAATTCACTGCTCTCTACTATTACTGTTTTTGCTCTGTTACTGTGATAAACCTGAACTGTGTATTGACCTCTGGACCGGTAAGAAGACTTTGTATTTTGGATTACTCCTTGGACTGTTACTATTGTGTATGACCTGGACTGTTTATTTTTGACTGTGCATTTTTTGTTCTTACACCACCTCAAAAGTAAAATACTTTTTGCTTTTACAACTCAAGTGTACTCTTGTGTTTACTGTGTGACTCTTACTGCTCTCAGTACCCTTCCTTGTCTGTGCAACTCTTTGGTAGCACAAGGAGACCTCTGCACAACAAATTCCTTAACAAAACTGACAAATTAGATTCATAGAATGTAGAAGTTCAAAGTAATCTTTGAGATTATCTGGTTCAACCCCATCTCTTGTGAATATATCTGCTACCATACCACCTCCAACAAATGGCCACCAAGTTTTTGTTTAGTACTTCCAATGAAGTCTACTGCCTCACAAGGCATCAATTTTACTGCTGAAGAGCTCTTACCATGAAGGAATTTTCCTGATGTTCAACTGACATCAGAAAATGTTATGATGCCCAGAGTCACCTTGTAGAAGAAATGGGTGGAATAGAAATTAAATAAATAAATAAATAACTGAAATCTGCTACTGCTACCTTGTAACGTAAGATCATTCTTTCTTGACTTGACTTCTAGAATATATTAAAGAAGTCTACCCCAACCTCTCCATGGTAGCTCTTCAGATATTAGATGACAGCTTGTTTTCTCACAATTTTTTTCCTTGCAGCCCCTTATCATCTTGGCGGTTTGCTCTTGCCACATTCCAATGTATCAATGTCCTTCCCTAAACTGTGGTATTCCCAACTAAATGAACCAATCTAAATGTGGCTTCTGACCAACAAAAAACCATTAGTTGTGAATCCTAACATTGTTCTCTATAAAGTAATTGCTGTCCTCTTAGCATTGTTATCCACATATTTGATCCAAGTCATTTATAGAACACTGAATCATATAGAAAAAAGCCCTTCAGTTTGCTACTCAATGTTTCCTTCCAGAGTGCAGAGACCCAGAGGCCTCTCATTGAGTATGATTATTCAACCATTTTTGTATCCACACAATAACAGCATGGTCCTGTCCATATTTGGCTATTTTCTCTACTAGTATTCATGAGAGACCCTGAAGCCAAAATACACTGTGTCCACTTCATTCTTATGGTCTACTAAATTAGTGACTCTATTTAAAAAAAGGAGATCAGATTGGTTTGGCATTATTTGTTCTTGGTAAATCCATAGTGGCTACAGCAAAACAATAACTTTTTTGCCAAATGCAAACTATAAATTATTCCAGAATTTGCCAGGTAATAATGACAAACTAATTGGTTAATAGATATGTCCTCTTTGCCCTTCTCCAGTCCACTGGCACTGTACTCATTCTTTATGATGTCTCAAAGATCGCAAAAATGACTTCCAAGATAACATCCACAAGGTCTTTAAGACTCTTATGCGGAATTAATCAGGCTCTGAAAATAAATTCATGTTAGTCAGGTGCTCCCTAACTATCTCTACTTACCTTGGGTTGCCACTCCCTTCTTGTGTCAACTGTTCTGCTTAGGTCCATTTGAACACAGTTCCCCTTTGAGAAAAAGACCAAAGCAAAGGAGGAATTGAGGAGCTCTGCCCTCTCCCCGTAGTTTGTTACCATCCTGCTATCTTATCCAAGCAGCGGGCCCACCCTTTCCTTTTTCTACTGACATAACCAAAAAAGTTATGTTGTTACTTGCAACTTGCAAATCTAAGTTCCTTTTGAGTTTTAGCCTTTCTGTAAACATTAGCAACTTGCTGATGTGCTTTCTTGGTCCTCTGCCAGTCTTGCAAGGTAGTCCAGACAGGAAGCACACCCAGATGAACTAATTCTACTTTATTGTAAGGTTACAGTAACAGAATCTTGCAAGTTAAATATGTTTCTCCCGTTGCCTTGACAGCTCAAGAAACTAGAAAGGGACTCTTCTGAAACTTTTATCGTGCCCACATTCCTTCTGCATCTTATCCAACTGTCCCTCTGACTGTGGCTTTTCCCCTTCTCCCAAGGCCATTCTCACATATCTTCATTTCATTTCCTAAATCTGTCCCTCTTAACTTTTGGTTCAACCAAAATCTCCCTATATATCATGTTTTGTCTCAGTATAATAGCGTACAGCTATATTTTAGTACTTTGTTTTTGAGACATCCCAAACATTCCTTTTGCCTGCCTAATAATTCTCCAAGATTAATTAAACTGGCTGAAATTAAGATGGTTTGTTAGGGATGCGGTGGCTCAGTGGGTTAGGACGCTGAGCTTGTTGATCAGATGGACGTTTGGCGGATTGAATCCCAAGTGCCACGTAACAGAGTGAGGGCTTGTTACTCGTCCCAGCTTCTGCCAACCTAGCAGTCCAAAAGCACGTAAAAATGCAAGTAGAAAAATAGGGACCACTACGGTGGGAAGGTAACAGCCGGCCACATGACACGGAGTCGTCCTCGGACAAGCGCTGGCTCTTCGGCTTTGAAACGGAGATGAGCACCGGCCCCTAGAGTTGGAAACGACTAGCAAGCATGTGCACCTTTACCTTTACCTTTACCTTAAGATGGTTTGTTACTTCCTCCTGAGGGGAAGTAGAGGTCCTACTGCTTGCATATCTTCAACCAGGTTTTGCTATTGGCTAGGTTCTGAACTAGGAGAGATCTATTTCTTCAACCTTCTGGAAAATGAAACTGTCAGCAAGACCACTGAGAAAATATTGGGATATCACAATTCTGCCCAAGTTGATTTTTCAACTTATCTGAGCAGTTTCCTATTATTACCTCTTCCCTGAAAGCAGTAATATGGCTCATCTGGTTTGGTGATCTAATACAGCACATTCCAACAAATGCTGCTTCATTTTCTCTTCTTTCTCTTCTTTCTCAATACCCCTGATTGGGCCCCATGCTCATTTTGGGGGGATCCCTCTATCTCTCCCAATCCACATATTCTGCTTGTAGCACTAGGCTTCAGTGATACCTAGTAAATATTTGTTTCCCTGTGTTAACATTTCTAGTTATTTCTGTTGTTCCCCATTCACTCTGTGAATTTGTGTATGTAGACTCTGTAAACCTTGGGTTATATCCTTAAGCCTATTTTTACTGTATTTATGCTCTCATTATTGGATGCTTTCACCATGAGGATACACCTCTGTTTCATTCCCAGTACTTGGTGTCAAAACTATTTCTGGGGTCCCCACAGAATTCAGTTTCAATTTTGATCAAGTTTATAAGATATCTTACAAATATGTTCTTCCCAGCTCTGATGAAGCATAGCCCATCTCACAGCAGAAATCTATCCTATAATCAAAAAATCCCAACCATTCCTGTTGAAACCATCTGCAGATCCTGTTTCCAAAATTCTTCTTTCTTCCAGAGCCATTTCCTTTGATAGGAAAGAGTGAAGAAAACACCATCTGTGGCTCCAGCTCCTTCATTCTCCTGCTTGCTCACAGGATCTGGCTGTGTCATTTTTCCCACAGAAAAGATCTTGAAAGTCTTTCCATACTATGCCAAATATGAACCCCAGGAAGGTACTCATCTCTTGACAGACTACTGGACTACTGCTTTGGTCCCTCTTAGCAAGGAGTCACTAGTCCTCCTCCTCTCCCTCTCCACTTCTTCAAGGCAGAGACAGGAATCCTTCCATTTGAAGGGCCTATAAAATCCTTTTCCTGTCTCTGTGGCTTGTGGTAGCTGCTCTTCATTCATGGTCCTGAAACTGCAACAACAGAGAGACTGTGGAATCTACTCTGAAATTCCAAAGGGAAAAAAATCTATATAAACTTGGTTTCCTTGAGTTACATTCACCCATCTCTCAGTCTTGCAAGCACTTCTTTTGTTTAATCTAATCATTTTTCCTGATAACCGAAGGGATATAGACACGTTTACCTCTGTTCACTTCCTCTTACACGAAACCAACCAGTGTGCGCGCATGTGTAACAAATATTCCCTGCAGAATGTAATTAACTCCGTCTCCCATATGCCTCAGCTGAACAAAAGGGGGGAAAACCTAGCTTTGTAGAATCCTCTGCACAATGATCTATAAAATGCTCACACACTGTCCCTAGTTGCTAGATTACTAGAGAAAACATGGAGGTTTTTTTATGCTTTTCCCACCAAATTCCTTTTTGCTTGATCAAATAAAGTTCACTCTCTGGAAACTCGCTTCTTTGTACGTTCCCTAAAGTTGCCTGAGCTAGTTTAAGTAACGAACAAGAACAGAACAGAACAGAACAGAATTCTTTATTGACCAAGTGTGTGTGTGTCCAATCACACAGTGAGCAATTATTAGTACCCTCCTTAGCTTTTCTTGCTTCTTTCCTAAACTGAATTCCCACACCAAACTGCTTATTTGTATTTGTTCTTCTTAATTTGCTCGCTCAGATGGATTACAATCTTGTAGGTTATTCTCACTGCTTTCCATACCATCCGTAAAGCCTTCTGTACTACCATAACAGGCTCAGCTGAAAAAGTAGTCTTTCTGTCCTTTCTGGAGAGATAGTCATAAAAGGCAATGCTGGAAAATGTCTGTTCTGTTTCCATGATCTTCTGCTTATGGCAGAGATACACAACTTTTTGTTTAATCAAAGGCTTTACTTGAATTTTGAATATTATGTTAGGAGATGCTCTCTCCAGAACATACTACACAGAGGAAAAACTATAACTAGGTTTTATTTAATTTTCAGTTACCTTTAAAATGAAATTAAATATAGTAAATATGATTGGGCTCCAGCCATATCACTAATAATTTTCACTATATATCATATTATAAAATATTGATAACAATTTCTGGAGGTTTTAAAGACCTGCTTCTAGGTGTGTGTGTGTGTGTGTGTGTGTGTGTGTGTGTGTGTGTGCGCGCGCGCATGCTCCGATTCATGGGGTGCTGCCTCTATTTTTCTTTTTTAAAACATTTATATGCTATTTTTGCAACTGCAAAATTGCTACCAGATACCTGTTCAAAGGTTTCAAGGGAATCAGGTATATGGAATTTGTTTGAGGTTGAGAAGTACAACATAATTCAAGGCACTACCAGATAGGAAAATGTTAGTTATGCCTGTTCCTGGATCAGGAGGCCCTGCTTAGGTCACTCATGCTCTAGTCACCTCCAGATTTAACTACTCTACATGGAGCTGCCCTTGAAGAATATCTGGAAGCTTCAGCTGGTACAGAATGCAGCCGCAGGGGCAACTGTATGTGCTCCTCGAATAGCACATGTTGCTACTCTGCTATATAAGCTGCATTGGTTGCCAGTTGCTTCCAGGTCCAATTCAATGTTGGTTTTAACTTTTAAAGCCCTTCGCAGCATGGGATGGCGCTATCTGAGGGACTGCCTCTCCCCAATTACTTCAGTCTGTTCTATTAGATCTCAAAGAGAAGGCATGCTGTGGATATCATTAGCTGGGAACCTATTTTTGGTAGGTCCCAGAAAATTGTGCCCTTTCTGCCATGGCGCCCATCTTATGGAACATCCTTCCCCCTGAAATTAGACTGGCCCCATCACATTTAATATTCTGAAAGATCCTTAAAACCTGGTCATATGACCATGCCTGGGGTTTCCACAGAACCAGAGACTTCTCTAGATCAGGGCTTTTCAACTTTTTCACCCATTGTACCACTTTTAGGATATGGCAACATCTGAGTACCACCAGTCACCTAGCAAGGTGTCAAAAACGTGATGACCAAAAAAAAAAGGAAAAAAGTGATGAAGTACAGGCAGTCCTTGACTTACAACAGTTCACTTAGTGACTGTTCGAAGTTACAATGGCACTGAAAAAAGTGCCCCCCCAAGCCACAGCCGAGTAAGACATCTGCCTGCCCGGCGGCGCTCTTCCTCCTGTCCGAGGTTTTCATTGTTGTGATCATTTCTGTTGAGGATTGGCAGCGGTGGTAGGGTGGGGTGGGGGGTATTTGGTTATTATTCTCCCCCATATGCTGGGTGGTTGCAGCAGGCTTTGGTGACTTCACATGACCCTGGGACACTGTGACCATCATAAATATGAATCAGTTGCCAAGCATCTGAATGTAAATCACAAGACCCTGGAGATGCTGCGTTCATTCATATATAAATATCTTGAATGTTTAAACAATCTTCCATCTACATATTTAATGTTGAAGCTATGTGTGAAGGTCTGTTATAAAGATCAACTAGGACAGTAGTTATGAAAGAGAAGGCCATCTCAAACATAGTTCTCACTGTGGAATCCCTTTCTTATTAATTTGCAAATGGATTTTCATTTTACAGGTTTTCCAAGAGGGCCAATTTTTTCCCCCCGGACAGCAGTTTTTAAATGATATTTTCATTTAAAATAAAATGGCAGCCAGTTTAGTCTAGTCACTAGTGGTTAAGAAACCTGGTGAGAATGTGAGTTCTAGTCCTGCTGTAGGCATGAAAGTCAGCTGAGTGACCCTGGGACAGTTGCTTTCTCTCAGCCCAATAACCTCACAGGGGTTTTGTTGTGGGAAAAATAGGAGGAGGAATGTGTGTTGGATATGTTGGCTGTCTTGAGTTATTTGTATAAATAATAATAAAGGCGAGATATAAACAAACAAACATTTTGGTAGTACAAATTTGAAATTGATTTAATGTATTAATATGGACATCATTCAACTGGAATTACAGCTAGTATAAAGGAGTACATCAATCTGGAGGTGGCTACCAGATTAAGATACGTCCCCACACCTCCCCGTGTACATCTTGCTCCCTTTCTCCCTGTCTTTAAATTATAAATTATTATTATGGTTTGTCACACAAGTCAGTCAGATGTGGATTTGGCATTTTTATCTACCTATCGATTTCTTCCCAAGGACCTCGGAAAGGCAGATGTTGATATTTGATGGTGCTAGAGGTATCGCCGCAGGGCATAAGATGTTGTTTTAATGTTTCTAAGCTGCCCAGAATCGCCTCTAGGCAAGATGGTGGAATACAAGTCTAATAAATAAACAAACATAAATAATATTATGCTGTTGTTTAACAATGTTTTGGGATATTTTTAGATTTATAGTTAAGATCTACATTTAAAAAACTTTATTTTTTTAAGTCTTTAGTAGCTTCTTTTATACTTCCAAACAACCCATGTTCACACAACTTTTTATAACTGATTAAATTTATCAAATATTTTAATTATTGGCTTCTTGATCTATATTTTGTTCCAGCCCATCTTTTCTCCTGTTCCATAAGAATAAGTGGCATGTCTTATTTGCAGAGTTTTAAGCAGACTACAGATTTTTCATTCTGGTTATTAACTTCTATTTCAAGAAGGAGAATCTCAGCCCTCATAGATTAGCTACTATCAATCTACTTCTCAGCAAAAACACTTACTTTTGCTTCTCTGCCTTGTACTGTTGTGTGCAATCATCAAATAGCTTTTGGTTCATCTCCATAAACAGCTTCAGCGCATTGTAGATCAACCCATGGATTGTCCTGCAGAAGACAGAAATTATGATAAATTATTTAAAATGTCTCCAACACACTTTGGCAAAGATTAAAAACACCCTCTGAGGAAAACAGGAAGTTCCATACTCTAAATTCCTAGCACATATACTTACAAATTACCTCCAAAGCTAGTGTGTACAAACTCATATCCCATTAACCCAAGAAAAAATGCAGTTAGGCAAATAGGACAAAGGCAACATATTTTTTTCTCTTTGGGAATTTAACTTGCATATTTCCAATTACTGCCATTGATACTCTTCTCTTTTTCCTCCCATGATGAAAATGTAGGAGCCTAAACTAAATATAGCAATATTATCACCCTATCATCAATAATTCTTGACAGAAGGGCAATCATCCCTAATTTAAAATTTCACTCCTCCCAAGCCACACTGAAATACCTACTTGTTCCAATGACTTTTGGAATTTTTGTAGAGTGCTGGAAACATGATAGGGAGGATTTTGGCTGCATTGTCACTGATCAAACTCATGATATACTCATTATTCCAATAATACAATGCCCTCTCTGCCACCTGTATAAATAATGAAAATATGACTTAGTTAAAAATAGAAAAAAATAGGCATTCTTTACATTCTTAATGTTGCACATCATAAAGTAGGCACCTGAATTTGACCTAATTTTTAAATAACACAAACAGCTAGTAGATACTTATCAAAATTAACATTCAATCTATTTATGTGAGATTTTGTTAGCTTGGCTTATAACTGAAATTTCATCTGCTAACAAATCAGAATAGGAAACTACGGTAAGTGGAAAAGAGTTTTATTTTTCTGCTTTTTCTAATACCAGTTAAATATATAACAGTCATATGTTTTTTGTTATTTATTTATTTGTTTGTTTGTTTGTTTGTTTGTTTTGTTTGTTTTTATATACCGCCCTTCTCCCGAGGGACTCGGGGCGGTGTACAGAGCAAGGTAAGTATACAGTAAAACAATAGTAAAAAACAAATGAAACCCCAAGAGCTATCAGGCCAGGCCGGACTGCTGGAACAGGTAGGTTTTTAAGTCACGCCGGAAGGTGCGAAGGTCGGGGGCCATCCGGATTTCGGTAGGCAAGCAGTTCCAGAGGGTTGGCGCACCCACTGAGAATGCTCTCCCCCTGGGGGCCACCAGCCGGCATTCTCTGACCGGTGGCACCCTGAGGAGGCCTTCTCTGTGGGAGCGCACAGGACGGAGGGGTGTTGAGGCTGGCAGTAGGTGCTCCCGCAGGTAATCCGGACCCATGCCATGTAGGGCTTTGTATGTCATCACTAGCACCTTGAATTTCACTCGGAAGGCAACTGGAAGCCAGTGCAGCTCACGGAGGAGAGGTGTGATATGGGAGTATCGGGAAGCCCCCAAAAGTGTTCGTGCAGCTGCACTCTGCACCAGCTGAAGCTTCCAAGTGGCTCTCAAGGGCAGCCCCATGTAGAGTGTTGCAGTAGTCAAGGCGAGAGGTCACAAGTGCATGGGTGACTGTACGTAAGGCATCCAGGTCCAGATAGGGTCGTAGTTGGCACACCAGTCGAACCCGAGTGAAGGCCCCCCTGGTCACAGCTCCTATGTGATCTTCCAAGGATAGCTGTGAATCTAGGAGGACACCCAGGTTGCGGGCCCTATCAACAGGGGGTAATAACTCACCCCCGATGTTAAGGGATGGAATGCTCTGAGTATCCTGGCATGCCGGTATGTACAGCCATTCAGTCTTGTCCGGGTTGAGTTGAAGCCTGTTCCTCCCCATCCATTCCCAAACCGCTTCCAGGCAACGGGACATCACGTCGAGGGCATCACTGATGCAGTTTGGAGTCGAGATGAAAAGCTGGGTGTCATCAGCATACTGATGGTACCCTACTCCAAAACCACGAATGATCTCACCTAGCGGTTTCATGTAGATGTTGAACAGGAGAGGCGAGAGGACCGACCCCTGAGGAACTCCACAAACGAGAGGCCTTGGAGTCAACCTCTGTCCCCCTGCCAACACCGACTGCGGGCGTCCCAGGAGAAAGGAGGAGAACCACCGCAGAACCGTGCCTCCCACTCCCAATCCCGAGGCGCCGTAGCAAGATACCATGGTCGATGGTATCGAAAGCCACCGAAAGGTCTAATAAGACTAGGACAGAGGAATGGCCCCTGTCCCGGGCCCTCCAGAGATCATTCATCAGAGCGACCAATGCCGTCTCCGTGCTGTAGCCCGGCCTGAAGCCCGATTGGCACGGGTCTAGATAATCCGCTTCATCCCAATGTCCTAGGAAAAACTGAAACTGTCTACTGTCCAAGTACATATACTAAAGCCTGTTGTCATCTAGCTTTTAACTCACCTGGAAGTGTGGACTAGACACACATTTGGCCAACTGTCTGAACAGAGGTTCCATAACTTTTACGAATTCAGAAGGCTCAATGACATCCAATATTTCTTCCAGCTCATTCAGAAACATAACTTCCTTGGGGCTGTGTGTTTTCGGCCAAAATTTTAGCAACCCCATTATCACCTGAAAGAAAAAAGCAAGCAGATTAAATATATTATATACAACCAATTTTGTAGTCTAGAAGCCTTTAATTTTGAAGAAACCTTTACAACATTTTTACACATCTCATGTAGCATGATATATCATATATACAGTATACAATATTTATAGAACATTTCTGCCTCTTGTATATCTCCTTCTGTATATAACAGAATAGGATTTTTAACCACTGGAGATATTTGTGGACATTATAGTACCCTAAGAATCTATTCACTCCTTAATGGTAAAAAAAAAGCCCAGAAACTTTCTATCAATCATTATTAGTAGCTTTCATTTAATATAACAAAATAACAGAGTTGGAAGGGACCTTGGAGGTCTTCTAGTTCAATCCCCTGCTCAAGCACAAGGCCTATATAATTTCAGACAACTGATTGTCCAATCTTTTCTTTAAAACTTCCAGTGATGGAGCATCCACAACTTCTAAAGACAAGCTATTCCACTGATTAATTGTTCTTACTGTAAAGAAAATTCTCCTTATTTCTAGATTGGTTCTGTTCTTGATTAGTTTCCATCCATTGCTTCTTGTTCTGCCTTCAAATGCTTTGGAGAATAACTTGACCCCCCTTCTTGTGGCAGCCCCTTACGATATTGGAATACTGCTACCATGTCACCCATAGTCCTTCTTTTCATTAAACTAAACATACCCAATTCCTGCGATTGTTCTTCATATAATTTAACCTCCAGGCCCCTAATCATCTTTCTTGGTTTTTCTCTGCACTCCTTCCAGTCTCTCAACATGGTGATTAAAACTGGATGTAGCATTTCAAGAGTGGTCTTATCCAGGCATTATAAAGTGGTACTAACACTTTAATGTAACTTATGGTAGGTTCTAATCCTTTTCTATGATACCTCCAAAATTCAATGTATACTATGGCTGGGGAATTGATTTCATAACTTTATTTAAATAATAAACTTAAACGTAATAGTATATTGTTAAAAAGTAATTAACTATTCACCTAAGTAAATAGAGAACTACAGTATAGAATAATGAAATTGGTCAAGGCCATTTCAATTATAAAGCCCAATCTACTGCTCAAAAATCTAAATTAAAGCATCCTTGATGGTTATCCACCCTGAGTCCTTCGGGAGAAGGGCGGTATATAAATAAAATTATTATTATTATTATTATTATTATTATTATTATTATTATTATTATTATTATTATTATTATTATTATTTTATTTATTTATTTTAATTCCATTTATATCCCGCCCTTCTCCGAAGACTCAGGGCGGCTTACAAGCTTAGCAATAGCCTTCATTCGATGTATATGCCTGCTTATTAGGGCTTTCACACACACCCCAAGCGGCATTATTACAAAGTCAGCTTATTGCCCCCAACAATCTGGGTCCTCATTTTACCTACCTGGGAAGGATGGAAGGCTGAGTCAACCTTAAGCCTGGTGGGATGCGAACCTGCACTAATTGCAGGCAGCTGGTGTTACTTAAGGAGGCATTAGCCCACTGCTCCACCAAGGCTCTATTATTATTATTATTATTATTATTATTATTATTATTATTATTATTATTATTATTATTATTATTAATTATTCTGTCCAACCTCTGTTTGAATACATCCAGGAACGCAGAATCTACCACCTTCACTTGTCTTCTTGTTCTTTTCCGTCTCTCAGGTTAACTAAGCAAGTACTGGTAACTGGAGGGGAACTTACTTAAGGATTCCTAAATGGAATCTATTTGTTCTCTCTGTTCATTCTCTGAAATCTGGTTGTTTTACAATCCTTCTACAGTCGTCGTTTCTTCAGTAGTCATCCATAACACACAATCATCAATTTCAGAACACAATGCTTCCTATCAGGAACTAATCAGACTTTTTTTTCCTTCACTCTCTCAGCTGAGCATACAACCCCTCAGGTTACACAACCTCTCTAGTTACTTTCTTGCCTTTTTCTCCTATTGAATTTTATTAGAAAACACTGGTTTGCTCTCACTCTCTCTCCTCACTCATCATTACGTGAAAAATATAAATAATGGCCAAGCCTCAATTCTTTTTACTAGTTTAATTTTCAAAGTTTCCAGCTAGAGACAGCAATCCGAGAACAAAAAAAGATTACAATTTCTTTTACACTATGAATTTTAGCAGCAGTGTACACAAACATTATCAAGCTACATAGGAATAGAATTTATCTCAGCATGAATAACCAATAGATTACCCGATTGACAAACAGGAGTCTAAAAGAACATTAAAAATAGATTTATCTAACCTACTGACAGAAATTTTCCAAGGTGTCTAAAGTAGAGCATTTCCCCATCCCCTTATTCTTCTTCAGAAATGGAACAAAATTGTGCATGAATTTGTTAGTCAAATATTAATTGATAATTTTGGAAATGATTTTTGCCTGATCATCAAAGAACTAATTTAACTATGTACAAAATATTTGCTTTTTTCTGTCACTTATGCTTAGAATTTCTAAAAAGCAACATATTAAAAACAGTGATATCAAACGATTAAAGATTAGCAAAAAAAAAACACCCTAACAAAACAGCAGGTGTAGAACCATTAAGCCAAATAATACAGAAAGATTATACATCAAATACTTATTTCAAAGAAATTGTTTTAATAAAACTTTCAGAAATTTTGAAAAACAGACAAATGTCTCAAGAAGCGGCTTCAAGAAGTAGATAGGACCTTCGTGCCTGTTTCCAAAGTGTTCCATTCTATTATTCATTAATGGAAAATTTTTAAAAAAATAACATTAATTTATATAATTTTTTCTGAACTGTATTTTCCTGAATATCCATTAAAATCTACAAAGTATAATATTACAACCATCTCAGCATCACACAGAAAAGCTTACCGGTTCAGTCAGACTGCTGTCTTTTTCCAAGAACTGCACAACACAATATGCCAACTGCAGAAAGAACACAGTATTCAAGTATTGTGAAAATGAATGGCCAGGGACAACTTATAAGTATTGTGATATAAATATATGTTATTTATAATTTTTTGTGTGTGTTAAACTACAAATTAAATCTGTTCCTAGCAATCCTATGTCTCCTAGCCCGCTAAGGCTGCAATTCTATATACATTTACCTGGATCTCATTTCTGCATAAAACCTATCCAGCAGAAGAAAGAAGTAGGTGCAATGGGAAACACCAGCAAAGTAGATTTCTCTATTTTTACTTCTGCTCCTTCCTCCAAACCACTTTTTTTTTAATCCCATTTATATCCCGCCCTTCTCCGAAGACTCAGGGCAGCTTACAATTTAAGCACAAACCAATGTGCTTAGCAATAGCCTTCATTCTGTGTATATGCCTGCTTATTAGGGCTTTCGCGCCCCCCCCAGTGGCATTATTACAAAGTCAGCTTATTGCCCCCAACAATCTGGGTCCTCATTTTACCTACCTCGGAAGGATGGAAGGCTGAGTCAACCTTGAGCCTGGTGGGATGCGAACCTGCACTAACTGCAGGCAGCTGGTGTTACTTAAGGAGGCATTAGCCCACTGCTCCACCAAGGCTCCTTGGATTGCAGCCTGTTTGGCCTCAAGGTAGAAGCCTGATTGCTTACCAGCTCTGAAATAGTTGAGAATTCTCTGGGTTAGTTATCCAGCCACTGACTGTTTTTCAGAAGGCCTGCATTTATAGCCAGATGGATAAGCAATTGGAGACGGTTCTGTACTAAGAATAATTTTGGCATTTAATCTGGGAACTAATTAATTTTTTGGCTAACGAGGTGGACAATGTTCAAAAGGATGATATGGTGGGTGGATGGGTTTGGAGGAGAAAAAGGACACAGTACTTTAGAAAAATACATATTGCAGCTTACTAAAAGAAGTTTGATCAGACAGGGTCAATTAGACTGACAGCTTAACAAATCATCTTGGATTCCATAGGGAACTTGGGGGTTTCCCACAGGACTGGATAGGTAGTTTTGCCAAGGCTTTAGGCCACAGTCTTGAATAGGCTGACAACAGAGGCCTTGGATTGCATTATTGCAGTGTCTCCCTCTAAACTGATCCTATAATGCCCTTATTTTTCTGAGAAGCTCCAAACAGTCAAAAAGATGCCTGGAGTTCCACTGGAGGAAGATAAGGAATAAATATGATTCAGGATTATATTATATTATGACAATAAGGCCAGCAAAACATCATTATTTCTTTGCCCTTTTTGCATTTGCCCAGTTCAAGGCAACTCAATCTTTGTCAGGTGATGCTGTGGATGCCCTATTCCACTCTTTAGATGATATGCAAGTCTGGATGTAAAAGTACAAACTCAAGCTTAATCCTAACAAGACCAAATGATTATGGATATTTGACCATCTGTAGTTTCCAGTCCCTGGTCTGGGAAACTTTCTATCTCTAGTCTTGGAGGGGGTAGCAATTACCCATTTAAGACTAGGGAACAATCTGGGAGTCTTTTTGGGCTCAGAGCTTCTGCTTGAAGAATAAGTAACAACCCTGACCCAAAGAGGGTTGACAAAATCATATAGTGTCACCAATTGCATTCATTGTTGGCTCACAAGGCCTTCCAAAGGGTCATTCATGCCCTAGTCATGAATGGATTATTGCAATACACTCTAGGTTGGGCTGTCCTCAAAGTTCACTTGCAAGCTACAGATGGTTTAAATCAAGGGTTTCAAACTGGTGACCCACAGGCTGGATGCATCACAAACAGGCCACGCCCACCCCAGCTCCGCAAAGGCAAAAAAATGCTGCAATATGTCACAATACATCATGTGACGTGAACGGGTTTGACACCTGTGGTCTAAATTGTGGCAGCAAGGGCAGTATAGGATGTCACTGCTCCTGAAGCTGCACTGATTACCATTTGGTTTCAGCTGTAAAAGCCCTTCACAGCATAAGGCCTGGTCATTTAAACAATTACGTATCTCCAAGAGATTCCACCTGTTCTGTAAGGTCAGCTAGAGTGGGCTTCCTCCAGGTCCTTTTGATTAAACAATGTCATTTAGTAGGACTTTTGAAATGTGCATTACAGCACCTACTTGCCAGAACAGCACTCCCCCCTCCAGAGATCCATATTATTCCCATTCCAATAATATTCAGGAATTTTCTGAAAACCAGGTTATTCTCCCAGGCCCTGAGGTGGGTAAATGTTGACCTCTTATAGAATGTTTTATCTGTAATGTTTACCCCCAGTCGTCTATGATCTATGTTCTTTTATTAGTGTTTTTTGTTGTAAAGTTGCCCAGAGTCTTGTGGAATTGCACAGCTTCTAAATTGTTAAATTAAACTATACTATCATAGTCTTCTCAGCAGTAAGGTTCTGAATGTGGTTCCAGCCATAAAGAATCTGGTCTTGCTTCTCTGTTAAGCCAGGGTAATCCAAAATAAGACAGAGATCATACAGGTGAAACTCGAAAAATTAGAATATCGTGTAAAAGTTCATTTATTTCAGTAATGCAACTTAAAAGGGGAAACTAATATATGAGATAGACTCATTACATGCAAAGCAAGATAGTTCAAGCCGTGATTTGTCATAATTGTGATGATTATGGCTTACAGCTCATGAAAACCCCAAATCCACAATCTCAGAAAATTAGAATATTACATGCAATCAATAAAACAAGGAGTGTACATAGAATAATATCGGACATCTGAAAAGTATAAGCATGCATATGTACTCAGTACTTGGTTTGGGCCCCTTTTGCAGCAATTACTGCCTCAATGTGGCGTGGCATGGAAGTTATCAGCCTGTGGCACTGCTGAGGTGTTGTGGAAGACCAGGATGCTTCAATAGCAGCCTTCAGCTCTTCTGCATTGTTCGGTCTCATGTCTCTCATCTTTCTCTTGGCAATGCCCCATAGATTCTCTATGGGGTTCAGGTCAGGCGAGTTTGCTGGCCAATCAAGTACAGTAATCCCACGGTCATTGAACCAGGTTTTGGTGCTTTTGGCAGTGTGGGCAGGTGCCAAGTCCTGCTGGAAAATGAAGTCAGCATCCCCATAAAGCTCGTCTGTGGAAAGAAGCATGAAGTGCTCCAAAATCTCCTGGTAGACGGCTGCGTTGACCCTGGACTTAATGAAGCACAGTGGACCAAGACCAGCTGATGACATGGCTCCCCAAATCAACACAGACTGTGGAAACTTCACACTGGACTTCAAGCATCTTTCAGTGTGTGCCTCTCCATTCTTTCTCCAGACTCTGGGTCCTTGGTTTCCAAATGAGATGCAAAAGTTGCTCTCATCAGAAAAGAGGACTTTGGACCACTGAGCAACAGACCAGGTCTTTTTTTCTTTAGCCCAGGTAAGACGCTTCTGACGTTGTTTGTTGTTCAGGTGCGGCTTGACAAGAGGAATACAACATTTGAAGCCCATGTCCAGGATTCGTCTGTGTGTGGTGGCTCTTGATGCACTGACTCCAGCCTCAGTCCACTCCTTGTGAAAGTCCCCAACACTTTTGAATGGCCTTTTCCTGACAATCCTCTCCAGGCTGCGGTCATCCCTGCAGCTTGTGCACCTTTTTCTTCCACACTTTTCCCTTCCACATAACTTTCTATTAATGTGCTTTGATACAGCACTTTGGGAACATCCAACTTCTTTTGCAATTACCTTTTGAGGCTTTCCCTCCTTATGGAGGGTGTCAATGATGCTTTTCTGCACAACTGTCAGGTCAGCAGTCTTTCCCATGATTGTGATTCCTACTGAACCAGACTGAGAGACCATTTAAAGGCTCAGGAACCCTTTGCAGGTGTTATGGCTTAATTAACTGATTAGAGTGGGACACTTTGAGCCTAGAATATTGCACCTTTTCACAATATTCTAATTTTCTGAGATTGTGGATTTGGGGTTTTCATGAGCTGTAAGCCATAATCATCACAATTATGACAAATCACGGCTTGAACTATCTTGCTTTGCATGTAATGAGTCTATCTCATATATTAGTTTCCCCTTTTAAGTTGCATTACTGAAATAAATGAACTTTTGCACGATATTCTAATTTTTCGAGTTTCACCTGTACAATTGTTGAAGTTCTCATCATTCAACAGATAAAATTGAAAGATTTTTTTTAAAAAAATTATCTCCTATGATTGACTTTGTATTAATTATTTATTGACATTGACTGCTAAACATCTGTTAACCTAATACTTTTGGATCTATTAATCATATACATTAATAGATCCCAGATCTGATGTAGATCACTCTCAACCATTGCCAATAAAAAGTTTGAGGATCAGAAAGTTTGAGGATCCTTTAGAGCAGCCAAGAAGTAACTAATATTAAAAATTCAAAGAAAATCTCTGCCTTCCACCTTCAGGAGACATATCACTGGATCATGGTCATTCTTTTAGATAGTTCTTATGTTTACTAAAGATTAGGTCTGGACCCAAAGTACGGAATCCAGTGTCAGAATAACAGACATTGACTTACATCTATAAAAAAAGTTAAATAAATCCATGAAGTGTAAGGATAAAAAATATCTACCAGTTATCAAGATTATATGGCATCTGTAGAATGAATGCATATATTTTTCTAATGGGAAGCAAGATAGCACTTAGATAGACCTTTAATCTAATTCAGGGGTGTCAAACTCAATTTCATTGAGGGCCGCATCGGCATTGCAGTTGCCCTCAGGGGGCCGGGTGGGTATGGCCTGGGTGGGCGTGGCCTACTGGATGGGCGTGGCTAGAGTGTGTATGGCCTGCTGGGTGGGCGTGGCCAGCTCTACATCGTTCGCATCAAGGGTGCCTATGGGTGCCTTGGGCAGGAGTGGGACAGATCTGAGGGTCTCTGGCAGAAGGAGGGTCTCTGGGCCAGAGCCAAGGCAGTGGGGGCCGTTCCCTCACTGTTTCCAGGATGGCTTTGCGGGCCACGTGAAACCACTTCACGGGCCGGATCCGGCCCCCGGGCCTTGTGTTTGACATGTCTGATCTAATCCAACAGGTCTCATCTTACAGTTCTAATGTAATCACATCAACTGAAATAACATTAGGAGTTGACAAGCCACCTGGAGAGCCTGAGGAAGTTCGGCTTTTGTTTTGGAAAAACAAAAGCAGATGTTCTGGACAAAGTTCAAACTGCTACTTTACAGAAAGCCCAAAAGGTTTAGAAACAATGCTTCCAAAACTTAAAGACAGGCAAACAGGACCAAATCTACCTGTCATTTCAGAGCACTTACAGAATGTAATGCCTTACCTGAGGGTGATAGACACTCAAAGATTTCACTTTGTGTAATGGTAACAAGACCCGGATGAGGAACATTTTGTGCTCTTCTTTCAAGGGCAAAGCAAATCCATTGATTATACTGAGAAAGGAAAGAATCATGAATATCAAGGGCTTGTGTGCAACTGTGTATATGTACCTATTAGCAACTGTTCCCAACTCCCACCATGCTCTTGCCTCATCATTAGGATATCCTATAGAAAATATATACACAATTCCCCAAGAATTCCGGGCATTATTCATGGTGTGCAGGAGGGAGAGACTCTTGCAGCATGAAAAACAGAAAACTCACATAACTGCCTGGCAGTAATCATAAAATTACAAAAAAAAGTACTGATAAAAAATAGAGTAACACAGAGTTATCTTACCTTCCTAAAATCTCTAGCAATTCTGCAATCCCATTGTGATGTTCTGTCTCATAAATAAACCTGGAATATAGAGGAGGCATGTGTTAGGCTACTAAGAAGCAGGTTTCAGGGAAATACAGTAGATATGATTCTCATTTTCTAGTGCAGAAAACCCAAATTGCATAAATACACGTGCATACATCTGCTGACTTCCTTATGTTTCCAATGCAGAGATATATAAGGACGTGTTTATGTTTAGACAAGGAATTAAGACAAGAAGACCCAGAGACAGGATGTTAAAAGGGGCAAAAAGAACCAGGTGGGGCGATGGAAAATGCACTGAACTTTGAAAAGCTGAACTCTAATAAAATCTAGCTCCGCTCCTCACTCTTGTGTCAAGTTCTGCCCAACTATTTGAAGATTTTTTATTTGAAGCTGTGATTTAGAGATTTTTCTAAGAAGATGCTCCATACAGTAAGTGAAGTAAGTGACACTTTTTTCACTTATCTGCTCTTACAGGAATATAGGTGAACAACTTTAGGGTCCTATCATATGATCCCATAAGATGGTTCAAGAGCTCGGTTACTCCTATAACTGAAAGTTGATGATTGAAAATCGGTAAAATCTCACATAAGGATGAGAAGCTATCTTTTGAACAGAAATGCAGTATATAAATAGACAACAAAAGCGAATGTTACCTCAAGATGAAAGACTTATTTGGTATATGATTCTGTATCCAATTTAAAATTACACTGCCCCAACCAATTCCCACAAACTAGACTACATCATTCCTGGCGGGTGTCAGTATGCTTTTTTAAAAAATTCTATTTAAAAATTATATTGCCACATTTCTCTAGGCATAAGTAACTTATTCCTTCATCCCCCAATACAGCCAGAATAACCAATAACACAGGGCTATGGGAATTTCAGTTTGCTTATCCCTACCAAAGGTCAGCTTATTCAACAGGTTTTTACCTTCTCATTTAACTTATGGAGCTAATTAAAAAGGATCCCAAATAAATTTAACTCACCCTCTCATTCTAGATAGATGTTTAATCTAATTAGTAAGTAAATGATTATCTATTATTACTACTTACCTATAAAATATGTTGTTTATTTGCCTCCTTATATATGCACGGAGGCCCAAAAACTTCCCATAAATCCTATGCAAAATTGTCTTCAGAAAGTCTCGTTCTCTGGGATCTTCACTATCAAATAAGTCCAGCAACTGCAAAAGGAGGATTGAATAAAATCCATTATCCCAGCCTACTCCAGACTACTCATCTTGTGCTGGGTTAACAATCCATAGATAAACACAGCTGAAAGGTGCCAACGTAAGGAGGCAGCAACATCTTTAGCCCCATGAAGTTTCGTAAACTATCCAGAAAACTAGCTGTGAAACTTTTCAAAAGACTCCAATAGTGCACACACTGCAACTCTTATGAAGTAACTTTACTTAAAACTCTGATGGATCACAAATTGAGAAATACATCAACAAGTCTCTTGTATCTCTAGCTTCCTTTGTCCTTTTCTTATGACAAAATAATCATCTATTTTTTATTATTTATTTTTTATTAGACTTGCCACCCATCTCACAGAGATGACTCTAAGTGGCTTACAGTCATACAATTAAAAAACCATATAAAACAGGAAAACGTTAAAACAATAAAGAAGAACCCTACAGATCAAAATTCAGATATTTTCATTCACAAACAGCTCAAACAATTAAGAAAAGTTTTTTTTATATAACTATAAGGTAAAGGTAAAGGTTCCCCCGCACATGCGTGCTAGTCGTTTCCGACTCTAGGGGCCGGTGCTCATCTCCGTTTCATAGCCGAAGAGCCAGCGCTTGTCCGAGGACGTCTCCGTGGTCATGTGGCCGGCATGACTAGACGCCAAAGGCGCACGGAACGCTGTTACCTTCCCACCATAGTGGTCCCTATTTTTCTACTTGCATTTTTACGTGCTTTCGAACTGCTAGGTGGGCAGAAGCTGGGACGAGTAACAGGCGCTCACTCTGTTACGCGGCACTCGGGATTCGACCCGCCAAACTGCCGACCTTCTGATCGACAAGCTCAGCGTCCTAACCCACTGAGCCACCGCGTCCCTGTTATATAACTATATTTTTATATAATTTCACAATTGTATTCTCACAGGCAATCTGCATTCACTTGCCCTCTGGAAAGACAAATGAATTTATAGTTATATTTTCACAGATTTTTTAAATAAGTACACATATTTTGTTGGTAATTATTTCATTAATTTAAACCATTTTTCCCAGTTTGGGTAAAATTTAAAATACACTGAATCATGTTATGCTGGGAGAGAGTTCATTTAACAAGAAAAATTATAACCTTTTAAACTTGTATTGGTTTTATTGTAATTTCTTTGTCATAAACAACTTAAGGCAGCATACAAGTTTAATTAAATAATAATAATGATACACCAATTATAATTAGAAAATCAAGCAACAATATCTGCCTATCCCAGGTTCTTGGGAAGGACTTAATAAGTGGATAAAAATGAGCAATCCAGTCTAAACATTTAGTTGACTGTGCAACAACAAAAATAATTAGGAAACAATACATATCACTATCAAGGTAAATTACTTGTAAAACAAAGAACAAAAGAAAATAATCATGGAGGACCTACATTTTTATATCAATTATTGCTAAACTGAAAAATAAGCAACTCAGCCGTATAATCCAAAAATTATCTGCTATAGGATCGGTAGCTACAAAATTATCTGCTATAGGATTCCCAAGAGAGTTTCTGCCTGCTTCTCTGCACTCTCCTCACCACTTCTATTTCAATTGTGGTGCAAAATAAATTGGAGTTAAAAGGAAGAAGGAAATGATGATTACTTACTGACAATACAAACTTCTGGTCAATATATTTCTTGGCTATGTTTGGTTGAAAGTCTGGAGACTCTAAGAACCTCAGAAAGAATTCATATACCAGCTAAAAAGGAATGAGACACAAAAGGGATTTTTACAATATCTTTTTCATGTCAAGTATGACTTGTGAGTTTGATTCATGTGTACTTCACAGAGGCATTTGTTTTGTTTTCTTGAAGAGATTTGCTATTTTCTAGGATATTTTCTCAACTTTCCAGACTAGCCTTGAGATTTCCTGGTGGTCTCCCATCTAAGTATTAACCATCTGTCCATCCTTGCTTTTTAAATCAGATTAAGGCAGCTTGGGGATTTGCTGCTTGTCATCAATTTTTCAGTTAGCAAATGAGATATCAAAATCAAAGTTCAGGTACTAGGACCCACCCAAGAGTATCTGACAGAATTTTGGATTCAGTATAAAAGTCGTATTCTACCTCATATCAATGGATATTCATTGTCTCTAGTCGAAGCCCTGAGAGTTGTGTTTCCATAGTACAAAGATAATTGCATCTGAAAATGGAAAACCTTCCCTGAACAAATGCCTAAGTGGTGTGTGCTTAAGAAGGTCTCTTGATTTAGGCTGAAGATGTAAGTATACAACATTAATCCATTATGGAGTCACGATTCTCCTTTCGGAACTAATTTACACTTTCCAATTTACACTTTCCAATTACACTTTCTAAATTACACCCTAGAAAAACTTTATCTTTTTAGAAGAAAAAACCTACGGTATGTATAGCTTGACCAGTTTTTGTGACAATCACAGTTCTACCTCCCTAAATAGCCAAAAGTACAGGACAAAAGTACTGAGTGACTAGTTCTTATGACAATTATTAAAGTATTTTCTCCACTCCCCCAAGCAGGTCTGAGGAATTTTTGGGTGGGGAGGGAACTGCAGTGGGTTGGGTGATTTAGTAAAAATTAGTAAAGCTGAATCACATCCATGGGCAGGGCATCCCTTTTTCCCCCTCAGTATGTTTGAGTAAATTCAGTTGATTCAGTATTAAGTACTAAAAATGATGCCACCAATTTTCACCAATTATTATTAGAATGTATCTTCATGAGCCATAAAAAAGGCAGGAACATCCTTACAATATGTATTATAACTTGCAATTTCTTTAGCATCTTTATAATTTGTGATCCTGGCTGGGGAGCTAAGATTTATCTGTATTTTTCCTCCCATACATTGTATAATATGTTTAATTTTTAGTTGCATTTTTATACAGTGTTTTATAAAGGTCTGGTTCTCTTTAACAAATATAATGAAGGATTTTTATTCTTTCTTTAAGATATACTCCTAATAAAATATGTTTGCTGCTAAAAGTATGCAAATACACTTTTTAAATTCTGCATGTTCCCCAGAGTGCCTTGATTTGGCAGCTTTATAAATCCAACAAATAATATTGATTGTGACATGGTCTATCTTCCATATTGATTGTAACACGGTCTATCCTCTCCTTTTAGAACTAAATTGATGCTACACCACAGCTGACGGAATAAAACTGCATAGTTTCTTATCTAAGCTAGTTCTCAACTGATCCAAGAAGCAGATAGGTCTAAAGTAAGGTGAATAGCTTTTTGTAAGCTAACAGCTAATCTCAAATAAATGGGCATAAACGTATTGAAAAACTTGGCCGTTCCTGGGCAAAAAGGCCAAAACACTTGGGTAGAAGGCCAGCAATATGAGGCAATCTTCAGATTGACCATTGTGGTTTAAATTCATATGAGCTAGCAACTTTTCTAAACATCAAATTTCTAGCTCAAGTTGTTGCTTATACATTTCCATTAGGAGAAAAAACAGTAACATAGCAAAAAAACTATTTTAATACCTGGAGATGAGGCCAAGCAGCTTCTAGCGTAGGTTCATCTTCTTCAGGATCAAATTCTGCTCCTGTAGGATTAGATGATGGTGGAAGTGTCCGGAAGAGATTCACTGAAAACTGAGAAATGTGACAATAAAATTGAGATGTTTCTGCAGACTGACTCAATGACTCAGTGCAATCCCTTATTAGGAAATTGCTAACCAAATATTAATTTTCTCCAGAGGCACACACTCTCCCCAGTTCCAGGAAGGAGAAAGCTTGATTAAAAATACAAAAAGCTTCTAAGTCTATAATGAGAGACATTCTTCTCAGTGTTCCATGATTTACTGCTATTTATTTTTAAGCCTTACTGTGTACCCATCTCTCACGCTACTAAGGCACATCAAGCCATTTGGAGTTGCCTGCTATCCAAGTTGTTTCTCCCTGGCATTTTGCAGTTTTTCAACATTGCTAAGTTTGACCATTGGAAGTAGTGACATCATCTGAGTAAGAATAAAAATTTTAAAAAATCCAGTCAAGTGAACAGAAGTAGCATCCATTAATATCTAAAACAGGGTTTCTCAACCATGTCAACTTGAAGGTTTGTGGACTCCCAGAATTCTCCAGCCAATATAGCTGGCCAGGGAATTCTGGGAGGTGAAGCCCACATATCTTCAAGTTGCCAAGTTGAGAGACTTTGGTCTAAAAGACAACCCTCCAGTGAGGTTTAAACTGAAGAGGCTAAAATTATTTACTGCACTGATTTCCTAAAATCTGTCCCACTACGGATACCATAAATTGTCCATTCTTCTGCCCAATACGATGATTTCTCACTGACATATAGCAGAATACAGATAGTTCTCAACTTATGATCACTATCGGGACCAGAATTTCCGTTGCTAAGCAAGGCAGTTAAGCGAGTGACACCTGATTTTATGATCTTTTAGGACATGATTATTAAATAAATCACTGCAGTTGTTAATTGAATCAGGCAGTCCTTAAGCAAAGCTGGCTTTCCCCATTGACTTTGCTGGTCCGAAGCAGGCTGAGAAGGTTGCAAATGGCGATCACATGACCCTGGGGTATTGCAACCATAATAAGTACATACCAATTGCCAAGCACTCAAATAGAAGTGAGAGGACTGGTTGTAAGTCACTTTTTTCAGCGTTGTTGTCATTTCAAATGGACATAAATGTATTGCAAATGACTGTAATTTGAGGACCATCTGTATGATGCTCTATGCCAAACAGAGAATTTTCTAATGCTCAGAATTTCTTATTTCAGAAGTATCTGACAACTATTATAAGAAACAGCATCAAAGAAGCACTATAACTTCATTCAACCAAACTTAGCTGCAATACCATTTCATATCTCCCTGCCCAGAAGTCAGAAGTGGAAAGGGGGGTTATTTTCTTTTCACACTTCAAAAAGCCAGATAAAAAGAGCTAAAATGAACCACCAGAACATAAGTTTTTGGACCTCACAGAATTAAAACAGGAGAGGGCCATTATGCCATCAATATCTTCCCTTTTACCATAGAAATCCAAATTAAAGCTTCCCAATGAAAGTTCTGCTTAGCTTCTGCTTGAACACATCAAGAAAACGGTAGTTCACTACTTCTCATATTGAATTGTTATTACTGTTAAGAATTTCTTATTTTTCAACTGATAACCACCTTCCTGTAATTCAAGATCTTGTCCTGTGGTTTGGGATGAACAGATTTGGCCTCTTTCTGGGTAACAGTCCTTCAAGAACTTGCCAAGTATTTTTAGATTCCCAAGTTATTATTACATGCTATTATATTTGTTCTCAAAACTTAGCTATCCAGTTCCCTTAGCTTGTTCTTATAAGTCTTAGTTTTTGGTCCCTTATCATCTTTTATTGCATCTGTTTTATCTGTTTTAGGTGCCTTAAATCAGAAAGCACAGTGGTATCCTCAAGTTGAAAAAAAGTTGCCCATCCCTCTTTTAAGCTGCTTTACTAGGAATAGCAGCCAGAAGTAAATCAATATGTACCATGATAACTGCTTCAGGATAAATAGCTTCTGTGACAACATCCCGATTATGAGTAATATATTCCACCATTTCATTGAGTCCTGCTCGTTTGACCTCTTTGAATTTCAAGTCACTGAGTGGATCAGAAACAAAGTCAAAGAGGACACAGCACTGTCGTAACTTCTGTATGAAGAGGTCTTCCCGTTCATGAGGAGGAGCATCTGAGGGAGAAGATAAAAGGCAAAAATATTTCCTTTCTGCTCTAAGTATGTTGATGTTCCAATATCCAAATAGACCACACACCAGCTTTTTTTCCTCCTTCCTTGTACCATTATAAGGTCTCTTCTGTTTTCCACAGGCTCACTGACAATACTGTTGTGATAGATGTTCATATTGCTCTTCAGTTATCAACCATGTGGGAATTTAAGTTTTGTCTCCTACACCCAGCTCCTCTCTTATCTAACAGAGAAATAAATAGTCTTGAAAAAATAGGCTAAACAGCCATGAAATATAAGCTAATAGTAGCAAGAGCAAATAAAACAATTGTAATGCTTCAAATAATAAATGTATCACTTATCTGTTCTATTTCTCATCAAAAGAGCTGTTCTCTCAAGTCAGTTCAATTGTCCATCTGTCTAATCAACAATTTTTTCAATAGTTCTCTTTCAATTCATTTCCCTATCCTCCATGAATTTCCTTCAGAACCACACCTTAAATCTTCCGTGTTTCCTTCAGAACCATACCTTAAATCTTAGTAAATAATTAAAGCAGTACTATTTGTGATTTCTTTCACAATCATCAGATAACACTGGCATGGACTCAGTATTCTGGTTGTGAAAATGATCTTTCAGATAAACCAAATGAACTCATGGCAAGGAAATTATACTTGCAGAAGATACAGAACCTCCGCACTAAGAGCTCACACAAAATACTAAGCAATCTTTATGAAGTTCCTGTGAGCTATGTGGTCTACCTCTTAGAAGTATTTAGTCACTTTTATACAACTAGGCATTACAGTCTGTCTCCTGTTTGGGAATATGATGCCCTGCAAATACAAAACCCGTATGACATCCCAGGCATGAGACATCTCCATTCAAGGTCCTAGTATCTTCTGCATAGAGATTTCCAGGGATTTCCCAAAACAAAATGTCTCTGACATCCAAATCTTTCACACACTTTACTACTTTATTTCTCAGCAAATATATGGAAGCAACCAGTGCTGAGTATGGAATCTGGCTAATCCATAATATAGTCTATTTATGACCATCCTTTTCCTTATGAGCTTGAAGTGATCCATATAGGAAATTCCCCTCATTTTATCCTCATAACTTTGTGAAAACAATGGACTAAGAATGTCTGACCCCAAATCATGCAATGAGCTGCATTACTGACTGGGGATTTAAACCTTAAACCTTATCTTAACAACTTCATAACCTCAGCTTTGTGACCGATTGTCTCATCCATGCCCTGCTTGTAAATTCCTTAACCTCATGAGAGAATAACTACAATTATTTATATCTTCTAAATGAGAGATCCCTGGAAAATTTAATGCAATGTGGTATCTTGCCAGACTTAAGAAGTATTTCCCTTTCTTACTGCAACCACTCAAATTAGCATGGCTGTTAAAGCCATTTGTCTCTCTGCTGAAATCTTCCTAACAACCCATTGCCATTGCCCAGAAGATCTGTTCTCACCTTTAAGGGCAGGAAGCTTCTGAAGCTCCCGGTTTTTGCTTAAGTTGAAACGAGAGGAACTTTGCCGTCGTTCTTTCTTTACAATCTGGGGTCCCCCCGAGTACTTGATCTTATTCAGCTGGGTCGGTGGAGGGGTACTGTTGCTGGGACGCTTATTTGAGGTCTGCTGCTGCTGTTGCTGCTGCTGTTGCTGCTGGATCTGAAGAAAAACACAGAATGCAGGCTTTCTTTAACCTGTACATTTTTTAAAAAAAATATCCAAATTATATCACTACGATTTCAAAACTATTTACTTTGTGGAACATCCAGGAGTAGCCACTTGGGGTTCAAAGCCTGGAATTAAATCTCCTGGAGAATGATCCACTGGAAGGTCCTCACACAGTATGGAGTAGTGCCTTTCAGAAACACCCATTGCTGATAAAATAAATCTGGAAGGGAGGGCTCAGGTCCCTCTAAGAGCGCATTAACTTCTGCAGACATGAAGATGTGTCTCTCAATTATTATCTCCTTCTGTGTAACAGCATTCCCTAAGATTACATCAGCATCGGCCCTGTTGGCATTTGGAAAAGCCATTAAGATCTGGTTTCCACAGGGAACCACTTCAAGCTTGATTTGAGAGCTGTGATCCACCCCATAAACTGACAGTTAAGCCATAATTCCCTGGTGCTGTATATTTGATTTGTGTTATTGTTATATTGTGTTACTGAATTGCAGCATATCGATAACTAAATTTAACTAGCAGGGGCTTTTTGCCTAGCGCTGCCAGTTTTTAATGTAGTTTCTAGCAGATATATAGAAAAAATACATTTATAAGCACATATATAGCTGTGTCTCTCACACACATATTTACTAAAAGGTGGCTTCGGCTGGATTGTATTCTTATGTATCTTTCTTATGTATTCTTCTTTGAGGAGAGGTCAGCTCAACTTTGGAGTTGTTTTAATTTTAGATATATATAGTGCCTACAATACAGTACTAATTTTACCAACCCCCAAAAGGGCTCAGTATTATTCCTATCTAGATGGCAACACTGCTCAGAGGCCCAGTCCAGATAGTATTGGTATTATTAAGTATGTCTTCTGTTTATATATGTATTCATTTCTCTTTTCATAGTTCAAGCAATCATACTAGAAAGATTCTAAATCAAAGACAAATTTCCCAGCTTACTTGTTTTATACTGCAATTGTGAGATGTACAAAACTACAACTCACGTAGATAGACATATGTGAAAAATGTAGGAACAGTCTAGGGCAGACGTCAAACACGTGACGTCACACAACATATCGGGACGGTTTTGCCATTGCTGGCAATGGGGTGGGCGCAACTTCCGCATAATGCGTCCAGCCCGCAGGCCAGCAGTTTCACACCCCTGGTCTAGGGTCAATCAAAGAATCTGTGATTTGTAGTAAAATCCGTCTGACCACTGCTTCTCACATGAAAATCACCTTTTTCTTCTATTCACGCAGTCCTCAGCTAACAACGGTGATTAGGACCAAAATTTCAGTTGCTAAGCAATGTGGTCATAAATCACATCATCACGTGATCACACCACATAACAAGAACAATCCTGGCAGTCTCTCTTGCCATAATTACAGTCTCTCTTGCCATAATTAATCAAACGTGAGCAGTTGTTAGGTGAGGACCAATCCCAATCCAAGCCATTCCTAGCTTCATCTGTCCCAGCCCTGAGCCTAATAAGGTAGGAGACTGCCTCCTTTTGAACTCCCCCCTCATCTCTGCCCTTTTGATCACCCTACATAGCAGCACTCCTTGGTGGCAATGGCAGCAGCACTGGGGCTGAGGCAGAGGTCCAGAGCTTTCAGCAATCTCAGCCATTTGCTGCCATCCTGAGGCCTTTATTTCAATTCCAGTGCTAACAAAGAGTGCCACCTCAAGCCAGCCATCCCAGAGCAAAGCTTAGCCACTTTTGCTGCTCTGCACTCCACTGGCCCTGCCACCCCAACAGACCTTCACCAAGCTGCATGTACTTCTCCAAATTGTGTACCGCCTCTTTGTGGTGCTTCACGAGGTTTCTGAGGCCTTCAAAGCATCACAAAGAAGACTGCATGGGTGTATAATATGGGGAACAGCAGAAGGCCTGGTGTGGCCAGCAATTGTCTTTCATAGGGCTGGGCCAGGTGCACCTTATCAGCAAAGAGAAGAACAAACAGTTGAAGGTCATTTAGGGAGGATGGGCTGGCAAAGTGCAGGGCAGCAGAGTTGACTTGGGCTGGCACTGTGGAATTGTAATGGCTGGCTGTGACACAATGACTGAGGTAGCACTCCTAAATCAAAATGGTGGCACAACCAGCACTGGATCTGAAGTAGAGGCCCAAATTCTGACATTTGACTAATATGACTGCAAGAGAGCTGCAAAATTAACTTTACAGGCATTGGACTATAAATACTAGTTGTTCAATGTTGTAGAAACTTTGACCAGTCATTAACCAAAGACTATCTGTATGTGATTTAATTAAGCACTGATTCTTATCCTGCTCAAACAAACAAAAAAATATAGTTACAGTACCAGCTTGGGAACAAAGGAAGGCAGTAACATAGAATTTGAAGTTGGTTTAATAAAATAGTATGATCCAATGCTAGTAAACATAGACTTATAGTTTAGATAAAATGGGAAACAATAGTTAATTTGAAGCTTTCTAGTTTCATTGCTAACAACAACAATAATAATAAAGTTGGGAGGGACCTTGGAGGTCATCTAGTCCAACCCCCTGCTCAGGCAGGAAACCCTATACCATTTCGGACAAATGGCTGTCCAGTCTCTTCTTAAAAACTTCCAGTGTTGGAGCATTCACCACTTCTGGAAGCAAGTGGTTCCACTGGTTTATTGTTCTAACTATCAGGAAGTTTCTCCTTAGTTCTAGGTTGCTTCTCTCTTTGGTTAGTTTTCATCTGTTGCTTCTTGTCCTGTCTTCAGGAGCTTTGGAGAATAGCTTGGCTCCCTCTTCTTTGTGGCAGCCCCTGAGATATTGGAACACTGCTCTCATGTCCCCCCTCGTCCTCCTCTTCATTAAACTAGAGATACCCAATTCCAGTAACCATTCCTTATATGTTTTAGCCTCCAGTCCCCCAATCATCTTTGTTGCTCTTCTCTGTACTCTTTCTAGAGTCTCAACATCTTTTTTACATTGTGGTGACTAAAACTGGATGCAGTATTCCAAGTGTGGCCTTACCAAGGCATTGTAAAGTGATATTAATACTTTACGTGATCTTGATTCTATTCTTGATTCTATTTCTTGCAGCCTACCACTGTTTTGGCTTTTTTGGCAGCTGCAGCACACTGCTGGCTCATATTTAAGTGATTGTCCACCAGGACTCAGAGATCCATCTCACAGTTACTACTATATAGAAACAATATAGAAAAGAAGTACAGTAAATGAAACTGGTCTCTCAGCAGAGCCAACAGACAAGACCTATATCCATCTTTCCTTCTGCTGCAGCCTGGTGTGATACTTGCTGGAATTCCAAGTCTAAGGTGATACTATGTACCTTGCTTGAACATCTGCATCTGTACTTACTCCTATCAATGAAGATGAGAGAAAGTTAGCAGTCTCATCAAAAATACCATTTACTTGGCCTATTGATCTCTTGAAAGTAAAATACATACATTCTAAAATATATGAGGGAATAAATTGGAAAGAATAGTATTAAGACTAATGCCTTTGCTTTATCTTGTACAGCAAAGAGCAATTTATACAAACAAGAAGCGTACTAGTCTCAAAACAATACTTTTATAAAAATGATCAGTGAAATTATACGTCGTTTGCAGATAAACAATGCTTGAAATTTGTTTGAACTGTCTCATTTATCGGACCCATGACATTATATTTATTACATGTAGTTCCATTATATGATGTTTATCAAGGTGTGCCCACAACACATGAGAAATGTGCTAATTAATTTGGAATTCTGGTTATATTCAGTCACGTTACATTTAATAAGGTTTGATTTCCTGTCACTACAGATAATAAAAACAAAATTATTTCAAAGCATGCTCTGGATTTATTTATTCAACTTACACCCTCTTTTTTTGTGCAGCAAATATTCAATGTGGACATTTGAGTTTCTAAATTAAGGATAAAAATCTAGTACCTTCCAATGTTTTGAACTACAATTTCTATAGCATACGGCCAAAGTTCATGTATTACATTATTCTATAATCCAGAATTGCCTACTCTACATTACCTTATTTATTCAACACTAAGAAACCCCACCTCTAAAGAAGCTCATATGGTGCTACCTATGGGGGGGGGGAAGGAAATCAGAAAACACATTACCTACTTGACTTTCCTGTGTTTCGTGTTATAATGTTGAAATATGCATGGGAGGGTAATTTAAGATGAGCTCATCTTCCTGCACTCTCTTTAAGAACTGTATTTCATTTTAAAATATTACAATAATCAATCTACTAAAAAGAATTTTTAAATACACCAGCATTTTTGGAAAAGATTAGGCAAGAATAATACCCTTCACCAAAAGGTCAACATGTTCTGTATTTTTTCTTTATAGTTGGTTCAAATTTGCATATCCCTATTTCTTATCTAAAACAACATACCATTATTTGATGCATATATGTATTAGCAGATTTTTATAGAAAGAGTTCCAGATAAATTCAAATACAGTGCTTCAAAAGGCAATTCATGCATCCAACTGAAAGTCATCAAAATAACAGAAATGTAATGGCAAGCATCCCATACATGACTCAGCCATGATGTGTTAAGTTCCTCCTTGCTGATTATTAATAAGCAGTCTCTTATCTGAGAAATTAATTTCATATCAAATGACACCAAAAATAGAAAAGATATAGTGGAAAAAGAGAACTATATTGCACAGACAATATAAATTTTGAAGTTCTTTTTGCTATAAGAGTTGTCAGCTGTGAGAAGTGTAAATAAAAACCCAAGTATCTACACAGAGAATAAGATTTTCGTATTGATTCTCCAAGGAATTATATAGGTCAAATTGCAAAACCAGCGTCTGACATCATAGTAAGAGCAGAGCTGACCAAACTCTATCTAGGAAGCTAGCTATCTTAAACTGTACAAGATCACTATCTAACATTATCTCTATACTGACTGATATTAGGTTTCCTGAGTCTCAGCCACAAATTCCCAGCTCTGGTTGGAAATGTCCAGAAGTGACTCCAGGACCTTGGACAAAAAGCTAACATAGCAGTTTACACTGAATTTTGCAAAAGTATGAATGCAGGGCCTTCATGTCAGATCACTGAGTATTAAAGTGTGTTGACTATGTTATTTATTTATGTATTTATTTATTTATTTATTTATTTATTTATTTATTTATTTATTTATTATTTGTTTTTATATACCGCCCTTCTCCCGAAGGACTCGGGGCGGTGTACAGAGCAAGGTAAGTGTACAGTAAAACAATAGTAAAACAAATGAAACCCCAGAATCTATCAGGCCAGGCCAGCTTGCTGGAATAGGTAGGTTTTTAAGTCACGCCGGAAGGTACGAAGGTTGGGGGCCATCCGGATTTCGGCAGGCAAGCAGTTCCAAAGGGTTGGCGCACCCACCGAGAATGCTCTCCCCCTGGGGGCCACCAGCCGGCATTCTCTGACCGGTGGCACCCTGAGGAGGCCCTCTCTGTGGCAGCGCACAGGACGGAGGGGTGTTGAGGCTGGCAGTAGGTGCTCCCGCAGGTAATCCGGACCCATGCCATGTAGGGCTTTGTATGTCATCACTAGCACCTTGAATTTCACTCGGAAGGCAACTGGAAGCCAGTGCAGCTCACGGAGGAGAGGTGTAATATGGGAGTATCGGGAAGCCCCCAAGAGTGTTCGTGCAGCTGCACTCTGTACCAGCTGAAGCTTCCGAGTGGCTCTCAAGGGCAGCCCCATGTAAAGAGCGTTGCAGTAGTCAAGGCGAGAGGTCACAAGTGCATGGGTGACTGTACACAAGGCATCCAGGTCCAGGTAGGGTCGTAGCTGGCGCACCAGGCGAACCCGAGTGAAGGCCCCCCTGGTCACAGCTCCTATGTGATCTTCTAAGGAGAGTTGTGAATCTAGGAGGACACCCAGGTTGCGGGCCCTATCAACGGGGGGCAATAACTCACCCCCTACATTAAGGGATGGAATACTCTGAGTATCCTGGCATGCCGGTATGTATAGCCATTCAGTCTTGTCCGGGTTGAGTTGAAGCCTGTTCCTCCCCATCCATTCCCGGACCGCTTCCAGGCAACGGGACATCACGTCGAGGGCATCACTGATGTGGTTTGGAGTCGAGATGAAAAGCTGGGTGTCATCAGCGTACTGATGGTATCCTACTCCAAAACCACGAATGATCTCACCCAGCGGTTTCATGTAGATGTTGAACAGGAGAGGCGAGAGGACCGACCCCTGAGGAACTCCACAAATGAGAGACCTCGGGGTCGACCTCTGTCCCCCTGCCAACACCGACTGCGAGCGTCCCAGGAGAAAGGAGGAGAACCACCGAAGAACCGTGCCTCCCACTCCCAGTCCCCTGAGGCGCCGCAGCAAGATACCATGGTCGATGGTATCGAAAGCCGCCGAGAGGTCTAATAAGACTATGACAGAGGAATGTCCCCTGTCCCGGGCCCTCCAGAGATCATTCATCTGAGCGACCAATGCCGTCTCCGTGCTGTAGCCCGGCCTGAAACCCGATTGGCACGGGTCTAGATAATCTGCTTCATCCAGGACTTGAGGAAGCTGATGCGCCACCACACTCTCAACAACCTCTCAATTCTTCTTATAAATTTCTACTGAAAATTCAATTGACACTTCATAAAGAAGTCTTCCAAGACAGATACTTTTGAAAATGTATTACAAATCAAACAAAAACACAAACTTGGCATTCTAGTTACAGAATATTGAGTAGTCAATTACTTCTGATCTTTGTGAACCAATGAACATTTCATCAGGCTTACTCATCAGTAACTACTTTTTTGAGTTCCTCTAAGTTCAACTTTGTGATATCACTGAATATATCTAGCCATTTTGTCTTCTGCAAGTCTTTTTCCTATTGTCTTCAATTCTTCTAAGCATCAGGAGCATCTCTAAAGGCTTGCTTCAGCATCATTTGTCATCAATAGTGCTTCTAGTGAGTTATTCTGATTTTAGTGTATCCAGTAATGATTGGTTTGTTCTTCTTACTATGGAAATTGTTCTGTTTTCTTCAGCATCACAGTTCAAAGGCATTGATTTTTCTTCATTTAGCTTTTTGCAGACATACAGTATGTTATAACCAAGACCATGTAGTTAATAGTAATAATAATCTTGTTGGCATTATGATCTTCAATATTTTGTCTTGATTTGTCAGTCTTTATCCCAAGTAACAGTATCTTTGTTTCATGGTTAAAGTCATAATCTCCATAGATTTTTGAGTATTAGTTTTACCACAGTACCTCTTCACTAATTTGCATGGGATTGGCACTAGTAGTTGTTATAACATTGGCTTTCAAAAATTAATATCATTACAGAGCATAACAGCACTTTTGCACATCCATCTTTCACCTTCTATAAGATTCTTTAAGTCTTCCTCACAGCCACCCAAATAATATCAACAATATATCTTAGTACTATTTCCAGTAATTTTAATTTCAATTTTCGATTTTCTCCTCCAGTTTTGCCGGTATGTTCTGCATATAAGCTAAATAGATATGATGACACTGTGTATCTTTGACATGTTTCTTTTCTAATTTTGAACCACTGAGTCTCTCCATATTCTGTTCTGTTTGGTGAGAATATGAATTGTTCAGTATGCAGATGAGTAACAGTATGCATCCTTGTCTTAAAATGCAATCTACAATTTTTGTTGTCTAAACACTCCAATTTTTAGTATAATCGATGAAGCAAAAAGAAGTATGTTTTGGAATTCTCTTGTCTTTTCCATTACCCATAGGATGGTCTGCAATGTGATTCTAGGTGATCTGCACCTTTTGAATCCAGCTTATACCTCCAGTAGTTCTTGATATATTGGTGAAATCTGGACTCTAAAACTTTAAGCATGAGATAAATGCAATTATTCAAAAGTTTAAGCATTCTATTTTTGGTAGTGGACTATTTTAATTTCCTAGCCCTTTGACCACTTCTGTGTTTTCCATTCTTTACAAACTGCAAGCAGCATTTCAAGAGCAATATCAAGAGTTGCCCAAAGTCATTGACTCAGATGGACAGCCAAAGAAATTGATTGAATGAGTGAATGAATGAATGAATGAAATCTTGTTGTACTGGAATTCTATAAACTCTTGCAACTTACTGAATACCAATATTTTCCGGGGCTCACTTAATTTCAAATTAAGCTGCCCAGAGTCACTTGTATAGTGACATGGGCAATGTATAAATCTAATAAATAAATATATGTTCTAAAATATCTGGTTCTAGCTTGGACCTGATACTGCAATAGAGGACCAGGAAATAAACAGTTAAAACATTAATTGGTTAGTGTCAACGACACAACGAACATGAATTTGGACAAACTTTGGAAGACAATGAAGGAAGAAGAACCTGCAGTGCTACGGGCCATGGGGTCGCAAAGAGTCGGACATGACTTAGCACATGAACAATAACATAAAACATAAATAAAGACAAGCAAACAGAAGTTTCAATGCTTTATTTGGGAAGAGGATGGTTAGTCCTTCAGTCTCATATTCTGGGGGGAAAAGAGTTCATACTCTTCTTGAATCTGCTTAATTCATTCAGTAAGAAATGAACGCGAGTTTTGGCATGTGATCATATTTTGGGTATTGGCTCACCTTTACGGCTATTTACAGTGTCCTGCAGTTACATGATGGCAATTTTTTACTTTTTTGCCAGTTTCTGGCACCTACTTCCAGTTTCTGGCAAAAAAGGCCCATTGAGTATAACAGATTTGTTTAACAACTGTCACTTTTGCTTAACAATTGCCAGGAGAAAAAAAAGCCAAAAAATTGGATCCAGTCATGTGATGCCTCAACTTATGACGGCAATTCTAGGCTCAATTATGGTCACAAATCAAGCACTACTTATGTTTTCTTTTGATACCATAAATGAGCATAGAACCGTTGTACATCACTTTCACCTGCAGTTAGATCACAGACCTAAATCACTGTAATATCCAAAGTATTAAACATAATTCTCTCATTGACTCTAACACTTGTTTATTAATCATGACATTTATTGTTGCTTCCACAATTTTAATATCCACAGTAGATGCTCTTCTGTTTTGAAGTGACCCATTGGAGTTAACCGATTTCTAGAACTTCAGCATTCAGTCCTAGCATTTTCGCTCTGATATGGTTCTGACTTTCCTTGTATCAATAGCAAATATATATTTTCAGCAGCATATTTCCTTTTGCCTTTGGACAAAGCAACCCAATCACATCAGCCCCACACATAAACACACACAGTGCCACTTATCACAGTCCTATGCTCTTCCATAGCAGATTTGTTGGATACCTTCTCATTAATGGGACTTGTATTCCAGAATCCTACAGACATTGTCCAGGATGTGAGTATCTATTTGGTTTTTCTTGGAAGAATATTGGAGAAGATTGTAATTTAATTTTTAGTTCACACCAAGAACACATAAACTAATAAAATGACACAAGGGAATTATCAACATGAAACTCTATGTAGAAATAGGTATGACTGCCACACAACTTTTTCAAAATCTTGCCAAATCAAGGGAATTAAAGAGGACTTGGCATAACAATTACAGGTAGTCCTTGACTTACAACCATTCATTTATTGAGTGCTTAAAGTTACAACAGCATAGACTTATGACCATTTTTCACACTTAGACCATTGCAGCATTCCCACAGTCGCGTGATCAAAGTTCCGTACTTGGAAATTAGCATGTATTTATGATGGTTTCAGTGTCCTGAGGTCATTCGATCATCCTTTGTGACCTTCTGACAAACCAAGTTAATAGGAAAGCAATTAGTGTTACTAACTTAACAACTGCAGCAATTCACTTAAAAACTGGGAAGAAAGGTTGCAAATTGGGGCAAAACTCACTTATCAACTATCTTGCTTAGCAACAGAAAAATTTGGATCAATTATAGTTGCAAGTCTAGGACTACCTGTACATCCATAAAAGAAAAAGCTGAAAGTGACAGGCACATGGAAACTGAGGAGACGAAAAATACCAGCACCAAATGAAAAAGAATTCAACTGGACCTATTCCCAAAGGCTGCCCTCATTTTGCAACAGAGACTCAGTGACCAACGCTGACAAAACATCTATTGGAATTATGCCCATGGCTCTGACTTCATTTTTCCCCCTAACAAATCTATCCCTTAGCAACTTGGTGGCTAATTCAAAGCAGTACAATAAAGAAATTTCAAATAGAAGCAGCTGTCCCTATAAACACTCCCACAATGGATAGCAGAGAAGTCTTCATAGAGTCCACATGGTTAGGAACTAGAATGAAAAATAGGTATAAGAAAAAGTGGTGGTGGTGGGGGTGGACATACTGATTCCCTAGACTAGAAAATACTGTGGGGAACAATTGACACAAAAGGATACTTTCCAGGGACATTTTTTTTCCTGCATAATACTTGCTCTCCTTTTCCAAGGACAATAGGGCAGCTTGCCAGTCTACAGGGCTGTCCACTGCATATTAACAAGATTCACCACAGCCAATTCATTATAAATCCAAAGAGGTCTTGTGCCACTTTTTCAATTCCAGAAACTTGAGCAAAGTGCATTAAAAAGGGAGAGAAACACTGTGTTGGTTTAAGCAGTCAAAATGTCAAAACAGTTAACATCTAGAATATCATTACTAATATGACCTCACCAGAGAATTTCTGATACAATCAGTCCATATATTGGATATATTATTTTTAAGAGATGTTCAGAATATTTTGAAGTGTTTTCATGTAAATTACTGTACTTCCCTCAGCAATACACTTTTGCAAAGTTTGTTGGCTAAATACTCCTATTTTGAGAACAAGAAATAGAAGGGATGGCCTCTTTTGAACCAAAGCTACAGATACACATGGTGGTTTTGGAGTTGGGTATCATCAATATGCTGATGATACCCAGCTTTTTATTTCGACCCCAAACCACCCCAGTGATGCCCTCGACGTGATGTCCCGCTGCCTGGAGGCGGTCCGGGTCTGGATGGGGAGGAACAGGCTTCGACTCAACCCTGACAAGATTGAGTGGCTGTTCGTGCCAGCATCCCGGGAAATTCCGATTATCCCATCTTTGGCCATGGGGTATGAGCTATTACCCCCCGTAGATAGGGCGGGCAACTTGGGGGTCCTTCTAGATTCACAGCTCTCTTTAGAAGAGCATATCGGAGCTGTGACTAGGGGGGCCTTTGCCCAGGTTCGCCTGGTGCGCCAGTTGCGACCCTATCTAGACCGGGATGCCTTGCGTACAGTCACTCATGCGCTCGTGACTTCTCGTCTAGACTACTGTAATGCTCTCTACATGGGGCTGCCCTTGAAGTCCACTCGGAGGCTCCAACTGGTGCAGAATGCAGCCGCGCAAGTTGTGCTGGGGGTTTCCCAATACTCCCATGCTACACCTTTGCTCCGCGAGCTGCATTGGCTACCGGTTGCCCTCCGGGTGAGATTCAAGGTGTTAGTAATGACTTACAAAGCCCTACATGGCATGGGTCCGGATTACCTGTGGCCGGCGTCAACTTCCCTCCGTCCAGTGCGCTCCCACAGAGAGGGCCTCCTCAGGGTGCAATCAAAGAATGTCGATTGGTGGCCCCCAGGGGGAGAGCGTTCTCTGTGGGCGCGCCAGACCTATGGAACCACTTGCCGGTTGAGCTCCGGACGGCCCCCGACCTTCGCTCCTTCCGGCGCAATCTAAAAACGTATCTATTTGCGCAGTCTGACCTGGTCTGATGGGTTAGGGTTGGGGTTTTAAATACGTTTTAATTATTGTTTTAACCTTGGGCATTTATTTAATCGCTTTTAACTTTTGTATCCTGTTTTGTATTTATTGCCCTGTACACCGCCCTGAGTCCTTTGGGAGAAGGGCGGTATAAAAATATAAGAAATAAATAAATAAATAAATAAAAACTGTCTATACTCCTTCTACTTTCTCTTTTAAAAAGCAGCACATACTAACAGACAGATAAGAGAATAACAGAATAACAGAGTTGGGAGGGACCTTAGAGGTCTTCTAGCCCAACTCTCTGCTCAGGCAGGAAGCCCCATGCCATTTCAGACAAATGTTGTCCAATCTCTTCTTAAAAACCACCAGTGTTGGAGCATTCACAGCTTCTGGAGGCAGGTTGTTCCACTGATTAATTGTTCTAACTGTCAGGAAATTTCTCCTTAGTTCTAGGTTGCTTCTCTCCTTGATTAGTTTCCATCCATTGCTTCTTGTCCTGCTCTCAGGTGCTTTGGAGAATAGCTTGACTCCCTCTTCTTTGTGGCAGCCCCTGAGATATTAGAATATTGCTCTCATTCACCCTCTATGACGATGAAGGATTGGTTCTAATCAGGATAAATTGCATAGGGGAAATAGTTCATTTTTAAAATTAAATGTTAGATTTCTTTCCCACATTTCATCTGCAAGGACAAGGTGAAATACAGTAAATAGCACTCTCTTTTCCAATTTTTCTTCACAGCAGCCTGTGTATTAGGATTAGCACCAATTCACTCTCTTGAGTTTCCATTGCTGAAGGTGATTTGAATTGAAATTTCCCAGCCTCAAGCATCCCACCACGCTGACAGTCCATTTCAATGGAACTAAGGAAAGTTTTTGCCCACAGTTAATAGGAGCTGCAAAGGGGGAAGAAGGATTTTGCCAGGGCCACAACAGGGGAGAAAAGTAAAACAAAACAAAACAAAAAACCCACCCCTTTCTCAGCAAGGCAAGTAGGGAAGGAAAGGAACTCTCCTCTTTTTTCCTATCTCCTATCATATAAAAATTGGAAGTAATAGAGAATAAAAAAGAACTATATTTAAATATTTTTAATTAATATTTTTGCACTACTCTACCCCGAAAGCTCAGAGATTTATATAGGAGGAAAATGAATTAGAACAGCATATACGTGTGCAGCATTTTATAATAAAATACATTTTATGTTATGTAAAGAATAATCTGATTTTTAAAAAAATATGTAATATTGCTTATTTTTTGTAAGGTCATCTAACAATAAAACTAAGTCTGGAAAGCATCCTGCACTGAACAGAGGACTAGACTAGATGAGCTCTGAGATGTTTTTCAATTCTATGATTCTGCAATGATGCAGCTGGAAGGAATTAAGATGGCTATAGAATTTCAGGATAAAACAACTAGTAAACAGCCTCTGGATTCCAAAAAAACCATTTATGTACAACTCAGAAATGTACAACACAATCCCTCTGTGAGGGAGATGAGCGGGTTCTAATTTGGTAAACAAACTTTTTTTTTTCCAAAGGCCATACTTCCTTAGACATAATCTGTTGGGGATTGTAGTGCACATAGGACTGATGCAAACAACAGGTGCAGACAGAGCCAAACATGGTTGGAAATGCCTGTTTTTCGTTACCTTCTTCTATCGCTTCTAAACAGCAGATTTCAGGGAAGAGAGAAATAGCTTTCAGAAGCTTCAAACCAATCTTTTACGGAAGCCATCGGAAGTTAGGCAGAGGCTTACAAGAGCGTTTTGGGCCACAAGCTGCCCAATTTAAGCAGCTAAAGAGGATAGAGTATCCTTCAATCCTTTTTACACAGGAGGGCATTTCCTATGCCACCTTTATCCCTAACTTATGAAAAAGGAACTATTTCTTTTTAACAGAAAAGTCAAAAATCCTCATCAGCACTCCTGTTTGAGAATATTCTTTCACTGCTGGGGAAAGGAGGTACAACGTCATGTTGAAGATTTCCAGCACCACATAAAAGAACTAAATAAAAACTGCACCGTGAATGCAGTAATTGACAGATCAGTAAGAAATGGTCGTTCTCCTGGCAGAGGCTGGATTCCTTCTTCTAACTTTTTACATTTTACCAGCATCTTGCTCTCACTTATGGGGTCCAAGACAAACAAGGCCTTGTTATCAATGTTGGCTCTGAAGTTGCTTTTGCTCTCTTGACTTTCTTTTCAACGTTCGCCCTTACTTGTGCCTTTGGGCCTTTATCCACCGTTCTTTCCATACCTGTTTTTAAAAGCCAAGCTTTCTTTTCTGCTCTGAAAAACTTTCCTTGGCTATACTTGCCCTAAAAACAAATGAGTATCCCAGGATTGATCTATCCAGAAGTCAGTGCAAAGCAGTCAACAGTGATTTGATCAATAGAAAGGTCATGGCAAGGAGATAAGGCCCTGCCTTACCCTACCCTACCCTTATACATGCTTTGAAAATACAGGGAAGTATTTTGTTTTATTTTAAATAAAAGGTGGTATCCAGATAGTACTCTACTGTATAACTGTTAGGCTTATTTATCTCAAATCAACAGGTAGCTGTTGCTTCTGGTTTAGTGTGTTATTCAATCTCATGCACTTAGCTTGTGAACGTTGACTCTAAAAGTTTAGCATGCAGCACGAACATAGTAAGTTTCAGATTAATGAACAAATTATGAATAAGCAAACCACACCATGTACTAATATAATGAAATTTATGCATGACCATGGTAAATTAGGGGAAAAGAGGCAGTCTAGGAAACATTCTGTCACGAGAGGCAAGAGCCTGCAGTCACTTCACAGTAAGAGAAAGAAATTTAGGAAAGACTCAATCTAATGGTTCAAACAGTAAAAAGTGGAGACAGGAAGTTTATGCCTTCGGACTTGCGAGGTTCTGTTAACGTGGCTTGACGTGGCTTTCGTTGGACACTAATGTATGCTTGCTTTTTATGTAGATATCACCCCTCCTAAGTAAACTACATAGGAAAGAGGACAATATGATCTAATTCTACTTTCTTGTAAGGCTATATTAACAGAACCTTGCAAGCTACTGCTCTGCCTTTGTTGCCTTCCTTACCACTTCCCAGTACCAGCAGCCATGCTGGCTGGGAATTCTAATCTTCAAACATACCTGGAGGAAGCAAGTTGGGGAAGACTGCCCTAGAATTACTCTAAGATTTCAGTGCTTTCTTTACTTGCTTGTGCTATTTTCGGCAGTCAGCCAAACAAATAAAGTCGTAAGAATATATATTCCAATATTAATTGAAAAATTATTCCAAACCTTTTCAAACACTGGCTGCTCTTTATCAGCAGGATCAATTTCATGCACTAACAAGTTATAAGGCCAGATTTTTGCTGCCACATGTCCCCTTCTAAAGTTATCATTCATTATCTTCAAAAAAGCACTAAAATTCAAAGCATTCTGAAATTACCATTGTGCTAAATACACCTTTAATGACTCAGTGTACAGTTACAGCTATTATTTTCCTTGAATCATTTTTATTTTGGAAAAAGAAATGTGTCTTTTTACACTAGATTATGAAATGGAAGAGGCCTGCTGAATTTTGTTGCACATAGTGGTTAATGAGATGCCTTAAATAAATTCACTGTGATGAAGATTGGAAGTCATTCGTTATATTTTTCTTTATTATATTCTTACTCTTCTCTTTCTTTCTTACCTGCATTTTTACTCCTTCTATTATTTCTTTAAACTTTATTTTTAGAATTAGATTTTACTATTATAATCAAAATTATAATATATACATTCGCCATCTGTTGTGTGTCAAAGCCACAGTCACAGATGAAACCCAGAACATGCAGGACTACATCAATAAGATGGCACCCAAAGATGAGCTGCTGAGAGAATGCCTGAGGCAGCAGCAGATGTGGGAGGAAGATCAAGAAGAAGAAGTGCCATGTCAAGACAAGATGGAATGTACCATCGACAGATAGCTGAGGTGGCAGACATTGGGAAATCCTACCAGTGGCTGGAAAAGGCTGGACTAAAAAGACAGGACCAGATCCACAGAAGCAATGGTTCATAGGATTCAAGGTGCAGGCTATGCAGACAAGCCTCAGAGATAGTTCAACATATAGTAGCAGGGTGTGAGATGCAGGTTGGAACAGCATACACTGAACGGCATAATCAAGTAGCTGGTATTGTGTACAGGAATATCTGTACAGAATATGGGCTAGACCTTCCTAAATCTAGATGAAAGATCCCACAAATGATAATGAAAAATAAGAAAGCTAAGATCCAGCAAAACAAGTAAGCATTGGCCAATCAACCAGACTAGGACCAAAAGACAGTGGTAGTTATAGATGTAGTGATGCCAAGTAACAGTATGAGAAACTGAAGGAAAAACTGGAGAGAATGTAGAAAATAAAGGCCGATGTCAACGCTGCTAACATCGAATGTTCTTGCCTTGACATTGGCCTTTGTTCCAACAGCCAAAGTGGTTCTAGTGTTCTGAAGTGTGCCATAGTTCATATAGACCGAATACCTCCATTTCTGCTTCAATCATTGCTTTAAAGTGAGATCATGCTAGCAAGATTACGTCTGATAACCCCAACTTTAGCTATGAAATATTATAGATTTCATAAAATAACAACTGTAAAAAAGTCCTGGAGGACAGATCTAAAAACTTTAAATATTCTACACCAGAAACAATTAACCTCTACTTGCAGAAAACAATGGGTGCAACTCCTATCTGAATAGCTGTGTCTATATGATCTAGATATAATAAGTTAAATATTGAGCCAGTTTTATATTCATTTTTTTTCTTTTATAATTTTCTTAAAGTTCCAGTTTAAAGCTTATCAGTTATACAGAATGTTCATAACTGCTTAATATATGTTTAGAGATCATGCAGTAAAACTTTACTTCTAGAACCAGCATTAAAATATTAAAACAGCATTAAAACAATGCCATTTTTGCTGGCTATTTGAAAACTGGACTCATTCTTTGCTTTAATTAAAAACAACAACCAATCCAATATACAGCCATGCTGTCCATACAAGCCACATTGTTGCTCAAGAAGCAAAGTAGGCAGCTAAGATAGAAGTTTTAATTTAGGGAAAGGTAGGTTAGAACCTTATCAAGACAAACTCATAAGAAAATGAATAGTTGTCATTTTCCCTCTCTCTCAATCAATTTCCCATCCTTATCAGAGGCTGAGTTTGTATAACACGTGATATCATGTGTCCTTTAGTGTCTTGTGCAAACTGAGGCAATGTGGTTAATTTAATGTTCAGAATGTAATATAAACTGAAAAAAATGATACAAACAATCTACAATTACCTTAACCATAGGTAAATATGCTGTGGAATTATTGCCAAATTCTCTCAATTTTTATCTTAACAAATATGGTTTATCCTTAAATAAGAAAATAAAATTGCAGTAGTCACAAAATAAACCTAGAAAATAAAAAAAGACATTAATTCAATCCATTACCTCTTCTGAATTCTCTGTTGCATTACCTCCATCCTTTCCACTGCTGCTGCTAGCTTTTGTAGTGCTTTTAGTAGATTTTGGGGGCTCCTAGAAGAAAGGCAAAAGAAATGAAAGATACAAATGCAGAACCAACAAAGCATTTATTTAGATGCAGTGATGTACAAGACTGTCCTCAAGATAGGTACCACGCAACTGAAACATACTTTCCTATAAATAAAATTGCTATACCATATTGCACAAGCTCTTGCAAATTGAAATCTGTTTCCCAGCATAGGAGAAAGATCTGTCCAAAGCAAACCACTGTCGAAGCAGTTCCCCAGAATGATTTATTCTTCTCCTTTTAGAATGGTCACCCAATTTTGTTAAGCCCTGCCCTCTACCCCACCTGTAAAAACGCCTGTTTGACTGTAGTTTAGAATAAACTGTGGAGTCTTTGCTGGGCTCTGCTAAGACAAGTGAATTTAGCTGATATTTTCAGAGGGATAATTGTATTTTCCTAGAAAGCAAAAAATTAAGAGAGAGAAATTTGCGGCAGTTAAAAGATCAACACATTTATCAAGTTTGTCACCTCTAAATCTCACAAGGTAAATAACAGATGCAAATTCTGAAGTAAACTACAATCTACAAAAATTTAGTCCATAATAAATCTGTTAGACGTATTGCCAGAAGAGATGTGATAGGTTTGGCTGCCAAACAGAGCAATGCAATGAAAATAGCAATAGTATAAACTGAACATATATAACACAAGAATTGCTACTACTGGTTGCTGTGGATATAGAGAAACTAGAATAGACACACTTCTACTTTTATGACAAGAAAAAAGCAAAGTATAACTACCATCATTCCAAGCAAAGGTAAAAAAGTTTCCAGCTGCCCTCTAAGTACTTTAAACACATCATCAGATGTACACCACTATTTTTAAAAAAATGATTTTTAAAAAATGGCAACAGCACAATTCTATTAAGTATTTTAAAGATAACGTTACTGTATTTTGTTCAAAAATTCAGAATATTGTGTTTCACATTGCAGACTACAACATACCCTACTGGTGGGTTAAACTGCAAGTATGTCATTCAGGCACTATGAACTATGTCTTTTTTCCTTAGTTACAATTTAAACGTCCAGTATTCTTCTTCTATAGTAGGATGCACCCATCTTATGTTAGGACTGTACAAAAGCGTACAAAGTTTAGAACCATATTTAAAAGATGAAAAATATAAGATGCAGGAGAAAGAAAACTCTAGGACACACACAATACACTAGCAGATGAAACCTACAGAGGTCTTCTCAGACATAAGCCTTGCTTGAGCATAGTTGTAAAAATGTGTAAAGACTAAAAGTAAATGTGTCAAGACTGAATACATGCAAAATGTATTGAGCTCGAAATACCTGTTTGAAGTTTGAAACAAGCTTTTCCAATCCTACCAGAACTATTCCAACCTACTTTGAAGTTAAAATGGCCATTCAGCACTCAAAGCACTTTAAATGATATCAGATAAGTTTGAATTTAAAATGTTTTACATACAAAGTCAAAGAAAGGTATATCGTAGGTTGAAGCAAGCAATTTTTTGCCAGCTCAAACTCTTGATGCCTGTAACTTAAAATAGTCTCTTCTACACTGCTAAGATGCAGTTTTCCAGGTTTTAAACACCTCTCTTTCCAAGCTAGAATACAAAAACACAGCTGACCTCTAAATAATACAAAGACATATTTGTTGCTATCTAGGACACACTGAGGTTTTTACAACCTAGACAGCACTATTGTTAGATCTAGACAGAGCTATTGTACTTAGACATGAACCTGAAATCTGCAAGGAAAGCATGACCATTTTCCATTACTGGACATGCCATATTTCTCAATCTTAGACTCAGCATGTCTATGTACTGTACAAGAGTTATCTTTTTTCTGAAATTGATCCATGTATTTATATCATGTACTGCATATGCATTCATGAACTTCACATATATATTAACTTACATTCCACTAAAACGTGAATTATTGGTGTGCCCTTTTTATTATTTGATCAGATCTGTGCTTATACTCTGAGTTTTCCTGGTGTACTTTTTGTAGATTTCTGCAACCTAGAGAAGCAAAGCCTACCATCTGTTTGTAGCTATACACAACTGTATAAGTAATGTCAATGACATGATTTTGTAGACGTGCCTATTTAAAAACTACAGGTACTCCTCAACTTACAACCATTTAACAGCCATTCAACATTACAACAGCGCTGGAAAAAGTGAGTTACATTTATGATGGTTGCAGCATCTGGGATCACATGATCATTATCTGCAACCTTCTCAAGGGGTTTCCAACAAGCAAAGTTAGGAGGGAAGACAAATTCACTTAAAGACCACAGCAAAAAAGGTTGTAAAATCAGGTGTGACTCACTAAACAACCACATTGTTTTGTGATGGAAATTCAAGTCCTAACTGTGGTCATACCTTAAGGTCCACTTGTACTGTGCCCCACTATCCTCAGTATTATACAATATATTTTGCATCTGCACATATGGCGTAGAAAATCTGTTCAAAGTGCTCCTTTCTCAAACACACAAACTTAGGAATGGATATACATGTCCACACACTTCTAACTTTTTGTATACTGATCAAGTACATGCACCATTGGAGAATTATGTCAGCCTGCACATGCACAGGCCTTGAATTTGCTTAACCTCCAACTGCTTACTTAGCAATGTTTTTGGAACAAATGCAGAGTTTTGTCTATATTTAGGTATTGCACAATATAGTAAGAATGGCAACAATGGATCCAATGTATTCTACAACTTTGTAAGTAAGCGTAATGCTGGATAAGAGGGCAGACTCTCTTTAAGCCTATCTACAGTATCTTCCCTACAGATGTATGGAAGGCCTATGTCATAGTGTCCATCTGCATACAAAAATCTGCATGGATGTGGAAGACTAGTGGATACACGTCTAACAAAGAACAGTGCTTTGCAACTACCTGCATATTAAAATCTGAACTACCAAAGTGGGACGTGTTCATTTTTACTCTTGTAGCATGATCTACACAGAGACAATCTCTACTAAATCCTCTCTCCTGTTTCTGCAACCAACCTCCTTCTCTCTTCCCCACCTCCGCAATTGTCTATGCATCGTGCAGTTCACCCCTCCCCTTCGCCCCGCTTTTGGAGCTTGCATATTCTGAATCTTGAGCTGTAATCATACGAGTACTGGCATTTTCCATCCTGCGATGCAGGCACATCCGTTGACTTTTTATTTATGACCAGGCCAGCGAAACGCACAACTTCCAATTCGCTTTTCTTCTGCGGAGATCCCCATACGAGAGTGCACGAAAAATGACGGCGGCTGTAAAGCCGGCTTTCCCTCTAAACCTCTCGCACTACAACCCCACCACCAAAGAAAGGCCTTTGCCGGAGGTAACCTAAACTGCATTGTCTGCACCGTGAGTGTCAGTAGCAGCGACGTTTGCATGTGGCAAACCTAAGTCTGCTTGCACGCGGGGGTGCCTCGATCGCTTCCTGGAACTGTTGCACGACACGGATCCCGCGTCGCCCGAAAGGGCTATGACTCTTGCAAATAAAAAGTGCTGCAGCAGCCCCTGTACCCGCCCTGCCAGCCTGCGGCTTCAGCCCCTGACGCGCGGGTGGGGAGGTTCCTCTCCCGGCGGAGGCCCCGAGCTCGGTCGTTGCCAGGCCCGGGCATGTTTTTGCACTACATTTTGGTCTGCCTAAACAGAGAATTTTCCCGGCATACCCGCTTGCTCCCCTCACCTTCTCTTTTTTCAGCTTGTAGGGCATCCCGGATCTTAAAGAACTACGAGCTGACCCGCTCGGCCTCTCCCGCCGGCTCGGCCTCCTCTCTCGGTTGTCCTCACTGTCGCCGCCTCCCTCTGCGCAGGAGTGGCAGAGCGTCCCGATTGGGCCTGCTGCCCCAAAACTGCCCGACAACTGTTTCGTCGCTTTTATCTCACTGGCCAGAGGCGATCACTTCGAATTTTCTAATTGGGTGCGTATCTCAGCGGTTTTTTGAAGGACAGGAAAGAGGCGGGAGTGAATGGGAGAGGTTGGCCAGTTTGCAAAAGCAATTGTGATTGGGGGGTCGCACAAAATGCTCGGCGGCTTTGGGCTGTGTCGGGATTGGCAGAATATACATCTGGGTCGCCATTCCTGCTTTAAAGAAATTGGAAGGGGCGCGTGAAATGTGTACGGGAATCGTTTGTGAAATATGGGACTATCGGTACAATGTAACGCAGGTTTTCTGTGTCATTGTCAAGGAGAAACAGCCCAATAGAGAAAATTTCACGGAGAAATTTGTCAGGAAGCTACTCGGAAGAATGACAACTGCATTGCAGTTAATTTTGCTTGCATTTTTTAAAAAAAATGATGTTAATATATGTTCTTAGTTATCTCGCGACTCCTGGTGTTTTGATATTACTGATTTGTTGACACTATGACATAATTTCCTACAAACATGAAAACAAAAGTATCCTAAAGCTATTCTTTGATACAATGCTAATTGAAAATTATATTATGGAGACTAAAATTAGAGTGAAGTAAGTTTAAATTTCGTGGAAATTTATAAGAAATTAACTAGTTTGTATCATACCCAATGAAAAAAAAAAATTCACTTTTTTTAGTGTAGGGTTCAATAAACGTCATCCAGGCTGAATTTACACAGTTTGGTTTGTATTAGACTTTGGTTTTCATTGGGCTGAAAATGAAAACAAGGCTGAAATTTGAAGCATCCTTGGTGGCATTATGGATCTCATACTCATTGAAGAAAAGACAATATAAAATTAAATAGAATTTGGCTGTTATGGAAAAAGTATATCTATACTTGAAAGAATTATTCACACATCATGAAAAATGTGTTGTATCAAGTGTTATTATTTACTGAATAAAGTTGTGTGATAAAACGTGTTAAGTAAACAGAACCAAATCATAAATGTTCCAGCGAATACAATTTTACCAAGCTAGTCAGTGACTTTTTCATCAACACGATTAGGTCAGTTAAATATCTTGTCTTTAGATGGGCTGTATAGAAATTATAGTGAAAAATAATAGATTGAAATATTAAAAACAGTTTGAGAAGAAACATGGTAAAGATTTATAAATATTACAATCTTGGAAAGCTATTTTCCCTTTCTTCTAAAATGAGTGTATATGCAGTTTATGATGTTACCTATACTGAGTTCACCTGAATTTATTTCAAACTAAAAAGTAAAAATACACTGGATTAACAGTGTTGTTGTTAGTTGCGAAGTCGTGTCTGACCCATCGTGACCCCATACACAACGTTCCTCTAGGGCCTAGCCCTTCTTGTCCTCCAGCATCTTCTCACGCTTACTGCTTCAGTAACTCCATCCAGCCACCTCATTCTCTGTCATCCCCTTCTTCTATTGCCCTCAATCTTTCCCAGCATTAGACTCTTCTCCAGTGAATCCTTCCTTCTCATTATGTGGCCAAAGTATTTGAGTTTCAACTTCAGGATCTGGCCTTCTAAGGAGCAGTCAGGGTTGATCTCGTCTAGGACTGACCGGTTTGAACACCTTGTAGTCCAAGGGACTTGCAGTAGTCTTCTCCAGCACCATAGTTCAAAGGCCTCAATTTTTTGGCGCTCAGCCTTTCTTAAGGTCCAACTTTCACAGCCATACATTGCAACTGGGAAAACCATGGCCTTGACTATATGCACTTTTGTTGGCAGGGTGATGTCTCTGCTTTTTAGTATGCTGTCTAGATTTGCCATAGCTTTCCTCCCCAGGAGCAAGCGTCTTAATTTCTTGGCTGCAGTCCCCATCTGCGGTGATCTTGGAGCCCAGGAAAATAAAATCTGTCACTGGGATTAACAATGTATGTAATAAATAGTGCATTTTATAATATTTAATAGAATATACTCCCCAAAACATAAGTATACAATGCCAGTTTAAAAGGATTCATAGCAATAGCTATTTGACTAGATAAACCCACAAAAATGTTATGATCATCAACAGGAAACTACAGACCTATCAGCCTGACCTCAATACCTGGGAAGATTCTGGAAAAGATAATCAAACAACAAATCAGCGAACACCTTGATGCGAACAAAGTTATCACTAAAAGCCAACATGGGTTTGTCAAAAACAGATCATGCCAGACAAATCTTATTGCATTCTTTTATTATTATTATTATTATTATTTATTTTAATTCCATTTATATCCCGCCCTTCTCCGAAGACTCGGGGCGGCTTACAAGCTTAGCAGTAGCCTTCATTCTTCATTGACCAAGTGACAAAACTAGTGGACCAGAGGAATGCTGTATATATAATTTACTTGGACTTCAGTAAGGCATTTGATAAAGTAGATCACAATCTATTACTTGATAAGATAGAAAAATGTGGGTTAAGATAGCATCACCACCAGATGGATTCGTAGCTGGCTGACAGGCTGTCCTCAGCGTGTGGTCCTCAATGGAACTGCATCTACATGGAAGGAAGTGTGTAGTGGGGTGCCCCAGGGCTCTGTTCTGGGCCCAGTGCTCTTCAACATCTTCATCAACGATTTGGATGAGGGGATAGATGGGGAACTCATCAAATTTGCAGACGACACCAAGCTGGCAGGAATAGACAATACTCCAGAAGATTGGCTTAAGATACAGGAGGATCTGGACAGACTCGAACACTGGGCACTATGAAATGAAATTCAATTGTGACAAAAGTAAGGTTCTACATTTAGGCTGGAAAAATCAAATGCACAGGTATAGTATAGGTGGTACCTTGCTCAATAGTAGCAACTGTGTGAGAGATCTCGGAGTCCTAGTGGACAATCACTTCAATATCAGCCAGCAGTGTGCTGCAGCTGCCAAAAAAGCCAACACAGTGCTAGGCTGCATTAACAGAGGGATAGAATCAAGATCGCGTGAAGTACTAATAACACTTTACAATGCCTTGGTAAGGCCACACCTGGAATACTGCATCCAGTTTTGGTCACCACAATGTAAAAAAGATGTCGAGACTCTAGAAAGAGTACAGAGAAGAGCAACAAAGATGATTGGGGGACTGGAGGCTAAAACATATAGGGAACGGTTGCTGGAATTGGGTATGTGTAGTTTAATGAAGAGAAGGGTGAGGGGTGACATGATAGCAGTCTTCCAATATCTCAGGGGCTGCCCCAAAGAAGAAGGAGTCAAGCTATTCTCCAAAGCACCTGAAAGCAGGACAAGAAGCAATGGATGGAAACTAGTCAAGGAGAGAAGCAACCTAGAACTAAGGAGAAACTTCCTGACAGTTAGAACAATTAACCAGTGGAACAACCTGCCTCCAGAAGTGGTGAATGCTCCAACACTGGAAGTTTTTAAGAAGAGACTGGCCAGCCACTTGTCTGAAATGGTATAGGGTTTCCTGCCTGAGCAGGGGGTTGGACTAGATGACCTCCAATGTCCCTTCCAACTTCTTCTTCTTCTTCTTCTTCTTCTTCTTCTTCTTCTTCTTCTTCTTCTTCTTCTTCTTATTATTATTATTATTATTATTATTATTATTATTATTATTATTATTATTATTATTATTATTATTATTATTATAATATTCCTGTAGTATCATAACAAATATTGTACCCTTCCTGCACAGATTATGAACATCTCAAAGATACCAAGATGGATGTTGTAAGAATGGGCAGAAAGATCAGTCCTTGAGCAGTAGTTTTAAGCATATTTAGCAGAAATAAGTGGTTGAACAGAATGATTTATTTAAATAAGACTCTAAAACTGTACCAGCTGAGGGATTCTCAAATCCTTTCAGATTGAAGGGAGGAAAAAGAATGAAAGGTTTTTCTCTCTTGTTATCTAGGACTTTGATCCTGATATGTCACTGCAATTGAAAGTAGAATTTTATGTGCCATTAGTGACAGATTCTTAAGATTGTCTGCTACTGACTTTTTCTTCTTTTCCTCCAACTTGGCATAAGTATTATAGCCTTTTCTGCCAAGTTAAAATCACTGTCCTTGGGAAGCAAAATTGACAAATGTTGCTTCTTGCCAAGACTGAACATGATGTACAGAGTAGCAATAATAAATGGAGCAGAGAGTGGAATCAACCCAGTGTGCATAAACTAGCAAGCCATAGAATACCTAAATGGCTCTGGCTGAGGTCCACAGTTCTTTCAAGAACAATTGTGTATAAGTAGTCTTCATTCTTTGGATAGCAGTTCAGCATAATCTTTCAAATTCTGGTAAGAACTGATGGTAACTCTTTTGCTTTATTTCTTTTGGGGGAATTACACATTTGGAAAAGTAAGAAGAATACAGCATTGAAAGGTAAGACTGACACTGTGATGTGATGACATGTTAGATGAGCTAAAAATAAATTCTTAAATTGAGTCTGATTATCCATTCATGCCCAGAACATCCAAGCTGGAACATTATGCTGCTCCACTGTAACACACAAAGCTATAAAGAAAGTCTCAAGGTTCCAGGTTCATGACTTGGATTCACTAGCCACCTGGTACATTGCAGTGTTCTGTCAGAGATGCCATAGATTTCTGAGCATTGAGGACAAAGCTGAGGAAGAGAGAACCCTTTTGGAAGTGTCTTAGATGACCAGCCCTAGGATAAGACTCCCCACTTATTGTATATATATTCCTGTGATTTTACACATTACTTGACTACCAGGAAGCAATGGTGAAAATATCTGGCACTGAGGAGAACACCCTGCAAGCTGTATGGATTTGGGATGTTGGGGATACTTGTTTTTTTGTGCTCAATACTTCCTTTTCTTTGCAGTGAACCTACTACATGCATTTACCAAGCAATTAATCTGACTGAGGAGGCCCTTGCCAATGCACTCTTCCGTATGGATAGTGTTGATCCAATTGCCTACTGAAACTCCTTTAGCTAATGGATGATTTCCTAGCCAGAATGCAGATGGCCTGCAGCTACTGTACTTCAATAAGATTCATAGAAAGGATTGGCTAAGACTGATGGCTTGATTATTTTGATCTCTGAGCTATTATACATGAAACTAATAGAGGTGGTACTGTTTTAAGCATTCTGAATACGGTTTGGATCACATCTCTAAATATATGATTCTGATAACCAATCACCGTGGATGGTTTGTAACTGATCTCCTCTTACTCTTTACTTTAGTTGGGACCCAGTTCCTGAGCATTCAGGAATAATGGCTAATTTTCTGCCAGATCCCCAGAACTGTCCTTTGGAGGCTGATGAGAACACACATTTCTTTCAGGTGTTCAGTCCTTCAAGGGAAGCCAGATACTGGAACACTATGCTTATAGGATATACTGTAAAGAGAATTTTGAAAGCCTGAGAATTTGCCCGCTCTTACATCAGAGAATCAAGGCAGGGTTTTTTTCCCCCTCACCTGTTTTGTTTCCCAAAACTATGACAATCTTTACTTAACCATTTTTACATTTCTTCCTCAAGGTTATCTCCATATTCCTCAGTAGAGGTTGCCATGGGTACTGTATATTTTCCAGCTGTATCTTTCCCTGACACATCTTTCTCTACACTCAGGCAAGGTTAGCAGGTGACATCAGTGTTACGTTGGGAATCCTGATCAATCATTATCCTGAAGAACATAACCCTTGTGAGCGAGAAATGCAGTGAAATGTCAGATTTGCTTCGCTCTTAGAATACATAACACATTGATGGAATGTGAACAATTCCCAACTATCTTCACAGTCAGCATGCAAGGTTAACCCTTTGTTAATGAGTATTCCCATCTTTTAATGGAGTTATTCAGAGGTTACTGCTGAGACCACCAAAAATCAACTAATTATGAGAAGTATTAGTCCTTTGTATAACTAGAAGCTATTTGGGTACAAAGATTACAAACAGGAAAACCTAGACTTTCCAGGGAAAAATTTTTTTGGATGCCCCTTCTCATGAACCACACAGAAAGAGTAAATGATCGACCACAATGCATTATTATTACTAGTGCTATTGCTACTACAACTACCACCTTCTCCTAAGCAGCCATTTGGCATGAATACACTTCCTATTAGATCTTCTGTAAGATTATATACAACTTGAATGTTATGATTCAAAGTACAGCATGAGATAATGTCAAAGTAGGGCATGAAAAGGATGTATGCTCCAGAAGAAGGCTTTCAGTTAACAGGAAGTGTGCTGTGCCTTGGCCTCAGAAAAGTATGGTCCTGAATGTATAACAGATATTGGCCCTACAGATATTGCATGTTGCTACAGGCTTGATGGATGCAAGAAGGCATTCCAGAAAAGTACTAATTCTTAAGGATGTATAATTGGAGATAGTCATGAACTGCCAAATGTGCGTTTTGCTACTCTCCTAAGCTTGATGCTCTAGTCAAGGATGGCCAGGTGAACATGTGAAATTCTGGTGTTCTGGAATGAAAATAGTATCTGTGGCTACCTATATATAGTATGTGGGAGCAAGGGACCTCCAACAATTGTCACAGGACCTGGTACTAGAGTGAACATTTAAGCTTCACTGAGTGCCTTGTCTTCAGTGTCAAGCTACAATAACTTCTAACCAATGCAATCTACATTTTGCTTGTATAGATTTAGTATTTAGGATATGTGGGCATGGACTGCCAATGCTATGCTATGCTATTTAACACGTAACCCCGCTAATTCAGTTATGTGTTGAATAGAGCATCAATGTGTCCTGAGATGTACTGTATGAAACCTCTCACAGCAGAGCACAATGAAGAAAGAAAATTTAAAATATTCATTTTTTTTTAAAAAAGCAAGCAAGTACAGAATCTTGAAAATCGTGATGTTGTTGTTGTTGTTAGTTGCGAAGTCGTGTCCGACCCATCGCGACCCTATGGACAACGTTCCTCCAAGCCTTCCTGTCCTCTACCAATCGTGATAGGAGTCTCCAATCTAATTCAATAAGCAGGAGCCCTTTGTTTCGAATCTCTTTCCTTAACTTTTTGAAACCTGGACTGGGCTGCCATTTATGAGAATAGCTATTAATTAACTTCTCTCCTGTCTTTTGGTTGTCTACATCCAACTTTTTTCCTGTTACTTTCTCAGCTGTCCCACAGTCTCCTACAGGTTGCTAGCATGTGTCCTTATTATTCTACTCATCCTCCCATGTTCCCCCCTCCTCCTCTTCCCTCATGTAAGGTTTGAACCAAGCAGGAAAGTTACCTCCCTTGCTTCTTGTCAGTAAAGAAGCTTTGTATCTTCCAAGGTGTGGCTGTCCTTTTCTGTTTTGTTTTTCTGCCCAGATCAAAGGAAATGGCTGAAGAGAGCCTTGAATACCATCTGCAAGGGATGGGTTTAAGGGAGTGGGGGTTGGAATGAAGGAAAAATATATATACTGTGGGTAGGTACAGATGAGAGAGAAGAGGTGGGGTAACAAATGGAAGTGAAATAATAAAAAGGGTGCTATCAATTGGAAGAAAACAGGAAATGTGGACAGTGTGTGGATGTTACACATTTTGGTGTTTCTTAATGCTCAGAGTAATTTTATAGCTTCCCCCTCCCCACACTAGTGCAAGCCTGGCCAAAAAGGAAGGGATGATTTACATCTTCCTGAAGCTTTGTCAGTATTCCAAGGAACATAGGAGGGTAGAGGTGAGCAGGGCAGAAGGATGGGTTGGATTCTGGATTCTACAAACTGTAGCACTATTCCTGATTAGTCTAATTATCTGGGACAGGGACCAAAAATAGTTAACCTGGTTGGATGTGTTGTGTCAGTTGGACCCATGTTTTCACTGGTCATAATGGAACGTTAACTGTTCACCAAGTACACTAAAGCTAAAACCAGTCAAAGCACATTATGGAAGCTACTGTGGTGCAGTGTTTAGAATGCAATATTGCAAGCTAACTCTGCCCATAACCAGGAGTTTGATCCTGACTGGCTCAAGGTTGACTCAGCCTTCTGAAGTCAGTAAAATGAGGACAGAGATTGTTGGGGACAATATGCTGACATTTGTAAACCACTAAGAGAATACTCTAAAGCACCATAGAGAGATTTATAAGTCTAAGTGCTATTGCTATTTCTGCTGCTATTATAACTTGGCATACTATATGAATTCATTCTGATGCTTTTGTTTTATCATGGTCTTCTATCTTGAATATATATATTTCTTCTGTTAATGTTCACACTCTAAATTTAAAAATAAATTCTATGCTGGGTATGTTATCTGTGCAACAGGAAAATAAACTACTAAACAATGCAATCTAACACAGATGAACTGCATTATATTGTATATACCTACTATGTGGCAGGAAGCAAGAAGCAGTATGTTTGTCTTGAAAGGTAGCCTCTCATTCCTAGTTTGCATAGAATAATATAAGCATGTTTCAGGTATAATGAACAGTACAAATAAGCTGATAACCTAATTTAAAATTCTATCTATATTACTACAGTGTTATGTGAAAGATTGAATTGACCAAGCCATGATGGGCAGTGTAAACCAGTATCAGTAATGGTTATGGCACATGGAAGATTATGGCTTAATATTAAAGAACATAAATTAACAAATGCAATAAGAGAAAAAAAATAAATGTTATGTGTCTGAGATGAAGAGAAACAATATAGTCAATTTGAATGAAGATGATCTGATCTTGTGGAGTGAGTTGATGAATACATGCAGTGAAGATATAAATTATGAATGAAAGCCTAAAAAAGATGTTATTTGGATATGGTTTACTTACAGAATAGCTATCCAGCTTTTCAGATATGTATGATGTCGATGTATGTAGTGGTTAAGGTGCCAGGCTACAAACCAGAAAACTGACTTTAGTCCTGCCTTGGGCATGAAAGCCAGCTGGGTGACGTTTGGGCCAGTCATGCTCTCCCAATCCAAGACATCTCACAGGGCTGTTGTTGTGGGGGAAATAGGAGGAGGAAGGAGTATTATGTATGTTTGCTGCTTTGAGTTGTTTATAAAAATAATAAAGATGGGATAAAAACAAACAAACGAATGAGGACAATTCATTTTGTTAGCTGTTCCTTTAGCCACAGAAATGGCTAGTGATAGAATAATTTAAAACAACTACAGGTCCCTGCTGAAGTTGCCTTAATATTACTACTACACCATCAGGTTTTCAAAGACCCCTCTCTGACTACTCCAGTTTTCAGAATTGAAGTGGATGGAAATCTATCATGATGAACCCAAAACAATCCTTACAAGGAGAGTTTCTGGAGCACTAAAGATTAAGTCTACCTAAAACAGCAATGAAGAATAATGTAACAATTTTCAAAGGTATCCTGGATTGGTCTGTTGCAATCCTGCAAATTGGCCTAAAGTGTGTACATTTTGTTGTAAAAAAATCGCATTACTGTACTTTGTATTTTCTAAATGTGCTGTCCCAATAGATCTACTGTATAGTATTCAACTCACACTCCTAGTTTGCCAGAATAATTTTTAAATAGCTTTTATTTGTTGATTATTGGATTTGATTTTAGCACTGCCTGACACCAGAACAACCCTGTGCATCTATTAAATTTCTATGTTGCTCATCTCACCTCTAGGCGGTTTACATCATAATAAAACCATATAAATGCATGAAAAAAGCATAAATTCAAAGCAGACTTAAAAACAGGTTAAATTTACAAGTAAAAGTAAAAAACAAATTCAAAATTCAAAAGGCTAGGACACAGGTCTGCAACCCGCGGCTCCGGAGCCGCATGCGGCTCTTTCAGCCATCTCCCGCGGCTCCCAGTTCTCTGCCATGTGCAGTCCCCCCCCCAAAAAAGGCGGGACTAAAAAATTTCAACCAATCAATTCAAATATGCAGGGTAGGTGCATATTTTGCCTTGGCTCCACTCTTCAATCAAACCCTGTTCTGCGCATGTGTGCATGTACGCGCATGCGCACACATTTTTTTGCGGCTCCCAGTTTTTCCTTTTGTGAGGGAACCGGTTCCAAGTGGCTCTTTCACTGTTTCAGGTTGCTGACCCCTGGGCTAGGAGGTTAGCAAGATTAATATAAGCAGAATACAGTAAGGGACTGAACTTGAGATATCATATCAATCTAATCAGATAAGCGGAGACTTCTTGATCAAGCAGCACTTTATTTGATCAAATTAAGCAGCTGGATGGCAAACAATCTGGAACGCTGGCAGTTACATCCAGAAGTGCCACACCTTAGAAAGTTAGTAGCATTGCTTTATAAACTTTGTTAGCCAATGAAAATCAGACAACAGAGCCATTACATCATAAGGAAGACATCAAATCATTCCTGTACACTCCCTTATTCCCTCCTTCAGTTCATCGCATCCATGTACGTTTCCCACGCTTGCATGAGATTTCCCCGATGCAAAAGCTGATTACAAAAATCTAGAAAGCAAGTTAGACTAAACAATTTCGCTTTGTTCCAGAACCCTTCAATACAAATATATCAAAAATAAAGAATTAAATTTTTTTAATAAGGAACATCAGTGGAAAAAACAAAAAAACATCAACACAAAAACAAAACATGTCAGTCATCTTTAAAAAGGGAGGGGGGTTCCATCCACCCCATCTCAAGGCCTGGGAGAACAATGCTTGTAGAGCCATGAACACCATCAGGATGGGAACTGTGTAAAGGGGCGGTGGGGGTGGGTGGTGGAGGGCTTTAGAGAAGAAGTGAAAATTAAAACATAGTAAAACATTTCGGAAACCCAGGATTTTTATATTGCCGGACTTCTGCTTCACAGACTTTTAAGTATTACAAATTCCACATTTTCTACTTGAAATGAAACGTAAATTAAGAAAATATAGATTTTCAATCATCCAGGTCATAGTTGTCCCAAAGGTGCTATTCAAAATGCAACTGGACTTTCTTGGGTTTTTTTTGTTTTCCTTGAAAACGTTTCGCTTCTCATCCAAGAAGTTTCTTTAGTTCTAGGCAGAAGTGAAAAAAAACTTTTGGATGAGAAGCGAAATGTTTTTTTTAAAAAAACAAAGAAACGACAACAAAAAAAAGAATTTCCAGTTGTATTTTAAACAGCACCTTTGGGGGAAAATAAGAAAAGGACGCAAGTAAAAAAATAAGTTTTATTTATTTACTTGCTAAGCGCGTTGTCGTAGAAAATCTCTCTGCTAACATTATTTTCTTTTTCCTGTTCTCCAGGAAGAGCTAAGCTCCTGTTTTCATCGGAGAGAAGACTTAAGAAGCCGCAAGATTTACCCGGAAGTTATAAACTAGGAATACAATTTTATTTTTTTCCCTCCCTATATCTTATTCTGCGCGGCCGACTCCAGCACTGCTATACGGTAGCCGTTGGCATCTTTCCGTTCCCACGCCGATCAACATTTCGGTTGGGTGCTCGGGTAGAAAACCGGTTGGCTTCAGACCGGAAGTGCATGGAATGGTGCATGCCTTTGCGCCTTTCTCTATGGCGGAATAAAGTCTCCTTCGTTTCTTCTCTAGATTTTACGCCGCTGCTTTTCCATGGCGGCGGCGGCGGCGGCGGCAGCAGTGGTGCTTCGGAGCCTGGACGAGCCCGTTCCCCAGGACCTGCCACCGGCCACGGGGTTATTGGTGGCTCCGGCTAAGGGAGCGTGGGCAACGGCCTGCCCGAGCGGCTTTCTAGTGCTAGCTGTGCGGCCGGCAGGGACTAAGTTGCAGCCGATACTCTTGTGCGCGGTGCTACTGGAGGCAGAAGCTTCTGCTGCGCCGGAACTGTGGCTCAGCCGGGCCTTCTTAAGGCGGCTGGGACTGGTCGCGGGCAGGACCGTGAGGGTCTGGCCTGTGCGGAGGCCGCCGCTGCTCGGCTGGGTGTTGCTGGGGTCATCCGCGGCGGGAAGCGCGGGGCGGACTCTTCGATCGTGGGCCGGCTCAAGCTCTAGCATCCTCGTACGGCGCGGGGAGATCCTGCCTGGCTCGGGGCTGCGTATATTGGAGAGTCGACCGGCTCTCCAGGGGCTGCTGGGCATTGGCACTCGCTTGGCTGTGACCGAATTGCGAAGCGGTGCGGAGGGCCGGGACCGGAGGGACCTGCGGACGCCTCTGGTTTCCGTCTGGGCGCGCGGCGGGGAGCGGCTGGTGAAGGCGCAGCGGGGCCACCCTGCGCTGTGGGGAGGAGACCCTGCGGTGGATCAGTCTCTCTGGGTGACCCCTGGCTGCTTGCACGGCCTGGGCCTCTTCCAAGGAGAATGGGTGGTACTGCGGAGACGCGAGGGAGACTTGCCGGGATGCACGGCGCCCCGTTTGGCCTCTGTGCAGGTTCTCCGGCCCCAGTGGTATTTCCCGCGTGGAGAAAACGATGATGGGCACCCCCAAGCAACAACTGCAGACGTCTTTCCGAACGAGAATGCCCTGATTCCTGCCAGTTTGGGTTTCAATCTCTCCTGCGATCCTTTGGAAGGAAGCCTCCTGAAAATACAGGTGGGCCTTGCTGAGGAATAGAAATGCAAATACTTGTTAGTAGGGTGGAGTTGGAGACTTGGAACATTTAATTCCTCAGAGCAAGTTAGGCAATTGATCTGGATTAACTAGAGTAGCATAAATGTCACTGAATTTAGATCAGCACAATAGATCCCAGCTAGAGACATTTTGGCATCTTTTTCTCAATTTCCCAAACATGATTAGATTTTTTTTTGTAATCCAGATTTCCCAAATTTTGAGGTATACTACCCTTGGGTTGGCCAAGACCAAGCCCGGGCAAGATTCAAAGAACTTTCTAGTTTTGATTGTTAGAATCAATCCACCTTTCCTAAAGTTTCGTTGTATTGTTTTCATTGTTCGATTGTGTTCATGTTGGTATTTGGATTTTTAGAGAAGGTGTGTACTTTTAAAGGAGGTGTGATGGCAAAAAATTTAGGAAGTTCTGCTCTAGTCATTTTTTTAGGTTAGGTTCTTTCTGGCAACCCACTTCCCAATATAAAAACCACCAGAAAACCTGCTTTAAAAAACAAATACAAAAGCCGATGTAGCCTTTAACAAGTGTTTTGGAAAGTACCAATCAGGCATTGTATGGACAGATTCTTCTAAGGAAGCCAGATGTCTGGCTTGGACTGCAGCTCATGCCAGAAAGATAATGGAATGGCTGCAAGAGAAAGGGCACCAGTCTCAGATGGTAAACAGGAGGTTGGCAGATGATGACTTCCTACTGCTTTATTTACAAGCTGAACAGATTTCTAAAGCTTTGAAAAACATGGCCCTATTATTTGTAAGTCACAAATTATTGTCTTAAATATACCAAAGCAGATATATATTTTGTTAGTTGTATTTGCAAATAACGTTGCTTTCTTAGAGTGAGTGACTTCATGATGATCAGATGTTATCTTTGAGAAGTCTGGATTTTCCTCCTACTTTGGATACATGGGAATAGTGGGACGGCAGAGTTCTATTGAACAGTGTTTTTAATAAACTATGGGATGGAAGGAAGAGGACATAGGAATTTCTGTCATTGTAGGAGATTCTGTTCTGCAGAATGACTATAGCTTTGGATATAATACAGGTAGTCCTCAACTTACAGAAGTTCATTTAGTTACAGTTCAGAGTTACAGTGGCACTGAAAAAAGTGACTTATGACCTTTTTTCACACAACAATTGCAGCATCCCCATGGTAATATGATGAAAATTCAGATGCTTGGCCACTGGTTCGTATTTATGACTTTTGCAGTGGATCATGTGATCATCTTTTGCAACCTTCTGTCAAGCAAAATCAATGGGGAAGCCAGATTCACTTAATCGTGTCACTAACTTAACAACTGCAGTGATTCACTTAACAATTGTGGCAAGAAAGGTCATAAAATGGGGCAACATTCACTTAACTGTCTCGCTTAGCAACAAATTTTGGACTCATTGTGGTCGTAAGTCAAGGACTAGTTTTATTTTGCTTGCAGCAGGACCAATTTTATTTCTGGTGATATTCTGAAAGCTAAATAATTAATTGCACATTTCATAAACTTGAATTAACTTCATTAGATGTTATCTTACATTTTTAAAATAATTAACTTAGAAATGAAAAGTTGAAAGGGACCATTTAGGATGTTAAGTTCCAAGCACTTTATTTTGCAAGGAGGGAGTCATAAATTGCCAGGGCGTAGAAAAATGAAATGCAGTAGACAGTTACAATCATTATAATGATTATAATGATTAAATATGAAAAGAATGGATATTTTTCAGGTTGCTATAAAATAATATTAATTTAATCTTCTAGCTATTAAGCACATGTAGCATAATTAGAATATTTATTTATTTATTTATTTAGTTGCATTTGTATACCGCCCTTTCCCTGAGGACTCAGGGCGGTTTACAGGGAATTAAAAAAAAAATCCAACATACAAAAGTTAAAACCATATTAAAAAATATTAAATTGACCCTAATAGCTAATTGTCCTCTATAGAGATATGGGGAAGCTGCTGGTGTGCAAGAGATAAAAGGAAGTCGATCTTTGCTATCTGTGCCACCCATTGCCAAGGAACTACACATAGAAATTGTGGCTTCGCCAACCTACAACACCAGAGGGATCTATGATCAAATTCTTTATCAGCACTTTCAAACTCCCAGGTTAGTCTTTTAGTAAAGATAACACTTTTGATCCATTTTATGAGATAATCTTACTCCTATTTTTTACTTAATAAGCACACTGAACAGGATATGGTCTTAACTGTACATGTCACTTATTTTTTTCAGATTTATCTAAGACCACGCTACTATTAAATATTTTTTTCTGTTTTGTGTGCCTGTATGCGCATGTTCTAAATTATTACCTCGTAGAAATTTCTCAAAATTTCTTCCTTTTTCTGCAGCCAATAATGCTAATTCCAAAGCATTGTTTAGTGTACTTTTTAGAGACCTCTATTGTAAATTGGATGTAAACTGCTGGTCCCATTTGCTTTTTTCTCAATTTTTTCTTTGTACCTTGTTAACAACCTGATCTCATAAAGGCAGCAATATTTCATTCTGCAGAAGCTTTACCTTATTGATTATACTTTTCTATAGCAAATCTTAATCTAATAAAGATAATTCCACATTTGAGAATCACATATTCACTGACCTAGATGTTGTTATACTACATATTGTTTCTTCAACAGAAATAGAAATATTTGAATCATTTCTGCTATATCAAATATTATTTTTTTCTTGGGCATTTACCTGAAAAGAAGACTAGGCTTTTCTCATATAGCTTTAAAACAAAGGGATTGTCTTAAATTCACTGGGAATACAAAAATGGCAGATCTGTTGGAAAGGAGGGAGAGAAGGAGTACAATTCTTCATTATAGATATTTTTTGCAGGCTTGTACAAGAAGATGATATTCTTTGTCTCCCAACTGTTGGACATCCTGAATTCTTAGAAGAAAATTCAATAAATTTTATTAGGTATGTTATTGTCAAAAGCTAAATGCGCTACTTACTCTTAATATCTATACTATCACTTTGAAATAGTGTTTTGGAAGAGCTGACTTAGAATGTTGAAACTTGTTCTGAACTTTGGTATGCTATAGTGATTTTAGGAATTAGATATTGCAAGGTAGAAAATGGTGGTGGTAAGTGAAATTTGATGACAGTTGCAAAGCTAATAAAAATTTGAGCTCTCATAAAATGTAATTCCAGTTATACTTCTTACTGATTTTGTAATCAACAAGAAGAATAACTGGAATAATTAAATCTTGTAAAATGTCAAATATTTGGTTCCAAATTATAACACATTTGTTCTTTTGTTAGATGGCCAGAGCTGTGCTTCAGGGTAAAAAGGATATTACCAGCAGAGAAAATACAGCAAAGTATAGGGTACTTAGCTGATACTCAGAATACTTCTTTATTCCTGGTAAGTTAGTAAGAATACATAAAATAAAGAGTTTTTTTTTTTTATTGAAAAGTTTTAAAATACAATTTTCCTTTAAAAAACCCACCTTCCCCCTCCCTACTCCCCCCCTACCTCCCCCCAACCTCCCTCCCTCCTCCCCTCCCTCCATCCCCCCTCCCCCCCTGACTTCCCAGAGCTAAATACAAGGTATATATCTATAAAAAGGCAATCATAAGCAACCATATACTACCCACTATAAAATCTAAAATCCATTACTCTCTAGCTTATATAGGATAAGACACACCTTAACAATATTAACTATACATAAAAAACTAAAATAAAAAAGAAAAAAAAAACGAAAGAAGACTTATTCGAATGCTACATAAAACTTCTTAACCCTATACTTGTTCTGGATAAACTCAATCCATTTTCTCCATTCCATAATATAGCGTTCTTGCGAATGATCTTTCAAATAGGCCGAAATCTTCGCCATCTCTGCCAGGTCGGAAACCTTTAAAGTCCACTCTTCTATGGTCGGCAATTCCTCTTTCTTCCAATATTGGCCTATCAAAAGTCTTGCTGCCGTAATTAGGTTCAACATCAACTTAGTGTCCACAACTGTAGCGTCTGCAATTATTCCCAACAAAAAAAGTTGCGGACAAAACTTTATCCTCTGTTTAAAAATCTTCTGCATATTCCACCAGACTTTTATCCAAAAAGCCTTGACCTTCTTACATGTCCACCATATATGAAAATATGTTGCATCTTCATCACCACACCTCCAACATTTAGGCTGGTAATTCGGATACATACTTGCAAGCTTTTTAGGATCTAAATGCCATCTATAAAACATTTTATAAAAGTTCTCTCTTAGATTTTGAGCTTGAGTAAATTTTACGTTCCTCACCCAAATCTTTTCCCACATGTCCATTGTGATAACTTCTTGGATGTTTTGGGCCCATTTTATCATACAATCCTTAACAAGCTCTGTCTCTGAATCAATCTCTATCAATGCAAGATATATCCGTTTGATATGTGCTGATCCCTGATTTCTAACTTGCTTTATCAAATTTTCATCAGTCATTGTAAAACCATTTTTCTGGTCTTCTTTCCACCTGGCCCGTAGCTGAATATATTGAAACCAGTTTTGAACAACCTTCTCTTCTCGCAAGAGGCTATATGATTTCAAACACCAAACATTTCTTTCCAAAGTTAAAATCTCCTTGTACGTAGTCACATCATGTTTGAAGCCAGCATGAATATTTTCTATTGCGTGTTTTGGAATTGCCCACAATGGTATCTTGCAACTCAACTTATGTCTATACTTCTTCCAAACTCTCAGCAATGCCTGTCTTAAAATATGCACCCTAAACACATTGTCTACCTTCTTATCATACAACAAATATGCATGCCAGCCAAACCACAAATCATGGCCCTCAAGATTTAATAACCTCCCTTGCGTCAAATTAATCCAATCGCTTATTCCTACTAATGCAGCAGCTTCATAGTATAATTTAAAATTAGGCAGTTTAAGACCACCTCTCTCACGAGTATCCTGCATAATCTTAAGTTTAACTCGTGGTTTTTTCCCTGCCCACACAAATTTATTGATACCACGCTGCCATTCCTCCAAATTAGAATCTTTCTTAAGGATCGGTATCATTTGAAACAAAAATAAAAATTTGGGCAGGACATTCATTTTCACTGCTGCAATCCGTCCCAACAAAGACAATTGCAATTTTTGCCAACTCTCCAATTCTTTTTGAATTTTCCCCCATAGTTTTTCATAATTATTTTTATATAGCTTTGTATTAGAGGGCGACAAAATCACCCCCAAATATTTAACCCTCTTAACAATCTCAAATCCAGTTAATCCTTCTAAGAGAGCCTTCTGTGAAACTGTCATATTTTTAGCCAAAATTTTAGTTTTCTGTGTATTTACCTTAAATCCAGAAACCTTCCCATATTGTGTTATTATCTCCATCAGGTCCACAACAGAGTGCTCTGGCTGGGTCACTGTAACAACCAGATCATCTGCAAATGCTCTCAATCTATAGTCCTGATCCCCAACTTGTATCCCCTTAATTTTTCCCGAACTCCGAATCTTAACCAATAATATCTCTAATGTTAACACAAATAACAAGGGCGATAACGGACACCCCTGCCTTGTGCCCTTCTCAATGTTACATGCTGCTGTCAGGCTATTGTTAACTATGATTCGGGCAGTTTGTTTTTGATATAATGCCCTAATCGGCTGTAAGAAATTTTCCCCAAAATCCATTTTATCTAAAACTTTCAACAAAAATTGCCAATTCAATTGATCAAAGGCCTTTTCAGCATCTAAAAAAATTAGCGCTGCAGAGATCTGGTTGTGCCTTTCCAAAAACTCTAAAACATCAACTATATGTCTCACATTATTTTTCATTTGCCTACCACTAATAAACCCCGTTTGATCCCCATGAATCACCTGTTGCAGAACCCTCATCAGTCTATTAGCCAAAACCTTAGCAAATATCTTATAATCTGTGTTCAAAAGCGATATCGGTCTGTAATTTTTAACTTGAGTAGCATCCTGGTCTTCCTTCGGAATCAAAGAGATAAAAGCTGTTCTCCAAGACGGTGGCACCTTTCCCTCCCTCTGAATTGTCTGAAACAGTTCCTTTAACGGCTTTATCATCTCAAATTGTAAATTTTTATAATAGGCTGCAGTCAAGCCATCCGTACCTGGCGCTTTATCCAACTTCAATTCCTTAATTGCTGTAAGAATTTCTTCTTCTGTAATCAGTTGATTAATCCCCTCTTTTTGTACTTGCGTAAGAACTGGGATGCTAGCATTCTCCAAATATATATCAATATCTTTTACATTAGTTTCCTCTTTAGTATATAATTTCGAATAAAAATCCACAAAAGCATCCTTAATAAGATTCTGTTGAAACACAACCCTTCCTTTATACTCAATCTTATCTATATTAGAGGCCCTTTGTTTTTTCCTCAGTCTATAAGCTAACCATCTGCCTGGCTTATTAGCGTTGCAAAAAGTATTATGCTTAGCAAACCGCAGATTGGTTGCCACTTGATCTGCCATTAATTTATCAAATTGTCCTCTTAGCAGTCTAATAGCCTCCTTAACCTTCACATCCTCTGGATTCAGAATCAAAGCCTTTTCTTTTTCCTTTATTTCATTCTCCAGTTCTTTCCTTCTAGTTTCCACTGCACGTCTATGTCTATTATTCATATATATCAACACCCCTCTCATATATGCCTTGCTAGCATCCCAAACCCTTATTCATATTAATCTCAAAAAAATCCTTCATCCGCTGTTTGCATTCTTCCACATTTCTCTGATTTCTAAACAAATTCTCATTTACACGCCATGAGCGCCTGTCTCTTTTCTCCTTATCAATCTCCAACCAAACTGGACTGTGGTCAGAAATAGTTCTTACACAAATCTTCACCTTTTTAGTTCTCAAAAAAAAATCATTAGTCAACAAAATAAAATCAATCCTCGAAAAAGATTGGTGTCTATCAGAATAAAAAGTATAATCCTTCTCCTGCAAATGCCTCTCACGCCAAATATCTCTCAATTCCAGGTCATCCTTCATTTCAAAAAAAGATTTAGGCAATCTAGCATGACTTGGAATGCGCTTAAAAGCTCCAGCCTTGTCCAACTGTGCATCCAAGACACCATTCCAGTCTCCCATAAGAATAAAAGATTTATAATCCAACTGGGTAAGCTTTGTGTGGAGTAAGCTAAAAAAATCCGCTTGTTGTTGATTAGGTGCATATAATCCAACTAGAAGCGTCTTTTTGCCTTCTAACAACAGCTCAATCATAACATATCTTCCATGCTTATCTACTTCAATTAAGTCTGCTGTTAAGGCACTTTTAACATAAACAACCACTCCATTTTTCTTATTCTCTGCAGAGGCAACAAATTGCGTACCCAGTCTCGAGTTCAATAAATACTTTTGATCCAAAACTCTAATATGCGTTTCTTGCAAACATATAACATCTATCTTAAATTGTTTTAAATATTGAAAAACTTTCTTCCTCTTCTGCGGTGAATTTAGTCCATTAACATTCCAGGTTAGAAATTTAGTTGCCATGCATATCCTCCCAAAGCTCTTGGAGCACAGCTTTGATAGGACTAATTTCTTTAGGCCGTGCTCCTCCCACAGCTTGCGTACGTTGTGAAGAATCTGAAGACTTTTGCTGATCTTGTTCTTTTATTTTCTTTGCTCGTTTTAAAGCAGCACGCGTTACTCTTTGCTCTCTAGGATCATCCAAAGAAGTTGTATCTTGATCTACTCCAGGGCCACTTTCCTCTGTTTCATCCTCTTGATGTTCTCCTTCTCCCGATCCCTTTCCAGCTTCCAGAAGTGTTGATGGGGTTGCTTTTAAGACGTTATTGTAGAAATCACGCGCTTGCTTCACAGTAATCAGCCGATACCTTTTACCTTCATGCATCACCATCAGCCCATCTGGGATCTCCCATCTGAACCTTATATCTCTTTGCTTAAGCTCATGCACGAGAAATGTATAGTCCTTCCTTCCCCTTAAAATCCTTGGAGGAATTTCTTTTAAAACCAAGACTTCTTGTTCAGCAATCACCACTTTAGCATCATAGGCAGCTTGTATAACTTGATCTCTAATCTCTCTTTTTGCAAAGTAGACCACCACATCTCTAGGCAATTTTCTCTGTCTGGCAATCCATGAATTCACCCGAAACACTTTATCCATAGCTGCTCTTATTTCAGATGCTGGCTGGTTTAATACCACTTCAAGAGCCTCAGAAATCAGCTGCTTTAAATCTTCTTTAATGTTCTCTTTTAACCCTCTGATTCTAACAGCAAACTGCATCTGGTAATATTGGGCTAGGCTTAACTCCCTTTCCATTTTGTCTCTTGCATTTTCATTCTCCCGTGCTTTTACTTCTAATATAGCGTTCCTTTGAGCCAGATCATCCATTTTTTCATCTAATTCTTCCACACATCCCGCCACTTTATGCACTGAAGACAAAATGTCTACCTTCATCACGCTGTACTTCTGTTCCATCCTCTCTTCCATTCTCTCCTCCAATTTCTCCAATTTCTCCTCCATCTGTGCAAATTTATCACCGATTGATTGATTGATTGATTCCAAAAGTTTATCCAGAGCATCTCGTAAATCCTTCGGTGTCAGCACTTCAGAAGGGTGCAACGCCTGTAGTGATGATTGTTGCACCGGCGAGGATCCACCGCTCCGAAGAGTTTTAGGGGGAGGTTTCGCCGCCATCTTTTAGTCCTCAATTATGACGCACTTTCACTTAAAGTTTAAAAAGTCCAAAAAGCTAGAAAGTATAGTAAAATAATCCTCTTCACCTTTCCCTCTTGCACCGCTCTGCCTGCTCCTTTAAATCATAGTTCTTTCCTCAGGCAGGGATGGTTCGCAGACGCCTGGCTCTGCTCCAAGAAGTTCGGAGCAGAGACGCCGGCCAGCTGGGAGCAACCCAGGCTTCGGGGGAGTTCAATCCTTCAGCCGCCCAAGCTCCAAGCTCAGGCAGCCCCGGAGAACTCTACCCCTACCTGAGACCTCACCCCCTCCTCTTCTCCCGAGGAGGGGGCTTCAATTTCGCCCGAACAGCTGATCAGCGCTGTTTCGGGCGAAAAAACAAACAGCTGAGCCGCGGGCAGCCCGGAAAGGCTGTCTTCGGCGCCGCGCCGCCACCGGAAGTCATAAAATAAAGAGTTTTTAAATGTGTTGTTTGTTATTAGTAGATTAGTGTGCTGCTTATACTGTTATGCTCTTAGCTTAATTTTAACATTTATTTGAACCCTGTTCAGTCCTTATATTGGGGTCTGAATTTTGCTCAGCATGGGAACAAGACTATGCAGTATTACATAAAAAAACTCACTTCATCTCTTCCCCTCCACAACGGTTTTAGAATTGTCATTACCAACTTGTATACCTACAAGAAATATGGACTTGGAAAATAAGGTCCCTTATTTTTAGAACATAAAATGATAGTGGATATAAAAACCTGAGACAAATGTAATGCTTATCAGTGGGGTTTCTTTTTACTTCCAAAGTTTTATACATACATACATCTTTTTTTTAGCTTCTTGCAAAACTATAGACCATTTCTTTTTCCTTTTTGTTAAAATGTGGCAGGACTGTTAGTATCAAAGGTATTCACAAAAATAGTTTCTCTGCTCTTATGAATCTGGTTGAGAAAATGGGTGTTATTACCTTACTTTGTAGGTAGGTTCTACAAACAGCGCTATTCCATCTTTTCCATCTCATAATGGCTGTAGTTTTTGGAGCAGTTTGTCTCCTGCTGGGCTTTGCAGTGCAGTGAAACAGCTCTGTGACATCCTTGGCCCCCATTTACACAATAGGTAAGTCATCTGGGGATTCGAATTCTATCCTGTAGAAGTGTACCATCCCTCCCCCACTTCCTGTTGTACTGCTTATTGTGGTAGTGGAAGGGAATGAAGAACACTAGGAATGTATACCAGTATATAATCTCAGCAGGATCAGTCAAGATGTGACGGTCATCCAAGGTGCCCAGCTAAAGCAAGCTGCTAATTGGATAGCAGCCATATGGAAAGATGCTGGAGGTGGATGATCATTTTAGGGACAACAACAAAGACTTTATTTCATACTGTATATATCTTTTGTAAACTTTAAGGCAGTGTTTGAGACCATTTCAGGATCTTAGTTATGGGACAAACTCCAACAGTACAATATGGATAGGCACTTGCTGTTACTTATCTACAAACTACACAAACAAACAAATGTTAGAGGTGATGTAGTACCAAAGGACATAATCGGTCCAATAATTTCAGTGAAAGATATGAGAAGGTTTATATTTTGGCTCCATGTTTATTTAGCATTTATATCAATGAGAGACTGTCATCTACGTGCTTTCAAAGTAGTGGACAAACATCTCCTATTTTACTTTATGTGGATGATGCAGCTATCTTTTATTTATCAAGTAAGACATAGACGAGCCCCTAATGTATTCAGTCAATTTTGAGTTGAAAAGCAGCTATCTCTAAACTATTTTTATAGAACCAAAAATAATGGTGTTTTCTAATAATGCCCCAAAATATAATTGGTACATAAATAAGGACCAATAGAGTACATCAGCTACTTCAAGTACCATGGGATATTTTTCCAGGTTCCTAGAGAACAGCGTACATCAAATATGTCACTTCTGTGGACCAGAGAAGTAGGGTATCCATTTTAAGATTCTTTTGGAATCAGGGTGGGTATTTTATAAATTGCTTGTTTCTAAAACATTGGTTGAACTGTATCTCCTAGGAAACCAAAGTGAAACAGGAGAACAACTTATCAATTTATGCCAATTTATTAATTGCTGCATTGCTAATGCAGTCTTCAAACAACCAAAACGATGCTTATATACATGGAAGTCACCAGAAATCAAATTAATTATAATACTGCCATGGAAGTAGAAGAGCTCACAGGTCGCCCTTGGGCTACAGCTACTTATTCAGCAAGTGTTCAAGCTTATGACAATGCTGAACAAGGGAGACTTAGCACTGTTCCTTGGACTTCTAGCCATTGCATCTTTCACACAGTCGTATGATTGTGATCCAAGCACTTGGCACCTGGATCGCAGTTATGGCATTGCAGCAAACCAGAATTACGTGGTCACAATTTCTGAAATTCCCTGCTGGCTCACCACAAGCAAAGTTAATGGAGAAGTTGACAGAAAGTCAGAAGTCATGGTCACATGAAGTCCTTGCTTAACAACCTGCACAATCTTCATTTATAATAATAACAATCCGGACTGCTCTAACTGCTGTTTGCTAAGTGACACAGTCATATGTCACACTTTACAACTGTATCACCTAGCAACAACAGTCTGGACCCCAAAGACTATTATAGTTATAACAGCAAGTAACTCCCCAGGGACTGACTATAAAACAGATCAGATAGTTCAGTTTCCAAATTAAGCTAAAAGGAAACAGAAAGCCAATCAATTTCTACAGTACAGTCTTGAGTAGGTACTCACTATTTTCATGGTGAACATCAGGAATTGCTTTGAAGTCCTGACCCTCTTTGATTGGGAACCTAAGGAACAATGAATTGAAATTTTAAAAATTTTAGGGATGAATGTGAAAAGTATGGACAAAGACTAACAAAAAGAGAAAAACAAACTGTCAGAATGAATTGTTGAAGCTGCCAAGAGGAAAAGAGAAACCAAATCTAAGAAAGGCAAAAATTTCAGAAACCCAAAAAAATTCGGAGAGCTATTAAGAAAACACAAGAAGCAGTACTGCAAGAGCATATGTAAAAACATCAAAGATGGAACAGATATGAAAAAACAAGGAAAGTCTTCCAAAAGATCTCTGAACACAGAAGGAGATTCCAACCTTTAACTAGCATGCTAAAGGATGCTGATGGACTAACTCATTCCAAGAATATCAAACAAAGATAGAATATGCTAAACAGTACAGTATAAATGCCAGTATGCAAGATGCCCTAGAAAAGGCATGTCAAACTACCAGCCCACCGACCAGATGCGTCATGCCGAAACCGTGCCCACCCCATTGCCGGCAATGGGGAAAAAGTCGCTATATGTCGCGCGAGTTTGACATGCCTGCCCTACAAGGAAGGTATTCCTTACTTACAAGAATCTCTACTACTGGAACATGAAGTTAGATTTATACCCTGGTCATTAATAAGTTGGAAAGCTGCTGGAACTGATGGAATCTACAGAAATATGAGAAGAAAGTGAAGAATCTGTAGGGTTCTAACCAAACTACAGTCATGGCCGAAATTTTTGGCACCCCAGAAATTTTTCCAGAAAATCAAGTATTTCTCACAGAAAAGTATTGCAGGAACACATGTTTTGCTATACACAGGTTCATTCCCTTTGTGTGTATTGGAAGACAACAAAAAAAGGGAGGGAAAAAAAGCAAATTGGACATAATGTCAAACAAAACTCCAAAAATGGGCCGGACAAAATTATTGGCACCCTTAACTTAATATTTGGTTGCACACCCTTTGGAAAAAATAACTGAAATCAGTCGCTTCCTATAACCATCAATAAGCTTCTTACACCTCTCACCCGGAATTTTGGACCACTCTTCCTTTGCAAACTGCTCCAGGTCTCTCTTATTGGAACGGCACCTTTTCCCAACAGCAATTTTAAGATCTCTCCACAGGTGTTCAATGGGATTCAGATCTGGACTCATTGCTGGCCACTTCAGAACTCTCCAGCGCTTTCTTGCCATCCATTTCTGGGTGCTTTTTGACGTATGTTTGGGGTCATTGTCCTACTGGAAGACCCAAGATCTCGGACACAAACCCAGCTTTCTGACACTGGGTTCTACAGTGCGACCCAAAATCCTTTGGTAATCCTCAGATTTCATGATGCCTTGCACACATTCAAGGCACCCAGTGCCAGAGGCAGCAAAACAACCACAAAACATCATTGAACCTCCACCATATTTCACTGTAGGTACTGTGTTCTTTTCTTTGTAGGCCTCATTTCATTTTCGGTAAACAGTAGAATGATGTGCTTTACCAAAAAGCTCTATCTTGGTCTCATCTGTCCACAAGACGTTTTCCCAGAAGGATTTTGGCTTACTCAAGTACATTTTGGCAAACTGTAATCTTGCTTTTTTATGTCTCTGTGTCAGCAGTGGGGTCCTCCTGGGTCTCCTGCCATAGCGTTTCATTTCATTTAAATGTCAACGGATAGTTCGCGCTGACACTGATGCTCCCTGAGCCTGCAAGACAGCTTGCATTCCTTTGGAACTTGTTTGGGGCTGCTTATCCACCATCCTGACTATCCTGCTTTGCAACCTTTCATCAATTTTTCTCTTCTGTCCACGACCAGGGAGATTCGCTACAGTGCCATGGGTTGCTTGATAATGTTACGCACTGTGGACAAAGGCAAATCTAGATCTCTGGAGATGGACTTGTAACCTTGAGATTGTTGATATTTGTCCACAATTTTGGTTCTCAAGTCCTCAGACAGTTCTCTTCTCCTCTTTCTGTTGTCCATGCTTAGCGTGGCACACACAGACACACAATGCAAAGACTAAGTGAACTTCTCTCCTTTTTATCTGCTTTCAGGTGTGATTTTTATATTGCCCACACCTGTTACTTGCCCCAGGTGAGTTTAAAGGAGCATCACATGCTTGAAACAATCTTGTTTACCCACAATTTTGAAAGGGTGCCAATAATTTTGTCCGGTCCATTTTTGGAGTTTTGTTTGACATTATGTCCAATTTGCTTTTTTTCCTCCCTTTTTTGTTGTGTTCCAATACACACAAAGGGAATAAACCTGTGTATAGCAAACATGTGTTCCTGCAATACTTTTCTGTGAGAAATACTTGATTTTCTGGAAAAATTTCTGGGGTGCCAACAATTTCGGCCATGACTGTATGTCAACAAACTGAAAAATGTCACTGGCTGTAAGATTGGAAGAGGTATCATATCAATCCTAAAGAAAAGTGATGTAACAGAATGTGTGAACTATATTATACAGTGTCCTTTACACATGCTAGCAAAGAATGTTAAGAATTATCCATTGCAGATTGGAGTCTTTATGTGGAAGGGAGATGCCAGGTGTTCAAGATGGTTTTAGAAGACAATAAGGACCTTATTGCTAATGCAGCCTGGATAACTAAAAAAGCCAAAGGATACAAAAAACAGCCAACATACGCTTCACTGAGTATAGAAAGACCTTTATGTCAGTCATATCAAATTGTAAATACACTGCAGAGCAACCATGAGAGCCTTAGGAAAAATATTCAGGTGCTGGAATATGTCTACCTGCAACAATCAGAATTGTTCAGGCACTGATTTTCCCTGGGATAATAGAAGTGAAAGTTGGACTTTGAAGAAGCAGGCTAGAAAGAGCAATGATGCTTTTGAATTTTGCTTTAGAGAAGATTATTGAGAAGAATAATTACTATCATTTATATAATTTCATAATTTGAACATGGTCATTTGTGCCTCTGGACTGATTTGTATGATGATAGACTTCTCTGAACCTGTCTTTCTGGAGAATTTCATAATGCTGAGAAATGCTGAACAGAGAAGTAGATAACAACTAGTAGCAAAAATTAGAATGGTGATAGATGTACTGTTGGAAGACCTGAAAGACCAGTTTGGGGACAGATTCCCCTGGAGAAAATTTATGCAGCTGCTAAGAGTTGACACTGGCTTGATGGCATTTGATCAACCAAGAAACATAGTAATAGGTTTGTGATTATAGCTTTTTGTTGTTGCCTGTTGTGATATTTGAAGATTCTGAATGTCAAAACTTTCTTTTACTCTCTATGAAGCACAAGGTTCTTTCACTGACATTTATGCAAAGTACTTATGTGTGCCATTTTTAAAATTATAACCCTAAATGTAGTGTTTAGTACATAAGAAATGCTGTGAAAATATCAAACCTCTTGCCATTGCTTGCTTGTATGTAACAGTGAGAAAAAAGCTGGATGAATGAAATTTTTCTTTAACTCTTAGAGTCCCTCCATTTGTATGTTCTTGCCGTCTCCCTCTTCTTACTTTTTGAATTAAAATTATACCATGATTTTTTTAAAAAAAATATTTTCTGTGTTTCAGAGAAACCCTGCTAAATGCATCTGGAAGTATTCTTCTTTCAGGACCTAGTGGTGTGGGGAAAATTACAGCTGTTAGAGCTGCCTGTAGCCGCCTCAATCTGCATTTCTTCAAGGTAGTTTTTAGAATGTTAAATACCTTCAGAATAAGGTGCTGAAAGAACATTTTTGTACTTTCAAAAAGAAATGTGCTTTTCAGTCCACGAGCACTGAAAGAAGAGTGATTTCTCTACAATGTGTCTCTGAGCTGAACACTCTTTCTTCAGCTTGCTCTTGCTGCGTATCTTTCAAATGCTGCTGGACAATAGTTTTTGACAACTCTCACCATTGATCATTCTGACTGACACTACTAGAAGTTGTAATTTGGCAACATCTAGAGGACCAAACATTTCTGACCTCTGCTGTAACATAACCTTTCAGTTAAGTGCTAATTACATTTGTTTTTTGCCTCTTGCTAAATGGGCTTCTTTTCTCGAAGGAAAATGGTAGAGGTGGTGAAAACAGCTGCAAAGGAATGGGACATTTTTAAATGAATTTCCCTTTCTTTACAGAATCAAAACTGGGAGAAGCCACTGAGGCCATTTGTACTTTCTTTTCAAAAGCCTTCATGTCTGGAATGCCCTTAACAAAAAAAAAACTCCCACAAGCAAACAAATAAAATCTCAGATCTTGGTAAAAGGTAAAGGTAAAGGTTCCCCCACACATGCGTGCTAGTTGTTTCCGACTCTAGGGGCCGGTGCTCATCTCCGTTTCAAAGCCGAAGAGCCAGCGCTTGTCCGAGGACGTCTCCGTGGTCATGTGGCCGGTATGACTAGACGCCAAAGGCGCACAGAACGCTGTTACCTTCCCACCGTAGTGGTCCCTATTTTTCTACTTGCATTTTTACGTGCTTTCGAACTGCTAGGTTGGCAGAAGCTGGGGCGAGTAACAGGCACTCACTCTGCTATGCGGCACTCGGGATTCGACCCGCCAAACTGCCGACCTTCTGATCGACAAGCTCAGCGTCCTAACCCACTGAGCCACCTTGTCCCATATGGAAAATTGGAGTAATGGGTTGGAGATTCTAGATGAAGCCCCTTTTGGTTTTTCTTTTGTTTCTGTTGGATTTACATAGTTTTGTAATATATTTTTCATCTTTTATCCTAATAAAGTCATGCCATGGGAAAAATAAGATTAGATAAGTGTTTTTTGCAAATTCAGATTTTCTTAGCCACATACACTCTGAACCTAAACACCCAATCTTCCTGCATTTCAATTGTAAATGTTCTATACAGGCAAGAGATTTTTTCAACTTCACTGTCTGTCATTGCTTACATGCAAATTTTTACCTTTCTTAATAATGCCCTCCCAGGGTTTTTCCTTCTTTCCATTCCTTCTCTCTTAACTCTTCTCCTTGGCACCCAGTTTTCTCCTCTTTTCTCCTTTATCCAGTTCAGCAACCCTTTCCTGTCACACATCTAAATCCTTTTCGTTTCCTTCATTTTTGATGAAAACAAAGAATTCATGTGTGCATACTTCTGTGCTTTTGTTTATGAGAATACTTTGTACATGAAAATGATTTATATGGTAGTGATGTGCAAAACATTTTGATTTAAAGTGTTTTCGAGTACAAATATTGCAAGTTTCTGAATTTTTCATTTTTTTAAAAATGTAACTGCTATTCCAAGCATCTTGGATGTGCCCCAAGCGCATCCATTTCCAAACTTAAAATGTTTCTAAAATGCCTGAAATAGCATGAGATGGCAAGCTTTGTGAAATTGTTATAATTGAATTGTTTTGTATAGCTCAGCTCTATGCAAATGTAGTTAATTTTATAAATGAGATTCTTTATTAATGTTTCTTGGTAGAATTATCTTATTTTTCCGTATGTTTTTGTACTGATTGAAACTATTACACTTTTATCTTCATTTTTACATGGCATCTTATTTATGTCTGCCATCTGACTTCATGCTAGGTGAATTGTGTTGCCTTGTGTGGTGATACAAGTGGATCTACAGAAGTAAAACTACATAATGCCTTCTCAGAGGCTGAGCTCTATAGTCCTTGTGTCCTGCTGATGAAAGATGTAGAACTGCTGGGAAGAGATCGTGATGGATTTGGGGAGGACTCCAGGGTCATCCTTGCAATAAGGCACCTTCTTTTGGAAAGAGAGATAAATACTAGGTAAGTACTATTTCATCTCTGGAAGATTCCCATCATTATGGTTCTACCATGAATTTAACTATTCAAAGTATTGCTGAAAACTGAGATTTTTATTGTAGACTAGCCCTCTATTTTGTTAGTAGCTTTAGGTCTTAATATTCTAATCTTTTAAAAATGATTGTAATGTGATAAAATAAGAATAAAAAAATAAGTGGCATTAGTATAATTTATTTTTGTAAATAGTGAATAGGAGTGCATATAATCTACTATATGGAAGATATATGATTGTTTTCATATTTCAGAAATCCTAGCAAAAAGCTGTGTGTATTTTGGGCAATTGGATAATAGAAGTGTCCCCCTTTTTCTCTCCTAAAGGTAAAGGTAAAGGTAAAGGTTCCCCCGCACATGCGTGCTACTCGTTTCCGACTCTAGGGGCCGGTGCTCATCTCCGTTTCAAAGCCGAAGAGCCAGCGCTTGTCCGAGGACATCTCCGTGGTCATGTGGCCGGCATGACTAGACACCAAAGGCGCACGGAACGCTGTTACCTTCCCACCGTAGCGGTCCCTATTTTTCTACTTGCATTTTTACGTGCTTTCGAACTGCTAGGTTGGCAGAAGCTGGGACGAGTAACAGGCGCTCACTCTGTTACGCGGCACTCGGGATTCGACCTGCCAAACTGCCGACCTTCTGATCGACAAGCTCAGCGTCCTAACCCACTGAGCCACCGCGTCCCTTTTTCTCTCCTAATAAACCTTAAATGATGGTAAACAAAATCTATTAGAAACTCAATTTTATACTCAACCAAAAGTATACAAAGACTGAAAGATTAATCTTGTTTCAGTAAGTTGGAAAATGATTCCATTTTTCAAATGCTTCCGGATCAACCTAAGGCCAAATTTAATCCAAATCTCTCTACTGTATCTTTGGATTTTTTCCCCAATGTGATAAAATTGAATAACAAAAAAATGTAATAGGACAGTGTTGGACTGAACTGAGCATATAATGACATCATTTCTATTTTCCCTTCCCTATCTTGGAATTTGAGGGATGCGGTGGCTCAGTGGGTTAGGACGCTGAGCTTGTTGATCAGAAGGTCGGCAGTTTGGCGGGTCGAATCCCGAGTGCCATGTAGCAGAGTGAGCGCCTGTTACTCGTCCCAGCTTCTGCCAACCTAGCAGTTCGAAAGCACGTAAAAATGCAAGTAGAAAAATAGGGACCACTACGGTGGGAAGGTAACAGCATTCCGTGCGCCTTTGGCGTCTAGTCATGCCGGCCACATGACCACGGAGACGTCCTCGGACAAGCGCTGGCTCTTCGGCTTTGAAACGGAGATGAGCACTGGCCCCTAGAGTCGGAAATGACTAGCACGCATGTGTGGGGGAACCTTTACCTTTACCTTTATCTTGGAATTGTTCTTATAAAGAACATTGGAGAGAAATGTATACATTTTTATAAAATATAGTCTAAAGATTTTTTTGAATTCTACATTCCTAATATGGTTTCAGGTAAGTTATGATTCAGTCTGATTCCTGTCTCCTCATCTGAATCTAACCTGATTTGATTTGGAATTTGATTTGATTACAATAGTAGTCTTTCATAATTACAGAAATGATGTCACAAATCATGTAAATTACTGGGATGAAGTATAGTAGTCCATGGTGTTCCTTCCTTACCTCCTATACTGTAGCTCTGAAATATTTACAGCACATCTGGATGTTTCTTAACAGTTATCCTGTGCTGGTGGTAGGCACAACAAGTAAACTTGCAGATGTCCCTTCAGATGTGCAAACGGCATTCCTTCATGAGGTGAAAATTGAAGCACCAACTGAAGAGCAGAGGAAGGCCATTCTTAGCATGCTAACACAAAATTTTCCACTGGGCAAAGAAGTAAGCCTGACCAAGCTAGCCCAGCAGAGTGCGGTGAGTGATTTTTAATGCAGTAGTTAGAAGAGACAAAGAAATAGGGGGATATAGATATGGGATATCAAAATGCCATAGGATGGTTTGATTATTGTAACTTGTTAGGACTGTTCATCATGTAGAATTTGCCTTCCCAAACAATTTAGCAGGGAAGGAGACTCTGACTATCCACCAAGAAAAAGATTGGGGTTAGGACCCCAAAGAATGAAATTCTTGGATACAGTCCCTTCGGGAATAACTTGCCCCTTAAGGCCAGATGTGTCCTTATTCTGAGACCTTTCTATAAAATGCTGAAGATAGTCTTCATATCAGTGTTCAGATAGCAAAATGAGTACAATGATAGCAACAATTTTAAATAGTTTTATTATAACCATGACACATAATGTTGTTATTGTTGTTAGTTGCAAAGTCATGTCCGACCCATCGCAACCCCATGGACAATGTTCCTCCAGGCCTTCCTGTCCTCTACCATCTTCTGGAGTCCATTTAGGCTCACACCTACTGCTTCAGTGACTCCATCCAGCCACCTCATTCTCTGTCGTCCCGTTCTTCTATTCCCCTCAATCTTTCCCACCATTAGGCTCTTCTCCAGTGAGTCCTTCCTTCTCATTAGGTGGGCAGAGTAATTGAGTTTGAACTTCAGGATCTGGCCTTCTAAAGAGCAGTCAGGGTTGATCTCCTCTAGGACTGACCGGTTTGAACGCCTTGCAGCCCAAGGGACTCGCAGGAGTCTTCTCCAACACCATAGTTCAAAGGCCTCAATTCTTTGGTGCTCAGCCTTTCTTATGGTCCAACTTTCACAGCCATACATTGCAACTGGGAAAACCATGGCCTTTAGTATATTAATAATTATAATTTATTATTATGTCTGATGGTTTAAACTATGCTTCTGTCTATTGTATATATTTTCTATTTATTTATTGTTGGCTGAAAAATAATGACATGCATAGTGACATCTTGTTTATTATTTATGTTATAACAAACAAACAATATAAGTATTACCTATTATTTCATTGATGTGCTCATACAATGTGTTAAGGGAATGGAAAGAAAAGAATTTTATTTGCTTTGGCTTTCACACAGCAGTTCAGAGAATGAAATGTCTTCATTCTCTGAGAATGAAGAGAATGAAATATCTTCATCCATTCCTTTCAGAATTCTTTGTCCGCTTGTTATGGGACTTGCTGCACCAATATTTTAATCCATGTTTTCAGGGCTTTGTTCTAGGAGATTTCTGTGCTTTACTTTCCCACAGCAGCCGTGCTGCCTGTTCAAGGATGCAGAATTCAAGGTACTGGAATAAAATATTATCTGGTTTCTGAGCATTTAATTAGTAACTGTAAATGTAAACATATCTTTTTTTAACACCTTAAGATGTGACATTTAAGTGTGGATGGAATGGGATATCAATTTTCAAACTATCTGTAGCAGTAGGGAAGAATTTGACTTTGTGTTAATGTCAAGGTTTATTATTAACATTTTACTGGGCAGACTTTGATAACATGATACTGAACACATATTTGAGGGTAAAAGCATGCTACCTTTCAAAGCATGTAAACTTCTACATTCTTTTTGTTGCAGTTTTTGTCCCTTTTGCAGCCATAGTTCCTAGATCTGTTACTGCAGTAACAGTAACCGTTACTACAGTTTGTGAAGAAGTCCTTCTGTTATATGTCTGCTTCTTGTACAACAGCATTTGAAAGGGGTGCTCCCAAAATGCGTAAATACCAGTGAAGTGTCCCTTCTCAAATTCTTATTGCTTCAAAGTTGTCTCATTAATATATGTGTATTTTGCCTAGCCATTTCACTGGCGGTGTGATAGATTCAGGAAATGCAGATGGAGGCTCAGACAGCTGGGGAAAGTGTTCAGAGAAGCTGCACTGAGCCTTCCGGGGACCATGGCTGCTTGGTTGCTTTGAGGAGAGTGCTTAACTCACAGCAATGTTCTTTGAAAACCACCTTTTGCTTTGTAAGTCCGAAATCCATAATCTTATTCTTGGTTGGCAACTTGTAATGAACATGATACCAATCTTATTGGGTGTCAGTGCAGCAACTTCCCAGTTCCATTCTAGAGTTTTAAAGTGCTGGATCTGTCCCATCATCTTTGGGCAGCATGTTTATTGAGATTCTAAATCACCTAGGTCATGGTTGATCCAAAGATACTTTCCCAAAAGGCAGCTGAATTTTCTTGGTTTTATTCTTTGAAAATGTTTTCAAAGAAAAAACAAAACCCAAGAGAGTCCAGTTGCCTTTTGGAAAACGTCTTGAGACATCTTTGGGCAGCATTAGAACTGCTGACACTTTCTTTGCCTTTTTCACCAGCTTCCCAGGGGGACCAAATGAAGAAGAAGAATATGATTTTTATGCGGCTGGTTTTCCTCTTCTAGCAGAAGATTTCAGTGTTGCACTAGATAAACTTCACGATGCTCATTCACAGGCAGTAGGAGCCCCAAAGGTATGACTCTTAATAAGAACAAGGCAAGGTACCCCTAATAAATATAAGAAACATGCCAAAGTTTACATTCCATCCTGTTTTTGATGAATAACTGTAATAAATGGAGTAAATAAAGAGAAGCTGGAGGGCTTTGGGGCTCTCAGTAACATATTTATAAAATGTCAACATTATAGTTACAAAGAGCCAAAAAGAGCAATTTAATCCAATCCAATACAATAGCCAATCATAAATTTTAAAAAATAAAATGGAGAGCACAACTACAGGTAAAAATGGACAGTTTGCTATAAAATACAGGAAAAAATAAATCAACCACTATAAATTTTCTAGCACTTTTTATTAAAATTTGTTTTAATTTTTGATTTTAAGGGAAGCGCTGGTAAGTAATGAATAGGATATTAAAGTCACAGCATGAGAGATTTCATGTAAAAATCACTCTTCCAGGGACCTTGAGGCATCTTTCAGAGGCAGAGAGTAGGATAGTGTGCAATAGCTGTGGTTCTGTAGAAATAAAAATAGCTTCTTGTAGTCTTTGAAGGCATCGTAACATTTGATAATTTTGAGGTATATAATAGCATTGGCAAGTTTTGTCTCCTTCAGATTCCCTCTGTCTTTTGGCAAGATATTGGAGGGCTTCAGAATGTGAAAAGGGAAATCCTGGACACCATTCAGCTTCCATTAGAACACCCAGAATTATTGTCTTTAGGCCTTCACCGCTCTGGCCTTCTGCTCTATGGTCCTCCTGGAACAGGGAAGACATTGCTAGCTAAAGCAGTAGCAACAGAATGTACCATGACTTTCCTCAGGTGGGTTTTGTGATACAAGTGGACAGGAGAGTTTGGAAATTGCACTGTTGGAATAACTAACCCTGTATTTTTTCATTTCAGTGTAAAGGGTCCTGAACTTATTAGCATGTATGTTGGGCAGAGTGAAGAGAATGTCCGTGAAGGTTAGTATGAAGCCATAGTGTTTACATGGAAGGCTTAGCTCTGTGGGGAATCTTCCTTTATAGCCAGGCTAACATAGAAAATCATTCTTGCAAATCATTCCAACCTGAAACAATGACCATATCTTTGTGGCTACTGCATTTATGCATATATATAATCTTGCAGGTGTGTACATATATCCAAATTTTGGAACTATAGGAGTCTTTCCCAGCAGTTAAGGTAAATCATATTCTGTACTCCAGCAAGTCAGCAAATAGAGTAAATAGAGGAAAAAATAGATTTCAAGACCATTCAAGATTTCAAAACTATTGAAGAAGAATCAATACACATTTTATTTTATAGAAAAAAATGTTTAGCTAATATTCTTTCCTATGCAGATCACTAGCAACTAGAGATGGGAATAACTTGAGAATTTATCATCTGCTAAATAAAGAGCATGGGGAGCTCCAGATACATGGTGAGGTAGAGTTTGAGAGGCTGGACTGTGGAAAGCTTAAGAGTTGGTGGCCCAGAGTGCATTATAAGAGACATGAAAAATACATACATGATGTAATCTATGGTCTCATAGTTTTTTAGTCCCAAATTCAAAATGGGACCAAAATTCACTTCTCTTGCCTCAGTAGTAGCAGACTACCAAGTAATCTAGGAAAATGTGGTTGATCTCATTGCACCAATTTAGAATGGAATTAAGATCAATACAGTTAGACTTTTAGTTTGAAATGAATGCAATATAGAACATTTGACTTACCTCTTAGCGGAGATCCCAAAGCCAAAATCAATGTAGTTGCAAAAATAAGAATTTTGAATTGGTCAGCCAGAAAATGATGAATATTCTTAAGTACTTTGAAGAAAATAACAAATACAAACTTGGAAAAAGAGGCAAGAAAAGGAAAATGATTCTAGTGTGAGTAAGTATAGTGAACTGTACTTTATTTGAAAACCTGAAAAAATATAACCCAATTGCAGAACCTCCTAATTCAGACATGTCAAACACAAGGCCCGGGGGCTGGATCCGGCCCGCGAAGTGGTTTCCTGCGGCCTGCGAAGCCATCCTGGAAACAGTGAGGAAACGGCCCCCACTGCCTTGGCCCTGGCCCAGAGACCCTCCTTCTGCCAGAGACCCTCAGATCTGTCCCACTCCTGCCCAGGCCCCCATAGGCACCCTTGATGTGAACGATGTAGAGCTGGCCATGCCCACCCAGTAGGCCATACGCACTCTAGCCACGCCCACCCAGTAGGCCATGCCCACCCAGGCCACACCCACCTGGTCCCTTGAGGGCAACCGCAATGCTGATGCGGCCCTCAATGAAATTGAGTTTGACACCCCTGCCCTAATTTATCTGCTTGATAAGTTAAATCAGCCTGCCTGAAGTTAACTATTTATATAATGTGACATAATCTTCAGGAAGGAGTAGTCCCACAAGGGAAAATATTGGTGTAAACACTAATCCTCAGCTGGTAACTTTGAGATTGAATTGCTGTAACATGTTGAATATAATACTGTCTTTGTATATAGAGCAGAAACTTCAGTTAGTTCAAAATGTGTAGTGGTAGTGACTGCTGATAGTTTTCCTACTGCAGTATAAATCTGCCTTTAAAGTGCTAGATGGGAATACTGCAAAGACAGGCATGCTTTCAACTAACCCATACTCAAATACCTGACAGCATCCCTCGTTGCAGTATCCCCAGTGCTCACTGTGATTGTCAAGAGAATCCATTTTCTGATTCCCCAGCTTGTCTGTTCTAATGTGGGTCAAACCTTCTCAGCCCTTGTTCTTAGGCTGTGGACCATGTTCTCCGTAGGTGTCAGGAGTCCATCTTCTTTAGAATCTTTAAGAAATCTTTAAAGGTCCAGCTTTTCAGCCTGGGTTTGAGTCACATTTAATAATTTAAATGTTTTTCATATATATACGTTCTGTGTAGATCTTGGTCTGCTTTTTAATGTATTTAAATTGTGTGTAGAGATAGTCCACATTTATAATGACCATATTTTGGGACCAGCAACTTGGTCATTAAGCAGAGCTGTCGCTAATGAAACACAGCCATGCATATGATTTTACTGTAGCTTTCCTTTGCGTAACAGACCAGTGAAGGTCATAAATTTAAGGATTAGTTATAAAGTTACTCATTTGCACTCATTTCTCATGCTAGTAAAGTCATGCTTAAAATCCTACAAGCTAGACTTCAGCAGTATGTGGATCGAGAACTACCAGAAGTACAGGTAGGATTTCGAAGAGGCAGAGGAACTAGAGATCAAATTGCTAACATACGCTGGATCATGGAGAAAGCTAGGGAGTTCCAGAAAAACATCTACTTCTGCTTCATTGACTATGCTAAAGCCTTTGATTGTGTGGATCATAACAAACTGTGGCAAGTTCTTAAAGAGATGGGAGTACCAGACCATCTTATTTGTCTCTTGAGAAACCTATATGCGGGTCAAGAAGCAACAGTGAGAACTGGACACGGAACCACTGATTGGTTCAAAATTGGGAAAGGAGTCCGGCAAGGCTGTATACTGTCGCCCTGCCTATTTAACTTATATGCAGAGCACATCATGAGAAAGGCAGGGCTAGATGAATCAAAAGTTGGAATTAAGATTGCTGGAAGAAATATCAACAACCTAAGATACGCAGATGATACCACTCTAATGGCAGAAAGTGAAGAAGAACTAAAGAGCCTCTTGTTGCGGGTGAAGAAGGAGAGTGCAAAACTTGGGTTGAAACTTAACATTAAGAAAACCAAGATCATGGCATCTGGCCCTCTCAATTCCTGGCAAATAGATGGGGAAGAAATGGAGGTAGTGACAGATTTTGTTTTCCTGGGCTCCAAGATCACTGCAGATGGGGACTGTAGCCAAGAAATTAAAAGACGCTTGCTCCTGGGAAGGAAAGCCAGGGCAAATCTAGACAGCACACTAAAAAGCAGAGACATCACCCTGTCAACAAAAGTGCGTATAGTCAAGGCTATGGTCTTCCCAGTTGCAATGTATGGCAGTGAAAGTTGGACCATAAGAAAGGCTGAGCGCCAAAGAATTGAGGCCTTTGAACTATGGTGCTGGAGAAGACTCCTGCGAGTCCCTTGGACTGCAAGGCGATCAAACCGGTCAGTCCTAGAGGAGATCAATCCTGACTGCTCTTTAGAAGGCCAGATCCTGAAGCTAAAACTCAAATACTTTGGCCACCTAATGAGAAGGAAGGACTCACTGGAGAAGAGCCTAATGCTGGGAAAGATCGAGGGCAATAGAAGAAGGGGACGACAGAGAATGAGGTGGCTGGATGGAGTCACTGAAGCAGTAGGCGTGAGCTTAAATGGACTCCAGAAGATGGTAGAAGACGGGAAGGCCTGGAGGAATGTTGTCCATAGGGTCGCGATGAGTCGGACACGACTTCGCAGCTAACAACAACAACAACTGCAAATGCTCACTAAACAAGGCAGTTGCTAAATGAGGACTATGTATTTTATGTATTTAATTTAAAACTATTATGTAAACTATCTTCAGCCACATAGCAAAGTCAGTGAACACTGAGAATGATTCTGATGATGAGCTTATAGCACAGTGATGCCTTTGGTTCATGAACGAAAGCTGGGCTAAAGCTCCATCTGAGAATATAAGGAAGTCAATCTGGTATAAATAACAACAACAAAGTTAAAGGCAGAAGGCAATTCCAGGCTAGGAGGGACTGTAAAAAAGGGAAGTAGATACTTTTTTTTAACATGCTGAATTTGTCATAATACTCACATTTTTTAAAAAAAAGAAATTGTATAAAATAGTTTATATAATTACATTAATCAGTTATGAAATTCAGTTTATTCCACAACTATTTTGGGGGAAGATAGAGTAACACATGGGAAGGTGTTTGTTTTGTTCTAATATGATGTCTTTAACTGTGGCTGTCTCCAAATGGTTAACTATATTCTGAAGCCACTCTAGCATGCACAGTTAAGCTATGCAGTGTTCCAAATTTGAAGGTGGAAGGTGATTCAGCACATATGGGGATGTGTGCATAGCTATCGATCAGCAGCTCCTTAAACCAAACACATTTTTTCAGATCTCAAGAAATAACAGAGCCTTTAAGAAGTTGCTGATAGTACAATGTCAATACCTTCTTCACACTGAGAATAATATTTTTCAGTTGAAATCAGGTAGCTACACTTCCCCACAAGCAAAGCCTATGAAGTATCACAGACTGTTTGTGTTCCACTGTTTTTATTTTCTTTCTGACTGTTTTAACAGCAGATAAAGGACTGCAACTAGGGAGACCTGGGTTCAAGTTGACCCTCAGTCATGAAAGTTCATTGAATGACATTGGCCTAGTCCAGGGGTAGGCAACCTCGGCTCTTTTATGACTCGTGGACTTCAACTCCCAGCTGACTCAGGAATTCTGGGAGTTGAAGTCCACGAGTCATAAAAGAGCCGAGGTTGCCTACCCCTGGATACTCTCATCTTAATCAACCTCACAGGGTTGTTTTGAGTAAGAGTTTGAGAAAGCAATACTATGTACACTGCTGACCTCTTGAAGGAAAGGCAAGATGAAATCAAGAAAAAAAATATTTTTTAATTATGCTGCTTATTTTCATCTTTGTGATTCATTCTGGAAAGTGTTCTAGAAAAGAAGCACGAACTACTTAAAATTAAGAAACGGATATTTATGTTTCTCCAAGATAAGTCATACTGCACAGACGTTTTTGCAAAAAGGCCATTTTCAAGAACTTGCATTTTAGGTTTTCAATGAAAACATATTAAGCAGGGATACAGAAATGTTAAAGAGAAGGATGCCCAGCAAGGACAGCATATGATGAAGCAACATAGTGACCATTGTACTTTTATCTGCCTGCCTCCCAAGGAGTTATTTAATTATTATTATTATTTATTATTTATTGAATTTTTATACCGCCCTTCTCCCGAAGGACTCAGGGCGGTGAACAGGGCATATAAATAGAAATACAAAAGTTAAAAAAGGATTAAATAATTGCCCAATTAAAACAATCAGAATATAAAACCCATTAAAACCTTAACGTTCCCCCATCAGGCCAGGCCAGCTTGTTCGAATAAATGGGTCTTTAACCCGCGCCGGAAGGAGCAAAGATCCGGTGCCATCCAGAGCTCAACCGGCAGTTGGTTCCATAAAGCCGGGGCGCCCACAGAGAAGGCCCTCCCCCTGGGGGCCACCAGCCGGCATTCTCTGACCGGAGGCACCCTGAGGAGGCCCTCTCTGTGGGAACGCACAGGGCGGAGGGGAGGGACTGAGTCACTCTTAAGCAGAGCTGGTGGATGGCTATCAAGGGATGCAATAAGGGGGAGAAATATTAATGTATCTATTGAGTATGACTCCTATCCAGATCTAGTCAGATTCAGTTTGAGTCTTCCTCCAACGATGCTGCAGGCATCTTTTCTAGCATTTCATGTCCTGGACCCCCTCAATAAGACAAGGCATATCCTAGGAATAGGCCACGTAGGCACAATATGATCCAAGGTCCCAAATACCCACCAATTCCATGCAACAGATAGGGCCTTGACTGAACACACCCACCCCAGTTAGATCTTTGGGAAACACTCCCAAGCTCTCTGGAACACTTTTGAGTCCATCAGTCATCTGAGGTGGGCCAATCGAAGAGGCCTGTCTCCATGTCGGTTTAATTTAAAGAAGACAAGTTGCTCTATTTTTCAGATATTCTGTGGCCATTTGATCTTCCCATGCTTACAATCACAGCATGTGTCCTAATACACATCTCTCTCTGGGTGGCAGTCTAGTTTTATCTTTTATAATTAATATGTTTGTTGCTGGCTTTAATGTGAATATGCAACTTGAGTACCATCTATCTTTTTCCTCAGTGTTTACCAGAGCTAGGGCAGCTGCTCCCTGCATTATCTTTTTTGATGAGCTTGATTCATTGGCCCCCAGTCGTGGACGAAGTGGCGATTCACAGGGTGTGATGGACAGGTAAGTACTGCTTGTTAATAATGAGGTATTAGCTTCCTGTTTTGACTTGCTCAGTACTGATTTTACAAGTGACTCGCTTTGTGAAAACATTAAAACATTCATACCATACACAAAACATTTCCTTATCTGCATTCAGTTGTGTTCTTGGCAAGCTGTTCATAAAAAGTGGTCCTTGCGTCCTCCCTCTCCTTTAATTGTACATGCTAAGAGTGCAGGGGTATCTATTTTATTATGCACATATCATTTGTGCCTGAACTTAGTTCTAGATCATGTAAACGTGTTGAAATGTATTCATCTTTCTTTCTACCAAATGCTGGCCTTCAAAGAGGTTGCAATTAATACCTATATTGTAGCCTGTTTAATAAATAGCACATTTAGCAGCAAAGAATAAATATCACAAAACTTGTAAATATTTAAGCTTCACTGAAATAAATTTGGCTCTTCCAAAACCAGTTTTAATAGCTAGACATCAGTATTCTGAACCAATTTCTTTTCTCCAATCAGTACAGGTAGTCCTCGAGTTAGTAATGTAATGGAGTCTGCCCATTCCGTTCGTAACTTGAAAACTCGGAGTGAATCTCGTCCCTCGAACAAGATCACTCCCTGCTTGTTAAGATGCACGCGGCTTGTTAAGTGAACATGAGGTATCTCAGGGTGGGGAAGGCTATGAAGAGCCTAGTGATGGAACAGTCCCTGGAAAAGGCCTCCAATGCCCAAATCAGGCCTCTGGAGGCACGCAGAAGTGTCCCCCCCAGCCTCAGATCCAGGCAACAGTGGCTTGGAAAAGGCCTCTGACACCCGGATCCAGCCTCCAGAGGCATGCGGAAGCGTCCCCTGGCCTCAGATCCAGGCAGCAGCAGCTTGGAAAAGGCCCCCGATACCCAGATCCAGCCTCTGGAGGCACGTGGAAGTGTCCCCCGGCCTAAGATCTGGGCAGCAATGGCTTGGAAAAGTCCTCCGATGCCCAGATCCAGCTTCCAGAGGCAAGCGGAAGCATCCCTTGACTTCGGTTCTGTTCTCTGTTACAGAGAACAGAGGCCTAAAGTACCATGAGATCATGCGAGTTCAGTAGCGTGAGATCTCGCACCAGTGATCTCACATGATCTTGCATTGCTTTAGGCCTTCATTCTCTGGGAATGCACTGAAGGCCTGGAGCAGCCAAGAAAGCAAAAGATCTCGATCTTCACAGGGTGAGTATTGAAGCCCTGGTCCCTAGGGAGACCTAGGGCAGGTGTGGGGAGAGAGGGAATAACCCGGGTGAATGTTGCAGTGGCACTGTGGGCATTAGTAAGGGTGAACGACTGCCATGGTGAGGCAACATTCGTAATTTCGGGACCTGCTCATAAGCACTAGGGGGTGCTTATTGCATACCTTCGAACATTCGCTAAGGGAAATTGGCAGCTCTGGGATTTCCTGTATTGGTTGGTGCATACATTATTCATACATATAATGTAATACCTAACAACTGTTAATTAAGCTGGGCATTTGTAGGAATGCTGTAATGCATGTTCACATCTCACTTTTTGGGTATCTAATGCATAGAAACATTGAGCTCCAGGATTTCTCAATTCACCACCAAACATTAACAGAATTATTTCAAGTTAATTCTTGGCTGCTGTTTGGAAGAGAACGTGAACATTGCAAAATAATGTGCAGGGATGATTATTAGGATAGTTTCCTATGAATTTTTATACAGACCAGAGCCAGCCTGGAATCCCAAGCTATATGCAGCCAATGAATATGCTCTTATGTCCTTAATTCCTACTCTGATCACAGAGATATAGAGTTTATAGTCACTTTGTTTCACAAAAAAGTCCTTGTTTAATCACCATGTGTCAATGACTATCTGAAGTTATGATGGTATTGAACAAATGGTAGTTAACGACCCTTGAAATTATGCCTGTTGCAGCATCCCCATAGTCACATCGTGAAAATTTGGGCACTTGGCAACTGGCTACATTTTTGACCACAGCGTGTACTTCAACCCCCTACCCACGTATGCCCCTCCAGGTCTATCCCCTTGGCATTCTACCACCATGGCCTACCCCTTCCACACCCCACCACCCACAGCTGACCTTCATTGTCATCTTCCTCCCACTACAGGCCCAGGAGCTAGGCAATTGGTTGATGGTGCTGACACCTTGGCTTGGCAAGCCAGTGCTCATACCATCACCCTGCCTCCGCCTCCTCCTCAGCCAGGCTCAGCAAGCTCCCTTTGGCAGATGAGGCTCCACCACGCTGCTCCACTTGCCACATACGTCCCAGGGCCCCACTGTTGTGCTGTGCCTTGATCCAACAGTGGGACAAAGATTGTGAAGGTCAGCTGGGGACAGCAAGGGTAAGGGGAGCTTTGTCTACCGAAGGGAGCTTGCTGAGCCTGGCCGGATATGATCGTGGGTGGAGCTGGCATTTCACACAGGCAGAAGCGGGAGGCCCTCCCCAACAACCAAAACTAGAGACTACTGGAACTGCCGTCACTAATTGCTGCTGTCACATGATGTTTCAGCTAACCACTTTACTTAGCAACAGAAATTCCCTGTTCCAATTAGTCATTAAGCGAGGACTATTTGTACCATTGTATTTTAGTAATCTTGTGTTTTGCTGTATCCTTGTAAACTACCTTGATATATATTAAATAGGTGGTATACAATGCTTTGTATAAATATATCTTTACCCATATGAATTGCTTCTGAGGGCATGGTATTTTATGTGTTCGTAGTATACATCTGTTACTACTATTATACTTTGAACCTGGCCGGGTATGTGCCTAAAAAGGTATTTGTGTACCTGCTGTTTTAAGTGAGTTACCCAGTTCAGTGAATCCACAAAGGTTGATGGCAGCATATTAAAATGTTTTCCCTTGATAGAGTTGTATCTCAGTTATTAGCAGAGCTGGATGGGCTTCATTCTTCTCAAGATGTATTTGTTATTGGAGCTACAAACAGACCTGATCTGCTGGATTCAGCTTTACTCAGGCCAGGCAGGTAAAGTTTCATATCACAATTTTCTCCATCTGCTGTTATAACCACAAATCTTTCAAGAGTATTTTGGGTAAAACTAGATGAACATAGGATTCAACTTACCTTTTTCATTATACTTAATGTTGATGTTCTTGTATGAAAAAACGTTGGGTTGGGATAATATTCCTACCCCTTTAGATCTGCAAACAGAGCATCTTAGCTGCCCAAAAAGGCTAAAAATTGAGATGCTTCCTTTAGAAAATTTTTATTGATTATTGTGTTGGATGAGTTAATAAAATAAATAAACTGCCATAGTGGGGTGTTTTTTTCCCTAAGATTAGGTTAACTCAGATACTTTGGGAATCCTGTGTTCCATTGGTAGAAGGGTGGCTATATATAAACATTTTAAATAAATTAATATTAACACAATATATACATACACTTGGCGATGAAGGAGGTCGGTTTATATTAGGAAACTCTAAAGATTCATTTGGGATGCTGGAAGAATATTGAGAATGGAAAATCTTATTGTATTATAGCAATTCTGTTTCATGTTTAACATATGCAAAGATTTTATAGAAGTGAAGCACATGAAGTTGTACAATTCATACTAATATATTGTAAAAAAAACCAGTAAATCAAACTAAGGTCAAATTGTTAGATGATGGGTATTGTATGATCAGAGTGTGTTAGATGGAAGATGGCTGCTTTATTTTAATTGCAAAAAATATTTTTTGTATCCCTGGCAGGTTTGATAAATTGGTTTATGTAGGAATAAATGAAGACCGAGATTCTCAGCTGCAAGTACTGAGTGCCATCACCAGAAAGTAAGTGCCTGTTTTTGGTTATTATAATGCATAACAGTACCAATTACAATTCTTGAGAAAAAAATGCACATTTTTACTAATTATTGTAACCGAACTACATACGCAGCTGTTAAAGATAAATCTGCTAAGAGAATATATTTTTGTATCAGTATGTACATAATCCACATGCATGGTTTAAATGCTATAAAATTGTTTTTCAGGATTGTGAATAAATTATAAACATTATTTCCTGCCTGCTCTGACTTATGGGTTTTAATTCATTCCATATTATTTTTAAGTAAAGTACAACATGTAAAGAATGTTATACGTATGAAGCCATCTTTTTATAAAACATTTCTGCCCAATTTCCAAGATTATATTCTGATTGCATTTTTCCCCCCATGACACTAAAACCTTTGGCAATATCCTTTTGTGATAGGTTTAAAATGGACCCATCTGTGAATCTCCTTAGTGTCCTAGAGAGATGCCCTGCACAGTTAACAGGAGCAGATCTGTATGCACTCTGCTCAGATGCAATGATGTTTGCTATCAGAAGAAAAGTAGAATGGATAGAAGACGGTAAGGAACAAAGCTGGATGGCTCAGATGTAAATTAGCTCTACTTAAAACACATTGAGGGACGCGGTGGCTCAGCGGGTTAGGACGCTGAGCTTGTCGATCAGAAGGTCGGCAGTTTGGCGGGTCGAATCCCGAGTGCTGCGTAACAGAGTGAGCGCCTGTTACTCGTCCCAGCTTCTGCCAACCTAGCAGTTCGAAAGCACGTAAAAATGCAAGTAGAAAAATAGGGACCACTACGGTGGGAAGGTAACAGCGTTCCGTGCGCCTTTGGCGTCTAGTCATGCCAGCCACATGACCACGGAGACGTCCTCGGACAAGCGCTGGCTCTTCGGCTTTGAAACGGAGATGAGCACCGGCCCCTAGAGTCGGAAATGACTAGCACATGTGTGCGGGGGAACCTTTACCTTTACCTAAAACACATTACATACATAAATAATACACGTGTTAATATGTGACCCAACTATTTTACAAAGCTGTGGCTTGCATTCCATAATAGAGATCCAGCTGTCTCCAACCCTGTTAGCCTTTTGCAGGGCACCATGGAATGTAGATTGGGAGTTTCATTAAACCCTGCTGGCTGATGTTTTATTATAAATTGGAATGTGGAGTTTTTTGCAATCTCAAACATTTATCATTTGGATTATTGTTTTAATTGTTGGTTATAACACTGCCTAAAATTTTGGCTGTGAGATGGGCAGCCACATAAATCAAATAGTTTTTTTGAAAGCAGAAAAATAATCCTCCATTACTGAATAATAAACCAGAAAATTGGATTGTGATTTAGCTCCAACTAAATGCTTGAGAGAAGCTGGAAAACTATTATTAGAAATTAGGAGAACGTGTTAATTGGTTCTCTGATACATACGGAGGCTGGCAAAATTAATACACTTTAATTTTTAAGGCTTTGAAGAACAAATGTATTTTATCATATCCATTATTTCTGGGCTGTAGCATATTTATTGGTTCTCTTTCATTACCATATATTTATTTATTTTTATATACATACACACATACATCTTGCCTAGCCAGGAGCAACAAACACTATGTCAATGGCATGCCAGCAACCGGTCCGCACAAACAAGCAAAGCCCCATCCGTGAGATGCAGGCAGCACACAAAACCACGGATCCTCTGGCCCACGGAGAAACCTCTTTCCACAGAACCGGTCCCTGGTGCCCCAAAGGTTGGGGACCTCCGCACCATGTTGTATGTCCAAAAGGATTTTAATTCGAACCATTTTACTTTTATTCCAGGTCTGGATACTGAAAGCTCAGAATTCACCCTTACCGTGGAGGATTTTATACAAGCTGCAACAAGGTTACAGCCTTCTGTTTCTGAGGTGGAACTGCTTAGATATAAATTGATCCAGCAAAAATTTGGTGCTTGATTTGAAACAAACACGACCAAGAAAGAAATATCCATATAACCCCAGAAGTACAGAATAAAAGCTACCATGAGAATATTGTTCTTGTTCAAAGAAATAGTCATGACTCAGTCACAATCTGGTGGATTCAGATGAGTTAGAAAAACGAGTTCAAGGCATAGACCTGAGACTCATGTTCAGATGCGTAGGATGTTTTGCAAATTAATCCTTCATTCATACTTGGGACCATTGCATCTATAAGGTGATCAACATCAGATGGGAAATCTTAGGCCCTTAATAACCTGAGCCTTTGAATTATGAGAGAAATGACTGTAAGTATTTAAAGATATCTAAATAAAGGCTGTTTTGCTTTATCTGGGAAACAAAAATGCTAATTCACTGAGAATCTTATCATTTCTCATAAATGTGAAATACAGTATGTAGTGTGTGTTTTCTTTCTGGGTTTAAAATGGAGAGAATACTAGCGGCTCTAGGGCAGCAACTGATAAAAAATGATTGTAATAGTTTCTTGCAGCTGGTCTTACTCAAAACACTGGCTCCTCTCTGAAGTAGTTTTGAGAATTTTCTAACCTTTGGAAACCTCTGGAAAATCAGAGCAAAAAAAATTGGAATTCAGGCAACCCTACATATATTAATTTTAAAACTGTCAATCTAAAATGAAATCATAAGTTTTCTGCCACCTGTTCCCATCACTACTCAGCTGTGCAAAAATAAATGAAGACTTTGCTCTTATTAATGAGGAACTTTTTTTAAAAAAAAGTCTCTTCTGTTACTGTAAAACTAATTCTCATTATTCTATAGATGCAGCAGCAAAAAATACAAACACACAGAAATGCTTATATCAGTGGACTGTAATAGTGTGAAGGCAGAAAGTAGATTTATTTTGAAGTTATCACACAAGTTGTTGGAAATACACGCCGGTCATCGGTCCTGATCAGCTCCAGCTAGTGTAGGCAGTGAGGAGTATAGTCCAACTTAAACTGAAGGGGCACTGATTCCCCAGGCACAATAAAGAATGAAATAAGGTTGTGTTTTTTTTGTCCCCCTTGTTCCTTTTTTCCCTTGAAGGAAAACTGCATCACTGTAATCATTAGTCTAACATAGGTGTAAATTAGCCAGGCATTTCCAGCAAAAAGAGAAAGAAAGTATCAAGAGAGAACAATGTACATTTTAACCAACTGTGCAACAGAGACTGAGATGCAGAGCAATCTTATCCCACCTCCTTCCCTCCAATGCCATTAAGCATTTCAATCCTCAAAGTGTATTAATTACACTGGACTCTTCGGGAAAATTCTGGTTTATATAATACCTATGCATATTTATTCTTGCTTATACAGGTTCTGCACCTTGTCACCCATTGAAAAGACCCCATAGGGCCACTAGACTAGTCTGTTGACTAGATCTCAGCCAGTTTTCTTCACTACATGGATGAAATAGCATGGGCCAGGCTTCTGGCCTGGTGTGTAAGGCTTGAAGTCCCCCAGGACTGTGTTTTCACATTGGCCTTGAAATGCATTTTTCAATAGTTCTGTGAAAGGCTCCAGACGATGAGGATAATAAGAAAGACGGAATTGACTGATAAAAGAGAAAATTTGTGTTAATATCCAAGTAACAAAAGCATGAAGATATTAATACAGTAATGTAAGAAGCTTGGCTATCTCCCTTTCCACTTGTTCAGGAAGATTAATTTATCCATGATCCTTTGAGGATTCTGGTCAAAAAGAATGCTGCAAATCAAAATTACTGTACTTTGAGATTGTTTTCAATTTAGAAAACAATACTTTTTATTTATTTTATTTATTTTATTTTATTTTTGGGACTTATATGCCGCCCTATCTCCCGAAGGACTAACAACAATAAAAACAATACAAAAGTTAAAAGAGATTAAATAAACAGCCCCAAAATAAATTAACTAAACAATTTAAAAATTAAAACATTTTAAAAAAACCCGTCATCAATCCAGGTCAGTCCGATGAAAAAGGAAAGTTCAGGTCGCGGCGAAAGGACCGGAGATCCGGGGCCATCCGGAGCTCAAGGGGGAGTTGGTTCCACAGGGCTGGCGCTCCCACAGAGAAGGGCCCCCCCCTGGGGGTTGCCAGCCGACATTGTCTAACCGACGGCACCCTGAGGAGGCCCTCTCTGTGTGAGTGCACTGGGCGATGGGAAGTCGTCCCCGGCAGCAGACGGTCCTGCAAATATCCCGGGCCTAAGCCATGTAGGGCTTTAAAGGTAAGTACCAGTACCTTAAATCTCACCCGGAAGACAACCGGCAACTAATGCAGCTCACACAGGAGGGGTGTAATATGGGAGTATCGGGATGCTCCCATCACAACCCGTGCGGCCGCATTCTGCACCAGCTGGAGCCTCCGGGTGGACTTCAAGGGCAGCCCCATGTAGAGAGCATTGCAGTAATCTATCCGAGAGGTAACGAGTGCATGAGTGACCGTACGTAGGGCATCTCGGTCCAGATAGGGGCGCAACTGGCGCACCAGGCGAACCTGGGCAAATGCCCCACAGGCCACGACTCCAATATGGTTTTCAAAACTGAGTCGTGAGTCCAGGAGGACACCTAAATTGCATGCCCTATCAACGGGAGGTAACACCTCTCCTCCCATAACCAAAGATGGAATCTCTTGGACAAGTCGAGATGCCGGTACGTATTAACAGTTATTAGTGTATGGATGGAATCTTACTTCTGCTTTTATCAGTACAAATCAAGAAATATTAACTTACATATCAGAAGGTCCAAACTCAATGTATATATGCTGTTTCATAAGCTTAGGTGGTGCAAAGAGACCCTGTCACTGATATCTGTTAATTTGATGGTTTTAGAGGTGAACAGATCTCTGAGGCCATCTCGTGGATAGGTACAGTATAGTATGTAAAGTAATTAAAAGACCTAGCTGTTTCCCAGGCATAGGGTCAGGCAGGTAGATGAGCCTTTTTATTGATGTGAGATTATTATTTATCCTATGGCACTGGGAGTTTATGTGTGGTGTATTTTCTATTTTAATCTTTTATTAGATGCCCAGATTCACTTGTATGAGATTAGTAGCTCTGCAAATTAAATACCTTGTTTCCCTGAAAATAAGCCCTACCTGAAAATAAGCCCTAGTTTTGGGGCAAAGCACATGCCTAAAAATCAAGATAGGGTGGGGATGGGGGGGTGGAGATGCCCCACGCGCCCCGCACCTGTTTACCTTACTGGTAGGACTGCCACAGGTAGGCCTCCCACACCCTGAAACTTGTCGCACCGCATGGCTTGTTGCACTGTTGCTGCTGGTCATGGGAGGAGGTTGTGCAGCACTTCGGGACATTGCCGCCACCCGTGGCCGGATGCCATGTGATGCTTTGGACTATTTGCAGGAGACCGCAAGGTGCACCGAGCCGTGGCTGCCAGTCGTGGCAGCACACTGTGCAGGATCCTTCTGCAAGCGGCAGCAACGGCCCAAAGGACCATGTGGCCTCCTCCAAATGGCCCAAAGCACCTTGCGGCCTCCTGCCGCGACTGGCGGCACTGGCATTAAGCACGATGCGGCGTCCTGCCACAACCGGGGTCCGGCTGCAAGTGGTGGCAAGTGGCCGCTGAAGAAGTCAGGCAGCAGTGCAACAGGTGTCGGGGCATAGGCGGCCTGGCTGCGGCAGTCCTAAAGTAAGACATCTCCTGAAAATAAGACCTAGTGCCTCTTTTTGAGGCAATAATAATAATAATTTATTTTTTTTAATTTTATTTTAATTCCATTTATATCCCGCCCTTCTCCGAAGACTCAGGGCGGCTTACAAGCTTAGTAGTAGCCTTCATTCTATGTATATGCCTGCTTATTAGGGCTTTCACACACACACCCAAGCGGCATTATTACAAAGTCGGCTTAATTGCCCCCAACAATCTGGGTCCTCATTTTACCTACCTCGGAAGGATGGAAGGCTGAGTCAACCTTGAGCCTGGTGGGATGCGAACCTGCACTAATTGCAGGCAGCTGGTGTTACTTAAGGAGGCATTAGCCCACTGCTCCACCAATAATAATAATAATGATGATGATGATGATGATGATGATGTAAGACCAGGTCTTATTTTCAGGGAAACACAGTAAATAAATGCCCAGGACACTTGTTTGCTCTAACCCTATGCCAAATGGTTAGTTGTGCTAACCCTGGTTATCAAAGTGGAGATGCAGTAATTGTGGGTTCTACAGAGAACATACCTTAAGTCTGAATCTCTATCACTGCCTTCATGTGGGATCTGCACCGTGTAGTCCAATGTCACCATATTCGGTTTGTTATTCACAAGGAGAACTGAGGTAGTAATGTCCTTGGTTAAATCACTCTGAGAAAGGAAGGAAGGGGAAATAATTAGTTATCTATGTTTATGTTTTTCTGCATTTGTTTCGTTTTGGCTTGTTCACTATGTTAAGCCAGCGCCAGATTGCAGAACAACACTGCTGCCATTTATAACCTACTTTTCTCTCTATTCTGTTTGATATAAGTAAAAAGACAAATTTGTAACACTGCTTGTTCCTCTTCCTTCTAATTATATCATAACATGCACTCTGCCTATAACACTGTGTGTTATAGTTGTGGTAGTATGGTAGTAATAATAGCACAATGCTGCTATAGAAAAGTGGTGGCTGGAGATTCTCAATTTTGATCTTTGCAATGCTAACAGGCTTATATTAGGGATTAGCCTCAACCACATCGACTAACATTTTATGCTTGGAGCCAAATATCTAATTCCAGTCTCTAAAGCACATGACTGGGATGAGAGATTTTTTTTACTATTAGATTCACGCCTTCATGAGCCTTCTAATCATTTTGCTATCTACATTTGACTCTACAATGTTCTCAGTTGAGTAGCTTCATATGTAATGGTACGGATATATTGAGATCTCAATGTTTGGAAGGGATATGAGACTAGAAAACTATTAGCTAACAATTTAATTAGCAATTAAAAAGTATATATATACTATACGAAAAAGCTTCCTATACAGGTAATCTCTTGAGTTACGAGCATTCACTTAACGCTCGTTCAGAGTTATGTGATGAGCACCCCCTAATGCTTATGAGCAAGTCCTCAAGTTAGCAATATTGCAGCACCACGGCAGACATTCGCCCTTACGTGCGACTGCAGTGGCTCTGCAACATTCACCCTGGTTATTCCCTCCCTCCCCACCCCCGCCTGGGTCTCCCTAGGCACCAGGCCTTCAATACTCACCCTGTGAAGATTGAGATCCTTTACTTTCTTGGCTGCTCCAGGCCTTCGGTGCATTTGCAGAGAATGGAGGGCTAAAGTAACGCAAGATCAGTGGGGTGAGATTTCACGCTACTGATCTCTCATGATTTCATGGTACTTTAGGCCTCTGTTCTCTGCAACAGAGAACGGAACTGAAGCTGGGAGATGCTTCCATGTGCCTCTGGAGGCTGGATCGGTGCTCCAGAGGCCTTTTTCAGGCTGTTGTGGCCCGGATCTAAGGCTGGGGGAAGCTTCCGCACACCCCGCTACCTGATCCAGCTTCCAAAGGCCTTTTCCAGGTCGCTGCTGCCTGGATTTGAAGCTGTGTGTGTGTGCGGAAGCATTCCCTGGCCTCAAATCCGGTCGGCAGGAGGAACCACAGCAGAGAGGAGACGGATCTTTTTCAGGTGAGTTCGGCGCGGCAGGGAGGGAGGGGGAAGCATGTGGTATCTTAGTGGGTCGGGGAGGCCTTGGGGGCCTGTTCCAGCAATAGGCCCTCCATGACCTTCCCCACCCTGAGATACCTCATGTTCGCTTAACGAGCCACAGTGCATTATAACGAGCAAGGGAGTGATCTCATACCTCGAAGGAGATTCACTTGACGAGTTTTCAAGTTACGAGTGGAATGGGCAGGCTACATTACATTCGTAACTCAAGGACTACCTGTATGTCTATCCCAATGCTATCTACTCGGATGCAGCAATGCTTTGATGTCACAGAAGTCAATGTTCAGATGCTTTTAATTGGAGACTACAATATATGCTCTGCTAATTAATCTATTCCCACCCAGCTCTGAAAAAATAGTAAAGAATTAACAGGTTAAACAGAATCTCTGGGAGCAACACAGGGGCAGATTTTCTTCTCCGTCTCTCTTGCAATATTATGAATACTAAACTATCTAAATAAAGTCAGGTAGCTTGATGCGGTCTGATTCTGCTTGACAGATTTCCTTTATATCTACCTGAAAAGTATTTTTAAAGGGTTACATTGAAATACATGGGACTGTAGTATAAAATGGTACCTTGCTATTATAATTAGCTCTGGTAAGCTATAAAAAATGTTTTTGCTGTTTTAAGATGTTTTAACATCACTGTCACAAAAGGTTAGGCAGAGTTTATTTCCAGCATTACCTTGTAGTAGATATTTTTCCCAGGAGGAGCACAACCTGTTTCCAAGATGTAGTCATAATTACGATGATCAATGACAAGAATGCCACCTGGACGAACCATGCTGGCAATATTCCTGAGAGCCTGTTTATGAACACCCTGGTCACCTAAGGATAGGTACAAAATTTCAATTAAATTTCTTCCTGTTCCCTTTAGACTGCTTTTTGCCTTCAAACCAGGGAAACCTCTGGCTAGCCTGGGCGTGTTTGTTTGTTGATTAACAAAGTAACAACACCTAAATTATGGGTATTAGTGCACTCAGATAATGAAATATATTTAAGATATGTAACCAAAACCCCACTACCCTTACAGCTACCCCTTTGCACCCCAAAGCTAGTTTTCTGGAGCTCCCCTTGCCCAAAACATTACAGCATTGCTGTAATAGAGAGCATGTCTGTAGAGCATGTGGCTTGTATCATCTGTTCTTCACATAGTTTTTAGATATGAAGTTAGAATCTGGTAAATTCATTTTTTTTTCAATTTACGAATTCAGGACAGGTAGTCCTCAACTTACAACAGTTCGTTTAATGACCATTCAAAATTACAACAGCAGTGAAAAAAGTAATTTATGACCAGTTTTCACATTACGACCATAGTATCCCCATGGTCATGTGATGAAAGTTCAAGTGCTAGGCAACTGCCTCATCATTATGACAATTGCTGTGTCCCAGGATCACGTGACCTTCTGACAAGCAGAGTCAATGGAGAAGCCAGATTCGCTTGACTAACTTAACAACTACAGCGATTTATTTAACTGTGGCAAGGAAGGTGTGTAAAATGGGGCAAACTCACTTAACAAATGTTTCACTTAGCAGCAGAAATTTTGGCTCAATTGTGGTTGTAAATTGAGGACTACCTATACTGAAATTTAGATTATCAATTCCCCTCCAGCACTAGCCTAAAATGAAAAAATACAAAATGTAATGGATCCAAAAATGCTTGAAATTTGGACAGAATCTGCAAACTAAAATATCTCCTATCATTATATCCATATCAGGAAGGATATCAAACCATTTGTTTTCCCCTAGTTAAACTGATGTTATTTTCAACACAATTTTTTGAATGTAAACAGATTATGTGAAAAAATAAGAATTTTATCATAGCATAAAATCCAGCAATTAGTTCTTCTTTAGTATTTAAAGAATTACTTATCACTTTAAATAAAAAAAAATGGTAGTAAGTCTTTTTCTGTGTAGACTTAAGGAAAAATCTCAGATTATCCCTTTCTATAGCACTGGCAATCCAACAAGCCTCTGTATGACAATCTTTTGACATTCACCTTTAAAATCTGGAAGATGGGCAAAAGAATTCCCTAAGCAGATGACAGCATCAAAGCCTTCACCCGGTTTCTGTAGATCCTGTGGCAAGGTGAGCCAGTTAGCCTCTTCAATTACTGCAGAACAGAAAAGCACACTTTATATAACTTAACTTCTGCTTCCTCATCATGCCTTGCTCTAAGTAAGAAAAGATGTTACGTTTCCAGTACCAAAGGGAAGTGATAATCATCAACTTGCCACCCTACTTCATATAATATGCTAAACCTGTGGTACTACATGACTTTAACATTGTATCTTATAAATAATGATTGGTGGTTTAATATGTTGTATGAACTGAACCAGTAAAGTTAAAACAAGTTGCGTCTTTGCATAAGGTGTGAGGCTAACCTCACACTTTTTAAAATGTGACTCCTCAGGAAAGTCTGTTATGAAACAGCTTGTCCCATACAAAAAATAATAATAATCCTCACTTTTCCCCTTTCATTCCATTCCCACCAATGGAAAACTTATTTCCTGAAGTCTTATTGTTACTGGAATAAATAGCTAAGAAAGAAATACTGAGCTTTCTATAGCATGCTGGGTTTGTGAATGTCTTAGTGGCACTTTTGCACATGTGCTAGTAGTCATCTGTGTTAAGGGCTGCTTCTATCCAGAAATTCCTGATCATTGTAAAATTGTTGTAACTACTATGGGCCATTTCCAACCACCATCCAGCTTTTCCTATATAACTTTCCGATTCTTCTGTGGACTTGTATTTTTGACGCTTCTGCAAATTTCATTAATTACCACATGACTTTGTTGCTGGGACTATAAAGGAAATAATCTTGGGTTTGTCCTTGAGCTAATTGTTTTTTATTAGATTCTGTAACTCAGTGTTGCTTGTTACAAACTTACTGTGCTAAAAGGCCTAATTATATTGGGTTACAGTAGACTGACACATCCAGAGGGAATGGCAAGAGCTATAGGTCCACAGACCAACTAAAACCTAAAACCATTCAAAAAGCTGGACGTGTGCTGCCAGGTTATGGCCAAGGAGAAATTCACATACAGTTTAATATTTTCAAGTTGTTTTTGAAGACTATGGCTTCAAAGATAATCCTCAAAATCATAGGCATTATGTACAGCTTTAATTAAGTGTCAAGGAAAATTTTATAGTGTTTCTTAAATGCTTTTCTCATCCAGGCAAGACATTAGGAGTTTCAGAATTTCTACACCTTTTCAGCCATCTCTAAAATGGTTCTGGCTCTTCTGCTTACCAAATTAACCAATCCTAAACTATTGGCACTTGACTAATACTTGTGGAGATTTAAAGGTATGCACACATGGGTCAAAGCAGTCAGGGAAGTACGTTAACCTGATGCCTCCAAATGTTGGCAACGTGTTCCAAAAGGTTAGGAAAGTGTGTTATAAAGCAGGTGTCTGCAACCTTGACAACTTTTAAGACTTGTGGATTTCAGCTCCCAGAATTCCTCAGCCAAGATAGCTGGCTGAGGAATTCTGGGAGCTGAAGTCCACAAGTCTTAAAGTTGTCAAGGTTGCAGACACCTGCTATAAAGGACACAGGCAATAGAGTCATAATTTCATGGATCAATTTTCAGAAGGCCAAATTAGTTTTCATTCTTGTGTGTTTATGAATGAAGATTAACAAATTCCAGAGGCAAATTATAAAGCCTTGACTGGGATGAGGAACCATCTATTCCCCACAGTACCCTACAGGCACCTCTTTCATCTGCACTCCAAATATATCAGCAGGGAGCACATTATAGCATTGGCATTTTGGCAGCTGCTCCAACAGCACTGATCAAATTTCATCATGCTCTTCTTGTCAAGACATAAATTTACTGCTAATTTAAACATGGCCTGGAAAAGATGCTCAAATGCTGTTGTTGGAAATATTCACATTGCAACAGAGTAAGGGCCTAGGACAAGAACTACATGGGGCTAAGTTGCTGATCAAGTCAACACTTCAGATCCAACTAGCACAATATACGGAAATGTTAAATAGTAGACATATTTATGTAATGACTGGAGAGTGCATTAATGATAGATATATCCCATGTGAACTGTATCATGTACTAGGTATGAGAAAAGTGCCAAAATAAGAGTGTTCAAGCACTGATACATGTCAATATCAAATTATGTCAAGTCATGCTAAAGGTTATAAAGATATATGGGTCCTTTGGAGTCATCAGACAGAATGAGCATTTTATATTAGCATTGTGCTTCAATTTTTCTGAAACTCAAAACTGGCCTGACTGGCTAAACTCTGAATTGTGAAGGTATGCAAGGGTGTGTAAATAATTGAGCTTTTAACTCAGAACAATAAAAACAGTAAACGTGAATTTGTTTCTACATGTTTGAATCTTTGATTAAAAAAGAACAGCATGAGAAGCACTTTCCATCCTGGAGTCTGACACAGATCCCAGTCTAGGGATTTTTGGGAACAGACCAAAATGTAGCACCTAACTACTGTTTTTTCTGCATTCAGACTCTGCCCTGGAACTAAATAAAAATGTTTTAATAGTTTGCTGTCAGCGGGATATGAATCAACTAAGAATACATGACTATAGACTTCCAAAGCTAATATTCTCCAGATTTGTTGGATCAAAAGTCCCAGAATTCTACAGGTTACAATCCAACATATCTGGGGTACATCAAATTGGGGAGGGCAATCAGTTAATATTCTTAAACCAAAAGTTAAGAGTACCCCAATGATCAAATGGATCTTCTTTTCGACGGTTCCATCGCTCCTTCAAGGCGTATTTGAGCATTTTGTCACTGGCATCTACACTGGTGACACTAAATCCTTCTTCAACCAACATAATGGAATCCACACTGTGCCAGAAATGGAGAGAGAAAATGATTTCCAGGTACTCTTTGAGGGATGAGATCTGAAGTAAACTATTTTTCAGATTAACTCAGCATAATAAACCCCTCCACTTACATTAGTAGTTACATTTTAGTAGTTCGAGGAAAAAAAGTCACCCATGAAAGTTAGGGCAATGGCTCCTATACTATATAAAAATCCTTTCCTAAGGCTGCATACACAGTATCTCCTACATGTATCTCTTAATAAATAAAAAATACCTGTACATATTCACTTTATGGCAAAGAGAAATTCAATTCTCCCTTCTGAAACAGCAGTATATTTGTGGGAATGATTCCTCTGATTTTATTTTTCTCACCTCTGGCCTTTTACTACATTATTACTTTTTAAATGGTCATCTTGATTAACACAGCAAGTAATCACATGCATTCCACAATCCTTGTCAACTGAATCAAGAAGGCCTGAGTGTAATTTCAAGTCTGACCAAACTCAGGCAAATGAACCATAGAAATCATTCAGAAAAAAGCAATGGACAATGGAATTGAAATGTGCCATAAATGTAACTTGTGATTACTTAAATCCACATCCAAATATAGTGGATATAACAATCTTACTTAAAAATATCAACAGGTTGTAATGAATTAAGTCCATACTCAAAGAAAAAATGATAAAATGTTTTTTTATTTTGCTTTTCTTGTATGTTCCTGCAAAGGCTTCAGGCAGCTAACTGTGTTGTAACAACAATCCAACCTCTCAGGCATTTTAAAAAAATAAAAGATAAAAATCTGTAAAATACAAATGTTACTGTATGTGCCCTCCAAACCCTTCACTTACAGCACAAACACCTACTGTGACAAACAGAAAAGATAGGTCATCAACATTTTTCTCATGTTTAAGAGGGATGAAGCTGACTAAATCTTAGGGGGTTCCAAAGAGTGGGAGCAGCTAATGAAAAAACCCTTTCAAAGTCTATCATGTGACATCCTCATAGGGATGAGATCCAGAGGAAGTTGATCCTATTTGATCTTATTGCATGAACTGATGAATATAGAATGTGGTCCCTCAGACAACCAAGTCTGGAATCAAATTTGCTCGGGATAACAAATGGCAACCCGTGCAGCTCCTCGAAGCAGCAAAGTCATCCAGCAAAATTGGGATACGCCCATCACATCTGGGCCTTTGGGTTCTGTACCAGTGGCAATATACAAATGCTCTTCAAGGGCACTTCTTCGTACAGCACATTCCAAATGGAGGTGAATGACTGTCAGTAGGTTCTTGTGATCCATGCTCACAACTGGCACACAAATGCAAAACCCTTCTAGCCACATCTATCACCTGTTCTTCCAGCAGTAACTGGGACTGTAGGAGGACCACCAAATTGCAAGCCACCATTCAGATTTAGAGATAGAATTTCTGAGAAATCATCAGTACCCAAATTAAAATCACTCCACATTGAAGGAATTCATTTAGAATCTATTTTTCCCCATCTGCACCTGATAGCACTGGATCAGCACTGTCACTTGTTCAAGGCAAGGGACAAGATGTATAGCTGATCAGTGGCAGCATACTGATGATACCAAAATTTACATCAACAGATTATTTCCCCTCCCCCCATGTAGATATTAAAAAGGAGTGAAGAGAGGAGAAAACCCTGAGGTACTTCACAAAATAGCAGCCTCAGAGATCACTCCTCTCTTACCAATAATGATTAAAACTATCACTTCAGAAAAGAAAGCCACTACAAGATAATGTCCCTCCCCATACCAATCCCTTAGGAATGGACCACAAATATCTTAGTTGATGGTTTTGAAAGTCACTGAGAGATCAAGGAAGACAAAGAAAATTGAACCTTGCCCCAATGAACTGCACAAGCATGACCAGTTCAGTTTCCTGCTGTATCCTGGCCTGAAATCTGACTGCCAAGTGTTCAAATAATCTGTTTCCTCTAGGGCAGGGGTAGGCAACCTCGGCTCTTTTATGACTCATGGACTTCAACTCCCAGAATTCCTATGCTGGCTCAGGAATTCTGGGAGTTGAAGTCCGTGAGTCATAAAAGAGCCGAGGTTGCCTACCCCTGCTCTAGGGTTTTCTGGAGTTGCTAGGCCACAACTTTCTTAATGATCATTTCTTAAAAAGGAATGTTAGAGACAAATTCAAAGTTGTCCAAAATGAATTGAGAAACAACTTCATGAGTAGGAGGTACACCAAGCTTCCTTCAGAGCTGACTGAATCCTCCCTCCTCAACAAAATAATGATTATTGCTCAAATCAACCTCCAAAAGCTCATCCAAAAGTCTTAACCAGACACGAGGCAGAAAGCCCAGTTGGAAGTAGCAGAATTAGCCCTTATTTGGAACCCTAAATAAGAGATATTTGTGCCTATAAATGCTTATTTTATCATCCCCTGAATATTCTTAGGCTGCTTAAGAATATTCAGCAGCCGTTCTGTTCTGCAAGTTTTCAGGTTTTTGTGTTACTGTACAATTATTTCACATATTTAAATCCATAAATATAAAAAGGGAAATAGAAACAAATGCACAGTATGCCATCCTAGATGATTCACACTAGAACAGGCATGTCAAACTGTCGGCCTGCGGGCTGGATGCATCACGATGAAACCGGGCCCACCCCATTGCCTGCAACAGGGGAAAAAGGTCACAATATGTCATGTGATGTCAGGTGATGTCATGAGTTTGACATGCCTGCTCTAGAAGATGTAAACTTCCAAGCTGCCCACCTTGACACACACCTACTGATACTTTTGTTTGTACAAAAATATGTTCAACTCATTCTGTTTACACTCACTTGTCTTGCAAAGGCTGGCCATATCATGAGGCAAAGTTGAGGTAGTTATCTCAGGCTGATTTTAGCTGAAAGGGCAGTAAATTGTTCATATTTGATGTATTAATCAAGTACAGATGGGGAAAAGCAGCAATGTTACAGGAATTTCCATGTATCCAAATATCTTTCGACTTGGAGGAAAGAATAGAAACTCTTTTTTCAGCCAGCAAAATATCTTGGGCATTTTCATTCCCGCACTACAGGTGGTTAAAAATGCATTCTAATTATGTGTTAAAAGTACAATAAAATAAATGTGTCAAACTATTTCTATTTTTGGAAAATATTGCTTTTATGCACAGAAAGTAGAAAAACAGGTAATGTGAGAGAAAACTGCTAAATGCAACAGTGGCATTAGGCATTATTTTCAAATTTTTATTTCTATAGACATTTTAGTCATTAGGCTTCAGCATGATGCAATCATAGGTCTTTAATCTGAAGACAGCCTAAGGCTCCAAACAAGCCTTAGCAATTTGTGGAAGAGAATCACCCAAGCTTATGCCGAAGTTTTAAGTCTTTGGAATGTCACAAAACCCCTTGATGTTTACATCCCCTTGATTCTAATTGTTCTGCTCTGAGTAATGGCCAAATTTGGACTCACTTCTTTCAGATACCAAAGGTGATGAACTTCTACCGGAACCCCTGATTGAGTGGGAGTTTGGAAAGGTGTGCCCTTTTAACAGGAACAAAAAAGTGAGTGAGGTTGGGAGACCAAATGCAGATCTCCCCTTTCCCACACACACCCCCTCGAGGAATTGAAAGGGGTCATTCCCAAGTGAGCAAGCACTATCACCTCAGGCACAGTCACTGCTGGATCACACACAGGTGCAATTGGGTCACAGATCTGAGGATTTCAACGCGCATCACATCTGCCGTCGAGAGGCAGCGCGAAGATCCAACGGAAGCTTTACGATTCCGGATTAAATAGCACGGAACCGCAGCTAGGGTGATACGCTCTGCCTGCACGTTTACCACAAAAACTCCCGACGTACGACAGGCAGGGAAGCGGCCCAGCAACACTTCTCCTCGCCACTCACCCGGTGCCGCAGGCCACGTCGAGTACCGTCTTGCAGCACTGAGCGCGCAGCAGCGACACCAGCCAGTTCTTATACTCGGCCGTGCGGCTCCGCGTATCGCCGATGTAGAGCTGCCAGACGCGCGCCGCCCGGCCGTCCGCATATTGGTCCGGGAGCCCCTCGGCTGCCACGCCCAGCGAGCGAGTCCGGTAGATACTGTCCACCATGGCGAGGCGGGTGGCTCAGGGCGAAGGTTGTGTGACGGCTGCTCCGACCTCGTCAACGGCTCCGGCTCCGCTACTCTAGAGCTGCCGCTTCCAACAATTAGGATCCCCCAGCTGAGCCGGCAGCCGGTCGCCAGAGGAACTCACTCCCGCCAGGGACCGCCCCTCGGCGCAGCCGGCCAATCGAAAGACGGGATAGCGACACTCCCCCCCTCCGCCCGCCGAAGGGCCATTCCTCTTCTCTCCGGCCTCCGCCTGTTCCTGAAGTTAGAGGTCTTGACCCAAGCCCGCTTCAGGTTTCTCAAGTCTTCCCAACAATATTGGCCACCGGGTAGCTTGTTTGGATCTGTGTTGGCCTTGCTGACTATAAATCATGAGAATGCTAGTCCAACATCGCTGGCGATGCTGCTTATGCTTCTCTTGGAGTCACAGAACACCCCATAACCTAGTGCTGAGTAAACACGCAGAGAATTTTTACAGACAAAAAAAATCGGACAGAACAGGATATTAATACTTTAGTCAGCTTTTTCTAAAATGTGATCTATTTATTATAAGTGATTTACGGTATGTATTTAAATTTGGATTTTGTGCTTCCACAAATGTGACAGTTGTAAAAATGTTAAAATATTTTAATAAAATATTTACTTCCCTAGTTTATATTCTGCTATTTATATCAAACTCCAGACTTAATAATAAAAAGCAACCAGCCACAACAACCAAAAAAACCCACTACAATAGCAATAGTTACCAAGTTCCTGGAGCTTGTTGAAAAAGCTGTATTTATTTATTTTTATTTATTTTATTTTAATTCCATTTATATCCCACCCTTCTCCGAAGACTCAGGGCGGCTTACAAGCTTAGCAGTAGCCTTCATTCTATGTATATGCCTGCTTATTAGGGCTTTCACACACACCCCAAGCGGCATTATTACAAAGTCAGCTTAATTGCCCCCAACAATCTGGGTCCTCATTTTACCTACCTCGGAAGGATGGAAGGCTGAGTCAACCTTGAGCCTGGTGGGACGCGAACCTGCACTAATTGCAGGCAGCTGGTGTTACTTAAGGAGGCATTAGCCCACTGCGCCACCAAGGCTCTTTTCTCTTCCTTTTTCTGAATGTAACGAGTGAATCATTCAGAGTTTGGAGATACCTGATTCCACACTTCTGGTTTTAAAAAGATATTCGTTCTCTCCTTTAAAAAACCCAGGAATTGGAATTCATTAACTTGTGCACTTTATGTGATTATGTACAGTGCATTAGTTAGGAGCTATCCAAGTGAACCACTTTCAAAGCTCCTTTGGGGAGTTGAAAGAAGATTGGAAAAGAGCTGATGTGGTTCCAATCATTAAAAACGGTAAAAAAAAGTGGATCCAGGAAATTATAGGCTAGTCAATGTCTGGGAAAATCCTTTTTGTTGTTGTTAGTTGCGAAGTCATGTCCAACCCATCGCAACCCCATGGACAACGTTCCTCCAGGCCTTCCTGTCCTCTACCATCTTCTGGAGTCCATTTAAGGTCACGCTTACTGCTTCAGTGACTCCATCCAGCCACCTCATTCTCTGTCTTCCCTTTCTTCTCTTGCCCTCAACCTTTCCCAGCATTAGGCTCTTCTCCAGTGAGTCCTTCCTTCTCATTAGGTGGCCAAAGTATTTGAGTTTCAACTTCAGGATCTGGCCTTCTAAAGAGCAGTCAGGGCTGATCTCCTCTAGGACTGACTGGTTTGATTGCCTTGCAGTCCAAGGGACTCGCAGGAGTCTTCTCCAGCACCATAGTTCAAAGGCCTCAATTCTTTGGCGCTCAGCCTTTCTTATGGTCCAACTTTCACAGCCATACATTACAACTGGGAAAACCATAGCCTTGACTATACGCACTTTTGTTGGCAGGGTAATTAAGCAGATGATTTGTGACCATCTAGAACAGTCATGTCAAACTGCCGGCCTGTAGGACGGATGCGTCACACCAAAACCGCGCCCACCCCATTGCCAGCAATGGAGAAAAAGTCCTAATACGTCATGCAATGTCACATGACATTGCGAGTTTGACATGCCTAGAAGAATAAGAAGAGTAGAAGTATAGAATAGAGCTGGAAGGGACCATGGAGGTCTTGTAGTCCAGCCCCATGCTCATGCAGGAGAACCTATACCATTCCAGGCAAGCAACTGTCTAGCCTCTTCTTAAAAATCTCCAGTGATGAAGTGCCCACAATTTCTGAAGGCAAGCTATTCCACTGGTTAATTGTTCTCACTGTTAGGAAGTTCCAACCATTGTTTCATGTCCTGCCTTCTTGTGCTTTGGAGAATAATTTGAACCCCTCTTCCTTGTTGCAGCCCCTCAAATACTGGAATACTGCTATCATGTCACACCTATTTCTTCTTTTCTTTAGACTAGCCCAACCCAAGTCCTGCAGCCGTCCTTCATATGTTTTAGTCTCCAGGCCTTTGATCATCTTAGTTGCTCTACTCTGGATTTTTTCCAAAGTCTCAACATCTTTTTTGTAGTGTGGTGACCAAAATTGGTTGCAGTATTCCAGGTGTGGTCTTACTAGGGTTTTATAAAGGGGTACTAATACTTCGTGTGATCTTGATTCTATGCCTCTGTTTATACAATCCAGGATTGTATTAGCTTTTTTGGCTGCTCCTGCACACTGCTGGCTCATAGTCAAGTGATCATCCACTAGGACTCCATTAACTCTCAGAGTTAATGTTTTTGAGCCAGGTTTCGCCTAATCTGTACTTATACCTTTGGTTTTTCCTGCCTAAATGTAAAACTTTGCTTTTCTCCACATTAAAACTCATTTTGTTGGATAGGGCCCATTGTTCAAGTTTGTCAAGAACTTTTTGGATCCTGAGCTTTTCTTCTGGGGTGTTGGCTATTCCTGCCAGTTTAATGTCATCTGCAAATTTGATGAGTATTCATTCTATTCCCTCATCTAAGTCATTTATGAAGATATTGAAGAGTACTCGGCCTAAGACAGAACCTTGTGGTACCCCACTGCTTGCTTCTCTCCATGTGAATGTAACACTATTGATGACTACTCATTGAGTATGGTTTTCAGCTAGCTTCAAATCCTGATGGTGCTGTTGTCTATTCTGCCTCTTTCTAGCTTACCAAGAAGTAGGTTGTGGTCTAGAAAGGAACAAGGCAATTGTTGGAAGCCAGAATGAGTTTGTTAAAAACAGGTCATGCCAGACAAACCTTGTTGCCTTCTTTGATAAAGTGATTAAATTAGTTGATCAGGGAAATGCTGTAATTATAATATATTTGAACTGCAGTAAGATATTTAGCAAAATAGACCACAGCCTATTTCTTAGTAAGATAAAACAATGTGGAATAGACAGTACCACTACCTGATGGATTTGCAGTTGGCTGACCTAGTACACTCAGTGTGTAATCCTCAATGGAGCTATATTTATGTGGAGGGAAGCATGCAGTGAGTACCTCAAAGTTCTGTCTTGGGCCCAATGCTCTTCAGCATCTTCATAAATGAGTTAGATGAGAGGAGGATAGAAGGCAGATTCATCAAATTTGCAAATGACACCAAGCTGAACGGAATTGCCAACACTTTGGAAGATATGCTCAAGGCTCAGAAGGATCTTGACAGACTTGAGCATTGGGCCCTATCCAACAAGTTGCAGTTCAGTGGTGAGAAAAGTAAAGTCCTGCACTTAGGCAGGAAAAAACAATTATATAGGTACGTGCAATACAAAATATCTACTGAACAGTGGTAATTGTGAGAGGGATTTAGGTGTCCTGGTGAATTACTTCTTAAGTATGAATGCTGCAGCTGCCAAGAAAGCCAAATGGAAAGTGATAGTACCACTCTGTACTACACTAGCGAGGCCACATTTGGAATACTGAGTCTAGTTCTGATCACCATGATACAAAAAAATATTTAAAGCCTAGAAAGACTGCCAAGAAGAACAACCTGGCGATAAGGAGTCTGAAGCCTAAATCATACCATAAAAAATTATGGATATATTTAGCCTAATGAAGAGAAAGCTCAAGGCAGACACAATAGCAGTTTCCCAATACTTGAAGGGCTGTCAGAGGGAAGAAGTTATCAATCTATTATCCATAGCACCTGAGGGCAGGACATGAAGCAACAGGAGGAAATTTGTCAGAAGAAGATTCAGCCTGGAACAATGGAGGTATTTCCTAATAGTGAGAATCAATGGAACAGCTTGCCTCTCAGAGTTGTGGGTGCTGCATCACTGGAGGTTTTTCAAGAAAAGATTGGACAACCATCTGTCTGGCATGGTACAAGAACTCCTGCCTTGTACAAGGGGTTGAACTAAAAGACTTCCAAGCTCCCTTCTAGTCCTATGATTCTAGGTGTTCGGTGGTTGCAAGAAGGGATATATTACATAGAATCTGTAAGAACACTATATGTAATCCACTTTCCCTTAAGCTCTCAGAGCAGATTGATATGGATTTCACATCACATAGAAGGTTGGAAACTCAAAGAATAACACCTGCTGTCCTCATCTGTTGACTCCCAAATAGGATGAAACACTTAGCCATTGTTTCCCAGTTACTGTAAATATATTGGTGGTTAGTATAACCGAAAACACCCTCAGAAAATATACACTGTGTTAAAATAGAGAGATTCTGTCCCCCAAGTATAGTGCAGAGCATGGCATAATGCAACATCTGTATGTCTCAGCTTTGCGAGGGATAGTGGACTATATAGGACTCTAAGGGATGCTACGGGAAGGTGGACTATTTATCTGATGGTTTCTGTCCATCCCAATCTGGCAGATAGGCACATTCAGTGAAGTAATGTCACCTGATACGTCCTATAAAGCAGGGGTCCCCAACCCCCTGTTCATGGACTGGTACCGGGCTGCGGCATGCCAGCAATCAGTCCACACAAACAAGCAAAGCTCCATCCATGGGATGCATAAGAATTTTCAGAAAATGAAAGAATCTACCATACGTGGGATGCAGGCAGCACACAAAACCACGCACTCTCTGGTCCATGGAAAAACCTTTCTCCACAGAACCGGTCCCTGATGCCCAAAAGGTTGGGGACCTCTGCTATAAAGACTTGCCTTATTGAGCACCATCACCACCACCACCACTGAGTTTCAGACAGCTTTGACAGTTTTGGCCTTCCTGAAGACCTGGTCTGTTCCCCATGCAGCCAGCCCAGCAAGTGTGTAGAGGACATATTGGTAAGATGTTTTTACAGTGGCTTCAACTTGATTGTTTTAATTGATTTCTAATTATTTCAAGATATTTTACTTTTGGGTCATCATCCAGAGTCCCATTGGTAAATGGATGGTTATATAAATTTGTTAAATAAATAAATATACTGATTCCTTCTGCCCAACCTTTTTCCTGGGGGAGACTCTCAGCAAGGTTTCTTTGTAGTCACTACCCCTTTTATTTCCTAGGAGTTCCCAAATGCAGAATTCTATGGCTGGTAAACGCCTCTGTTTTTAGAGTCTTGCTTAATTATCCTTGTTGTGGGTTTAGAGTCCCATGATGATGAAATACCCAGCGTGCCTAGGGCACAGGGTGCAGTATTTATCATCTCTATCAGCACGTGTGTGTCTCTTTCCCATACAAATGGAAATAATGCAATATAACAATTATAACAATCTCTCTCTCTCTCTCTCTCTCTCTCTCTCTCTCTCTCTCTCTCTCTCTCTCTCTCTCTCTCTCTCTCATTTTCTGTTTCCATTTCCTGGCATCAAAATAAAGCCTGCTCAACATTTGTTTCTTTTCTTAAAAGATAACAGCTAACTAATCACCAGGAATTCAAACAGCAAAATAAATAAATAGCTATTGTATTAGAAGTCTGTTATGGTTTCTATGGTATGACATCTCTCATTTAATCCCTGGTTTTTTGTTTCCATTTCCTGGTATCAAAAGAAAACCTGCTCAGCATTTTTTTCTTTTCTTAAAAGATAACAGCTGACTAATAACCAGGAATTCAAATAACCGAATTACAGGAATACAGGTGTAGATGAAGAAGAAGGAAATATTTTATTTCTCCAAAACAACTTCAGACAGGCTAGGCAGGAAGGTTGAGAAAGGTTGGTGTATTATTTTTGAAAAAAATGATTTCTCCTTCCCTTTTGAAAAGAAAAGCTGCTTTCCACTGAAGACATGATGTAGGAGAAGATGGCACTTTCTGTCAGTGTCTGCAGTGCTGAAGGCACATCCAGTACATCTCTTTGTGATCAGAGTAGATTTTGAAGATCATAAAAGTAAGGAGGTCGGTGCTGCAATTTTGGCCATAGGTTGATTACACCTGCATCACCCATGAGGAAATTTTTCAGGCAAAAAAGCACCAGCTGGCATCACTGTTCATGGTTGCTACTCACTAATATGCAGTGCTTTTTTTGTAAAAGAAAATGGTGCCGGAACTCACACATGTCATACAACCCACCTTGCCTACCTTACAAGGCTCCATCCAAACAAGGTGCCGGAACTCCGTTCTGAGCGTTCTATGACAAAAAAAGGCCTGCTAAGATGCAATGTGACATGGTTGCTGATTATGTTCATTTGTTTGGGCTAGAACAACTTCAATTCGGTTTCAAGGGCATAAAATGAGTTCATCCAATCTGTGCAAAAATCATGTTCTGGAAGTGTTTTAGAAAAGCTGCATATTCAAAATTACACATGCAGGTCACATGTGTTCATTACATGTTATGTTAACTACACTTTATTCACAAAAAAGCAATAAACTCGAATCTAATTTACAGCTAAGAGTTGTGTGTGATGGCGGTTAAATGCCAATATCCTCAACGTGTTGAGTTCATATTTTGGCTGAATCCACATTTATTTGGCCTTGCTGCAGAGTTAATGCCCCCTCTATGTTATTTTAAAGTCAGGAGGACTTTTCACTGTTTTGTAACATCAAACTTTGAACTTTTGGCATCAAGGTCTTGTTTAATATTTGAATGAAAAGCTTGGGATCAAGGTGAAATTATATCAAGAAAGAGAGGCAAAATTGAGAGACTGCCAACATCTCCTTTAGTGAAAATAATGGAGATACTTGTCTTGCAGCGAGGGACAAATTGGTTCTGAAATGAGAAATTATGGTTAAAAGAGACAATGCAGTTGATGGTTCTGACATTACTAGGAATGCCATATTAGGAATATGGAACAGATTTAAACCCAGGCTATGCTCCAAAATACTTTTATTAGCTTCAGCACAAGAAGCATTTTATAGAAAAAGAAACAAGTAAAGAGAAATGGTTAAGGAGCCCTAGGTGATTTCTGAGCTCAGTTGTTTTCTTGTAGCCCTAATATGGACGTTTTGCTCAAAATGGAAAAAATGAATCGGTGATTTATGGATTTGCTGATTAAAAAGGTTGAATATGGGAAGAAAGAACCATGTAATGTAACCTTAAAGATGGAGGAGAGATAATAAGTTTGTTTGTAACTGCTGTAAAGAAGTTATTTTATATATATTTTCATTTTTTATTTTTATTTTTTTCTCTGTATTGTTTTTCCCCACTTTTTTGTTTTTCTTAATTTCTGTTTATATATTTTCATATTTGTCTTCTAATTATTTAAAATTTTCTAATAAAAATGACAACATAGATTATGACGAATGCCTCCTAGTGCAGGGGTGTCAAACTCAATTTCATTGAGGGCCGCATCAGCATTGAGGTTGCCCTCAGGGGGCCGGGTGGGTATGGCCAGGGTGGGCGTGGCCTACTGGGTGGGCGTGGCTAGAGTGCGTATGGCCTACTGGGTGGGCATGGCCAGCTCTACATTATTCGCATCAAGGGTGCCTATGGGAGCCTGGGCAGGAGTGGGACAGAGCTGAGGGTGTCTGGCAGAAGGAGGGTCTCTGGGCCGGGGCCAATGCGATGGGGGCTGTTCCCTCACTGTTTTTAGGATGGCTTCACGGGCCACATGAAACCACTTCGCGGGCCGGATCCGGCCCCCGGGGCCTTGTGTTTGACATGTCTGTCCTAGTGGGAGAGTCTGTCTCCTCCTTAAGAGTACTGCACATTTTTTGTCCAATGTCCAGCCTTTCAGGGGGAGGACTGTTGAGTGGTGATAGACTTGTAACTTCAAAGGCCTCTGGAGGAAGCAGATTATCTGGACTCACTGCAATCAGATGTCAGGCCAGGTTATAGTACCATGACTTTATATCTCTCAAACATTCAGAGTTGACCACAGGAAATGTTTTATGATGTTTTGTATGTCATAAATTTTTAAATAAAATTTGCCAAATTTCAGTTCCCTGGGAGTCATGGGTCCTGGATACTGAATATATTCTGTAAATTAGACCATGTGAAATACCTTCATTGAAAAGGTTGTACCCTATGATGCAGTGTTTTGACCAGTTAAAGGATACAGACACGAATACTGTAGTAGCACTGTAGATTTGAAAGACTAATACTGGTCATGCTTACTACCTAGATTTTAGTCAGTACCTTTTGGCCCATATGAGAAAGGTAATAGGATGAGGAAAAGACAGTATAATTCAGTTTAGGGTGACCTTTTGACTGGCAATATTACAAATTCAGCTCCTAGGATTTCTAATTCAAAACACAGTAATGTGACCTGAATAGATAAGATCATGCACATGAGACAATGTTGGGTATGATGGACCAGTAATTTAAAATGAAATTCCCATTGACATTGATCAATAACAAAATGCAAGTCCTCATTTGGGCAACAAATCTCTTGAATCATAATGCTCCATTTTTATTTACAGATAGAACATGGAGACCTATCACATCAAGAAATTACAGCCATGATAATACCATGCTTTCTATCTACTCCTTTAGTTAAAAGCAAATAATTAACATTTCTGTATGTCTTTGATGCCAATAGTGGCTATCCCAATTTTGAAGCCTAGGCCTGGTACTTTTAGTTTGGATGGTAATTGGTTAATTACTGTGTCATTCATTACTTTGTGAAACAAGTTGAATAAAGTTCCAGTTTCCATGTTTGTATTATATTCCTCCAGGACAAAAATGCAAATAACTGAAGTAGTTTGTTTATAATTGAGAAACAGTTTTCTCCATAATGCTGGTAGTAAACAAAGCAATGTGTAATATTGACATCCTAAAATGCTATTAATATTGATAGCATTTTTACTTTTTCCTAATTACAGTCAGTACTTTAAACTTTCTAAATAATGTTATGTTCATAGTTTATCATCATATTACACAAGTATTCTTGCATTGAAATAATACAGTATATCAAGATGTATAAGGTTACTATAAAAAGGGGGAAACAATATTGTTGAAACAATTTTGATGTACTAGTGTTAACTCATCCAATCTGGTCCCTCCTCATGTAAATTGGACTTCAACTCTCATTATTCCCAGCTGAAGGAAACATTTGGCTTCTACTCTCTTAGAACTGATGTTGTGCAAGTTTCTGAATCATCAGACACTGAAGCTTTGTCCAGGTGACATGTTCCCTTAACATAAGATTTTATATTCAGATTTCAGAATGCATAAAACAAATGCTCTGTTCAAAGGTGTAGCAGAGAAGTTTTAAGTCTGTCAGAAAGCCACTGTAATTGAAACTCAGTGTTCACTATCTGCTGAGTACACAAGTTGATTCATTCAATATAATTCTCACTCTGCTACACAGAAAGAAAAAGGGGTTTTCATGTCTTCTATCATCAAGCAAGGTTGTTTAGCAAGTCCATCAAAGGGAGCCTGTAAAACGATACAGCAGCAAAAAAGTTGGTATAAACATTGCCAAGAGAGGTGTAACAGTTCCAAAGATTACTGCACATGAAAGATGGATCAAAGTGTGCAGCAAATGCCAATGGAGGAGCAAAGCCAGCTGTGACACTGTAGACGTGTTTGTTTACTCACATTAAAGTGCAATAGCAGACTTATTGAACATCCAAGTAATTTGCATTGCCCATGGGAATAGCATAGGAATCTGATTTCTGATATATTTTTGTATACAGAACAGCATGTTTTATGTATGACATTTTAACCTTTATGTCCCAAAACACTTTTTTTCCCTTATCATTGCTTGACAGTCAGTATCTACAGATGATTAGCCTTTTTCTAGGTATTTTTCAAAAGCAAACCTTTTGTTAGAACACCAGCTTCAAATTATGAAACAATGTATAACCACAATGTTGTTTTTGGGGGTATCTAATCTATAAAGAATTAGATATTTCTACCAAGTCACCTTGGAAATGTGTTGGTATTAAGTTGGTATTAGATGCATCAGTGTACTTAAAAAAAACTTGTTATGCAGAGCTTAGTTTGATGAGTTGGAAAATGTAAGAAGTGTAGATTTACTACAGACTCCAAATGAAGTTCCCTTATGTTTACTGATACTGAAGGGAAACTCCAATGCAGCTATAACACGCTGAAAATCAATGGGAAAACCAAACAAAGGATTTCACACCCAAAAAAATAAAGTAAAGATCTACTAAAGACAACAAGTGATCATAGAAAACAAAATTTACCTGAGATTGACAAAAGTAAACATATAAAAAGACATGAGACCTCTCTTTGCAGTCCTCCTGGTCTTTGAACAGACAGTAGGGAGCTTCATTTTAGAAAACAGATGGTGCAAAGACAAAAATTAATTAGAAACTTATTTATATTTAATTCATATATAATACTGTCTGAATCTACAGTTCCCAAGCTGTACTCTGCAGTGTCACAGGACACCATAGGATATATTAAATTTTCAAGAGAAACATAAGAGTACTCAACATCTGTCACACACCATATGAGTCAGTAGCTTAGGGGTGCTGTGAAAAAATTACTGAGGCTCCAAGGGTGCTGTGAACTGGGAAACCCTAGGAATCCCAGTTCCAGACACTTAATGGAGATCCTAGGAGCCCCACCCAAGGCTTTCAGATATCTTAGATCTACTATTCTTCTCATTCCATTATGTACTTGTGAACTCTGAAATCAGAGACTATCTACATCAATCTTCAAATCTATTCTTAAAATACAGGAAAAAGCTGATTACAAGTAGAGAAACCCCATAACAATGACTGTACTGTAAATATAATTAAAATGTGTTGTCCTCTCTGTTGTAATTTTAAGTATTATTAGGCAAACTAAGTGGATCAGAAGCCAAAGTATTCAGTACTTCTGCATAAAATTGAGCCAAATATGCTGTGAGAATGACAGGAATGATGATACCTTGACCTGAGAAATGGTCATCTAGTGGAAGCCTGCAATTCACAGAAAAAGATGAACCAAGATCTCCACAGTAATTCAGGTTAGGTCTGAATAAAATCCAGAAAGAACTTTAACCTTGGAAAAGCAAACTAAAAAAAGTAGCTTCCTTCAACTAAACTTCAACTCTTGATGACTTTCATGGACTGATCCATGCAGTTTTGTTCGCAATATATAAATGGTTGCCACTTAATTTTTCCAGGATTTTTCTTCAAAAATATAGTCAAGCATGCACCACAGGATTTTCCAAATATTCCTGTGTCAGATCTGATCTTGATTAGTTTTCTGAGATCAGGCAGTATTGATTAGATCAGTGATGGCGAACCTTTTAGAGATGGAGTGCCCAAACTGCAACTCAAGGCCCACTTATGTATCGTCAGGTGCCGGATGGGCGTGGCCCATTGGGTGGGCAAGGCTGCAGTGGTAACGGCAGACTGGGTGGGACTAAAAAATTCAATCAATCAATTGCAACTTTGCGAGAATTTTGACTGTTGGACCAATGGGAAAATATGAGGAGCAAAGTACTGAAATATACTTTGAACTATAATCTTAAAAGTTTTATAAAATGACATACATATGTTATTTAACGCCAGATTGTTATCTAAAATGTACAAAGGTATTTTGAATGTTTGCCGGAAATATAACTTTATTTTTATCATATGTGGTGGATGTGTTATAAGGCAAAGAAATATTGAGAACAGTTCCAGATTTTAATTCAGAAGATCCTTAAAATGGACTTACAATGGAAACCAGAAGTTTTTCTTTAGAATTGTTGGATAAAGAGATGGGGGAAAAAATGAGCTTTGTGATTATGTATCTTGATGGCAGCAAGAATCCCACATGCTCAAAAAAGAGGCATTGACTCCCACAAAAGAGGAATGGACTAAAAAGATTGTGGAACTGGCAGAGATGGCAAAGTTAATTACATTTATTAGAGAAAAGAATGTAAATAGTTTTGTTTCCAGTTGGAAATCATTTTCAGACTCTTGAAAGAGAAAAAAAATGAAAATTTGATTTTGGGTTTTGATTAAGTACATGATTATGTAAATGGTAGTATTTACTGTTTTAGAAAAGTAAAAAGTTAATATTGTGACTGTATTATGTATCTTATAGCACCGAAAGATGTTGGAAGTCATTGCTTTTTGTTTCTTTCCTTTTTCTTTCCTCATTTTATCCCCTTTCCCCTCTTTTCTCATTGTCTTTATTTTTATTTCTATTTTATATTACAAAAAAAACTTTTAATAAAAAATGAAGAAAAGGAATGTCACATGACAAGACGAAATATTCAGACTGAAACCTCGGTCCGGGATACATAGAGAGGAATGCAGGCACCCAACTCTTGTACATTAAAAGGCCATTATTTCCACAGCAAGAAGGTAATCACACAAGTCAGACTGCAGCACACTTGTCCTGAAAGGAATAGGAGGAAATTGTATAAATGGCATTACAAATATTTCTGATGCCTGGAAAAAGTTACCAAGACACAGAAACAACCTCTCTCACAACAGATGAAATAGTGAAAAGCCCCTGTAAATATAGGCCTACCAGATGTGGGCTGCAAAAATCCAGATGATTACCAGAATACAGCAAAATGTTACAAGCTTTTGTACCTTTGCCACCATCTGATGGTGGTTCAGATTTTCCAGGTCATATATAGCAGCTGTTCCTACAGAAAAGGGAATTAATTCTAAAAGGAAATGCTCTGAATGGCAGCAAAGTCTGGCTAGGGTATTTTAAAAATCTTAAAAGTAAAAGCTGACTGTCTTTTCTTGTGAGAAAAGGCCTGAAATGAAATGCAAGTTTGCAAAATTTGCAAATGGTAAGGAGCTTCTCTTGCTATTTCGCTCACCCTCTTCTATCTTATAGCAGGACACATTCTAGCTTTGTCTTACTTGGAAGTATGAGAAGACTATAAAAAATGGTTTGAGTACAAAATGAAAAGGCCAGATAGCTATACCCAGGTTTTCATTCCTGGCTTAAAGAAGTGGTTATCTATATGATTACTCAATGTTGACACGCCACAATTTTTATCAACACATGGTAAAGGAATTTCATAATAAAATTTGTAGACATTGGCTGGATTCACACATTGTGCTAAATCATGTGTTTATAAATATTTATTAAATGAGACACCACATTCTAAGCCATTAACAATGATATACAGATTAGTTTATGACCTAGTATAATGTGTGAAACAAGTCAGAGACAACTGTTCCTCTTACAGGATGCCATTTTTATTTTAATTCCATTTTTCAGCAACTCTGCAAATATGCTTTGTCCAATAAAAGATTAATAATGGAACTCATAAATGATTCATACACAAAACAAGCATGTGACCTCAGTCTGAAATGATCTTTAGTTGACCAATTTGCACCTGGAGGTCCTTGTTATCTCATTCCTTTCAATCCCTTGAAGAAACAGTGTTACATCATTCTGAACACTGAACAGAGATTAATATGTGCATTTTCTGGAACAGATGTGGAAGGTCAGTGTAGGAACTAAATGAAACACAAATTATGCAAAAAATACCCTACATTTTTATTTTTAAAAAAACTTCAGGAAATGGCAAGCATGTCCAGAAACAAATTTTGGGAGTTTGGAAGCATCAACAAAGACATCTGTAAATGCTCCTCTTATTGAAATGGCTGCAGAACTGATTCCTTGCTGTAAGAACTTTAAAAAAAGAAACAAAGGAGAAACTCAATGCCTTTATCCTGACAGAATATTCATTCTTACTTCCTCCCAAACAAACACAATGTTCTGTTTAATAAGGAAGGGTTGTACTAAATGCATCCCATACCCTAATAGAATGTACAAGTTAAGAGATTACAGCCAAATCCAGGAATATGGCAGGAAAATGAACTGCCACAGGATCAGAATGTCTTCGTTTATGCTTTCCTTTTCATTTCTAATGCTTCTTTCACCAATGTTATCCAGCAAGCCAAAGTCAAAAGTGATGGGATAGGGAATTAATGAGGACAGCAAACTCAGTTTCCAAAGGCAAACCACAACTGCATCGTCCACAGCACTTCTAATTTGACTGTCCACCAAAGAATACAAGTAACAAGCTGGCTTCTTGTACCTTGCCTTTGCTGAGGTAACACTGAAGAATTCATTTCAAGTGACCATGATCACTGCCCATTTCTCCATTTCCCCTTCAGAACAATATGGACCTTCTTGCAACTCCCATGGGCCAAAGCAATTCTCAGTGGTCCAAATACAAGCTGGCAAACCCACAAGACAAGGGTGGATGGAATGTGCCTCTGAAGATCCTACAGTTCATCTGTGCTATGTGAAAGGGAAGCCATCTTCTGACCATCCTCTTCCTTTTCAGTACGATCAGGTGTCTCTAACGTGCTGGGTTGCATGTGTCCCGTTTCTTGATCAGCCTTCGGGGGCTTCTTATTCTTTGAAGGCTTTTTTGCCTTGCTTTCCTTTTTCTTGATCTTCTGCCCTGCCTTTGCCATGTCTCCTTTCTTCCCAGTCCACATTTCTTCCAAACAGCCTAGAAAAAGGAGGACAGGAACAGATCCCAAGGTATCATCAAACTGCCACTTCCCTCTATCTTGACTTAAACATCATTATTTTTCTTGCCTTCTCAAGCATAAAGCAAAAAAAAAAAATTAAAGTGAGAATTGTTCTCTTTAAATTATTTACTCTTTTACCTTAGCAACAAAAATGGGAAGCAGCTCTCAACAACAGTCTTGGCTTTTAAAAGTAATAATTCTTTTTAACATGTTTTCATGAACGGCTGAGAAAAGAAATTCATTTATTCTAATTAATCTGATTCACAAACGCTAGAACTCTAGTGGCCAGCCAAATCTTGGAGCCATTCTAATTGTGCCAAAGAGTTGGATTCATAAGTCATAGTTTATTTTAATTATTGTGTATTAATTTTAAAAATGGATTAATTCTTAACAAAATTAAAAAAAACTAAAACTAAATGAGCCACGCTTTCTCCCGTGTGGCGTGAGCAACCAGGCATCATTGTTGTTCTTCATAGTGTAATGAAGGGGAAGAGGACTATCTCTTTCATTATGTCAGTTCTTGTTTCCTAACCAGAACACTTCCATTAAGTTAAAAAATGAGGTTCCTATGGTGTGCCTAGGCAAGCTTGGCTACCTTGTTATTTTAAAGGCCGAACTCAGCATAATTTTTTGTGAGAAAATATTTTGTTACCAATTTGGTTACCTTTTCTGAAAGAGAGAGGGAGCTATCCATGGAATCCAATGTGTAACTTAAAAGTCACACAGAATCAAGACTGGTATGATGTTTGACCTAAATTTAAGTATTTCTCTAAGCAACACTGGGCAGAAGATGAAAAAGCAGAACGAGAAAAGATTATTATTCCCACCTATTTTTCCTTCCTCCTGCCCCAAATACAGAGCTTGACACTGCACAGAAAAACATGTTTCCCGTGTGTGTGTGTGTGTGTGTGTATGTGTGAGAGTGAGAGTGAGAGTGAGAGAGAAGAGAGAGAGAGAAGAGAGAGAGAGAGAGAGATGGGGCTATGCTGCACAAGCATCCCTACACCCCAGCCACCCACATTAATCAATTCCATGAAAGAGAAACTCACTGGTGTCCTTTCCTTTCAACACGTGATTTGCACACAGAAACTGGGAAATGTCTTCTTGCTGATGGTTTTTATACCAGTCTTCAATCACATCTTCATATTCTTCCACCATTGTTTCACACTAGCAGACAAAATGAGAGAAACCAAAATCATTACAGTATGATTCTGCAGAGGAAGCTACAAACCCAAGGTTTCACTCCATATCCATTCACATTCTGTTGATAATTTAATTTGTTATAAAATAGCTATTCAGGTTCCCCAGAATCCAATCATTGAAGAATAACAGAAACAGTCCAAAAATAATAGAAGAGAAAGGAGTAGAAAAGTATTATTTTCAGTATTTTTAGAATTCTAGATTTACATTTTTTTATTTTAAAAAGCCTTTTTTTGTAAAGCTGAATCTAAAAACGAGTGCTAATACAAATAAAAGTTCAAATGTCTTTTGTTCTCTCTCTTTTCACTTAAATTAACTGTCAATACACCCCCTCCACTATTTGATATGTACAGATGGCTACATATGACAGGATCATTTTAGGCAGCACCAACATTTGAGATGGCAGCAGTAAGTTAATCTATATTAATTATATTTTTCCCCATTACATAATTAAGGTCAGCGTATGAAGGATTTCTGGATAATCTCCCATCCCAGCTCTGACTATATCTGGATCTGCTTTGCTTCAGGAAATTCTGTTATCATGTGCCTTCTAGCCTGACTTCACAAATCAGACTGTACCCCTCTCCAAAAAGAAGACCATACCCAGACATACCCAAGGCCTGATTTCTCTCTGTGACTCAAGCCTTATGTTACTGATTCTTAGTTTGAAATCTCTCCGCATATTCAGAAGCCCTCCAGACTTTAGAAATATACATTTACATTTTTTCCCCAAATGGTGATTGGCAGACTCAAGAGTAAAGACCTACTAAACCACTGAAGCTTCAGCAGTCTTCCTACGAAACAATTTCTGTAAATTCTTTGCAAATATTCAGATTAACATAAAATTTAGCTGATGAGATGCTTCATTACATTTTGCAAAGTAACTGACCATTTTGAAGCTTCTTTTTTGGGCTCCTCAGAGCCTCTCCAGATTACATCACACTGAAATTTTGAGGCAGAGTAGCAATGATTGATGATATATTTTTTTAGAAATGACCTAAGGCATATGAATTCATCCAGCCTCATCCATTCTTCTGTAACTTAAAAGCCCCAGTCCTCCAAACTGGAAAAAAGGTAGGCCTCACCCACTCCATGCCCCTGCAACCTTTGAGGGCTAGAAATAGAGAAAGGGAAAACCTCAGGCAGTTATCTAACATAATGTGGAACTGAGTACTTTCAGAAATTATTTTTAATAATACAAAAATATACCACCATACCTGTTTCTTAAGATCAGCCACTTCTGCAGAGGTTTCATTCCATAATTCATATGGAATGTCCATCACTACTTTTACTCCTTTGTGCACCAAGTTATGAAGAGTTTCAAATGTCTCAGACATACCCTAAAACAGAGTGAATAAAGAGTATACTTTGAAAACATCAAGGCAGCCAAAGGAAAGTGAGGAACAAGTAGTGCAAGTTAATGCTTGTAAAAATTATGCAGTAAATGCTAGAAGAATTCTAAGTTACTAACCTTTGCAAATCTGTTGCTTCCTGATCTTTCTTTGTGCAAATTGTACTCCAATAGTCTCTTGCAGATGTTTTCTATCACCTCAATCAGTCGAATGTCCCTGCAGACAGAAAAGAATGCTTGGAAATAAAAGGACGTTTTTGGATGTCCATTATTTCAACTATGAAAATGAAAACTCAGGTTGCTTTAATTACAGAAGACAAATGGCCAGTTTAATCATTCATTTGTTACCTCCAAGTGTTTTGTCTGCCAATGCTATTTTGCTTATACCTCAATCCATTCTCAGGATCCTGAGACTAGCCAAGGTAAAAACCTGTTGCATTTCTCAGCAACCTTGTTCCACTTACGATTTTGTGTACTTGATTTTGGATCCTTTGCCATCCAGAAAGCCATATTTTGTGTCAATCACCTCCTTGGTCTTGCCAGTTTCATCGAAGGAAGACTTCAGTTCCAAAGCAACATACTTGCAAACTAAATATAGTCAAAACTCAAAATAATTAGTAGTGGTAATTGTGACTGCTGATCTGCTATATTACTAATGTTGCAATACAAATTATGAAATAGACTCAATTTTCCACCAGCTTATAGCAATGAACATATTGTAAAGCAATCCAGTAGCCTCACTACTCCATTTGCAAAACTTAATGAGTGGATATAATGCATGGATATAATGAAAATTCTCATACACACAGTACTAAACTCTTTATTCCATGCATTGCTCTATGCCACCCAAAGCCATACCTTGGCAAATTGGGCATCCACAGAAATTCTTTATATAATAAAACAAAACATACATTCTCTGTTCCAATAAGCCTACACAACTCATTTTGCTGAACTCATTTTCTCAGTCTAAATTCACTTTTGCTTTCTTTACACTACAATGCTACCTACTTCAGTAACATTAAAAACCCACAACTCTGGGGCTCATAGTTCTTTCTGTTCCTCTTTTCTTTTTTACTCATCTGGCCTCATTTTAGTGACATTTTTTCAGATCCTTTTTCCATTCTATTAATACCATCAAATTTTTTTAAAAAAGCCGCAGCCTCCTTTGAAAAACAGTCATTTAATGGCTATCATTCATTACCGTAAGAAAGCCCTGTCACAGAATTTATTTTATTTACCCCATCATTCCCAGATTAAAATCATTTATTTTACACCTCCAAAATAACTTTGTAGCACTAATGTTATTACATTATTACAGCAAACAAATGGGCAGCAATCAAATGTAATAATAACACATAGAAATATATAAACATTCCCTCATATTAGGAGTTTCTAAACACAATTACTCCCTACTCCCTATTCTGCTGCCTGCACCATCCTATAGATCTACTGTACTATTACACTATATATCACTCTGATGATTACAACTTAAAAATACCTCACAATTAGGAGAAGGTATGGATCTAGTGCTGCCGGAGATGAATATATTACTTTATATCCAAACATTGTTTGACTTTCAGAGCATTGTAGCATTTTAAAGACTAGAACGTAATAAATACTGTAATTTTCGACAAAAGTAAGACCCAGATTGTTGGGGGCAATAAGCTGACTTTGTAAAAATGCCGCTGGGGGGGAGGCGAAAGCCCTAATAAGCAGGCATATACATAGAATGAAGGCTATTGCTAAGCACATTGGTGTGTGCTTCTTAGATTGTAAGCCGCCCTGAGTCTTCGGAGAAGGGCGGGATATAAATGGGATTTAAAAAAAATAAAAAAAAAATCGATGCTCCATTCATTCTGAGACTATACTTGAAAAAATACATAACTGTTTTATGGTACGTTTATCATCCTCCTGGATGGACCTTACTAAGCAAGAGCTTGCCTTGTCTTGACTTTCTGTTTAAATAACTGCCGTTACAAATTTTTGACTTTTCATCCACTCCTTCCAGTTCCCACCAGCGCCCCTCGCTCCCTACTCCTGAATCCAAGCTCACCTTCGCATTTATTGGGTAGTTTAACCCAGTCGCTGTCATCAGCGACGATTCCGCCCAGCCTAGCCGGAACTAGCAGCAAGGCCAATAAAACACAGACGCCCGGAACCCACGAAGCCATCGGAGACTGCCCTTAAAGTTGCCACGCCGCCACAGGCACAACAGCCGCACCAACTAATACTCACAAATCTGCCCTCCGCTTCCGGGATCCTCCTCTTCTAATGTAACTATAACAACCAACTGTACCAACCAATGGCGGCCCCAGTCGTGGCACGTTCCAACAGACGGCTCGGATTGCTTCAGTTGCCAGCCAATCAAAGAGCCACATAGCGCTCCCGTTTCCCCAATAAGCGTGCTTCGCCCTCCTCCTTCTACCCTTGAAGTGCTGCCCTCATTACTCTCGGATTGGCCTGTCTGACTTCGTCCCTGTTTGTTACACAGCTCACCCCATTCGTTACAAAAGACGGGAAGAATGGGCGGGTCGAAGTGCTCCCTGATTGGATCGAGGGCATGTTGAATAACGCGGGGTTGTACGGTGGTGAAGTTCGGTCTGCTCTCTTTATAGCAGGGGTCTTCAAACTTGGCCCTTTTATGACTTGTGGACTTCAACTCCCAGAATGAGACTAAAACATACGAAGAACGGCTGCAGGACTTGGGTTTGGCTAGTGTAAAGGAAAGAAGAAATAGGGGAGACATAGCAGTATTCCAGTATTTGAGGGGCTGCCACCAAGAAGTGGGGGTCACATTATTCAACAAAGCACCAGAGGGCAAGACAAGAAACAATGGTTGGAAACTGATCAAAGAGAAGCAATCTGGAATTAAGGAGAAACTTCCTGACATTGAGGAAAATTAACCAGTGGAACAGCTTGCCTCCAGAAATTGTGGGCGCTCCTTTACTGGAGATTTTTAAGAAGAGACTGGACAGTCACTTGTCTGAGATGGTATAGGTCTTCCTGCTTGAGCAGTGGGCTGGACTAGAAGTCCTCCAAGGTCCCTTCCAGACTTCTGTTCCGTTCCGTTCCATTCCATTCTGTTCTATTCTATTCTGTTCTGTTCTATTCTATTTGTTGAGAGAAACTAAAAGTCAAAAGAACTGTGGCACAAATAACTTTAAGACTGGAATCGTTATGCCCCAATTAAATAGGTCATTATTCTACAGTTACTACAGGTGTAAACTTTAGATTTCCTAACCTGGAGCTACCTGCCCTCAATTCATTTTTGTAACTCTTCATCTGTCCTATTACTACAATACAAAGAATACAAATAGTTGCTGGCCTACTTATCTTTGCCAGTATATCTGACAGCATGCAGTCATATTAACTGAGTCATGTGAAGTACTAATACCACTTTACAATGCCTTGGTAAGGCCACACCTGGAATACTGCATCCAGTTTTGGTCACCATGATGTAAAAAAGATGTTGAGACTCTAGAAAGAGTACAGAGAAGAGCAACAAAGATGATTGGGGGACTGGAGGTTAAAACATATAGGGAACGGTTTCTGGAATTGGGTATGTGTAGTTTAATGAAGAGAAGGGTGAGGGGTGACATGATAGCAGTCTTCCAATATCTCAGGGGCTGCCACAAAGAAGAGGGAGTCAAGCTATTCTCCAAAGCACCTGAAAGCAGGACAAGAAGCAACGGATGGAAACTAGTCAAGGAGAGAAGCAACCTAGAATTAAGGAGAAATTTCCTGACAGTTAGAACAATTAATAAGTGGAACAACCTGCCTCCAGAAGTGGTGAATGCTCCAACACTGGAAGTTTTTAAGAAGAGACTGGCCAGCCACCTGTCTGAAATGGTATAGGATTTCCTGCCTGAGCAGGGGGTTGGACTAGATGACCTCCAAGGTCCCTTCCAACTACTACTACTACTACTACTACTACTTCTTCTTCTTCTTCTTCTTCTTCTTCTTCTTCTTCTTCTTCTTCTTCTTATTATTATTATTATTATTATTATTATTATTATTATTATTATTATTGATTCAGCAGTTGGGAACATGGAACTGTCATCTACTTTCTCCAGGTAATGCCTAGAATCTCATAAGCCATTGCACTATTGCACTAAGCTAATGTTAGAAAGGGGTTGTAATATCTTAGCCCCTTCCCTGTTAGCAGGAGAGGCAATAGTGAGGGGAAGAGAGGAAAATGGGGAGAAGGAAAAAAAAACTAGCAGTGTCGCAAGTCCTGATTTACACGAAAATTTACTCCTCTCATTCCAGTTGCCTCTACCTGTTGTCATTTTTCCTTTCACCTGTTTCCGTTCAATAATCCCCATCAAGTTTACAATACTCAAGTCTAAGGTTACTTTCTAGCAACCTGTTTTCCTTCCTTCCTCTACAGGTACATAAAAGGCAGAAGGTAAGATGCCAGTGAGAGAACTAAAACGGATTCCATTCTCTTCTCCATTTCCCCAATTCTTAAGATGCTCCCTGCAAAATGGCTCATGAAAAGAAAAACAACCCAAGTAAGGACATCAAAACCTTTTAATGAGAGAGAAAAAAGCACCAATAAACAAAGCAGCCACCTCCACCGCAGGGGACTAAGGGAACCCACAAAATGGAGAAAGGGGATGCTGGCTGGGAAATTCTGGGAGTTGAAATCCATACATCTTAAAGTTGCTGAGATTGAGAAACACTGCCTTAAAGCATGCTCACCTTTTTTCAAACTTCCACACAAGCCTGAAAAAAGATGATGATGATGATAATGATGATGCTTTAATGAATCGTGAATGGTTTAATAAATGATTAAGGGAGCACATTTTAAATTCTTACATTGCATTAATCCTGATGATTAAGCAGCAACATGGAATCAGTCCGATGTGTCTTTAAGCCACCAAATGCAGAGTTCCCACTGATTAAGAGTTCTGTCAAAGATTGCTTTCATCATTCAGTTGTTGGAGTCTGGGAGTTAATAACTGAATAATTTCTTATGATCGTGGAATTCTGAATGGACATCACAAAATAGTAGGATTGGAAGTGACCTCAAAGGCGCTATAATCTACCTTGTGTTATATTCATAGCATATCCGATAAACAGATGCCCAGTTTCAATTTATCACTGTTTGAAGCATTCTGTTCCAGATTCCTTGAAGCATTTCATGCATTTTAAAAATAGTATTAGCAGCTCTTTTCATGTTTATTTTTTATAATTGAGCTTATGGTAACAATGCACTACAGTTTTATTTATCTTTTGTAAAGGATGCAGCAGGTCATCAGCACATTAAAAATTAGGAACTTGAATAGCAAAGTTCTAATGGCCAGAAGATGTAATTCTTGTGTGCGATTATGCAGAATTTCAGTGGACAACATCTGTTCCTCCACTGCTATAAAAAGCAAACAAAAACAGCATTATATAGCAATATTTGCAGCAGATACTCAGACATTTTTGGTCCTGATGTTCTCACATGAAATATTCTGTGCTTTTATTAGCTATCTCTTTGAACTTACTTTAAACTACAAATTCAGAACTAGGATGTATTACTGTACAGTAAATTGTGAATATGTGTCACTACAGTTTTACAAGTCATTTGCTCTGTTGGTTGAAAAATCAAATATTATTTCAATCTGCCTCTTCAGCTATTTTAGTCACATAGAAATCATTTTAATGTAAACAAAAAATATAGTATTCAGACTTGCTACATTTTGACAACATTCTGTGAATTAGATTAAAGGTTGCCTCCTCAATAGTTTTATTTGGAATATTTTATTTATTCAATTTCCATAGCCGCCCAACTCAACTAAGTGATTTTGGGCGGCGTACAATTTTAAAATGATAAAACAATTAAAAAAGCATTAAAATGATTAAATATCCACAAAATCAGTAAGTGCAAGTAGCAGCTGTGATGATGATCAACTAATAGTAAAACTAAGTAATGGGCCTTTAACACATTCCAAGCTACAGGCCTGTATACACAGTCAAGGTTTTACAGCTTTGCAAAAAGCCAACAGGACTGCGGCCATTTTAATCTTCAAGGGGAGAATATCCCATAATGCAGGACTAACATTAAAAAAAACATTCTTCTGTTCCTGGCAGCTGACACTCTGTGGCTGATGGGATCTACAGCATGCCCAATCTGTTGAATCAGATTGGATGGACAGAAACTTGTGGAAAAGGACATTTCCTCAGGTAACCCAGTATCAAGCTACATAGGGCTTTAAAGGTGACAACAAGCACCTCGAACTGCACCCGGAAACACACTAGCAGGTAGCGCAGCTCATGGAGCACTGGTGCTACATATGTCATGTAATCGGTACCATTTATTACTCTTGCAGCCACATTTCCACTAGTTGCCAAGTTTCTGAATGCTACAAGGACAGCCTTTCTGTTGTCTGAGAAAAGATAGAGCACAATAACAATGATCAACTGAATGGTCCATAAAAAGCGATTGAATGAAGCAAAGTAACTTCCCTCTAGATCAGGGGTCTTCAAACTTGGCCCTTTTAAGACTTGTGGACTTCAGCTCCCAGAATTCCTCAGCCAGCGTGCCTGGCTGAGGAATTCTGGGTGTTGAAGTCCACAAGTCATAAATGGGCCAAGTTTGAAGACCCCTGCTCTAGATGCTTACTCTCTAACTACTTGGAAAATAAGGAAATATTCTGTGTTTACCTGCTTGACTTTCATACAGACATAGATCATCCATATATTGTTCTTCTGGAAAAAAATAATAGTAACTATGAAACATTTTCTTGAATCCTTAAAGCTTCCAAGTAATTCATGTCTTTAGTAAACTTAATGAACAGATTGATTTTTAACTGAGTTCTCTTCATCTAGTTTTTAGGACTTGTGTGAAGAATAGATGATGTTTTACATAATATTTATGCAAAAATATTGAAAATTCAGAAGACTTCACATATTTTTAAGCACCCACTTTAGTTATCAGAGATAACTGGTATATTTATTTCTGGCCTGGCGAACTCTAATAAAATTGCTACTTTTATTTATATGGGGCCAGTGTGCACAAATTAATTTATTACTTTGCTTTGGGAAGCAAAGCCCCAGTGGGTTTGGTTTTAGCTTATTTTGTGAATTCAGTCACACTTGTAAGCAATAATTTTATGGCTCAGCATGACATGCTAAAGTAGCCAGCTCTGCTTTATTTAATAAACAATGGTTAAGTCAGAATTAATGCAATTTATGAATTCAATCATAATAATATAATTTAATATCTTTTTAAAACTTAAATATTTCTCTCCCCCTTTGATAAATACCAGAGATTTGTAGAGAGGTAGTGTTCCAGATTCTTGAGTTTTGATTTTGTGCAACCGAGCAAATGACAATATTCCATGATTCAAATTCTTTGCTGGGTATGGAAATTTGTGAGATTGTGCTGAAAGAGCCATCTTCTTCCTTGAAAATGCTATAAGTATAAGCGTCCAACATGCTCCCATTTCCATTGGAAAACCATGTGACTCCCAGTGAGTCCTCTGAGAAGTAATTCACCAAACATACAATCAGGGTCTTTCTTTCACCATTTATTTCCAGATAGAGTGGTGGTGTCAGAGTTGAAAATAGACCTAAGGAGTAGTGACCTGTTATCCAAAGAAACGGTTTATTATAAAGTTGCATGCACAAAATTAGTTTATAGAAAAACAATTAAGATTATTGTTGTTTGTTGGAGGTTCACTGGGATTTATCTCTTTTTCCACAGACATATAGTTCTTTCCCCTCTCCTTGTGCAGTCACTTTTCTTCATTTACAGAATTTTACAGGTCTCCCAACACCATTGTCTTATTTATGTAACTCACCTATGTTTTTCCAATAGTTTTTCTTTTTTCCCCCAAAGAAGTGCTGAAAACTTTACTCACATGTCAAAAGCTGGAGAACTGCAATGATCAAGAGATGCCCAAATGGCTTCCAGGCCAAGTTCATTTGGAAAACCCACAGCATCATTTCAAGGAACAAGGATGCCTCTGAAAATGTGTGTTTGTAACTGACAAACTCAACTGAAGCTCTTTCTGACCACCGTTTTCCTTTCCCATTGGTAACAGCTGCACAGCTGCTTGGCAAAAACCCCAAGGTTTTTGTTTAAGTCACTTTCCTTTTTAATATTTTCAAAATGGCTTGTCTCTTTGTACTGCCATTGTCACAATCAGATTTTGTACTACTAGTATTAAAAGCCCAAATACCTGAAGCATGAATAGATGTAATGTTTACATGTACATGTGTTCATATCATTTATTTATTGATTTTAACCATTTCAAACTGCCCCTGTTGACTGTATTGACTGTTAATGTACCATCAAGTCATTTTTTATTCTTAGTGACCACACAGATGGATTTTCTCCATGACAATTTGTCCCTAACCTAGTCTTCCTACTGTGCATATGTCATCACTGTAATTGAGTGCATCTGGCTGGCTGCTATTTCATCCTCTTCTCTTTGTTTCCATCTTTCCTAGCATTAGAGTTTTTTCCAGACAGCTAAGTATCCAAAGTAGGATAATTTGAGTCTGGTCATTTGTGCCTCAAGTGAGAATTTGGGACTGATTTATTCGGTTATCTACTGGTTTGTTTTCTTGGCTGTCCACATATTCTCAGGAATCTTCTCCAAATTTCAAAAGCATCAATACTTTTCCTATCTTGCTTCTTCAAAGCAAGCCAGTATATACACACATACACACAGGATTTTTTTAAAGGCAAAGTGTAATTAGCATCTCTCACAGGTTTTAGAACATGTTAATAACATCTATTGGGAGGAATAAGGAAGACAACAGGAACAGGTTTTGTAACTCTTTTAAAACTAACAAACTTTCTTGACTGTAACTCAGTGTCATTAGTTTCAAGGAACAGTCTTCAAATAGGCAATATGTGAACTTTATTAGGGACAGTCAAAAATATAGGGAATGCTAAAAATAGTGACCAGATGTGTTAATAGTAATTCCCTAGGTAATTCTGTCTTTGACCAATCCATTTTCAACAATGGCTGTTTAATTCTCCTATGTCACTATTGTCAAGGCATTTAAGAGTGTACTCTCTAGTCGATTAATATATTAATCTTTGAAATGCTACAATATTCTTGGTGGCTTTTGCAAACAACTAACTCAGCTAAAAGTAAAGCCAAGTCAGCTCTGCTATTTGTGACTTCATGAATTATTTATTCATTTTATATCGCTGTCCACTCCACATTCGTGACTCTGGGATGCGTACAATTAAAACATAAACAGTACAAAAAATTACAAATAAAGCAAACATACAAATAATTCAAAATGAAAATATCTATGTACTGTAGTTTAGAGAAAACTGATGTGAGCTGTAAAAAAAAAATCAGAACCATCTTGGCAAATGTGAAAGTAGCTTTCCACTGCTGCCTGCTGGAATTTTGTTTTGCAATTTTTTAAAAATCTGCAATTTTGATAGTATTGCTTTCTCATCCAAATTCTAACCAGGACCCATCCCGCTTGCCTTTTCACACCAGAATATCTCTCTGGAAATTCATATGAAGTGTAAACTAGGGTTAAACTCGGTGTTCTTCAATCTTCACAACTTTTAAGATGTGTGGACTTCAACTCCCAATGGTGGCTGGGGAATTCTAGGAATTGAAATCCATACTTCTTACTATTGCTAAGTTTGAAAAACACTAAGTTAAACTTATGAATGTCAGACCTGGGTTGCCAAAAATCCGGGTGGCTCTCCCCCAGTCATTTAGTTTATCTTTCAAAGGTTGGCCTTAATAACATGCTTTGGTTTCTGCCAGTGTCATAGGCTTTAAGAGGAAAGAAAGCCGGCTCAGAACCAAATAGCGCCCAGTTGCAGGTTGTGGTATCTCCCCGCTAATAGATCGATCTTGGTACGGCCTGTCCTAACTCCCCTTCCTGGCCGCCTTAATTATAACTTCCGGGAAACCAGAAGGATTCCGGAAGGTCCTTTTTCCTGGAGCCTCTCTGGAATGGGTAAGGCGGAGCGCTCTTTGCTTCTAGACAGACTGGACGGGAAAGATCTAGCCCAGGGGTAGGCAACCTCGGCTCTTTTATGACTCATGGACTTCAACTCCCAGAATTCCTGAGCCAGCTTGGCTGGCTCAGGAATTCTGGGAGTTGAAGTCCATGAGTCATAAAAGAGCCGAGGTTGCCTACCCCTGATCTAGCCGATGCTGGGATCTGTAGGGCAACAAGACGGTTTCTCTGTGTCTTTGAGGTTAACGGGCTTTTAGGAAGTTCTGCGGAGTCCTGCTTTGCAGTAAACACGCTATTCACGACACGGGGGAGGGGGGAGCGGTCTCTGAAGGAAATGGCACCCAGCATGTTCAGCCTGAAAGTCCGTAGAGCTGTTGTTCTATCGAAGCATCAAACAAAAGCGATCACAAAGGGGGTGGCAGGCCGAGTCCTCCGCCTCGTTTCCCACGACTTACGGAAAAATCCGCCGAGGATTGCTACGTGTACGATCCTCCAAATGAAGGAGCGATCCACGCCAGAGCCCGGGGTTACTTGGGAATAAGCCTTCTCCCGGGCGGGAGGGTTGAGGGTGGGAGACTGGTGCAAAGGTGATTCTCCCATCTCTCTCCCATCTCTCTCCCCGTGTTTAGGTACGCGCCTGAGGTTTCCTCCTTTCCACTAATGACCGTGGTTGAGTTTCCCGAAGAATGGAGTCTGCCGTAGCAGAGACCGCAAGTGCACTTCCCAGGGCAGGAAGTGATAGCAAGGAAGAGATACAGAATAGCCCTGCTGACCCACCTCCTGCTCCAGATAACTCTGTGTCATTTTCAGAAATCCTTCACCTGATCCAGACTGGACAGGACATCCCTGGACTCCAGAAGCTAAATATCTCTGCCACAAATGGGAGTCCAACACCATCTCAGATGACTCAGAAACCCAAGCCTTGGGAGAGAAATGCATGACAAACAGAAAGTTGGAAAGTGGAATGGGAGAGTTAGCACTCTACTGGATATTAAAATATGCAATAAACTTTTGGCCTTCCAGGTTTCTAAAATAATTGAGTGTACTGTTAAAAAATAAAAAAAATGTTTCCATGAAAACCCATATCCAAAGATGATTTCTGTGTTGTGATATATTAATATATGTGTTTGTATTCTTTCACTTGATATAGGTGAGGTGAGGAATCTAAAAGTTCCCAATCTTAACTCAGTTCAAATTTCCCACTTAATCATAAGGTGGTTTTAGTACTCATTGCACATCCCGGAAGCAATTAATAATGTGCACCAAGGTACCACTATACTTACAACTGATTTTTAAAAAAATACTTGTCTACAAAGCTTTTTTAAAAAGAAGTGGCCAGCTTAAATTAAAAATTAGCAAGGAGTGCCAACAGAATTAAAATCCTAAAACAATGTCTAGTTACTGACATCTTTTAAGCCACAAAGTCAGCCTCTGCTTGCTGCAAGCAAATGTGCACCTGAATAGTTGTGTTCTGCAGTTTAACCAAAAGTCATGTGTCACAACTTGTGGAAGTGCACCTGCTGTTGATGCTGTACTACTAAATGGCTACATGTAAAATGCTGATTGTTAACAAGGCAGCTTTTTATTTCCCTAAAACAGTTTTCCTCTATTGATGCTTATTATCATTTGGAGGGGCTACTAATGAGATGCAAAGTTGGTCCTCATTATAAAGCATAGTTGTACTAAATCATGATTTTTCTAACTATGGTATAGTGAGTAACCTGTAACTGGACAGATTTGCAGAAATTGCTCAGCAGCAAGTCATAGCCTATATACTGTCTGGCTTTAAATACGATGTGCTAAGCTATTTGGCTTTGGGTTAATGCGCAACATGAACCCATCCTAAATTTTGCCATGTCAACTTTATTCCTCTTTTATAGGAAAACCAAAATGCACATTTTATGATTAGGGGAGAAAAACACATTACCTAGAATTCATACTATTAAACATACTGTATGTTGTATAAGCCATTTTGGAAAACAAATGATACTGTTCCTAAACAGAAGTTTGAATAATGTTGGGTGAAATAACATCAATAATAATAATAATAATAATAATAATAATAATAATAATAATAATAATAATAATAATAATAATAATAATAATAAATAATAATAATAATAATAATAATAATAATAATAATAATAATAATAATAATAATAATAATAATAATAATAATAATAATAATAATAATAATAATAATAATAATAATAATTTAAAAAAGTCGGGACCTTGGAGGTCAACTAGTCCAACCCCCTGCTCAGGCAGGAAATACTATACCATTTCAGACAAATGGCTGTCCAGTCTCTTCTTAAAAACTTCCAGTGTTGGAGCATTCACAGCTTCTGGAGGCAGGTTGTTCCACTGGTTAATTGTTCTGTCAGGAAGTTTCTCCTTAGTTCTAGGTTGCTTCTCTCCTTGATTAGTTTCCATCCGTTGCTTCTTGTCCTGCCTTCAGGTGCTTTGGAGAATAGCTTGACTCCCTCTTCTTTGTGGCAGCCCCTGAGATATTGGAAGACTGCTATCATGTACCCCCTGGTCCTTCTCTTCATTAGACTAGACATTCTCAATTCCAGCAACCGTTCCTTATATGTTTTAGCCTTGCAAGACTGGTGAAAGGTTAGGACAGAATCATAGTAATGGCCATATGCCCCACTCACTTGCCATCCATTAAACATTTTCTCTTCCTGTACTTACAGGTTAGAACAGTTTCTCAAGCATGGAAACTTTTAAGATACGTGGACTTCAAATCTCAGAATGCTGGCTGGGGAATTCTGGGAATTGAAGTATACACATATTCAAGTTGCAAAGGGTGAGAAACGTTGAGCCCTGTTCCTTAGTGATTGCATGTAGTCCAATTTTCTTGCAATTGGATGAAAGTGGTTGCTACTGTGTTTAGTCTTTAGGCTCTTTTAAAATCCTAGTCTAAACTAACAGCCATGCAGCTTCTGGGTGATCCCTGTGAGGTCCAAAGCCACCTAAGCTTTTTCAAAATCAGTCAAGGTTGCCTAATCCTATCTTCTGTTGGGATTATTTATCCAAGCAGCATTTTGTCATTATTAGTGATGTGCAGTTTCTGTTCTCCATATACTGTTTACAGCAAAATACTGATTTTTTAAAAAAGATATGCAAATTTGAACACTGGTAGTGTTGATGTAATTTCAGGGTAAGGTGCTCTCAGGTTTTCTGCTCTAGGCAATATAATGGCTGTGTTCAAATGTTAGGTAATGAAAAGGGCTTATTTTATTAAATATTTATTGTTAAATATTAAAGAGGCTTTAATATTAAAGTTTATTAAAGAGCTTACAGTGGTTGGAAATTGTTCATTAACCTGGCTGTTTATAAAGAAAAAAGTAAGGCAATGATTACTGATTTTCCTGTTGAAATGTGATTTGAATGCTTAACTAGTTTTGAGAAGTAGAAATGTTCCTGTGGTTAGATGAAAACAGAAAAGGCTTCCTTTGCTTAAACTGAATCAGCACAAGGCTACATTCAATGGATTTTTGATATACGTATTGATTGTTATTTCTCTCTATACTGATCTCCCTCTACTTTGTTCCAGAGGGAGAAAGTGGGCTGCGATGTAGGATTCAGAGATCTCTTCATCTTACTGCCTTTCTCCTACTACAATTGAGAACAAAAATGGATTAGCAAAATAGAATGTGTGAATTTGGGTGTTATGAATAAGTAAAAGGTCCTCTGGGGCTGTCAGCCTTGAGCTACGTTTGAGCTTATTAATGACATTAGTGACTGCACAATGTCACTAATAATGAAAAAAATGCTGTTTGGATAAATGATCCCAACAGAAGGTAGGATTAGTCAACCTTAACTAATAAAAATGCTTAATAATTGAAATAAATACATAGAATGAAACATAACTGTAAATATTTGGGTTTTGTTTGGTTTTAAAATGCAAGACATTGATAGCAACAATAGAGAATGTGTGACCTGCCAGATGAAGCCCAACCAACATTCCCACCATTTTGAGCATTAATTTTGAGCATATTTGACTGGAGCCAAAAGAAACCAGAGTACAGCAATCAGTAGATTTCCTTCACTTGCCAAATAAATTTCACAGGGAAGGAGAATGTTATAAGCCAGGCATGTCAAACTGCCGGCCCGTGGGCCGGATGCATCATACTGAAACTGCACCCCTCATTGCCGGCAATGGAGAAAAAGTCATGATACATTGCGTGACATCATGTGACATCGCAAGTTTAATATGCCTGTTATAAACTTATAGTCTAATAATGACAAAATACTGTTTGGATAAATAATCCCAACTGTAGGTAGGATTAATCAACCTTGATTGATTCTACAAAGGCTTAAGTCGGGTCCTCAATCTTGGCAACTTTAAGACTTGTGGACTTCAACTCCCAGAATTCCTCAGCCAGCTTTGCTGGGAGTTGAAGTCCACAAGTCTTAAAGTTGCCAAGGTTGAAGAACCCTGGCTTAAGTGAAATAGATACTATAATAATTCCAGGAATGTTACTTTATTATGATAAGGTCTAACAACAGAATATTGAATGCTAATCCTATACAGGACAGAATAAAGGCAGGGCTGTTTTGAGTTCCTGTCACATGCTTTCCACTTTGCTCGAACTGAGTTGCAGTTTCACTCCTTTCAGCATTCCTCTCTTCCCAGATGACTCCCTACATTCCTTTACCAGAGCCACTTTAGGCACAACCATTGTCCAGACTGCTTTACCCACAATAGTTTTGATCTTTTATTTGGAGGTAAAATGCACTAAAAAAACCCTGCACCCAGTCTACTAAATGGGGGTCTGTTATCTCCATGTTTTACTGTATTTTGAAGTACCGGTATGCTATTTGTACATTAAGACAGAAAAAGTTTAGGTATAAGATTGTTTAAATCTTCAGCCTTTTAATGATCTGTGCATTTGTGTGCACTGTGCAAAAAGTCATTAAAAAAAGGTCATCATGGGTAAAAGTATACTTACATGATATTCCATAAGGATGAAAGCTGCAGCCATTCTAACATTCCTAAACACTTGTGATTCAGGCTACAAATTAGGATATGAAACTATGAAGTTAAGACTGTGGCGTCCCTTGGTTACTTTACTATAGATTAAAGGACTAATGTCCAAATGTGTGTGGTGGAATAGAGGAGCTAGATCCTGAATTTCTATTTTATTTTTCTTTCCTTCTGCTCACTGATCTAGTCAATTTTACATTAATTCAGATGCCAAAAATGGATATTATTGAAGGAATAAAAATATTGAATTTATGACTTTCTAGGAATTTGACTAATAATTTCATTTTAATCACAGCCTCACTGAGGAACACAAATTGTTTGCCAGTCATGTTTTTTTATCCTTTGATTTCTACCTTCTGGTTTTATGCACATGGCATGCTCAAATGCACTAGATGAAATGCAGTGAACTGTAATGATCCCCATTAATATACATGAAGTTATATGTGTATTTTTCTGGTCGAAAGCCTTAAGAGTACTTTAAAACTAACCTAGAATCAAATCCACTAAAATCAGTAGCAAAGAATGCTTGACTTAAAAATTTATTTTAAAAAGCTCAATCTTTTCCCCAGAGTAGATTTTTTTCTCTGTAGGTTTATGATCAAAATAGGCAACATTCTAGCAATGTTCCCAAAAAAGTCAGCAAGTACTTTAATAGAGAAAAATTGTAAGAATATGAATTACAATTTTGTTTCTGCTCCGACTTTGTGAACAATGTTAGGTAAATGGGAAGAGTAAAACAAGAACTATGTCATTCCTAAGCCACTTTCAAATCATGACATCTTGCCAGATGCAGGATACAGATAACAAAAGACATGTGTGCAGTTCAGGACTGGCAGGCATGCCTGAATGTCAAACAAATAACAACTTAAGCAGACAGTGCAGCCATCTCCCCTCAAAATGGAGAGAGCAGATAATACAGAAACTTTCAGGGTATTTATTAAATACAAATCAGTCAGAACTCCTTTCATCTTTAACTGAAGGTAGTAGCTTCAGTCTTCAACTGAATTTTGAAGAAAGCGAAGAAGTGAGAGAAGGAAGAAGAAAAAAAAAGAACAAGCCATCATGTTGCTCTTTCTCCTTTCCTTATAATAGCCACACCAAGGAAAGTGCTATAAAGGCACTTTGACATCACTTCTCAGTTCTACCTATTAGGCTGCAGTCAAAATAATATTCTGCTTAAACAATGTAGACAGCTATTAAACACTAAAATGGCACAGGGACATCCTAGGATCTACTTGTTTTCTATAGGAAAAGCTTCAGATGTCATTTCCTGCGTTTCCAGCTTTTCTTTGCTGTCAGGGACAGATGTGAACCCCAAACAGTAAAAGAAAAATTATCAAGCTTTCTGAGAACAGGGAGCATTGCATTAAATTAAATTGCATTCAATCCTTTTAAAAAGGCCCAAGACTTGTGCTGTTTGGCTTATTAAATAATTCCAGACATCTCTAGGGTGATTTATTTTTTTTGTAGACAATATGCTGAGTGCCCCTTTCTTTTTAAGTATATATCAGTCTGATCTTACAGCACAACACAAATTAATCTCCCTTTATTAACAACTTCCACAAAATTAGGAAAGGACAGCTCAGGTTGTCATAATTACTGTACATCAAGCTTCACTTTGACATTAATAGCAGCCAATTCTGCCACAAAGCAGCGGAAGACATAAGGGACAGCAATTGTTTCAATGGTGCTACTTTGGTCACAAGAGGCGCAAACGTATTGTCGGGCACGCGTGGTGGACCAGGCTGGTGGAGCTTTCAAGAGAGGTGAGAGGAGACTACCGCAGTCAACACAAACATGGGCCACTGAACGATCTGAGCAATTGAAGAGACGATCATGCAGCAAAAAGGACGTGCCATGAGCCAACAGAGCATCCCGCTCCATCTCCCCAAAGCGGATGCCACCCTGAACGTTCCTTCCTCCAACAGGTTGGTTGGTGACTTTATCTCGGGCTCCTGTAGTCCTCACCTGAAATTTGTCAGAGACCATGTGCCTCAGCCGCTGATAATACACAAGACCAATGAAAATGTCTGCTTCAAGCTCTACTCCAGATACCCCACTGTACATCCTCTCCGTCCCATAGTAATTATAGCCAGCAGCCTTCAGCAGCTTGCCAAAGTATTCAACAGCGGAATTCTCTTCAGAAAATGTAAATGGGGTTGCGTCGTGACAGAGTCCGTGAAGCGAGGCAGATTTTCCTGCCATGCTCTCAATCAGCATGCCAATGGTCATTCTGGATGGAAAACCATGGGGGTTGAAGAGGATGTCCGGCACCATTCCACTTTCGGTAAAGGGCATGTCTTCAGCTGGCCACAATCGGCTCAAGATGCCTTTCTGTCCATGACGGCTAGCAAATTTGTCCCCAATTGTTGGATTCCGGGGTACTCTGAAAGTGATGCATACACACTTGAATCTTCCGGTTCCAGTATCATTGCCGCACACCTTGATGTTATCTACAATACAAATTTCCTTATTCCTAGAAAAAAGGAAAGAGTTTAACCACTACCAGAAGAGCTCCTGCAGGGTATTTCTAACATATTTTGGGAGGAAATAAGTACTTGCATAAGGCAGAGACTAAAGAGGTGAAGATAACCATGCCAATGCTATACATATAAAGACGTGCCAATGTATATCTCAGTGTAATAGCGTTCTGAATCTTAACTGTATTTGTTTTCAGGTTGTTTTGCACACAGAACAAAGTATTTGTAGAAAAGGAAAATTATTTATGTCCTTAAAAGTCTATAGTTTAATACCAGAGCATGGCTTTCAGAAGTCAAAAAATTATGGGTCCAAATGGACTTTCCTATGACTTTGCAAAGCTTCTGTCATCTGCTAACACAGACAAGTTTGAGGTAGCTGGACACATCATCTAATATTATGGATAACATTTGAAAATACAATTTCCAAAAAGTTATCTGGACTTTGGAGTCCAGGCACCAGGAAATGTGCCATGAATTTAAAAGTGCTGTCACTTAACTTCTCTTCCTTTTCATTGCATTTACAGTGGCATGATCATATCCAAGAGATTAACAGTAAAATATGCTGCCAGCCACACAAGCAACAGCTCCCTGTTTCTTACCTCAGAGTCAGACAATTCTCAATCAGATCTAGTCATGTTTTGCCCACAAACACTTTGTTTCTACATGAATAAAATTAAAATACCGAACGTACTTTTACCAAGCTGCTGAGGAATTTTAAAGTTAGTTGAGTATTCAATACAGATTTAGAAAGTGATAACGAAAACAGGGAAAAAAAACTCCTTCCAAGGCAGAAACGGCTGTTTTCATGAGGTGGACATGAGTTTTACTGTATATAATTACTTGTGACACACAGAAAGAAGAAAAAGATTGTTTTCCCTTCTTCCCTCATAAGTGTAAAAGTTGGGATCACCAAATAAGATTGACAAGTAGATTCTAAGGAATTGGACAAAATATTATTCTTCCTCTGCACATAGACTACATAGCTAATTTATGGATTTCCTTGATGCTTGTGGGAGAACAGCAATTCAGATAGCCACAAATGGGGATTAAATTAATTCACTAATTTTACTGTTTACTAGTGGCATTCACAACTACACACCACTACATCCAGAGGCAATATACCATTAAAATAGCCTGGTGGGGAGGAAGAGGAGGGGCCTTTTTCTATCAAACTTCTTCCATTAACTTTCTTTTGCATCAACAGTAAAAATGATCTATAAGGAAGCAAGTCAACAAGGTCTTGCAACTAGAGAAATTACAGAGAGGGAGAGGGAAAAAATGCTTGTAGAAAAAGTGTGGGAAATGAGAAAATGCCTTTCCTAAGGTTGCTTACTCAACATCTTTGGAAAAATGGGTGACAACTTGCACATATATTTATATATGCCCTGTGAACCGCCCTGAGTCCCTTGGGAGAAGGGCGGTATAGAAATCAAATAAAACAATAAAACAAACATTCCGGTGTGTGTGTGTGTGTGTGTGTGTTAGGGTGATCCAACAGGGCCATGCTTATGTTATTATGCTACAGTACCCAAACAATTGAGACACCCATGTGATTTGCAAAAAGCATTTTCCAGTTTTCTACTGGAAACAATGCTGAAACACCAACAACCAGCACTTACTTATGGTAGGTCACAAAGCTTTCCCCTGTGTTGAGATTCACATAGCTATAGTAAGGATCTCCATATTGAAGTCTAGCTCCAATGTGGGGCAGGCCATCGGGGTCCAAATTCTGCACAGGTTTATCATGCCCAATCCCAAACACTAGATTGTCTTCTCCTTGCTTTACTTTTTCTGCAAGGTCAATGCGTTCTGTCTTGTAGATGCTGCCGTGTGCAAATCCTCTCTCCCAAGAAGATTTGCTCAGGATCTAAGGAGACACAAGTTCACACTGAGTTAAAGAAACAATGCCTTTGTAAGTGCAAACGATCTTGTTTCTCACATAATGGGATAGCTACTTTCATATTTCCCCACTTTCTACAAAACCTAACCCACTTCCAAATGTGTTGGGTACTACTTACAGCACCGGAAGGGTACACAGCCGGTAGCACAACACACCAAAATGGCATTACTTTGGATCTGCTGGTGTTTGGGGAAGGGCTGCTCGGATTTCAAAGTGCCTGAAATTACTATCTCACCTTCAAAGATATCCCAAGCCAACAGGCCTGACTTGAATGGTGACAGGCAGAACTCTTATGGTTTAGATTAAGCTTAAACAAAAAGTTAAGCTTAACATTTCCAAGTTAAATGAAAATTGTTCCTTTTGAACTTTAAAACTACCTCTTAACCTGGGATAGGTTATAGTGAATGTAGACTAATAGGTGATCTTTATTTAAGCAATGATGCTAATGTATGCAACTCCTTTCGGGAAAATTCTTGTCAGGTGCTTTCTACAAAGAACAACTTTTCATTCCCAATTGATGAGGCAGAAATATTTTCACCACAGAGATTAAGACCATTTCAGGTAGTCCTTGACTTATGATCAGAACTGAGAGCAAACAGGAACAGGCTTCAACTTAACCCGGACAAGACTGAATGGCTGTACATACCGGCATGCCAGGATACTCAGAACATTCCATCCCTTAACATCGGGGGTGAGTTATTACCCCCTGTTGATAGGGCCCGCAACCTGGGTGTCCTCCTAGACTCACAGCTATCCTTGGAAGATCACATAGGAGCTGTGACCAAGGGGGCCTTCACTCGGGTTCGACTGGTGCGCCAACTACGACCTTATCTGGACCTGGATGCCTTACGTACAGTCACCCATGCACTTGTGACCTCTCGCCTTGACTACTGTAACGCTCTCTACATGGGGCTGCCCTTGAGAGCCACTCGGAAGCTTCAGCTGGTGCAGAGTGCAGCTACACGAACACTTTTGGGGGCCTCCCGATACTCCCATATCACACCTCTCCTCCGTGAGCTGCACTGGCTTCCGGTTGCCTTCCGAGTAAAATTCAAGGTGCTAACAATGACATACAAAGCCCTACATGGCATGGGTCCGGATTACCTACGGGAGCACCTTCTGCCAACGTCAACACCCCTCCGTCCTGTGCGCTCCCACAGAGAGGGCCTCCTCAGGGTGCCACCGCTCAAAGAATGCCGGCTGGTGACCCCCAGGGGGAGGGCATTCTCAGTGGGTGCGCCAACCCTCTGGAACTGCTTGCCTACCGAAATCCGGATGGCCCCCGACCTTCGCACCTTCCGGCGCGACTTAAAAACTTACTTGTTCCAGCAGTCCGGCCTGGCCTGATAGCTCTTAATAGGGGTTTCATTTATTTTTACTATTGTTTTTTACTATTGTTTAACTGTATACCTACCTTGCTCTGTACACCGCCCTGAGTCCCTCGGGAGAAGGGCGGTATAAAAAAACAAACAAATAAATAAATAAATAAATAAATTTATTGAGTTTTGTCCCATTTTACGACCTTTTTGCCACAGTTGTTAAGTGAATCACCACAGCTCTCAAGTTAATAACCTGGTTGTTAAGCGAATCTGGCTTCCCCATTGACTTTGCTTTTCAGAAGGTTACAAACGGTGATCACATGACCCCAGAACATTGCAATGGTCATAAATATGAGTCAGTTGCCAGTCATCTGAATTTTGTTCACGTGACCGTGGGGATGCTGCAATGTGAAAAACGGACAAGTCACTTTTTCCAGTGCCATTATAATTTTGAATGGTCACTAAATAAACTGTTGTAAGTTGAGGACTACCTGTATTGGGAAAATCAAGTTTATCATATTTCATGTGATTTTTCACAAGTACAGAAAGAAAAAGAAAAGTACCCTGAAGATTTCCTATCCACATCTGTTTTACTATGGCCTTACCATTGCATCTTCCATATCATAACCACTATAGGAGATCACAGCAACAACTGCATTTGTTCCGATGGGATAAGAATCCATATTGTAATAATCATATATGGATGGCCGAACTAACGGGCTTTGAGGAGTCTGAAGCCGATACAGTTTGTCATCAGACCGATACGGGAAGGTCAGAAGTGGAAAACCCATCGTCTGCTTACCTGGAAGCCACAGGTGGGGGGTAGAAGAGGGAAGGGGAAGAAAAAAAACACCACACAGAATGATTATCTACAGTTGGAAAATGTATTTAAAATGGATTGCAACTTTCATTAAGGGAATGGCCATAAATTGGTTGCAAATCTCATGTTTTCACTTAAAATGATAACAATCTACCATTAATAGGTAATTGGCTATAGAAAAAGATTCCCTCCGTTTCAGACCACAGAGTTTTTGCTAATCGGAAGAGACAGAACAGGAGTAAAGATACAAATTTCCTTTCCTTTCCTTTCTTTTCCCTATTTTGTTCAGTGAGCAGTCCAAATTTCTCAGTTCAAATGTCTTCCTTCTCTGCCCCTGAACATTTAATCCCTTCTTCTCCTTTCTAAGAATATACTCAATGTATCTAAGATGGCGGCGCCTGGAATGGCTGCGGCTGCATTGGCTCTTGAAGGCAAATAGTTTTGGGAGGGATAGTAAGGGCTATAGGCCACATGATCAGGAAATTTTAATGTGTTTGAGCAACATGGTGGAACTAAGGTAACATATGACATACGACTGACAATCTTTGCTGGCATGGTGAGTTTCTAGTTGTTTTGGAACTGTTGGTGAGACTGTTAAAAGTCGTTGGCACTGTTTGAATTTGTTCTACCAGCAGCAAGATCTGACTGCTGGCCCAGTGATGGATTCTACTGCAAATCAGGGCTGTTTCCAGAGGAGGCAGAGGAGGAGAGGACCTGGAGCTTATGGAGCAAAGGAACTGGATAAGGCTGTCGGCAGGCCCAGAGGAAGAGAGAGAGGCTTTTGGAGGAGTTGGTGGCGGCGGCAGCGTGCTCCAGGGGCGAAAAGAAGCAAGGCCTCTTTAAGGAAAAGGTGGAAGAGTCAGGATCAGAAAAAGGTAAGAAGGCGAGGTCAGAATACAAGCGAATTTGAGGGCTAATCCACATGGAGCCCCATTTCCATCTGTCCTGTGTGCCATCGTTCACTCCCTAGAGACTAAAATGGACAATGTGAAATTTGAGCGGGCCACGAACAAGAAGTATATATCGGAGGTGGTGACCCTTTGAGAGCTGTATGCAACGAAATTTCATTTTGATGTATGCCGATTGGTGTACATTCAAAGTGACAATAAAGTTATCATTATCAATGTAACTTCAGTGTTACAGTGGACATTGTAACATGTCCAATATGTAAAAATAAAATTAACATGGATTAACCTACTTGTTTGCTTCATACTAACTCTACAGTTAGCACATGAGAGAAGCTCCACAAACATGACTACAACTCTGCCAGGCTGGTAAAGTCCGGATCCTAGTGTCTAGTGAAACTATGTTTCCAACTTTAAGGAGATTAAACAACAGATACAGTACACATACTGGAGAAACACATATCCATACTAGTCCAAAATCTTATTTCCAAAATGGCAGAGCCAGAACAACCACTACAACAAAAAAAAGGACACGTATCTGCAATCAGGCATAAGAGTCCCTTGCTATTCCTAGAGCAGCTTTCCCCAACTTTTCTGGGTTGGTGGCCCAGCACGGGGGGGGGGGGAGAGGGGATGGTTTTGTGCAAGGGGGTGGCACACGTGTATGTTTAATTTAATTTAATTTTAATTTATTAATATTTCTATACCGCCCTTCTCCCGAAGGACTCAGGGCGGTGTACAGGGCAAGAATAAAACAAGAGTTACAAAAATTAAAAGATAATTAAATACATGCCCATAAAAACAGTTGATACATTAATAAAAACCCCAATAAAATGATAATAAAAACCCCCACCAATCCCCCCTCGGGCCAGGCCGGCTTGTTCGAACAGGTATGTTTTCAGATCGCGGCGAAAGGAGCGAAGATCGGGCGCCGTCCGGAGCTCAACCGGTAACTGGTTCCATAGCTCCGGGGCGCCCACAGAGAAAGATCTCCCCCTGGGGGCCACCAATCTACATTCTCTGACCGGTGGCACCCTGAGGAGTCCCTCTCTGTGGGAACGCACAGGGCGGAGGGAAGTTGACGCCGGCAGCAGGTGTTCCCTAAGGTACTCCGGACCCCTGCCATGTAGGGCTTTAAACACCATTACTAGTACCTTGAATCTCACCCGGAAGACAACTGGCAACCAATGCAGCTCACGGAGCAGAGGTGTGACATGGGAGTATCGGGAAACTCCCAACACAACTCTCGCGGCTGCATTCTGTGCCAGTTGGAGCTTCCGGGTGGTCCTCAAGGGCAGCCCCATGTAGAGAGCGTTGCAGTAGTCTAGTCGAGAGGTCACGAGCGCGTGAGTGACCGTGCATAGATCATCCCGGCTTAGATAGGGCCGCAACTGGCGCACCAGGCGAACCTGGGCGAAAGCCCCCCTATTCACAGCTCCTATGTGGTCTTCCAGAGTGAGCCGTGAATCTAGGAGGACTCCCAAGTTGCGAGCCCTATCTACGGGGGGTAATAATTCACCCCCCATAGCGAGAGGTGGAATGTCCGAATAAACCTGGGATGAAGGTATGCAAAGCCACTCGGTCTTGTCGGGGTTGAGTTGAAGTCTGTTCCTCCCCATCCAGACCCGAACCGCCTCCAGGCAACGGGACATCACGGTGAGGGCATCACTGGGGTGGTTTGGGGTCGAAAAGAAAAGTTGGGTATCATCAGCATACTGATGATACCCAACTCCAAAACCACGAATGATCTCACCCAGCGGTTTCATATAGATGTTGAACAGGAGAGGCGAGAGGACCGACCCCTGAGGAACTCCACAAATGAGAGACCTCGCGGTCGACCTCTGCCCTCCTGCCAACACCGACTGCGAGCGTCCCTGGAGATAGGAGGAGAACCACTGTAAAACCGTGCCTCCCACTCCCAATCCCCTGAGACGCCGCAGCAGGATACCATGGTCGATGGTATCGAAAGCCGCTGAGAGGTCTAATAGGACCAGGACAGAGGAATGCCCCCTGTCCCGAGCCCTCCAGAGATCATTCACCAGCGCGACCAATGCCGTCTCCGTGCTGTACCCGGGCCTGAAACCCGATTGGTACGGGTCTAGATAATCCGCTTCATCCAGGACCAGAGGGAGCTGATGTGCCACCACACTCTCAACAACCTTCGCAAGAAAGCGAAGGTTGGAGACAGGACGAAAGTTGTTCAATACAGCTGGGTCCAAGGCAGGCTTCTTGAGGAGGGGCCTCACCACCGCCTCTTTCAAGACGGCGGGGAAGCTGCCCTCACTCAAAGAAGCCGATATAACTGCCTGGAACCAGCTGCGTGTCCTCTCCCGGGCTGCATAGACCAGCCAGGAAGGGCACGGGTCCAATAAACATGTGGTGGTGCTCAGCCTCCCCATGATCCTGTCCACTTCCTCCGGAGTCACAGAATCAAACTCCTCCCAGGTGATATCGACAAGACCGCCCGTGTCCTGCTCGACAGACTCTGCCCAGTCAGAGTCCAGACCGGTCCGAATCCGAGCGATTTTGTCCGACAGATGCTGGTTAAACTCCTCGGCACGACCCTGCAAGGGTTCCTCCCTCACCTCCTGATTCAGGAGGGAGCGAGTCACCCTAAACAGGGCGGCCGGGCGAATTATCTGCGGACGCGATAAGGGTGGCGAAGTGGTTAGACCTCGCCTCCCTTATCGCAGCGAGATAAGACCTAGTATAGGTTCTTAACCGCAATCGGTCGGATTCGGATCGGCTGGATCTCCAACCGCTCTCTAGGCCCCGTCTCCGACGCTTCATCTCCCGGAGCTCCGCGGAGAACCATGGAGCTCGACGGGATCTGCACCGGGTCAGGGGCCGCAGGGGTACAACTCGGTCAAGAGCCTCAGTGGCTGCCCTTTCCCAGGCTTCCACTAAGGCGTCTGCCGAGCTGTGAGTAAGGGAGGCAGGTGGGGACCCCAGCGCTGCCTGGAACCTCTGGGGATCCATTAAGCGTCTGGGGTGGTACCATTTAATAGGTTCCGCACACCCACGGCGGGGGGTGGCAAAACGGAAGACCAGCCGCAGGAGATGATGATCGGTCCATGACAGGGGCATAACAATTGGGGAGCCCCCACCAAGATCATCTAACCACCGTCCAGATAAGAAAACTAGGTCAAGGGTGTGGCCTCCCTCATGAGTCGGTCCTGAAATTACTTGCGTCAGGTCCATGGCCGTCATGGAAGCCATGAACTCCCGAGCCAACTCAGATGATCCTCCCAGAGATGGTAGATTGAAGTCCCCCAAAACTATAAGTTTCGGGAACTCAATCACCAACCCAGAGAGGACATCGAGAAGCTCAGGCAGGGCTGCTGCTGCGTGACTAGGCGAAAGGTACACCAGCAGCAAGCCCAACTGCGCACCAGGGCCGCATCTCAAAAAGAGAGACTCACACCCGACTATCTGGGGAACGGTGGCCTCCCGTGGACACAAGGTCTCCCTCATAACAACAGCCACTCCCCCACCCCTACCCTGAGCCCGAGGCCGGTGTAGCACCCGGAAACCTGGTGGGCAAAGATCAACCAGAGGAATACCGCCCTCTGGGCCCAACCAAGTTTCCGTGATGCAAGCCAGGTCCGCCTGCTCACCCTCGACCAAATCACGGACGAGAAGAGCTTTGTTAGCGACAGACCTGGCATTCAAGTACACCAGCCGGAGCTCAGGAGGCTGCACATCCTCACTCCCGGGACCTCGGGGCGGAGCCAGAGGGTCGGAGTGCCTCACCGCTTGTAAGCAGCGGAGAGACCTTCCCTGAGATCGATACGGCCCTCTGTTCCTACACCTGCTGCCATTCCCTAACGTCGTGGGAATGGGTAATCCCACGACTGGCCCTGGAGCCCCAGAAGCAACCGACCCCCGCTCCTCCCCCCCGCGATCCGCCTCGGCACTGGCCTGAACAAAGGTTGTTGGACTGCCCCCCTCGTCCAAACAACCAAAAGAAGTACCCTCCCTCCTCCCTAACCCCCGAAAAAATTTCGACAAAAAACTAACCAGGGGCCTCTTATTAGGTTTACGTCGGAGGCCCCTACCCGTGCCCAGCCATCTCTCAGGGTCCCAATAAGTGGGGCCTTCCTCGAGATTGTACTCGGCTGGAAAGGCGGGTCGCCCCCAGGAAGGGGGAGCACCCCTGAGGGCGAGCAAGTCCGTAGAGGAATACCTAAGAATGTTAGCACAACTTCGTTTGTGTGAGCGCCGGGTGCGCACGCCTGGTGCTCGAGCAAGTGGGGCTGTGAGTGCTGGAGCTCACTGCTCATGTGAGTCAAACAGGCCACAGCCCAGTAGGTTGGGCACCCCTGTCCTAGAGAAAAAGGTTTCCAGAAAAATAGGTATGGAATCCAAGGGTAGAAAAGGTTCTCCATCTCTACCCTTTTGTTCTCTCCCTCAGTGAAAAAAATGGCTTCTCTGTTTCCCTTAAAGAGTGTATGTCTCAATTACCCAGTTATAATATGACCCCCAGCCTAAGAATCCTCTCAGTCTGTAGTCCTGAGGTGCTCCTTGGTTTATAAAGCAGGAAGCCTCTGCAACAGTGGCAGAATGAATGTGGCATCTCTGAAGACCCAAGGTCAGCAGTGTCTCAGGGCAGCTCTGTTCTTGTTGCATCAGAGGAATGTCATCCAACAACTCTATTTAACTCTAATTAACCTACGTCCTTTTGGGGAATGCAGGTTGAAAGATCATCCCGCAGCCTCCAGTGAAGATTGGCTGAATAAATGCGTCACTGATATGAACAGGGTCCTCTGTGAAATGTGCTCGGTCACCAGCATGTTGGCTTCTTGCCCAATCTAACCCTGTGAGAAGCTGGGGAGGGGAGGGGGAAGAGAATGAACTAGAGATCTCAGAGATAAGCAATGCCTCTTTGAGAAAGGGGATAATGGCTGCCAACTTGAAAAATGTAATTGGGAGCCCCACAACTCAAAAAATCTTGCTTTTAAATTATCTTAAGATGACTGCCATCCAGCTCCCAACTTCCTCTTTTTAAGAAAGACGAGAAATCAGCTGGGCTGCAGTTACACGTGCCTTGAACTTTAAGCTCACTCCCATGTTATTGAACATCTATAAGAAAAGGACAGAAGTGTCTGTGGAAAAACAGCAGGCATTTTTGGCATCAAAAGGACAGGAACGCCTGGGTTCCTTTTGTGTAAGTTTTTTTGTCATTTCTTGTTTTATACTATTTTTATCATATTTACAGTATGTTAATTATTGCATTTTATTAGTAGTTATTTGGATATTAGCCACTAAGAGGAGCTGAGCAGATATAAGTATTAGTTAAATAAGCAAATAAATACATGTCAACGTAATTTTAATGGAAAAAAACCTCATCTTCCTTTTCGATAAATATAGTAAATATTATAAATGAAATTGGAAAGAGCAAAGGATCAAAGTACAGAAGTAACTTTTACAAAAATGTGACATGCAACAAAACAATGTAGCATAAAATACTATTTATAGTAATCAACTTCACTTTTTCCTAAATTCGCTATTCTATTCATGCTGCCAAAAGTCTCTCTCTTCCCCTCATTTCCTACCACTCAGCACGTTCCTGTTTTTTTCTGGAGTATTCCCAATTTGTATTCTATTCCTTTTTTTTTATTCTACAGTTGTACAAAATATGGATGTTCTTACAAACCTGTATATAACTCCTGTGCACAGATTTCTTGTTAGGAAATACTTAACTAGACAGGCGGGGAGGCCTCAACTTTGGATTTAGTTTTGAGTCCTTGTGCAGACACAATATGTCTAGAAGTTATTTCCCCCTTAAACTCCATGGAATCTTATCCATCTGTTCCCAGGCTGAGGCTGGCAGTCTGGGGAGATTCTTGTGTAATAGCCAGAATAGAATAATACTGACACCCCCTAAACTCCGCTGAAGATGTTACTTAGCCTGGTAACAAAATGTTCGGAAACCAACCCACAATCTCAGAGAACAAACCTTCACCCTCAGAATAGAATAAAATAGTGAGCTTGAACCTGTCATGTGTAGGTCTGGTTACTTCTGCCTGTCATTTCTTGACTACAAAGATGCATACTATGAAAAATAATTGAACAATTCCTAGTAAAGAAGCAATAAATACATACCCATCTGACACTGGTACATGTTTCTCGGACTTTGGTTGTGATCAGAGAAAGGAATGAAACATGCCACCACACTTAGCATGCTATAGGGAAAAAGCTCCTGATGAGTGGTCAACCCAGGTTCAATTTCATCCTTGGACACTGCAATGTTCATGAATACCTAAGAGAAACATAATTTCCATCACTTTCAAAAGCTATCAAATCCACTGAACTTCTTCCAGTTCCGGTTCTTGTTATTTACAAGAATATTCATTCTGCAAAATTAATCCAATAAAACTTTAGCAGCCCACTGCAGAGAAATTCAGTCTTAATGTGCAATATCCAGAAGGCCATTGTTTTCAGTGCTCTTGATATTAAGAGTTTATGATAATGTTCATGATAACGGCATCATACTGTATCTCGTCATGTATCTTCTAAAAACATATCTGCCCAAGTTAAAATATCCAAAATTATAAAAGGCAGCAACCAGAATTAATGGCCTTAGATATGCCAATATTGCTTGGACAAAATTCAAAGGTCTTATTAATGATGCTGTTATCAACTACAATTCTACAAACTGTTACAATTTGTTCTAAATTGCAAGAGAAACACTAGGAACTACTCAGTATTATAGAATACATACTGACCCAGCTCCCCAGAGATTCAAGCGAGTGTACTTTTTCAGCCTATTTTTTTTTGGGGGGGGGGGACACAAGCAAAACATGTTTTATTCTTTTTTTTTATTGAAAAGTTTTACAGTACATTTTATCTTTAACAATCCCCCCCTCCCTCCACCCACCCCTACCTAACCCTCCCTATCCCACCCCCCATTCCCCCCTCCCCCCCCCGACTTCCCAGAGCTAAGTACAAGGTATAAAAACAAAAAACAATCATAAACATCCATATGCTAACAATAAACTATTACGTCTATCGCACTCTAGCTCAAATAAAATGACTACAAGCAATACTAATATTACATAAAAAAGAGAAAAAGAAAGAAAAAAAAGAAAAGAAAACTTATTCAAATGCTAAGTGAAACTTTTTAGTCCCATATTTGTTCTGGATATAATCAATCCACCTTTTCCAAAACATGTTTTATTCTTGAGCTAGTGGTATTTGAAAACATAGAAATCTGAGATTAAGTGAGCACAATGGTCTGTTGCTTACTATTTAAAATGGACACTTGCTACTCTTAAGAAAAAGGGTTCAACTAAGCTATTACTGATCAAATATACCAGTGGTTAAAAATACACTTCCAGGTTCTCCCAACACTCCCAAATAGTAGTCTAACAAAAACAAAAACAAAGCTCACATCACCAAATTTTTCAACAAATGTTTGAATGCTTTCAGGGACAAAAATACAAAAGCTTGCAACATGGGGAAAAAATTCAAGTGTAGAATTGTCAAGATCTTTAAGATTTGTCAGTCTTACAAGATTTTGCCCACTTTTCATTCCATTTCATTTTGGTGCCCTCTATCAAGTTCTGAGAGACTGGCAAGGTCAGGAAACAAGAATCACCCAGATTTCAGGAAAGATTTTCTGATAATGTAGAAGAATTCTGAAAATGTATCCAAGACATTCTCTAATACAACTTATACCTAGTATAATTTAGGCAGATCTATTCTGCCTCTCTTTCTCACACACCCCCAAATGCATTTTACCTCACATATGAGAGTTTCCAACAGTTGAAATATAATAAATTAGTCTTGGATTAGCTGATGCTTTATTATAAATATTAAAAGTGTTACCTGTTCCATTGTACCAATCCATTCTTCTTTCCCCAACACCAGGTTTTGTACAGGACGCATCATCCTACAAGCGGTAGTGAAAATAAAGAGTCCTGGGTAGAGACTGGGTTTCCCCGTCATTGGAATAAGAACCACTTCTGTCCAACCCGGAATTTTCTTTTCTTGCATTGCCTATTAACAAATATCAAGACTCAAAATGATTTATTTTTATATCCTTCAGCAGAAAGAAGAAATAGCTTTTAAACTACGGTAATTCACAAAGTATTAATAATAAACCTTGTAATATTTAAAGAAAATTCAAAGCGAGGAAGGAGAAACATAAAGTGACTTCAGCAAGAGCTATAACTTTTGAAGGAAGTAGAAATGCACCTGGAATATCATCTAATTCTGAATGACAATCATAGGTGCCAATCACACAATCAATGAAATGACACAATTTTCCAAGAGTGGAACTGATATATATATATATATATTGCAGCTAAGCAAAGAAGACTCACTTTGAAGTGCCTGAAAGTCTCCACAAGATCAGGAGCCTGATCCTTCTCTATCCAGCCCACCAGAGCTCCATCCAATGTAACTGGATAACATTCAGCATAAGGTTGGTTTGGTACACCATCAACTGGGGTAACACCTATGGAAATATTTTGTGGCCATGCTTATCATGTTATCATGAACAACTGTACAGAAACTTCCCAGACACTTAGTGGAGTCTAATTTAACATCTTCTCACTACTATCCTTGGACTACAACTCCTAAAATTCCCCAGTATAGTTAAAAGACACAGATGGGATTTGCTTTGATCGAGGAACCCTTATTATGGACGGAAGTGTCTGGAAGACAATGGTAGAATATCTTTTAATGTAAAAAATTGGAAAATCTGAAAACCAGTTAAAGCCACCAAAACATGTTGCATTTGAACCTAATGTATTCAAAGCCTCAATTTAACCACAAACTAAACAAATTGGTGAAAATCTCATTATCTGCCTCATGTCCTCCTCTGGAAAATAATTAGTTTATTTCATAGATTAGGTTCAGGAAAATGAAATATCTTAAATCATGCTACTTGAGGTAGTGTTCTTTCCCAAGACAGTTCATTCATTTTTAGAGACTGGTTGATATATAGTCCATTTATACAATTTCAAGGCTTTATGAGATTCATCTGATGGTCAGATTACAGTGTGTGGAACATCTTGAGACCAAATCTTTTAAAAAAATATTTTTTATATTCTTCTTGCAAGTGAAAAATATTATTCCAGCGCTATTTTACCTTAAATACCAATCGATAGTTAACTCCTGGAGGGGTTTTTTCCATTATGTTACTGTATACCTAATGCTATTTCTTAAAAGCATTTCTTGTTTTCCTCAGTATTCAGCCAAAAAGCTTCCAGAACGGTTATAAATATAAATAGCAAGGCAAGATCTATCGTCAGGTTTACTATATAAAAGGCATAATAAACAATATAAAAAGGAAAATGAGGAATCAAATACCAATTCTTAAAAGTTATAAATTATATGTTGTTAATAATGTAGATATTAGCATCTTTGTTAGGAGCGAATGGAGAAGAAACTGATTAAATGAAATCACTGGATTGCTACAAGTTTAAGGTTCTTTTGTGATAACAAATAGTCAAATATTTAAAATTAAAAGAAAATGTTGTAGGAAAATGTATGAAAAATCCTTTGTGCTTCTAGTCTACCTAGTTGTGTGGCTGCCCTCATAGGGCAGGATTTTTTTTAAAAAAATAGGGATAGATGGATGTGTCTTTATCCTCAGTTAAGTTCTTTCTCAGTCTAGTTTCATTTTGGCTTGCTTCCACATGCTTTTAGTGTTTTAAAATTTGCATAATAATCAGTGGACATTTCTTCAACTATACCCCTTTATCTATATTCTCTCTAAATTTATAGTGTATTTTTTTTCCAACACAAAGCATGTCAAGTGCAAATTGTGCACATTTTTGTGTAACCTTTGCCGTTAACTTAAATCACACACTAAATTACAACATTGTTGAAAAGCATCCAGTTTGGTGTAATTCCATTCCATTTTGAGGAATATGAATTATGTAAGTTCACATAAAAAGATGTTATCAAATGGATTTCTCTCCCATCTTTATTTTCAACTACATAGGCAGAGATAATCTGCTTGTAAATACAGATAGCCCTCGTCTCACAATCATTTAGCACCATTTGAAGTTACAACAGCACTGAAAATAGTGACTTATGACCAATTCTCACACTTCTAACCGTTGCAGCACGTTCACATGATCAAAATTCAGGTGCTTGGCAACTGGCATGTATATACATTGGTTGCCGCATCCCAGGGTCAGGTGACTGCCCCGTGACCTTTGCAGCCAGTTGTTGACATGCAAATTCAATGGGGGAAGCCAGATTTGCTTAAGAATCATGGCAGAAATGATCATAAAACTAGGTGTGACTCACTTCACAACTGCCTTGCTTAGTGACAAAAATTCTGGTACTAAATGTGGTCGTAAGTCGAAGACTACCAGTAGGCTTCTACAAATCCTTCAGAATAACTGCTGCAGAATGCATGCAAGTGCATGTGACATACTTTTTCCAGAATTGTTACTGGAGTTGTGCCAGATTCACATGGCTACTTTGGCTGCTCCTGACTTGCCAATTCTATGATCTACAGGATGATTTTAGAATAGTGTTAAGATGCAGTGGTACTTTATGAAGAAAGACTGATCATTGGAGTATTGCTATTGATCTGAGGATTCGGATACATCTTCCAGGGAATTTTAAGATACGTCAAATCCAGTGAAAAGACCCCTGCTTTTTTAAATGGTTCTACACTTGCAGAAATTATACCTCTGCAAAAGTGATCTTCTTGGTATTAATTTGGTTTCCCATAAAAGCATTTTCTGACCATTTCAAATGATCAACACTCACCTAAAGAGCAAAGCAACGGTAGCAGAGATACAGTGTGGAATGTCTGGGTTACGATCTCACAGGGGGCTGTCATGTGGTTCATCAAGCCACAAGGCTCGCCATCTGGCGTGTGGACAGGACAAAGGAAGCCCCAGGACTCTGGCAACAGCTTGCGCACTGTTGTGGTTCTCATCTTCATGAAAGCAGCTCCTCTGTGCACGCAGCGGAAGTGGGAGAGGTAGCGGAGGAAGTTCAGCTTGTCTGCTATCACACATAGACCTGACACTTGCAGCATGCCCAAACCTTGGAAAGTCATAAAGGGGGTGGGGGGGCGGAGAGGGAGAAATAGAAATCTGATCTTCTCCAATTCTGTTTTTAGAGCAATTGTTTGTGAACAGCAGCAGTTTGGTGCTATTATCAGGGACAGAGTATGCCAAACACTCAGCTCTAGCTGCATTTGTATTTCTCAGTGAGATGTGTGGCAACTGTTACAACTTCAGATTTTAGATAGGGAATATCAATACTCTTAGGATTTAAGAGATCAGAAAAGAACAAGAAGTCTTGCAGGCATTGCATGGATTCTCTGATCTTCTTTTTGGATGCAGTATTTTTTTATCCAGTGTTGCTGATTGTTTGCAGAAATGTAATTTCGTTAGCGACTTAGCTGACAAGAGCTGACCCCAAAAATATAGTCTCACAAAGAAAAAAAATTGCACTTTGGAATACAACAAACAAAACTCAAATATGTAAGTTTATTATATGGGTTTTAGTTTGTATACTCCATCCTAAGAAAATTTAACATTCAACATTCAAATCATCAAAATTTGGGAACAAAATGTTATTTTTTAATCCAATTTTTACACCACTCATCTCACTTTCTAAATAATTCTGGGTGGTTTAAAAGCAAAAAAAAGCTTTAGAATTCACATACAAATCCATACAAAAATAAACAAATTTAAAGAGTTGTGATATATCATGCACATACAGTAGATCTGAATGTTTTTTTTAATTCTTATTTTGAATTATCTGAACTGGTTTTTCTAGATGTTTTTAGAGTGAGAAAAGCTAGGCAACATGGAAATCTCATCACAAACAACTACCCATCTACAATGCTTTAGAACAGGGGTGTCAAACTGCCGGCCCGTGGGCCGGATGCATCACGTGGAAACCGCGCCCACCCCATTGCTGGCAATGGCAAAACTGTCCCGATACGTTGCACGACATCACATGATGTCGCGAGTTTGACATGTCTGCTTTAGAACAAGGCAAAGAACAAAATCATGTTAAGCAAACTCTGGATTTCGCTCTTCATACCATGCTGGCTGCAGCTACTCATGGGAAGAGTCAGCCACACTATCTCTGAGCCATTAAGCCACATTAAGATTTAGTGGCACATATGAAGAAGCTGACTAGGTTTTGCTTATGATCTGCCTCAAAATGCCTATAACTTGCTAAAAGATTTACAAACGCCCAAGGAATATATGTATTTTATACATAAAGCCAAAATTACTTTCTTCAGGAAACTGCAACTTTTCCTGGTAGTGCATGGAAGCTATGCACCTTCTTAACTGAAACAAGTATTTTCCTGGGATTATGCAGCTACTTTGTGGTTTCTAAGAGTAAGCACCTATTTAATGGCATATAACCAATCAAAACACAACCAGGAAAATATGCTCTTTTAAGAAGACACCAGTAAGTGTGGATACGTGCAATACATCCCTAGTACACTATCGGGTAAGATCTAGCAGTATGTCTGCTGAGCTGAAAATTTTTGACAATTTTTCAATTTGCATCACTGGTTTAAATGGAGAAATGAAATTAAAAATTCAGTATAACTCTTTTATGAACTATGATTGCAATCTCTGCTATTAGGCTCAAACAGGAGAGATCCAGCACAGTATACATTACAGAAAAAAGGAAGTCATTATTTTCTGAAAATGCTTTTTCATAAAACTCTGGACTTGAATAGCACATCTAACATTATTCAATAATTCAATTAAATATTTCAAGGCCCTTTAGGAGTATAAGGTTGTACCAATTTAGTCAGAAACAAAACCAGATGCATAATTAGATTGCAGACAATCCTACCTGACTTTGAGCGCAGGTTACCAGTTGCCAGGAGATATTCAAGCATCCGGGTGAGATCTATTCCCATGCCAAGAATTTTTATCATGTTTTCTGAAGTAATTGTTATATTTGACTTCTGAGCTTTCTTATCTAATGCTAGTTTAACTGAGTGTAGCCAAGATTCCATCTTCTCCTGAAAGAGAGGATGAAAATATGATAGAGGGCTTTAAAATAAACACCTTCTATGTTGCCATATGAAGTATATCCAAGTAAATGGTAATTTCAGCAAGTTTGATTTATAGACATTTAAGACTAGACTGTAAGAGGTGTTAGGTAAATTAAGAAAATGTTAAATAGTCTATTAATAGTAATTTAGTCACTGTATTTTAAATGGTGGGTCAACACATACTTTGAACCCAAACAGGCATTTGTAAGATTCTGAAACTCAACTTTCTTGGATGCTCAACTTCCCTCAGGTGATGCCCTTTTTGTCACTAGCTTCCGGCAATTTACTCCATGACTTAATGCTATAGACAAAACACCAGTGGGATTTGCAACAAGGCAAGGATGGAGTTGGAGCAATGTAATACAAAGCCATGGATTCTTCACACCTCTTGATCACGGCTCCTTATATAAAGAGGAAAGGTTTCAGCTTCAAGGTTAGAAAGAATCTACATGCTGACAGCTTCTAGGCTTGATCCAAGCAATGTTAAGGAAAATGTAGATGGTGACATATGTCATATAGTTTTAAAGAAATGTGGTGCCCATTTGAAACAAAGTCGCTGGAATTTAGGAACTCTCCTGCTGTTTTATAAATCAGAAGTATCTATACTCGTGAAAAAAATTCTTGAGTCATCCAATATAAATGCCATTCCTGCAGCAGTGCAATCAGTGTCTCTGGTTTTGTTATTTAGCCTCCTTGTGAATTCAGATTGTTTGCAGGAGTAATATGGACTTTCCCCCTGTAAAAATGGGAATATGCAGGAAGAGAGCCATCCAAAATTACCACAAACATAGACTGACAGATGAAGAATCTATGAAAATAGTCAAATAACCAGGCTCCCTCTTTGTGCTATTATCCAATTTCTTGGCATAAGAGGCCACTATTCTTACTGAAAACTGATCCAATTTGTAACCATTTTATCCAAAGAAACTAAGCATGCTTATATTAGGGACGCAGTGGCTCAGTGGGTTAGGACGCTGAGCTTGTCAATCAGAAGGTCGCCTGTTACTTGTCCCAGCTTCTGCCAACCTAGCAGTTCGAAAGCACGTAAAAATGCAAGTAGAAAAATAGGGACCACTACAGTGGGAAGGTAACAGTGTTCCGTGCGCCTTTGGTGTCTAGTCATGCCGGCCACATGACCACGGAGACATCCTCAGACAAGCGCTGGCTCTTCGGCTTTGAAACGGAGATGAGCACCGGCCCCTAGAGTTGGAAACAACTAGCATGCATGTGTGGGGAGACCTTTACCTTTACCTTAGAGACTGAAGATACAACATTGGAATCTGAAAAATGATATTTCCATGTGTCTCAACACAACAGATATTGGGTAATTATTACATGAAAACAATGGCTGGAATCATACATCACATGAAACCCTAAACCAGGAGTGCCAAACTGCAGCTATCCAGCATTCCATTTATAAACCAAGATTATACATTCAAATTGACAAGAATTTTAGTAGCATAATTTTCAGATTTTAAGGACAGGAATGGGACCGATTTATTCCCCAAAGGCCTCCCACTTCCATTCCAAAGTTTATACTACTCAAAATTTGACAATCAAGAGGCTCAGAAGTTTCAGCCATGCCCGAGACTGTCACCTTACCAGATGGTGTGCAACTCTTCAAAAGGAGAATTCCTGACCTATGGTAAATTATAGTTACAAATGAAAATAGCAGTTTAGGCATGATAATCCTAAAATCACATTATGGCTTAACACATTATGAGTCCAGCAGTGGAAGTCTGTCTGTACACAGTGTGAACATGTGTGCATAACCATGTTTGGAGGGAAAAGAAGGGACGAGGGGACAAATTTAAAAGCATTACCTTTAAAAACATGAGGTAAAGTTGTCCTGGGGTGAGCACTTCTTGATTCATTAAGCTATCAGGATTGTCCTCCATGCACCCCTCTTTGGCTAAAGTAAAAAGCTTTCGTGTCATGAGACAAAGCAAGTAGAATTTCTCAGCTTTCATTTTCAAATGTATGCAGATGCACTGGCTATAGGAACAATTAATAAGAACAAAATCACCCACTGAATGTCCTTAATCATCTTCCCAATCAAGCAGCATTCACTGTCTACCCTATTATTCAATGTGGTTTAAGAAAAAAACTAATCCATAGACATCCTAATATAAATTCAGTATATTAATGTAGAAAAAAGAAACCAACATCCTTCAGATGATTTTGATTATAAATCCCAAAGTGCTTTCCTTCTGGGAACATGGGCTAGGGTTCATGAGATTTGAAGGTCAAAATATCTCAAACGTATCAATATACCAAGAGCTATGAATTCTTTGTCATTAGATAAGGCCGTGAGACTTATTATACAACCCTGGAAAGATAAAATATACATTTGCTTGCAGCAGTGTTTTGTTGATATGTGGCTCTGCCTACATTTTAGAAGTACTTAAAAACAAAAGGATCAATAAGAGAATTTCCAAACAATTTTGTTCCATAATTCTATCAAGAACAGGTAGTCCTTGAGTTATGACCACAACTGGGATCAGATTTCAGTTGTTGAGCAACACGATTGTTATGCGAGACATCATTTGAGTGCCCACATCACTGCTTTGTTCAATAACTGCAATCCTGCTACTCCTGGTGTGATTGTTCAACAATCACACAGGTTGTTATGTGATGAAGTCCCAGGTAAGGAGTGCGGGGTGCCTTGGGGGGAGGGTGTTGAAAACTCTGGGAGGCTGTGCTCAGGAGCTGAAAATCCTCACTGCTGAAATTCAAGCCCTTGAGTGGAGAGATATTCCCACACAACCTGCACACAGGGCGGTTCACCCTTGGGAGTCCATGAATGGAAGGGAACTCCTTTGGCGGGGTGCAAGAATGGAGCTGAAATCTTCAGGATTTCAGCTCGGTTTCTGCATTCTGCCAAAGGAGTTCAGCTCCTCTTGGGAGGCAGCTCTTTCAGGCAGCCCGCAGAGATAAGAGGGAGTCTTCTCAGCAGGCAACTGCAGCTTGTAACTTTCCTGCCAGCTTCCCCACTGACTTTCTGGGGAAGCCAATAGAGAAAATTGCAAATGATTGTGGGAACAGGTTGCCAAGCACTTACATCACGATCACGTGACCATGGATGGAAGTGCTTCATGGACTGTAAAGCATCCTTTCCGAGGCCATCGTAATTATGGACAATTGTTAAACAAGCGATCATAAGTCAAGAACTATCTGAAATTTCTTCTAGTGTTCAGCTAAAACCTACACTGTCTGCAAATAACAGAGAAAAACTATTATTAACCCAGGATGAATTTGACCCTGAATTTAATGATTCACCCTACTCCCGGACAATTTCACAAAAAAACACTCGTGTGACTCTAAGATAGCAATTCTCTTAATCAAAAGACCAATTACATTTTCCTTAGTCTTTATTTTAGGGAAATAAAGGATTTGCCCTATTTGTTTAGCTGAGATGGGCAGTGTAGAAATTTGATAAACAGTTGTACATGAACCATGAAGTCATGACTATTGTGCACCTATCCTTCTCAAGCCAAACATATCTAATTCCTCCAGGCCAAATATAGCTGGTCCTTGCTTCATAGGGCCTCCAACCATAGTTTATATTCTTGGTGAAGCATGACACCGAGAACTCAATACAATACGTGAGATGATTCAAATTAAAAGGCAATACTTCATGTAATATATAAACTATGGTTCAGTTAGGAAATGCTTAGGATATTGTTAATTTTCTGAGATGCACGGTATCAGGTTCAGTCTGATCCTAATCAGTTGTACGTACTTGAAAAGGAACTCTCCAACGCGTTCATTAGAGTACCAATCAGGAAGGTTCAATTTTACTCTGAAGCGCTGCCCCAAGAAGATCAGCACTTGCTTCTGGGTCACACAGCCATCCTCTGTGACCATCCTCAGCATTTGAGAGACACAGTTCTTATAAAAAGTATCATCTTCTTTTCCTTTAATCAGTTCTTGGAAAATCTGAAAATCTGAGAAACCAACCAATGCCTGGAGCAGAAAAAAAATAAAAAGTTGGAATTTTTAGATGTTTCGGGGCTTGATTAATAAAGAATTCATAAAATCATTTACTGAAGCTATTATATTTCATATTCTTAATCAACAGTATTCTATACAGTATTCTACATCACATAATTTGGTAAGAGTGGCTTCATAATGATTTGGAGAAGGCAAAAACCTTCCAAAAATAGAAGCCCATCTCTGCAGACAGCAATATCTAAAAATAGTTTCTCTGCCACTGAACTGTGTTTGAGATACACGTTGTATTAGGCTGGTCAACCAATTCAGGATTTGATTTCTACAACTGAACCAAGTCACAGTCACTGTGTGGTAAATAACCATTTACACCAGCTAAGTTCACTACAAGAGGGCCCTATGCCGCCTCCTAAAAAAACAAAACTGCCTGTTCTTTATTGCTACCTGTTGCTGCTGAACTGGACAGAACTAATTCTTATTATGGTTTTGCAAGCAAGGCTATTGTCCCACATTTTATACTTCTGAAAATCGTAGCTCCTTGAGAACAAAATATAATGACATACCTTAAGGAGAAATCCCAGCGGGATAAAGAACAGCTCCTTCTGATAGATGAAGTTCACCATCACCGATCCACTATCAAGATAGTGTAAGGTCATGTTAACAGCTGTATGTTCATCTCTAACACAGTGCATCGAGACCCCTAAACACCATCAAAAGAAACACATCTTAATATTACTGTTTTATATTACTATCAAAGTTGCCTTATTCAGGTAACCTATGCTCTACAGATGTACAGTACTAGAGGTATGCTTCCCAGAATTCCTAGCTAGCCTTGTGCCATTCGACAGCAGACAAACACGGCATTTCTTTTGCTGAAGGTAACAAGTTGCTACACAGAACTACAGGTAGTCTTCAGGTTACAATGGTAACTGGGAGCAGAAGTTCCTTCACTAAGCAATGTAGTTAGTTATAAAGAGCACCATGACATGATCTCATCACTTTGTGACAGCAATTCTGCCAGTCCCTGTTGCCACTGTTTTAAGTGAGAACTGTGGGTTCTTAAGCAAGGGCTGCAAATTAATAATAATAATAATAATAATAATAATAATAATAATAATAATAATAATAATAATAATGATGATGATGATGATGCTGCTGCTGCTATTGTTGTTGAAAGGGACCTTGGAAGTCATCTAGTCCAACCCCCTGCCCAGGCAGGAAACCCTGTATGTGACCACCATGTGGGAAGAGATGATGAAACTGGATCCCAGACAAGCCGGTCAGTTACCGGCAGGCACTACAGAGAGCGGGCAGGTGCTGCAGGCTAACACTACAGAGTATAAGATCCCTATGCTGCCCAGTTCACCGGGAAAAGAAAAAAAGCAGGAGAAGGAACATTTTGATTTTGCTCGTGGAAGTTCTTTGTGAAAGTTGCAAATGGAAATCATATAATCCCAAGAAACTTTTGAGGGCCCCTCATTTAGCATTGTTGTAACTTTGAACGGTTGCTAAATGAGTGGTTGTACGTAATGACTACGTAAGACAAACGCAAAGAACTGGTATGAGATTGAACATAAGGGGCATGTTAGAATTTTCAATCAAAAGCCTGTCTGAGGATCAGTCTCCAAGAAGGAATGAGGACTGAATAAGTAATGAGTATGGTGAAAAGCGCATTTAATTTAAATTAAGATTATCATGTAATCTTAAACACAGTTTAATATGATTTTCTCCCATTTATTGTCCTTCTATTTCACAATGATCTAGGTCAAGAATACCCTAAGCCACAATATAATTTGTTCACCTTGGAGTTGTTTCAGTCTTTAAAACTACACATATAGCACTGTGCATGAACTCAATCTATACTTTGGAAGAAATCTATAATTAAGGAAGGCAAAGCAATATAAATACTATGCAATCACAATGCAGTATTTAGCATACTTTCTCACAGTTCAGATTAAAAAATGTCCCAAAAAATATTAAAGACCGAATTAGATCAGAAACAAAATTGTAGAATACGGTGTATCTAAAATATCTAGTTTCTACTGAGAGAAATAGTAAAACGATGTGAACAAAGACAATATGTAAGTGAAATATGTAAGTAAAAAGTTACCATATTGTGTGTAGCCCGGACCTCTAGATTTCCATTTTGGTTTTATAATTGCAAGAGGAAAGTTGCGCCGAGGCATAATCATCATTCTTATCACCTTTTCTATTCCATTAATTATGAAATAACCACCCATTTCCTGCCCAAAGTGTAAGAAATAACAATTAATCATAAACCGAGCTGTGAGGCAAAAAAGGATCAAACATTTCAGCTGATCAACCTAGAGTTTTCAGTGAAGTACAAAATTGGGAGAAAATGAAAATTTTGAAACTTTTATTTTTCACAAGCCCTATCTTTTTAAATATATTCAAGAGTAAGTACAGAAAAGCAGGCAATCTAAATTATTACCTATTGCAATATTTGCTTAAGTTTCTGTGGTTTTTTTTGCATTTTCAAAGTGTTGAATTATTACCATTAGATTTTACATTTTAAAAACTGATACAACTCTTCAAAAAATCCATCATCATCAAATAATAATTATATATATATATATTTAAGAAAAAATAAATATTTCCCCAAAGGAAAAAAAAAAATCTCAGAGAAGTACTTCTAAAATGGATGTTTAAAATCCACTGAAATAACAAGATATATTTTGCTTTACAAACCAACCAACCAAATTAAATAATACCTCTTCTTCTTCATGATGTTGGATAAGCGCTTTGGGAGAAAGGCTATGAAGATGACAGAATTTAGATTTCACCATAATTGGAATATTCCCAAGGGTCTGTTTAATAATTCCTTTAGGAATTCCATTCACTGACCAGCTGATATCAGCCTACACAGGAGGGAAAAAAAGTAATTTTAGGGGGGAAAAATGAACAAAATAACTTTAAAGGATACTGGGATCTCTATTCAAAGGAAAAAAAACCTCATTAACAAAAAATATCTAAAGAATATTTACCTATACTATGTATAAAACTTTTAAATGTTACACACACAAATGCACACCCCGATTATTTATTTATAAAATTTATTGGCCGCTCATCTTACCACAGGGTACTTATGTTTATTATTAATACACTGGTTACTGAAATATTGTTCAGAAATCTGGCTAAAAAATTAGAAAATAGTTAATTGCAGTGCAGATGGAGAGTCTGTGAATATAGCTAGGATCTTAAATGATGAGGTTCCATAGAATAAAACTTTACACCTTATCTATCAGAGAGAACGTATATCTAAATTATAGTCTCCAGCACTTAGAATCAAAATGCTTTCAATTTATGTTATTGGACATGAAGCCTTCATAATAAACAGCTTTATATGTTAAATACACCCCTGTGTAGAATCATTCTTTTTCTACTAGAACAGGGGCCCACCCCATTGCTAGCAACGCAAAGAATCGTGATACGTCAGGACACGTCACGTGACAAGTTTGACACCCGTGTACTAGAAACTATTGTCACCCATTTAAATTGCCAATCATAATTACATCTTGCACTCACAAGTAGTTCCTAAAGCTGCCATTACCTCACTTAATTGGATGACCTCAGATTCCAGTATTGCCAAAAAGGGAAAAACATTATAACTGAGCTTTCTATGTTTGCTCAGAAGGGACGCGGTGGCTCAGTGGGTTAGGACGCTGAACTTGTCGATCAGAAGATTGGCAGTTTGGCGGGTCGAATCCCGAGTGCCGCGTAGCAGAGTGAGCGCCTGTTACTCATCCCAGCTTCTGCCAACCTAGCAGTTCGAAAGCACGTAAAAATGCAAGTAGAAAAATAGGGACCACTACGGTGGGAAGGTAACAGCGTTCCGTGCACCTTTGGCGTCTAGTCATGCCGGCCACATGACCACGGAGACGTCCTCGGACAAACGCTGGCTCTTCGGCTTTGAAACGGAGATGAGCACTGGTCCCTAGAGTTGGAAACGACTAACATGCATGTGCGGGGGAACCTTTACCTTTACCTTATGTTTGCTCAATGCTTTAAACAAAGTTCTAAATCTAAAACAGTTGGAAATATTATTTTATTCCTCTACTTACAGTCAGTTTCCCACGGTAGGTACTTCTACGTGCTCGACATTCTGCTGGATAAACTTTCAGCTCTTTACATATACTCCCTTTTGGTACCATGGGAGGGCTGATGGTGGCCCCTGAAAAGGCCAAAGTAATCCGATCATTCTTAAAAGCAAACTCCAAAGGAGGAATATCCTAAACAAAAGAGCAGAGTTTATCTTATGTCAATTAGTACTGGAAAGGATGTTAAAAAAATCTATCCTGGACAGGAGAGATATTTTTGTGGCTGGGATATCAAACAACATTGTTTTCAATGCACAGGTGCTTTTCACTTTCTAAATTGTCAACTAGCAGCAGCCATTCTTCAGGCAACAAAGCAGAGAAACTACCCATTTTTGGTCTTTCCCAATTTTGTAATCTTGTGTCTAACAGGCCAGGTACAGGTGAGCTTATTACATTAAAAACTGGAGGTGATACTTTCTTTTCTTTCCTTCTTCCCTCATTATCCTTTTCTTTGTCTCAAGACTTTTAAATTATGAGGATTTGGAAGCCAAAGTGAGAGCCTTTTTCAGCTGAAGACTGGGATTAAAAAACAAGAAATGGTGAAGATTTCATTTGTGTGACATCTACTATACACTACTATAAGCCTGATAAATATGTTCTCACAGAAGAAAAACATCTCTATGCTGGAGCTAACCAATATAATAGCCCAAAATTAGAGGAAAAACATAAGACAAGAATAGAGTCTTTATTTATAAGAAATGCGAATTTACAAAAACACAAAAAAGTGTGAACTTACAAAAAAAAATCCTCATTTTTTCATACTGTACCTCCTTTTCCAACCTTAAGAACAAAATGCGATATGCTGGGGGCTGTTAAACTCTCGCATGACACTTTCCTAGAAACTATATAAATTGTACCAAAAATTCATTTTTAACCAGCCTGTCAAAGAGATCTGATAAATACAATGAAGATATTGCCTCTTTTTTTTAATTTGTTGAGAAGGAAATCTCCAAATGGGTTGGGGGTACCCTCTTCTCTACAAGGAAAAGCTTCACTTTTATATTATTTTCCATCCCGGTTCCTTTTCGATTCCCCCCACCCTTAATCCGCTGCCCACCTCGCAGCAATTTTTTTTTAAATCTTTCCTTTCCAACTTCCTTACCTGGACGGCACGGCTCAGTCCTTCGCTTACAGCGTAGTTGAACGACTCAATATGAGCCCGTGTAATATCCTGAAGGGCAGGCCGCTGTTGCTCTCTGGGCAGGCCGTAGTCCGGCGCCGTAAGATGCTTAAGGCTGGGACCGCTGGGCAAATTCCTCCATTTGCCCGCAGCATCCATACTTTTTCACGTGCGAACAAACATGTGAGCTTTCCTCTTACCGGAAGACAGACATAGGCTTCTTTACCTTCCTTCCCGCCTTTGCCCCAAAGCTTGCTGGGACTTGTAGTTAATAGAGTCCAAGCAAGCGAGAAGAGCCTTCTGCTCCCAGGATGCAATGCGCTCACACTTTCTTTCTCCGTAAGACGGGGAATAATTTGTAAGACTCCGTCTTTGCTGCCGCAGAATTGGATTTGGTGCCAAATTCTTTACTTAGGGGTGTCAAACTTCCGGCCCAAAGGCCGCGCCCACCCTAGCTCCGGCAATGCGAAAAAAGTCGCGATACGTCGTGACGCGTCACGTGACGGGGCGAGTTTGACACCCGTCAATTGGGGATGCTACAATTTTCAGAAAATCAGCTTCTATGGTGCAGAAAATACAATTTGGCATGGTGGTGGGGAAATCAGCAGTCAAATCTTTATACTTAATTTGCATTGGCACAACTTTTCAAATAATAGAGGCGGAGGGTACTCGCATATAGAGTAATATTAAATTACGACGTGAAGTAGTAATATAACGAAGGACACTTTTCTGACAGCTGGACGTTAATACTTTTAATTTGTGATGGCACAATATGAAGGGAAGGGGAAGAGGTTTTCTTCTGTTTTTTTTTTAACTGTAAAATGCATATTTTAGGCCAACCTGACTACTCCGTTTCCTGCTTTGGAGTAGCAGAAAATGGTGCTACTGTTTTGATGGCATCGCTGGAGAGTTCCCAGGTAGCACAAAAAAATGGCTTTTACCACTACAGGGAGACCTGATTTGTCTTCAGGGCAAAATAAAAACTGGTCCAATGTTTTACTAAGAAAAAAAAACAGTGGAAAAAACATGCATTTCAAAATTTAATAAAGCCATCGGACACCTTCTAGTCAGGTATAGAATAAAGCAATTAAATGGGATATGGCTGCAAAGAAAACCCGCAGAATTGGTACAATAGAAAGGCATTGGATGGTGGTGGTTGTAGCTATGTTTTCTTTTTCTTGCCTCATATGTTCAGGTTTTTTTGTCTTACTCCTTTTCCGTGCTCTACATAATGTTTCTTATCCTGAAAGGGAACAGTATGATGTGTATAAATGTAGAAAAGAAAAAGTACAAACACAAAACTCACAAAAAACAACAGAGAACACAAAACAGTCCAGACACAAAGCTATAATTTATCTACTATCGTGAATTACATGTTAAAAGCTACAAAACAGAGTACAAGAACCTGCCAATCTGTATAATTGGGTAGTAGGATCATTGGTATGATGAACCTAGTCACCTGTTTACTGGGTTCATGGCCCTCATAGTGAGTGAAGGCTGCTTGGGAAATGATGTGTAGCTGAATTCATGCATTGTGTCAATCCCCTTAAGGAAGGGATGCCTTGAAGGGGGCTATATAGTAACCCTCTTCCTCAAGAAATCATTGAAAGTTCAACAGTTCTAGACAATTTTCAAACTTCTGATTCTAGGATTTTCTACACTATTTTCAATTAATAATAATACTTCATTAAATGTACAGGTAAATGGTGTCTGATTCCCAGTAATTCTTAGTTAGGTCTCCAACTGAGGCATATTATGGAGATAGCATTGTTTGTGCTTGTTAATGACTTCTGATGGAGCCAGGGTAATACAACCATCCTGGTTTTTCCTGATCTCTCAAAGACTTTTAATACCATGAACATACTATCTTTATTGATCCCCAAGTAGTAGACTTGTGAGTGAGGGCACTCTCCTGCAGTGTTTATTCTGATGTCCCCGATGTGTGTGCTTCTGCTCTTGCCTCTCTTGTTTTACATCTAGGTAAAGCCCTATGTCTGCAACCTGTCAATTCAGAGTAGGTATAAAGCAATATAGAGGTAGCCATGAAAAAGTCTTTATCTAAACACTAACGTAGTTCTGAAGTGGAGAAAGAAATGAGACAGAAATTCAAGATTGTGCAAATTGATTATTTTTATATAAGAGGAAGAGTCAAGTTTTTTAGATTTTGTTATTATAGCCTTTAAAAATAGAACCACTTAAAAAGTATTTACAAATATGGCTGTGCTCCCCACTTCCCATATCTTGGGGTTAGAGTGGGTACTAAGTCTCCTACTGGATTATGTATTTTGAGATGGTTGCTAATTCTTTTATAGACAGGTATTTTTTCCTTTGTTATATGGGTCTTGTATGTTTTTATTGTTGTAAACCACTCACGGTTGCCATGGAGTTGGGTGCCTCATAAACCTCATATAAATATTTATAAAGCTGCCTGACTCTATGAATATTTGTTATTCATAAATAAATTAAATCCCTAGTTGTTTTGTTGAATATTAGAGTAATTTTTAAAACTTGCTAGCTAAATAAGCAAAAATTATAAAACTAAAGGTAAAATAAAATTATTCAATAAAATTTTGTTGCATAGCTTCATATGTAATGAAAAGGCAGAAAAATGTATTGCATTTCTGTCAAGAACAGGGTAAGTATAGTGCAGTAATATATAGATGAAGTATAGCCTACAGGGAGGATGGAAGGAGTCAATTTAAATTATATTAGTGTTCATACCTTATATGAACACCAAGCAGAATCTGTTATTAAGCAAGTGACTATTTAGTTTGAGAATATCAGTTGTCTACCTAATATGATTCTGTGGGATCAGAGGAAGGTAATTAAATATAATTACATTTTTACTATGAAGTTTGTGGCATTGCCACATCTGTTTAAAAAGGTAATACAATAATAAAACATAAAGCTAACTTTTTAGGAGGATTAGAGAATGCTCTTAAAAGGTAATTATGTCATTTAGATGTATGTACCTATGTTTTTATAAATTTTAATATATCTTTATTAATTGCATACATACATATCCAAATAAAATCAGATTTTATATTTTTAATTCATTTAAGAGAGGTTTGAGTATAAATATCAGCAATACATGCATTGCTTACAGTCATACAGTATATTCCATCAGTCACAAATGTATACAACCACACTATAACTTTCTGTGGTCAACCCTAAAAAATCAGTATGATGTAACTTTAGGTAGTACCGGTATGTGTTCAGTTCTGAATTTTTTCAAACAGTGTAATATGGAGGCCTGATCAGAGTTAATTTGGTTTGGAGGCAGAAACAGCATGAACCTGTTAGTAATGATCTGTATGCGATCCGGTAAAATTGTAGTCACAATATATTTTATTCTTGTTGGCACAGCTATTGTAAACTAACAATCTTTCCTACAAATAAAGCAGTAACTTAAGGTTACAGTAACCTTATGTCTGCATCACTACATCCATATTTATACTCATTTAATATGCTTAATTTCATACCATTTTGCATGTCAGGCACATATAGTGGTTCTCTTTTACCTTATAATATAAGAATAAAATGGAGTGATGGTAGAACTGAGCCTAATACTGTCTCATTAGTGAAAAATAATTCATCACACACACACACACACACCCCAAGTGGAAAAAATCCGAAGGAGCAAAGAAAAGCTTTTTATTTGTTGGTTTCTGTCACATTGTAGGAGAGATTATTTTAAATATTTGCCATTTGATTCATCAAAAAGAAGTCATACCTTCATCATCTTAGTAAAACTGTGGTGTAGTGGTAATTTTTTTGCACTAAGATCAGGGAGACTTTGATTCAAATCTGCCCTGAACCACAAATGCTGAGGGACTTTGGGCCAACAAGGCACTCTTAGTTCTGACAGGAAGAAAGGGATGACGCACATGCTACCTTGAGTTCCTAGATGAAAGGCAGGATATGCATGTACTTGGAAAAATTAGAAATCCAGTAGGTGGTCTACAATAAGGGAAGGCTTTGATGTGCATTGTGTGCACAGGTTATGCCTTGACTCCTGTCAGCTGTTGGGACTCATCTCTGCAGGAGGGTTTTTGGCAAGATTTGGGGAGTGGTTTGCTATTGCCTGCTTCCTGGGACTGGTAGAGTGCGACCAGCCCAAGGTCAGGCAGGTGGCTTTGTGCCTAAGACAGGACTAGAATTCACTGTCTTCTACCCTGGAAAACTCCACCAACAGAATTTCTGCCTGCTATATTTGTTGAAGGCTTAATCATGATTAAGAAGGAATGATTACAAAATTACTTACTAAAATTAATTAAAACTATCTTTGGTTTTGTAATAAAAGGTAAAGGTTCCCCCGCACATGTGTGCTAGTCGTTTCCAACTCTAGGGGCCGGTGCTCATCTCCGTTTCAAAGCCGAAGAGCCAGTGCTTGTCCGAGGACGTCTCCGTGGTCATGTGGCCGGCATGACTAGACGCCAAAGGCGCACGGAACGCTGTTACCTTCCCACCGTAGTGGTCCCTATTTTTCTACTTGCATTTTTACGTGCTTTCGAACTGCTAGGTAGTCTGTTATTAATCCATGGCCATTTTCTGTCCAAGTCTTTTCCATCTGCAGACATCAGTCAGAGGACCCCACATATACTATTAAACAAAGCAAAACCAGTTCAAAAAAGGTAATTAGTGGAAACAAATCTGATGTCAACCTATGAATAACAGTTCAGTCTTATGGATGCTTATTTTTGAAGAAAGACATGGGGAGTTCAAAGGGAGACTATTCCACATAGATATCCAGAGAATTGTAGTTTGGTGCCATGTGTATTTCAAAAATCTTTGTAATTTTAAAAATTATTTTTTTCAGTATCACCATCCTATTTGGAGGGATATTGGGTGGATATTTTCTTTTATCTACTGCTCCTCTTTTGCATGCAAATTCCCAAATGCCTCTCACCCACTCCTTCCAATTCTTCTATAGGGCTGAGGGAATCTGTAGAGATTTGGATAGCCCCACCAGAGTGGAATGGAACGAAAGAGAAAGATCCACTGTACAAATAATGTTTGTGTCACATTGTGCCCATTAGTCCACCAGCAAAATACATTGGTATGCAATTGATTGCTTAAAAGAATTGTGCATGTTCAAAGAGCTGAATCATTTCAGTGTGCAAAGCTTTTTTTAAAATTACAAATCTGAAATATTTGTTTCAAGTATTTGGAGAATGTTTTGACCTTGAAACATCTCCAAAAGAACTGAAATGACCTGTTTTACTCTTTTAATATGTTATCAAATCTTCTGCAAAATACTGATGCTTCATGGTAACTTAGTATCATGTCTTCGGGGAGGGGGGCTCCGTATAATTAAATAAAATGACATTAACAAACCTTGCAGTGCAGCTGTATTTAAGACAGAAATAACTGGCATAGATATATCATCTTACCACTAGTGCTTTATTCTTGAAATGATTGGGCTTATGTACTTATGTTTTTACTTATTTAATTGGCAGTTGTCCATGTTTCTCTAGCAGCAACTGCTGTATTCAGAATTTCTATCCCCATCATTGTCAAAGCATTACCAAAGTATCTGGATATTGTACACGAACATTTGAACATAACACACACACTCATTTTTTTATGTTTGTTATAGAAACAAATGTGGTTCATTCATTTATCCATTCTTGAACAAACTTTCATATTTAAGATAATATTTTTGCCAGTATCTAGTATACAAATTTCAATCACTTTATAGAACAAATGTTCTGACTATATGAGTATTTATAGTTTAGTGCGTTTACTACTTAATGCTTTGAAGGACTGTAGTTCCCTAATTCTGTTGGAATAAATCTACTGACCAGAGGATTTTCACTGCCTAATAAATACTAGCATGCATGATTCCATCACATTATGAAAGACACACAAATCAGATATTGTAAAATATATACCCAATATCAGGTCATACAGACAATTGCTTAAGGTGGAATACAGCCCTTTTAAGAGATTTTGTTTTAAATAATCAGGTGTGCTATTTTACTATTCCTATATAAGGCTTTCCCAAATACTCACAATATTAAACATGGAGTCCAAAAGTTAAAAGTAAATTCTGCATGTATGAATTCTTTCCAAAGTTATCCTGTGTATAGCTTAAATTTTGCTTGCTGCCTTAATTTATACAACATATATATAAAGAAAAATAACATTGCACTGCATTTTTTTGCCTGTGCAAGGACTGAATGCAAATAATCATAATTCAAGAAAATCATAGTGTTTTTACTGACAGTTACATCCTGCCTCCGCCATTGAAATAACACTATAAAAATAAGGGGAAAATTATAATTAATGGACAAACAGATGTGACTGTGGTAACAATAAACAGAAAAGTATGTTATTTTTTAAGAAACATGAACACTAACATTTCAGCATCTACTATGTAAAATGAGGCATATCCTAAGGAAACCTGGATGCCAATACAGTTACTAATTGCAAACAAGAACTGAGCAGCTGAAGGGTGTCCCTCAAGATATCATTTCTCAAATTAAACTTACCTAGTAAACTTAGGACATTGCATAAAAACTCAGGACATTACCTAGTTTGGTTTCCTATCACATTTAAAAATTATGGATTTCATTCATTTTTATCCCACTTTTATTACTTTAGCAAATAATTCAAGGTGGCAAACATATACTCCTTTCTCTCGATTCATTTAATGTCAAATAAACATGCCAAAGTGAACATCCTCAGCTGAAAAAAAACTGTGACAAGCAAAAATCATGAATATTCCCATCCCTTAGAAATACTGTATGTTTGCAAGCATTCCACATAATTTATATTAGGCCAACATTATTTCATTATATTTGGAGTATGTACTTGCAAGCTAATCAGTCAAAAGCTTGGTATTCAAGGGGAATTCTGGGAGTTGAAGTCCACACGTCTTAAAATTGTCAAAGTTGAGAAAGACTGGCTGGGACAGTTTTTTGCTTGGCCCTGCCAATTCCTTGTCTCTATCAGCCTAATGTGTGGCCCTCCATGAATTCTATCCAGGACTGCATTCTCTTGTGTGTAAACCATTTTTTTCTACTCTATTATAATTAATCAGATTACCATTCTGATCCAACATTTCTGCTTGGTTTAATCCTAATGGGTTTAGCTGAATTTCTTCTACCTTCTTGGGAATGTAACTGCAAATTTTAAGCATAAGCCTATGTTAGTCAATATAAGAACAACACAATTTATACTCCATGAATATACATAATAGTAGAAGTAGTACTATTGTAATTCCCATCCAATCTGAGTCAGTCTGAGTACAGTAGGATTGATACCTTATGAATGTAAAAAGAGTAATACTGTAATTGTCTTCCAACAATTCCCAATATCCAATCAATCTTTTTTTGACTTCAATAGAAGAAAGACTTTTAACTGGTGGTTTACATCTGCCATATCATGCTCATTGGTCCACTGACAAATGGCTAATTTTATTTCATTTTACTAAGTTATAAAGCTGTCCTACAGCTTTGACATAAACTATTATAGCATGCAACATGCAGTGGTATCTAGAACAACAATTTATTTATATAATGAGTCTAATGATCTTAACAAGAAATATTAGCAAAGTGTGTTTTGGCTTCCTGAATTTCCAGCATAAGGCTATATGATTCAAGTACCCGTAGGTAAAGCAAGTTTCAAATTACTGAACCCATTTGTAAGTAAGTATGTATAAGTTCAGGATATACATCTGCAGTCAGTGTCTCCTTTTCTGCTAAACATTCTGAAGGCACTAACAGATTATATAGTAGACTGATTACAGTACACTATTAGCTATATTTGTGACACCCTCATGTTTCCTAAGGAATCATGATAGTGTAGTTATATAATCTGAACTATTTTGTCTACCTCTTTGAATATTAAGAGAAGTCTTGCCTTAAATATTTTAGTATGGTTTTTTTTCCATTGCACTTGGCGTAAGTAACATGTTTTGCTTAAGACAGAAACTAGCAGCCTTGCAAGGAGGCAGTTAATTTTTATATAATAAATTACACACTAAAATAAAATGGTTAATTTTAGCATTGGAAGATCATGGATTCTGTGTCTTTTGTAAATATGCAAACTATGTCAGAGTGATAAGGAGAAGCTATCTTCTCATTACAAGAGAATGCCCGATTTATGGAGGTCAGGCATGAAATAGCTGTGGGAAAGTTCTATTTTAATATTGAGAAAGGATATTTTGCAGTTATAGGTTATAAAAAATTTTATGTTGCTTCATTGAGTGTATTGTTGCTAACAGTAAGTTTGCATATCCATGTCAGCCCTCATTTTAGAAGAGGACCAATGAAATGAAAACATGAAATGCCAGACTCCATTCTCTTCCTACGGACTGACAGCAAGTTCCTTAGATCTAGTCATTCTTCTTCTATGTATTCTTTTTCTCTAGGGGAGCAATAGGGAGAAAGCTGGTTCTGAGTGAAGGGTCTCTACTTGTTGATTGCTAATGCATATCGGCTGAAGATCATGCATGGTACAATTTATTCAGTGTTGTACACCACTTTTCCAATAAGACAAAACATTCAAAGTGGCTTTCAATTAAAATATGCTAAGCCATTATTTAGCTTGTTTCATTTGGCTCAGCTTATGCAAACCCACCAATTGTGATGTAGTAACAAACTTTAGCGTAGTACGATACCTGAACCAACTGTATTATTTTGGGATTACGGTAATTAATGCTGGCAAGAAATGCAGAACTGGGATAAAACAATTGCCCTGCCACTTATTTGGGAGACAGGAATGAACCTTCCCTTGAACTATGATCTACTCTAGTATCACTTTGCTTCCTGCACATGGTTTTAACTGGATTTTTAGTTGTGATTTGGACTGTTACCATGGATGAGATTAGCATCACTTTACTCAGATTGGACAAATTAGAAAGGGAATATGAATTCACAAATAATAGAAAGAGATGGAATAATGTGGACTTCAACAACCAAACCATTGTTTTGCTATGCCAAGCGAACTGAGGTACAATGGCTATGCTTACTTAACCCCAAATTTAAGCATGGTTTATTGAATAAAACCTAATGGCCTGGTTTACATGTATTATGATGCCTTACTGGGTGCATTCACACATCATTGTCAGTGCAATGCATGAATTCAACCAATATTTGTGGAACAAGGGAAGGATCAAGGCCCTTTAAAAGCTTCCCTTTCAGTATCTCAGAAGTATTTCCATGAGGTAAAAAGCAAAGGGATGAGATTTTTTTTTTAAAAAAACAAAAATATAATAAGATTTTGGAATTGTGCCAGCTTGTCAGAAAAAAGGATAGTTTTGCAGTCTCCTACAGTTAGTTTCTGACAAAGAACATACTTTTTTTAAAAAAAATAACACACAATATATATATAATGGCAAAGATACTGAAGAAACTTCATACCATGCAAAATAGGGCATCTTTTTAGTGTAAAATCAATATTGTACAAACAAAACAAATTAGGAGAGTTGTTAGGAACAAAGCTAAGGCACTAGAACTGCAGCAAGTAAAGAAAGAAAAAGTCCACAACTCTTAGTGGAAAAATCTTCAGTCTCTCAAGGATACTGATACTTGCATTTGCTAAAACAACTGATTAAATTAGAAGGAAAAAGATAAAGACAAGACTTGATCATACCCCTGATTTAAAAAATGATTATGTTGTCCTCGAACATAAAGATTGGCTTCGGTTACAGGATTTGTTATTGAAACAATGCTTTAAAACATTTAGAGTTGATGAAAGCTTTTTGGTTAATTGGGGGCTTTCCTTTGAAATGTTCCTCTTCTGAAATTAAAAAATTATGCCACTTTTTTCCCTTCTTTTTGGCAAGATGTGCAGATGCAATGTTCAGTGTTTCTTGGTCTTCCCTGGATTCGAACAGGTGGAAGCTTTCCAATGTGTTCATTTTATCTTAATTATGACAACTTTATAAATACAGATTGTTGGTTCTGTTTTTGAATGGTATCATTCAGAGGAAAGATGCAAGAGATGGCTATATCCACGATCCCTTGACAAAGCTCTGCATAAAGTTTCCTAAAAACCAAAAGTGGAAAACAGTAATTCAAATTATGCTTTTAAAATACCGATTAAAGTCTCAAACATTGATCCAGAATAACTGCAGTCTTGGCCCTGGCAACAAACTGATTTCCCAAGACCATTGTCTTACTGATTTTGATCATGCTCAGAAACTTCCTTCGTTCTTCCTGAAAGCTACAGCAGATGTTCATAGATTTTAAGGGTGGATTTCTTTTCCTCCATAGGAGACAAGAATTAACCTCTCCCAGAAGACAAAAATGGATCCCAACTGTTAGATCATTGCTTTTGTGCTCCTAACTTGAGCACATATGTTACTTTATTTTTCACTGCTTCATAAACTGCAGTTAGAACTATAGGCAGGGCTATCCAATACCTGTCCCTGGAGGCCTCTTATGCCAGGGGCTCCAAGAAAGCCAATATGTGCTGGACTTCTGTCAAAGGGCAAAAGTGATGTTAGAGTCATCTGTATTTCTCCATCTTCGACCTGACTTTTTTCAAAACCCTTTCCTTGCAGAGGAATCATTCAGATTCAAGGCAGTTGGACTTGATTATAGTGGTGATGGATGCAACACTAGATGATCTGAAGGGCCAGGCAGGATACCAACCTTCCTGTAGAAGATCCATCTTTATGATCACTAAATATCTTAACAGAAGAACAGCAAAGTTGCAAGTGACCTTGCAACTGGTCTTCTAGTCCAACCTCCGGCTCAAGCAGGAAACCCTATATCATTTCAGAGAAATTGTTGTCCAATATCTTATTAAAAACCTCCAGTGTTGGAACACCATCAACTTCTGGAGGCAAGTTGTTCCACTGATTAATTGTTCTAAATGTCAAGAAATTTCTCCTTAGTTCTAGGTTGGTTCTCTACTTGATTAGTTTCCAGCTATTGCTCCTTGTCTTGCTTTCAGGTGCTTTGAAGAATAGGCTGACCCCCCTTTTCTTTATGGCAGCCTCTTAGATATGGGAACACTGTATCATGTCGCCCCTACTCCTTCTTATCATTAAACTAAGCATATCCAATTCCCACAACCATTCTTCATATGTTTTAGCCTCCCCTAATCATCTTGTTGCTCTTCTCTGCACTCTTTTCTAGTCTCAACATCTTTTTTATATTGTGGTGAGCAAAACTAGATGCAACATTCCTAGTGTGGTCTTACCAATGCATTATAAAGTGGCACTGACATGATCTTGATTCTATCCCTCTGTTAATGTGGACTAGGATTGTGTTGGCTTTTGGAGCAGCTGTAGCACATTGCTGCCATCTTGATGGCATGTAATCCATCAATGAGCATTAAGAGGGTGTAGAATTCAGCAGATCTCCAGCTCACTGTAAAAGCTCCACAGTGAGTCTTTTGGAGCCTTCCTGAAACCAAACTTTCCAAGTTGGGCTTGGAGACTGACAAAAGTGACTCTGGATTGCTTCTTCTTAAAGTCCTTTCTTTACCTTTGGAGAGCAAAACCCCCCAAATCCTATGGACATTGGGATGTTGCAGCGATTAAAATCATATTACTATAAGAAATTGATAAAATCACTTCTACTGTTTATCTATATCCTGATTTTTTTTTAAAAAAACCCCACCTATATGTTACACTGTATTATTAATAAACTTATTCAATTACAAGAAATGACATCATGGTTGAGAGCTCCGTTTACATTCAATTTCATTACGATTATTATTTTTAATCAGTTGATCTAAAGTAGGCTCAGAATAAAGTCTTTATATTTCAATTGAAAGATGAAGATTTTTGATGTTATTTTGTTGGAAGGAAAATAATTTTCAGGTTCCCAATCAATCAAACATTCGCAAGGATTCAAAATGAAAGTCAACAACCATCCCAGAAAAAATATTAAACACATGCGCAGACAGCAGGTGCTGGCCACGGAACTAGGAATGCATCAAAACACTTGCTTCTTTATCACTGGGCCATTTGTTTTCCTGATACTAGCTGAAAATAGCATCTTGAGCTACTACAAATAGACATGAAATGCTAGTATCTTTCGATATTAACTGAGCTCTTTGTCACAAAAGAGGGTTAATAGTTGCTGACTGCCTCTTTCTCCACTTTGACAGGGGAAGGCAAGAACAGCTTTCAATTAGTTTTCCAGTGAAGTAGGGGAAACCTGAGAAGGGAATGGTAAATAAAATTGTATCACTGGAGGAGCCTTTTTGAATTGATCCTTTTGCATTTCAAGGGATTACACTGGATTTCCTTTCATAAGTATGCAACGGTTGTGGTTTCCTTTGAGCTTCAGCCTGCAAATACTGCCAGCAGGAAAAGATCTAAAAGCAGTGACTTGGAAGCAAAAGAAAGTAATCTATTCATGCAGATGCCACAAATGGAGATCATTTGCTTTCCAATAAGTCTTTATTCAGATTTCTGTAAGTTCCTCAAACTCAGCCACACTTGTATTTATTTTCCTCTACTCTTAGGTGATTCCAAGAACAATGGTAGAATATTATTTTGTATATGTTCTATATTCAGAAGACACTGTCAATCTCACAGTGCAGGGCAGTAAAATATCTCCCTGCCACCATACACTGAGAAATAGTTGCTGATTAGTTTTAGGGAAAGATGAACCAGTAGAAAAAAGGCTCCTTCCTACATTAGGTCCTTCCTATGTATTCCTTAGCCAAAACTCTTCCGTTGCTTATTTTTCATAGCTCCCTAGCATAAAACAAACATAAGAAAGCATAAAGTATGTAGATCCACTAAATTACAGTATTACTGACAATAGCATAGTTCTATTTGACCAACTTATCTCTTCCCCAGAAGTAAGAAGAGATAATTTAGGATTGTCCAGGCAGAAGGTTTCCCAGTTGGCCATCTCCTTTTCTGATAACCTTATCTAGAATGAGCAGAAGCAACAACCAGGCCATTCCCAACACAAATAAATATTTGGGGCAGTGCAAAACATTTAAAGCCATCTCACCAGGGCTGCTTGGAGCACCAGGGAAGAAAAAAATAATAGATCATTTTAAGGCAGGCATGTCAAACTCGTGACGTCATGCGACGTCGCGCGATGTAGCGTGACTTTTTCCCCATTGCCGGCAATGGGGTGGGTGCAGTTTCGTCGTGACTCATCCGGCCTGTGGGCTGGCAGTTTGACATGCCTGTTTTAAGGGAAGAAGGAATATCCAAGATAGGCATAAGTAGGGTAGATTATAACACTTCGACCTTGGCAGTTGTATAAGAATGCAACTGTCAACATTGCAACGATCTTGGCTGAAGCCATTTTTGTTCATTTTCGGTTGCCACAGTACTGGGAGGAAGGATGGATGGTTTCAATGTTAGACTAAACAATATTCTGTCCCGTGGGAACCAAGGTCATTGCTGCCTGACTTTTGGCGGGCTGACCCTTCTGTTAGAAAGCCCGCCAAAGTATTCTATTGGGGAACATAGTTGATTACATAGTGCTGGGGTAGGAAGTTCAACTTTGTAACATTGTCATGCTTTGGAGAGAACTCCAGACTTGGTTTCACTTTTGACTGTGCCAATACTTTGTAGCCAATAAACATGTTCTTTAAGGAAACCTGTTGTCTTGGGAATTCTACTTTTACTGGTCTCATCTATTGGAACCATGACAGCAACCTTGAATGATGGCCTTCCAGAAGGCCTGAAGACATGGCTTTGCCCTCTGGCCTGGGGAACAGATGGTGGTGCAAAGCAGTACAATAGTAAAATGGTTATACTGTTCCTGAATAGATTGTGGTCTCTCATTGACTGTACTGTGTGATTTCTAAATTGTTTTTAACTTTTTAAACTTTTTATGCTTCTACGGTTATTATATTTGAGGGGGGGCGGGTGTTTGCTATTGCTTAATTTTGTAAGCCACGTAGAATAATAAAGATGAGATGAGCAACTATTTAATCAGATCAAATAAAATAAATCCCAGTAAGGAGGGAAAGGAAAAAAAGCTAGAATTTATGGTTCACCTATCCAAAGACTGGCTATGGACAGTCTTATCAGTTCACAACAGTTTTACAATAAACTCCAAGGAATATATTATGGCACCATTCACATATTCAAGGGGACATTTAAAAGGATGCTTACTGGGCACATGCAGGAGCACCATTGACTTCAATTAGCCAAACTTTCAAGTCCTCATCCACCATGAAATCAAAACCAAAGAGCTGGAAACTCTGATAATGAAGATGTTTGGTACTGATAGCAGGTTCTATACACATAAGGCAGCTTCTGTGAATAGAAAGAAATATCCCATCACTGAATTATTTTAAATTATGCTTTGTCCAACACCTACAATACTTAAATTGAATAATAAGGTACTAAAAGAAATGCCAATACTGAATATCTTTGCTTAAAATAACAGTAAAGGCACTGGGAAGGATTAGATGGTAGAATTTACTCACTGCATGGATTCACAGATTGCATTAAATCCATAATGTAGTTTTATAGTTTTGACTCAGTATCTTGTGTGAACAGTTAAGTATTTATGGCTGCTTTCCAGGACCCGTTTCTCAGTTGTTTTGTATTTCACTCCATATAACTGCACTGGTCAAGGTGGTGGGAAATTGTGGAAGTTGTGGTCCAGCATATCTGGAGCCCAACAAGTAGGATTTTAAATGATTTTGTATTCATGTTTAAAAATCTACACTGTCCAAAATTAGCAAAGCATACAATAAAACTATCAATGGAGGGGTTTTTTCCCGACAGACAGTTAAGATAAGCCAAATTCTCTTATAGATTATCTAAAGTAAAGGTAAAGGTTTCCCCTGTCCAGCTCATATCTATTTCTTAGCCGAGGGAGCCAGCATTGTCCGAAGACCCTTTTGCTGGTCCTATAGGGCCAGCATGACTACATGCCATGATGTACGAAATGCTTCCCACTAAAGTGGTACCTATTTATCTACTCGCATTTATATGCTTTCGAACTGCTAGGTGGGCAGGAGCTGGGCCAAGTAATGGGAGCTCACTCCGTTACACAGCACTCAGGTCTTGAGCCCAAGCTGTAAGCTTTCCAGCTGACATGGTTAGCGTTTTTAACTTCCTGAGTTTTATTTTAGGAATTGTATTACATTTTAAAACTTTTTAAATTGTATTAAACTGTATTAAATTTTTAAATTGTACTAATTGTATTAAATTTTTAAACTTTTCACTTTACCATAAATGTTTGGAAGCAGCATTCCGTGGCAGGTAATGGACTTAACATGATGCAAGTCATCTTAATAATATACATTAAGGATGTTTTCCTGAAAGCAGGCTTGCTATAGAATAGACACCTAGAAGCTTTGTGCCTGCTTAAACTTGCCTTATGTCATAAACATACAAAACGGTAGAAACATTAATTACAGGTAGTTCTCAACTTACAACCATTTGTTTAGTGACCGTTTGAAATTAAGAATAGTGAAAAAAATTACTTATGATCTTTTTCACACTTACAACCACTGCAGCATCACCATGGTTACATGATCAAAATTCGGACAATTGGCAACCGGTATGTATTTACGATGGTTGCAGTGCCCCAGGATCATGTATCACCATTTGTGACAAGCTAAGTCAATGGGGAAGCCAGATTCACTTAACAACTATGTTACTAACAACTACTGTGTTTCACTTAACAATTGTGGCAAGAAAGGTCATACAATGGGATGAAACTTACTTAAGGCTGTCTCACTTAGCAACAGAAATTTGGGGCTCAATTGTGGTCATAATTCGAGGACTACCTGTAATGGAGAAGGAAATTGTTGGGTATTCCTAGAATTGTTTTCATGTAGCAAAAGAAGGAGCTAAAGCCCCTGTATATATTAAATGTCACTGCAAATAGAGAAAGACTGTGTGTGTGAGAGAGAGACAGAGGGGGAAGAGGGAGGGGGGGGAGAGGGAGAGAGCCTGGGAAATTCCTGTCCCTTTTCTCCATTCTCTGAGACATTCACTATTCAAATTCCAAGGGAGACTTCACATAGCCTCCAGAGAGCACATATGATATCTTTGGCGATACAGTTCCTCTTGGCTTCTAGTCTCAGGTTATTATAGTGCAGATAATATGTGAATAATTGTGCAAAAAAGCTTTTGCTTTTTTTGCAGGTAGGCTGGGATGAAAATGAAAGACAAATACATACCTTATTATATTTTTGACTTGCAGTAAGATTGTATTTTCTAAAGTAACATTCAAAGTATTCACCAGGTACTGATTAAACTCTCCAAAAAACATTTCATTCCCTTCTTCATATCTCCCATAGTTTTTAGAATACTCTTTCTGTATGCAGTGATTGGTCAAATGACAGGTTTTGTCCAGGAAATTAGCACTATTGTAAGGTTCTGAAGCGGTCCGTAGAACACCTTCTCTGTAGAGGTAGATACTATACTGGTGATCCACTAGGACCCAACTTCTAAAAGTTAGAAAAACAACATATTACAGTGTATAGGTTTTTAAAACACAACAAAAACCAAAGTTAGATACTACAATTTCACATCAGAAGAATCAGATTTAATAACAAATATTTGACAATGTGTGGAAATTAAAGTGAATTAAAAATATTTTGTTGTTGTTAGCTGCGAAGTCGTGTCCGACCCATTGCGACCCTATGGACAATGTTCCTCCAGGCCTTCCTGTCCTCTACCATCTTCTGGAGTCCATTTAATTTCACGCCTACTGCTTCAGTGACTCCATCCAACCACCTCATTCTCTGTCGTCCCATTCTTCTATTGCCCTCAATCTTTCCCAGCATTAGGCTCTTCTCCAGTGAGTCCTTCCTTCTCATTAGGTGGCCAAAGTATTTGAGTTTTAGCTTCAGGATCTGGCCTTGTAAAGAGCAGTCAGGGTTGATCTCCTCTAGGATTGACCAGTTTGATCGCCTTGCAGTCCAAGGGACTCACAGGAGTCTTCTCCAGCACCATAGTTCAAAGGCCTCAATTCTTTGGCGCTCAGCCTTTTTTATGGTCCAACTTTCACTGCCATACATTGCAACTGGCAAGACCATAGCCTTGACTATATGCACTTTTGTTGACAGGGTGATATCTCTGCTTTTTAGTGTGCTGTCTAGATTTGCCATGGCTTTCCTCCCCAGAAGCAAGCGTCTTTTAATTTCTTGGCTACAGTCCCCACCTGCAGTGATCTTGGAGCCCAGGAAAATAAAATCTGTCACTACCTCCATTTCTTCCCCATCTATTTGCCAGGAATTGAGAGGGCCGGATGCCATGACCTTGGTTTTCTTAATGTTAAGTTTCAACCCAGGTTTTGCACTCTCCTTCACCCGCAACAAGAGGCTCTTTAGTTCTTCTTCACTTTCTGCCATTACAGTGGTATCATCTGCACATCTTAGGTTGTTGATATTTCTTCCGGCAATCTTAATTCCAACTTTTGATTCATAAAAATATTTACATAAAACTAAAAAAAGAATACAAATGCACATATCCACTGCATTTGAACAAACCTAAATTGACAGAAAATTAATGAGAAGCACCTCAGATACAAAATATTTTTTTAAAAGCAAATCATTACCTAATATCAAATTTGCGATGGCCTGGTTCTAAGAGCATAGGCTTCTCCAAGTATTTTTGAATCACATGCACTTGTCCTTGATTATCTATAAAATCCAGAAGTTCAGTAGCCTCTGAAGAAATAAGAATTCCTTCACCTAATTAAAGAAAACAAAAGGGTTGGACAGAGAAGTACTAAATAAAATATCAACAATCCAACCCTAGCATTCTTAGAATTGTAACTCAAAACATCTTTGGAGTTTAATATCAATAGAAGACAGAAAATAGGAGAGTAACTCAGGGTTGAACTGTGGAGTCCTTGGTCCTCTGTGGACTTGACTGTTTTCTTGTAGGTATTTTATTACCTGGGTGGAGCATAGCTGAAATCAAGGAAGTACCAAAGAGAAAAATACATCCCCACCAATACTGACAAGGCAAGCTCTGTATATAAACAGAGAGCAAGCCCTACTCTCTTCTAGCACTGAAGATGTTACCTAGCCAGGTAATGAAAGATCTGCAAAAAAAAAAAATCAGTTTTCTAGGCTGCTGTTATAGTAATAAAGCAGTTACTGGGCCCCAAAAAGCAGGCTGGATTACTTTTCTCACACAACAATCTTTGTCAGTGAAGTTGTGGTCTGGTCTCAACAGATCTGCAAGAAAGCTACTACACAATATTTGACCTCGGGGGAAGGGAATAATTTTAAGTTGGCTTTAGTATCAATCTCTTTTTCCAGATTCTGTTAATTTTCTCCATCAATTTTAATCAAATTCTGCCTGCCTCCCAGCACACAATCCTGGCTGACTTTGCATATCAAGCTGTACCATGGTTTGTCAAACAGGCCACAATTGCTAATGTATCCCCAAAAGCCCAAAAATTTGATTGAAAAATGCAACAGTTGAGCTCATGTGACACACTAGGTATAAAACAAAACAAACACACCACATTGTGGCTTAGCTTAAAGTACTACTTTGCCCATGGAAGCCGGAATATGTCTGAATCAGAGCCAATCAGTAATTGAATACCAAAGTTGGAATTTGAATATGGGATCTTTTTTTATTAATAAGCCATGGTTTTTATACTTCATAGCTCCCTAACTTCTCTTGGATAAATAAAAAAACCCCTACACAAATAAAAGTAATGCATTCCAGAGTCTGTCAGAAATTAACCTTTGGCTCCTGCTGAAGATTTGGCTATCCATACATTTCCTTCTCCACTCTCTTTCCTCTTCTGATAGGATGACAGAAAGACTTCTCTTTCATCTGTTCTTGTGTTGTTTATCAGATGATGAAGCCCATTCTCAGCTGGAGCTACAGGTGTCTTTAAATTGGTTGGATAAATCACATAGGATTCTGGAAACCATGCGCAAGCCTCCACCAATTCAGGACTTGTCTTGATTAATCTACAGAGAAAGAGAGGGTGGAGGGAGGAAGGGGAGAGAGAGGGAGAGAGAGACAGAGAGATCTTAGCTGGTCTTGTTGACTTAAACATCTTTCATATTACTGCCAATTGTCTCCAACACATTTGGATCAATCCAATAATTTCTGTTTTCCAGAACACAGTACGAAAATTAATGCAGTAACCCGGTGACTCTATTTCTCAATGCATGTGTTTCCAAAACTATAGGAAAACTATTTTTTTTTGAAAATATTCCTATGATGGAAATAATACATTCTCTATTCCTTGCTCATCTACATATGTCTTGAAGGACAAATACAGCTTATTAGTAGACAAGTTAAATGGAACGTAGGAGCTTCAGTTTCTTTAGATAAGGGGAAATGCTTCTCAAAAACTCCTGATAACTACTGCTACTCAAAGTATTTAATACTGAGCTGAATGCTGTTCTAGGGTAGCTGTCATGAAAGACATGTTTCAAAACCTTGATCTGATGTCTTCTTCAAACCAGCAACTTAAGATCTTCGGATCCAAGCCTCAATGACTGAAACAAACAATCAGTATATGATCCCTAAGAATGAGGCCTCCTCTAGAACAATAGTTCATAGTAGAACAATAGTTCATAGTAGTTTTCAAATACATGTTATCATTCTGTATTAATTAATTAAGGACTTTATAGCCCTTCCTGTCTGCTTATATAAACACTGTGCAACTACAGCCTCTGACCAAATTTTGGCTCCTTTTGAAGCCCCTTTTATTTCCCTGTCATTATGGGATGCGGTGGCTCAGTGGGTTAGGACGCTGAGCTTGTCAATCAGAAGGTCGGCACTTTGGCGGGTCGAATCCCGAGTGCCGCGTAACAGAGTGAACGCCTGTTACTCGTCCAAGCTTCTGCCAACCTAGCAATTCAAAAGCACGTAAAAATGCAAGTAGAAAAATAGGGACCACTACGGTGGGAAGGTAACAGCGTTCCGTGCACCTAGTCATGCCAGCCGCATGACCACGTCTGGCGTCTAGTCATGCCAGCCGCATGACCACGGAGACGTCCTCGGACAAGAGCTGGCTCTTCAGCTTTGAAACGGAGATGAGCACCGGCCCATAGAGTTGGAAACGACTAACACGCATGTGCGGGGGAAACTTTACCTTTACCTTAAAAAAACAATTCCAGTGGATCTGCCAAAGACCTCTGGCTTTCTGATCCCAAAGCAGCCAGCTACTCGACCTCCAGGAAGAACAACGCCATGGGAACAACTCTTGTTATTGCAAGTAATTACTGAACATGATGATCCCGATCTTGGGGGAAAGGTGGTACGTTTTGATAATCTTATCCCTTATGAAATATATTCTAATCTTATTACCTTAAAGCTATTTTAAGGTGGGAGCCAATGTATTCCGTGATGCCTGATACGTAATAACCTGTACGATTTAACTGTGTCCTAAAGGAGTACTTCCTTTTATCTACCTCCACACCTGCCACCATTCAAACCTATTAGAATTGTCCAGAACTGGTATTATAAGCAAAAGAGAAAAAGCATCTCTTCCTGTACACTTTTTCCATATTATAAGAAAATGAAAGAAAGCTCCTTAAAATTAAAACTACACTTACAACCACCAGCACAAGTTTTATCTTCCAAACTGTGACAAGCTCATTTTGAAGTATTTTTATAAAATTATTTTGCTCACAATCAGCTGCTATCTTCAATCAAATAGCTTGATAATTCTGGGATAGACTTCCCCACCCAACTTGTACTCTCCAAGTACATTGTAACTTTAAAAATCCCAGGCATTATCAAATCAAGTTTTGGATGAAGTAAATGGTGAAATAGCTGTCTCTGAAACAGCAGAGATGATGTCATAGCAATGACCAATTGCCTGGCAGCAATTTCAGTTTAACAGAATCCTTCTGAATAAAGGAGAGGATGAGAGATTCTTCTCCAGATGGCTGTTCCTCATGAGGAGACTGTCATCCTGCAGGTCTTAGCACCAGGAGACAGAAAACCACCAAGCTCTTAACAGAGACAGAGCCTTTAAGGACACTGGATTCGACCACCTTGTTCTCTCATCACCATTGGATTTACAATTATTTTACAGTTAAAAGAGGTCTTTCAAACAACAATTTGAAAAGCTACCTGGTGAATAGGTAGTGAGTAAAACTTCAACTCAAAATAGAAAAAAAAAGCTAACTAGTAATTTAATATAAAATAATGGCATAAAGCTGAATAAGAATTTAAGAATGTTTTAAATGGATTAATGCAGGGATCCTCAACCTTGGCAACTTTAAGACTTGTGGACTTCAACTCCCAGAATTCAAGGTTGAGGACCCCTGGATTCAGACAAATTTACTTGGAGAATAACAAATATTCTACAAATGATTGACTGGGGAAGACTGGTTTGGAATCAAATTTACCAACAGTTTAAAGAAGAAGATATTGTTGTGCCAGTTAAAATTTCTAATAACCAAAGGGCAAACCTGCTACACATTTTGCAAGATTTTTAAATAAATCCTAAACCACAATAAAACATTTGGCAAAGCCCACAAACATTTTATGTTTCAGGAAAGGTTAGAGATTAGAAATGCCAACCAGAACTTAATGGATTTCATATCCTTAAGGCTTATTAGTAAATGTAAATCAACAGAGCATAAAGGTCACATATAATCCAAATGTGTACTATCCATTAAAACATGCCCTCTAGCACTCCTTTTGACTGAAAGAGAGTGGTTGTTGTTGTTAGCTGCGAAGTCGTGTCCGACCCATCGCGACCCTATGGACAATGTTCCTCCAGGCCTTCCTGTCCTCTACCATCTTCTGGAGTCCATTTAAGCTCACGCCTACAGCTTCAGTGACTCCATCCAGCCACCTCATTCTCTGTCGTCCCCTTCTTCTATTGCCCTCGATCTTTCCCAGCATTAGGCTCTTCTCCAGTGAGTCCTTCCTTCTCATTAGGTGGCCAAAGTATTTGAGTTTTAGCTTCAGGATCTGGCCTTCTAAAGAGCAGTCAGGGTTTATCTCCTCTAGGACTGACCGGTTTGATCGCCTTGCAGTCCAAGGGACTCGCAGGAGTCTTCTCCAGCACCATAGTTCAAAGGCCTCAATTCTTTGGCGCTCAGCCTTTCTTATGGTCCAACTTTCACTGCCATACATTGCAACTGGGAAGACCATAGCCTTGACTATACGCACTTTTGTTGACAGGGTGATGTCTCTGCTTTTTAGTGTGCTGTCTAGATTTGCCATGGCTTTCCTCCCCAGGAGCAAGCGTCTTTTAATTTCTTGGCTACAGTCCCCATCTGCAGTGATCTTGGAGCCCAGGAAAATAAAATCTGTCACTACCTCCATTTCTTCCCCATCTATTTGCCAGGAATTGAGAGGGCCAGATGCCATGATCTTGGTTTTCTTAATGTTAAGTTTCAACCCAAGTTTTGCACTCTCCTTCTTCACCCGCAACAAGAGGCTCTTTAGTTCTTCTTCACTTTCTGCCATTAGAGTGGTATCATCTGCATATCTTAGGTTGTTGATATTTCTTCCGGCAATCTTAATTCCAACTTTTGATTCATCTAGCCCTGCCTTTCTCATGATGTGCTCTGCATATAAGTTAAATAGGCAGGGTGACAGTATACAGCCTTGCCGGACTCCTTTCCCAATTTTGAACCAATCAGTGGTTCCGTGTCCAGTTCTCACTGTTGCTTCTTGACCTGCATATAGGTTTCTCAAGAGACAAATAAGATGGTCTGGTACTCCCATCTCTTTAAGAACTTGCCACAGTTTGTTATGATCCACACAATCAAAGGCTTTAGCATAGTCAATGAAGCAGAAGTAGATGTTTTTCTGGAACTCCCTAGCTTTCTCCATGATCCAGCGTATGTTGGCAATTTGATCTCTAGTTCCTCTGCCTCTTCGAAATCCTGCCTGTACTTCTGGTAGTTCTCGATCCACATACTGCTGAAGTCTAGCTTGTAGGATTTTAAGCATGACTTTACTAGCATGAGAAATGAGTGCAATGGTGCGATAGTTTGAACATTCTTTGGCACTGCCTTTCTTTGGAATTGGAATGTAAACTGATCTTTTCCAATCCTGTGGCCACTGTTGAGTTTTCCAAATTTGCTGGCAAATTGAGTGTAGCACTTTTACTGCACTGTCTTTTAAGATTTTGAATAGCTCAGCTGGAATACTGTCACCTCCACTAGCTTTGTTGTTGCTCAGCTTTTCTAAGGCCCACTTCACTTCACATTCTAGGATGTCTGGCTCGAGGTCAGTGACCAACTCATTGTGATTATCTGGGACATTAAGCTCATTCTTGTATAGTTCTTCTGTGTAATTTTGCCACCTCTTCTTAATCTCTTCTGCCTCTGTTAGGTCCCTGCCATTTTGGTCCTTTATCATGCCCATTTTTGCATTAAACGTTCCCTTCATCTCTCCAATTTTCTTGAAAAGATCTCTGGTCCTCCCTATTCTATTGTTTTCTTCTATTTCTTTGCACTGTTCATTTAAGAAGGCATTCTTATCTCTTCTAGCTATTCTCTGGAATTCTGCATTCAATTGGGCATATCTATGTTTTTCTCCCTTGCCTTTTGCTTCCCTCCTTTCCTCAGCTATTTGCAAAGCTTCCTCAGACAGCCATTTTGCTTTCTTGCATTTCTTTTTCTTTGGGATGGTTTTGGTTGCTACCTGTTGTACAATGTCGCGAACCTCTGTCCATAGTTCTTCTGGCACTCTGTCTATCAGATCTAATTCCTTAAATCTATTTGTCACCTCTACTGTATATTCAACAGGGATATGATTTAATTCATACCTGAGTGGCCTAGTGCTTTTCCCTACTTTCTTCAGTTTAAGCTTAAACTTTGCAAGGAGAAGCTCATGATCTGAGCCACAGTCAGCTCCTGGTCTTGTTTTTACTGACTGTATAGAGCTTCTCCATCTTTGGCTGCAGAGCATATAGTCAATCTGATTTCTGTGTTGACCGTCTGGTGATGTCCATGTGTAGAGCCGTCTCTTGGGTTGTTGGAAAAGAGTGTTTGCTATGACCATCGTATTCTCTTGACAAAATTCTATCAGCCTGTGCCCTGCTTCATTTTGTACTCCAAGGCCAAACTTGCCTGTTATTCCAGTTATCTTTTGGCTTCCTACTTTAGCATTCCAATCCCCCATGATGATAAGGACATCATTTTTTGGTGTTAGTTCTATAAGGTGCTGTAGGGCTTCATAGAACTGGTCAATTTCATCCTCTTCAGCACTGGTGGTTGGGGCATAGACTTGGACTACTGTGATATTGAATGGTTTGCCTTGGATTCGAACTGAGATCATTCTGTCATTTTGAGGATTGTATCCCAGTATTGCTTTTCCTACTCTTTTATTGACTATGAAGGCTACTCCATTTCTTCTGAGGGATTCTTGCCCGCAGTAGTATACCTGATGGTCATCTGAATTAAATTCACCCATTCCTGTCCATTTTAGTTCGCTGATACCTAAGATGTCGATGTTCAGTCTTGTCATCTCTTGTTTGACCACGTCCAGCTTTCCTTGATTCATGGATCTTACATTCCAGGTTCCTATGGAGAAAAAATCTTTACAGCATCGGACTTTCCTTTCACCACCAGACACATCCACAGCTGAGCGTCCTTTCGGCTTTGGCCCAGTCGCTTCATTCTTTCTGGCGCTACTAGTACTAGCCCTCTGCTCTTCCCCAGTAGCATATTGGACGCCTTCCGACCTGAGGGGCTCATCTTCCAGCGTCATATCGTTTTGCCTTTTGGTACTGTCCATAGGGTTTTCATGGCAAAGATACTGGAGTGGGTTGCCATTTCCTTCTCCAGTGGATCACGTTTTGTCAGAACTCTCGGCTATGACCTGTCCGTCTTGGGTGGCCCTGCACGGCATAGCTCATAGCTTCATTGAATTACGCAAGCCCCTTCGCCACGACAAGGCAGTAATCCATGAAGGGGATTAAAGAGAGTGGACTGTCATGCAACTTTAGCCAAGTAGCACAATTCTGAAAGAATTATAAAGTAATAAGTCTAGTCATATTATTTATTGATTTTTAAATATATATATATATTTGGCATTTCATAGCCTTAAAAGTTGAAAGAAGGCTCTACCTTCAAGAAAAGTATTTGCTTTGCTGCTATTAAGGAAAAAGAACAGAAGGTTGTCAATTACATTCAAAACTCATTCCAGTTCCCAAGATCTATGACCCGAAAGTAATTATTGAGCATCCATATCTGAAAATGAGGCAATGCCAGTTTGAAGAAACAAGGCAGCAGGAAATTTCCTGTATTTGAAATCAATTGACTGTCAATGGCAGCACTGAGAAGGTAACCTAGAGGAGAATTCCAAGGGATTTGCTCCCCAAAAGGCAACCAGACATCTAAATAAAGCTAACTACATACACAGTAACAAAGCAGCCCAACAGCAAGCACAAATGAGCTGCCCTCCAGAAATCCAATGTCCACAATCCTATTACTAAAATGGAGAACATAATACTCAATTAATTTTATCTACATTTACGCTGAATGGTCACGCACCAAGACCCACAACCTCTTTTATTTTTACAGATAAGAAACATCACCTTTGGCTGCTCATTTGTATTCACATTTTTTCTTTTTCTTTTTTTTTATAAGCATTTGGAATGTAAATTGCTCTTTTCCACATCTAAAACAGTTGCAGTGATTAACCAGTAACAAGCTGAGCATCCCACTGAGTGTTTTGATGCAGGCATAACTACAGGAGATTGACAAAAGGCAGCATGGATCCCACTATTACATATAAACAAGCAAGTTTCAAGATTCAAGGTTTTGGTAATGGCTTTCAAGGCCCTACATGGCATGGGTCCGGAGTACCTCGGGGATCACCTGCTGCCGGCGTCAACTTCCCTCCGCCCTGTGCGTTCCCACAGAGAGGGCCTCCTCAGGGTGCCACCGGTCAGAGAATGTCGGCTGGTGGCCCCCAGGGGGAGGGCCTTCTCTGTGGGCGCCCCGGCTTTATGGAATCAGCTGCCGGTTGAGCTCCGGATGGCACCTGACCTTCGCTCCTTCCGACGCGGTTTGAAGACCTATCTATTTGAACAAGCCGGCCTGGCCTGATGGGGGATGTGTTGGGGTTTTTATTGTGGATTTTATATTATTCTATTGTTTTAGCTCGGGCTCTTATTTAATTCTTTTTTTAATTTTTGTAATCTGTATTTTTATATGCGCCCTGTTCACTGCCCTGAGTCCTTCGGGAGAAGGGCGGTATACAAATATAATAATTAAATTAAATTAAATTAAGTAAAAGTATCTTACCTCACTAAAGAAGCTTTTCGACAAAGTTTATCAGCCCCTCTGTAGTAGTTCACCAATTGTGTAAGTCCAGGTTCATGACCTATGAAAAGGGAATGTTAACATCCATGTTGTTTGCATTCTGGAAATGCTTTTTTTAAACAAATAAACAAGCATTTACAACACCATTATTAATCTCCACTCTCTTAAAAACAAAAAAGTTGTTTACTGCAGAATTTTTAATATCAGCAACTTGTATATCTTGCATATATTTGATTTATATACATATTTTTGGAAGATGATTAAGAACTCTCCCCATAATTATGCATGGGCTAACAAATAACATTATCTAAATAGTGAAAGAATATTGCTAACTATCTCCATCTAGTTCCAGAACTACAAAAAAAAATGTGACGCCTTCCTAGAAGAAATTAGGTATCTTATATTTTTCTACACTTCACTAGAAGACAAACTGCTTTGCATGCAGCAACATCACAGATTCAGTTCCTAGCACCTTGAAATGTGGGGTGATCTGTCAGCAGATATTGAGAAGATCAGCAGGACAAAGGATGAAGAGGACAAACAGAATGACTTTTTTATAAGGCAGATTCCTGGATTGCACTAACTGATGCTGAAAATCATGGGCAAAGCAACACAATCACACTGAATTTAGGCATCTTACTATCTTTGCTTAAAAATGAAGGAAGTCCTTTTATGGAAGTCTGAATTGCCTCAAGCATCATCAGCAAATCTTTCAGGGGGGTGGCAAATCTTTTGACCAATTTTGGATAAATTTTTGATCGGCAATTCCTGCAAAGCCCTCACAATACCTAACCAGGAACTAGATGGGCTCTTGAAAAGAAGTTGCTCTGAGCATGTTGCATCAGGGGTCCCCAATCCCTGAACCAGCACTAGGTCATGGCATGCCAGAAACCAGTTGCAGGCAGTACATGAAACCACGGCCCCTCCGGTCCTCGGAAAAACCTCTCTCCATGGAACCAGTCCCTGGTGCTCAAAAGGTCAGGGACTTCTGTGTTACATGACATGTTTGGATTTAGATCTAGGTTTAACTGGACTCAGGCTTGCTCGCCTTTGTTTTGGTGGGGTTGCTTGAAGAATTTGACAAGATTAGGGAAATATTCTAATGTTTACACTCCTTTGTCAAATGTAGTTACCAAGTATTGCCACAGTTAATAAAGAGAAGTGAAGACAGATTCCATTCCCCCTACCCCAAAAATAGTAGAGCAGAAGTCCCCAACCTTTTGGGCACCAGGGACCGGTTACATGGAGGGAGCGTGGTTTTGTGTGCTGCCTGTGGATGGGGCTTTCCTGGCATGCCACGGACTGGTACTGGTCCATGGACCAGGGGTTGGGGGACCCCCGTACTAGAGGATCACTAAGCAAAAAACTTTTCCTGGAATGGAAACAATGGCTATTGAGAGAATAAAAGAATTGGTGCTTAAACAAAATGGAAAATATAATCCAGTAAACCCAGTAGTTATCCTAACATTTTTGATTAGTAAAAGGACTTTGCTGCACTAGATATAATAGAGGCATTAGGTTAGTAACCCAACATAAACAAAAAAAAATGGTTGATAAACAAATAAAATTTGAGGGTTACAGATTTTCAAAGGGACCTGCCCAGCTATATATACATGGTGTAATCTTTCTAAAAAGTTAAAATTGAGAGTAAAAAGAAAATGTAATTAGAGAGAGGGGGAGAGAAACTTGTGTATTCCTACCTCAATATCTTTTTTGGTGGGGGGTCCAGAAAAATTGGAAACATTAAAAATTTTGAACAGATATTTTCTTTTAGAAAAATGAATGTAGTAGGACAAGATTTCTGTACATTGTTCCCCTTTATTCCCTCCTCCATATTGTCTATTACTTTGTAGTAATTTTAACTACTGAACCAGAACATTATGGTTCCCAGATAATATATAAAAGAATCAAGGTGATTTTTCAATCCAAGCAACCTACAGTTTTCAGAATCAGAAGTATATTGAGGGGGTAAATTTAAAGCCTCAAAACCTCGCAAACTGACAACAGTAATAAATAAAAAAATAAGATTCAATAGAATATGTAAAAACTATATATGCAGAATGTTTTCTATTTTTTCTTGTTTTTCTTCTTTTTCTAAACAATGTGAATATGCAGAAAGTCTAAGACCACAATACATAATTGACACTGACTGGAGCTTCATGCTCTTCAAAAGAATACATCATATTCTTGCCAGAAAGCTTTTATTCTATTTTCTTAATCACCTCTGATGAACTGAAATTTTAGACACAGAGAGTTTGATTTGTCAATTAAGGCAGGAAAAACCACTTATCTATTGATCTTTTTCTTAAATTAAAGGAAATAAATCATTGCAGAGTATTTTGCTTGTCATTCCAAAAATCCCTAAAGATGGTTATTTTTCTTGAGGGTTATTGTCTTCCAAATTCTCACTTTCTAGAGCAGTGGCTCCCAACCTTTTCTATACCACGCACCCCTAGAACGCTTCTGATATATTCTTGCACCCCTTACAAAAAGTTTGAAATAACGGCAACAAATTATGCATACATACTACAATTTTGAAAACCCTAATTTTCGCGCCCCCTGGAATATTGTCTCACACCCCCGGTTGGGAACCTTTGTTCTAGAGGCTGTAATTCCATTTTTGCAATACTATAGACCCTGCTTTCTTTTTAAAAGACCAGTCTTACCTATTTTGCAACCCAATCTTCTCTTCCCTCCTATAAATGTCTCTCATCTCCATTACATAAAGATACCATGCAGCACTAATACTCTTTGTGTGAAACTGGGCATGAATGAATTGATGTGTGGAAAGCCCCAAAGTATTCAAATGGGGATAAATTGCGTCACCAGCTGAGCCCTTATTCAAACACTACTAAATCCAGTACCATTCTTGAAAGCTGGACTTGAACTAGAGACATCTGCAGATAACCACAATTATATAAAAAAAGATGACATCCATGCAGTGATGTCAGGACACAATCTCCATCCTTTTATACTTGTGTCTTAATATTGGAGACAAGTATATAAGTCACAAGGTTTGTATCATGACCTCATAATACAATTTTGTCACTTTCTCCCTGTTTATGATGCTGATGAACCAAAAGCTTCTGCTAATGCAAGCCATTAGTCTTTTAAAAAGACCTCTCTCACTGCTGACTCACGTTATTCAATCCTCAGTTCTAATTGCTTTAGTTCTTCTGGCAAGATTTGCTTTTAATAATTTCATTACATTTCCACGCCTTCTTCAGTTTATTAAGTTTTTTTCTTCAAGTTTCATAAGGGATAGAAAAAACTCAGTATCTTTTCCTGAACTGTCAAAACCAACATGGCCAGCTTTTCCAACCTGGCAATCTCCAGATATGTTGGAACATTTGCAGCCAGCTTGGCCTCACAAAAGCTTGTGGCCTAACCACTTGTTAGACTTAGCTATGCTGGCTAGTAATTTTGGGAACTGTAACTCTAAAACACGTGGAGCAGCATATTGGTTTAGCTGGTTGTAAAGCAGGGATCTTCAAACTTGGCCCTTTTATGTCTTGTGGACTTCAACTACCAGAATTCCTTAGCCAGCGTGCCTGGCTGAGGAATTCTGGGAGTTGAAGTCCACAAGTCATAAAAGGGCCAAGTTTGAAGACCCCTGTTGTAAAGTATCAATTTTATGGCTGGGTAGTGCACAAAGCTGCATTCACAGGAGTTGGTAACTCCTCAAAGCACCCATTTGTCAAGATGACAGAGCTATCCTCAGCCTTCCATAGTTGTGATGTCATCCCAGAAAAAGGCATGAATGGTGCCATATTCATATATTTCTGCTTCAAATCCAGAACATTACATGTATTACGTAAAAGTCTTAATAATAAAAATATTATGCCTATGCCATTCTCTTGTTACCGCTTAAGCAAGAGAAATAAAATCATTTACCTCTCAGATCAAGAGAAACCTAGGTCAAAAGTAGCAAAGACAACCTGAACTAAAAATTAACTGCCTATAACAGTTTCTTTAGTATAAGTATTCCTCTGCTAGTGGGGATTCTGAGCCCATTATCCTCAAGTTTTGTTTTTAACATAGAGGCAGAATTTGAGGAAGAAACAGATACAGGATAGCTCAGCCTAGCTAATTCTTTGCTAACAGGACTATTGCATTTAAAAGAGAAATCAAACAATTTCCTAAAATCCATCCATCCCCAGCCTTGGTATCATTAACAGTATATAAATACCTATGGGGGAAAATATTGCCAGAGTAATGAGTAATTTCTTGGCCCAGAAATTATATTAGTTCCAGTTTCAGCCATAGGAAACTGAAAGACATCAGATGTCTGACAAAGGAACCACGCCAATATTTACACTATCATGAATGATTTGTAGCATAAAATGTTCCACAGGATTTTGCCTTCTGCTGAAAGGTGACTTACTACTTGATAACTGCAGCTAAATTTACTCATGCGTAGTGAATACTTCTTAAATAAGCATATTTTTCTTTAAACTTTTTGCTGTAGCATCTTACTTTGCTTACTCATACACTTCCAACACTGAATAATGGCCTTCAGCACAAACAAGCACATAACCTGTTATACAGTCAGAATGTTTATGACATTATGTAGCCTGGCATTTGCTGGAGCACTCATCCTATTTTAAATTAAGCAACTGCCAGTATCACTTAGCGGCTGATTCCAAACTGATGTCCTCCAGATGTATTGGACTATAATTCCACTTACTTCTAGGCAATATACTGGCCAGGGGAGACAGTGGGGCTGACTTTTAGGGTGGCAACAGTCCAATTACAAGTTTATTTCATTTCAACTTCAAAAATAGAAGCAAAAGTAATGTCTATTCTTTTTGAAATTATGCCAAAGATTTGTAGCAGGTATAAATCAGAGAGTAGATGCTTCTGTGGAAGGAGGCACAAACAAGGGAACAGAGCAATGCAGAAATCTCATATGAGCACAATACCCCAAGGCAGCTTCAATGATTCTGCCTCTTCTTTTAATAAATGGATCATAGGGTCTTGTTTGGTTTCCTTAAGCAGGATCCAGTTCAGTATAAAAATCACGGCTGCAATGTTATGGCCACACATCTATTCTGAAAACACATTTTCTGTTTTACCAGAAAACTCAAAGCAGAGCTATTTTTTTGTCAAAGAATCCAAGGATGCCAGAGAACTATTAGTGTTAAACCACTCTAAACACCCACAAGAATAGTGTTTGGAAAGCAAGAGGTATAGTCTATATCACAGGTGTCAAACTCGCCACATCACGTGACATATCACGACTCTTTTTGCATTGCCGGCAATGGGGTGGGCACAGCTTCGGTATGATGAAACCGACCCATGGGCTGGCAGTTTGACACCCCTGGTCTATATTGAATAGAAATCTGTAAGTTGCATGTAAATCAATTACATCTTTCTAACCCAAATGTAATGAATCATTTTTCAGGAACTAAGAGTGAAAAGCAGTTCTAGAGATCAATTAGTCCTTGAGGTATCACAATACTCTCTGTTGCTTTAAAGCAGGACTTTGGGTGCAATTCATTACTTTTATACTGGTTCTTGCAGCATTTTGCATTTTCTAGGATGGCTTGCTTTCTCCTCTATTTTTTCCCCTGCAGCTTCAAAAACATGAGCTCCCCCACCTCTTATTATTACAGGCTAAATAGGTTAGTGTTAAGATAAGGTTTAAGTGCACAAAGCACATTTACACATTTTACTTTTAAACATTTTCTAAAACATCCTTTTTAAAATATTAGTCTATTGGTTCAGAGCTTAACCTCTGGAGCATGCTTTCTCAAACTTGTGTTCTTGAAATGTTTTGAGGCCACATAATTATCAGTGAGCAAGAATGGAGTTGTAGTCAATTCACACACAAACTTGTGGAAGTTTCGAGAATCAAAATGGACAGAATTGTTCTAGTGTTTAATTGAAGATGGCTATGCTATTACCTTCAGTGGTAATATCTAAACATACTCATAGGACTTGGTCCTCCTGTTCCAGACATTCCAGGTCATTTTCCACATTCAGCAAGTCACACCATTGTAGAATTAAAAGAAGCCAGTTAGGCCCTCAGGTCCAATCTGCTACTCCATGCAAGAATCCAAATTAAAGCATCTCTTAACAGAGAACTGTCCAACTTTAGAAACAAAAAATCAGTGGAGAGCCCAGCCCTCTTTTAGTAATTGCCTTTATTCTTGGATAATCTATTTTAATTTATATATAAATAAATATTATTCCTTATTTACAGCGCTTAGAAGCTACGTCAATTGACTTATCTTCAATTATGTAAGAAGACTAAATCTAATGGGACCTACAGATTAACTATACATATAAATGTAGAAATAAAGCCTTTTAAGTTGAGCTGAATTCCTTGTGCCTATGTCGAATAACCAAGTCATCTTCTTGGCAGGAATATAATAGTAGTAGTTTGCCACTGTCTTGGGGGATTGAGGATGGTTTTGGTGACTTCAATCTACTCTATAGCCCTAGAATTCTCTAGAGCAGGCATGTCAAATCGCAATGTCACGTGACGTCGCGGGATGTATCGCGACATCGCGCAACGTATCACAACTTTTTCCCCATTGCCGGCAATGGGGTGGGTGTGGTTTTGGCATGACGCATCCGGCCCACCGGCTGGCAGCTTGATATACCTGCTCTAGAGGTACCCACCTAAATTCTAACCAGGCTCAATCCTACTCAACTTGTGAGTCCAACCAAGGCCATCTAGAGGCCTGGACAGCTCTGTCTCCTTCTGATGCCAGTGAAAGCTGCATGGATTTAACAGCAACTGGAATGATTGTTGTGACTAACATCACAATAATATAAGAAGTCACTATATAAAAGGAAGCTATTCTTCTTTGCTTCTGAAAGTGTAATGCAGAGTTCATGAACTGAATTTTAAAATACCCAGCTTGAAGAAAATAAGCCTCTTTTAAATTATAGCAAGAGAAAATTTGTAAAATCCATTTTCTTCCACCGCAAAGTGGCTCAGTTATTGAACCAATAACTTCGAACAATTCAGTTCAAAGTTTTATGCCATAGTGACAGAGAATTCAGGGAGTTGGAGTGAAGGATGCCAAGTTAAATAAGTCTGCTGCTTATTTATAAACATTGCTTTTTTTGATTGAATAATTGTTAGTGTTTCTCAAAGATTACCCCAGGGTGGAAAAAAACATTCCACAATTCACTTGAATAAAAATCACTGTAAAAATCCATTATATTCATAATCCTGGCCTCAGTCACAACCCAACAGATGGTTGCATCTACATAAAGCTAAATCCCATTTGAGATTCCTGGAGCTTGTTCTCAAGTGCATGGGGACTGTACTCTGAGTAAACATGCTGTACTATATGGGGACTGCACTCTGAGTAAACATACTGTACTAAAAACACTGGGTCTATGCATATTATAATATGCTCAATGGGTTATGGAAATTAGTAATGCTTAGACACTTTTCCATCTACTTTTATTATGAATCATTTCAACAAATATATCCAGTCTTTAAAACTCACTCTTCATAGAAAATCCAGTCTGTAGGCTATTTAAATATACCCTGCACCCAGTTCAAACCAACTTGAAGAAAAAAAGGAGAGAACTTGATGCCTGACATCTGGCACAATCATGTTGAATAGTTTGTTATTGCTGAGCAATATAAAATATTATTGCAAAAAACAAAAAACGGGATTTTTTTTTCAATGGCCAAAGGTGTCAGCAAATGTTAAATACACATGAGAATCCCAATCATGGCTAGTGGAGTGCAGAGAAGTTGCATTCAAACTGGAAAAAAAATCACTGACATACCAACTTAAATACAACATGAATTGTTATGAAAGCTGTAAAAACTATATTACTATAATTTTATTTTGATTTTAGATATCCGTTTTCCAGGAGAGTAAATATATTGTTGCAAAATAAAGATTTCAATAACAATGCTAATTTATCGGATGATTCTACCCCGGTTTAAACAAGAACATGCAAAAAAACCCATCGGCACCTGTATTTGCTTGCAATATTTTCTAATCCCAACAGATATACATACATCCACCCTTTTCACAACCTGGCATCCAGCTAGCCTCATTGGCTTGCTAAGGATAAAATCACTCCCGTGTTGCAGCAGACAACACCCCATTGCTAACATCTGCAGACCCCGGCTTGGCAGGCGTTCCCTACCGCACCCCTCTCGCCAGCACTTCCAAACTTCGGCCGCCGCATGCAGATCGGTGGGTCTTGGAGGCCGATCAGGTGCCGGGGCTTCGAAAAAGCCAGGGACCCCTTCTTCCAGACGAGCTCCGCAGAAAAGCCGCCTCATGCTTTGCGTCCCCCCCGACCCCGGCCGGGTGTGCCCACGTTCGCGCGTGCGGCTTGCTTACCCAGTCTCCCAAAAGGCAGCCTGTTTCTCTCGCCCAACATGAGGTTGAATCTGGGATTATCTCTTTTGAGCCTCTTCCATTGTCCAGTGGAGAGGAGAATTTTAGAGACTTCAGCATAGATGCTGCTGTTTTCATCTCGCACCACAAACGTGTACATCTTTTAACCGTAGGGCTAGCCTTACATCTATATTTATTTTATTTTATTTTAGTTCCATTTATATCCCGCCCTTGTCCGAAGACTCAGGGCGGCTTACAAGCTTATATATATATATATATATAAACCCGCCGGTCACTTGGAAGATCGTGATGGAAAACCCTAATTAAAAAGGGCATCAATCCCACCCGTTCACGCAAGCCGACACCTCTCGGCTGCCTTCCAGAGAAATTAAAACCGGCATCGCAGAAGGAGGCGCTCCTTTGCAGCTGGGGTTGGCGACGCGCCGCGGGCTGCCGTCTGCTCCGGGTGAAGCGGCAGCTGCGTCCCGGGCTGAAGAAAGGGTCGCTCGGCCCGATTCCCCCCCACACACCCGTGAGCCGCGCCAGAAGGAAAGCCGCTTGAACTCTCCGCCAGCCGCTCCTCGCCTGAACTCTCCAAAGCACTTCCTACATGCTGACGACGCGGCGGCTCAGCATCCCAAAGCGGCGGCTGGTGCGGAGCAGCTCCCGCGGAATCCCTCCAGCTTGCCCATCATCCGGCGGACGCTGACGAACCCAAACCGTCGGCCCCGTTTGCTGCAAGGGGGTAGCCGCCCATCTGCCGGGCTGCCTTGTGCCTTTGGACCCGGAGGCTCGCCCGTGGCCATGAGGACTCCTCCCCAGCGCCGAAAGAGGCGGATCCAGCGAGGGGCCGAGCCTCGGCGGTTGCCTCACGACGTAAAAAGAGTAATTGAGTCGCGCCGCCCTCTTCTTCCCCAGAGGCTTCCCGTGCAGTTAACTCGGAGCCTGTCCAGTTTCAGGGTGGAAGGAACCGCGAAGGCCTGCGTTAGGCTGGTTAAACAAAAATACTTGGTCTAGTCCAGGGGTAGGCAACCTCGGCTCTTTTATGACTCATGGACTTCAACTCCCAGAATTCCTGAGTCAGCATAGCTGACTCAGGAATTCTGGGAGTTGAAGTCCATGAGTCATAAAAGAGCCGAGGTTGCCTACCCCTGGTCTAGTCTCTCATCCAATAAATAGAAAAGGAGGTTCCGTTTTTTGCTGCCCGGCCCATCACACGCAGCCGGAAGGAATCTTGCCGCAATCTAGCCCAGATTACAGGTTCTTTCGGGTGATCGTAAAAAAAGAAGAAAGCCCCGTCTGACACAGTATTGCTGGGTTTCGATCAGAATTGGTAGGGAGCGAAGCGAAGGAGACGTTTCGTACGCGTGGAGAGTGCAGAGAGTAGGCACGGGGAGGGCCCTCTTTTATCCCGTTAAAGCACTGTTTCTCAACCTCGGTAGCTTCAAGACGTATAGACTTCAACTCCCAGAATTCCCCAGCCGGCAAGGAATTCTGGGAGTTGAAGTCCACTCATTAAAGTTGATGTGATTGAGAAACTGCCTTACAGTAATGGGTGTGCGCGCGCGCGCACACACACACACACACACACACACACACACACACAACGTGAGGCAGCCAGTAAAGCCCATCTGCCTTTATGGGCATATGGCTTCATGCTTGTTTATTGTTAATGTGCAGATGAGCTTCAGCTGCTAGGACAGTTTTAAAGGGCGTTAGACAAGTAGAAGGCTAGCTTGGCTCCAAAGCATTGCTGGCCATGGGTATTTCAGGGGGAGGCTGTGTCATGTGTGTCTTTTTGTCTCCAGAAAATATACCATTTCAATTTGTTTCAAGCTGACAAAAATAACCAGGTGATTTTTAACTTTCTTTCAGGAACAAAACATGGATATGCTGAGCCACTGCTAACCTTTAATCCAGCTAATTTAATTCTTTAAAAAAAATAGATTAGAAAAGGAATAATGCCAAATTTTAAAAAAAATCTATCCCACCTTCTCCATTCACATTCCAACATTGTCTCTGTCTTTTGGGGTCTTTGTCAGTTGACAGAGAGAAATTGATTTTGATTGCTTGTATGTCAAGTGGATATTGATTTTGAACAACCTCATAAACACTCTAGGACAGTGATGGCAAACCTTTTAGAGACCGAGTGCCCAAACCATAACCCCAAACCCACTTATTTATTGCAAAGTGCCAGGGCCGCATCAGCAATGTGGTGCCCTCAGGGGGGACATGGGGGCATGGCCCAACGGGTCACGGCAGACTGGGTGGGCATGGCCACCTCGATGTTCATTGGGGGGACAAAGAGAGACTGCCCACTGGAAAAGTTGGTTCTGTGGTGTGCAAAGGCAGTGTATCTGAAAGTAACAATTTCAGGGTAGTAATGGTGTAGTAGTGGTGGTGGAGCTATTACTTCTCCTGTTCTGCTTCTGGGCTTTCTTGATGGTTGCTGTAGGAATATATGCCTTAAAAAGTATTTGACCAAAGTATTTGGGTTTTTTGGTAAATATTTTATTAATTTCAAGTTTTACAATCATAAGTACTCAATAAACAACTCGGTGTCTGGGTTCCTTTATCATTCAGTGGTATATATTAACTTTCACTCAAAATGTCCAATACAACACCATCCAGTATTTCCCTGATCCTCTCTTCTTCCAATAATAATCATTTTTCCACTATGCAAGTATAATTCTTACTGCTATTAATACCTATAAAATTAAATATAAGCATTCACCAATGCTCCAACACTGGAAGCTTTTAAAAAGAAACTGGACAGCTATTTGTCTGAAATGGTATAGGGTTTCCTGCCTGAGCAGGGCGTTGCACTAGATGACCTCCAAGGTCCCTTCCAACTTTATTATTATTATTATTATTATTATTATTATTATTATTATTATTATTATTATTATTATTATTATTATTACTACTACTATTATTACTATTATTATCTTTACATGTTTCTAATGTTATACATAGTGTTAATATCAGTTTATAAAATCATCTCTAGCAAAAAAACATTTCAAACGTATTTGCAATCCTGTTTTTTTTCTTTTTTTCAATTTTATTTTCCCATCAATATTCAAAATAACTTTATCAATTATCATTTTTCTCATAATTATTTTTGGGTAACTAAAAGCTTCCCTTATACCGATCCTCTTAGTATTTTCATATTTTCCATTTTACAGAAATCCTAGTTACAAATCACATCCTTCTAATAATTCATAATGGTCCTTTTATTTCTAACAATTGTCTATTCTTTTAATCATATTCAAACATCCATTAGATGGTATAATACATCTAATTATTCAGGACCTCTATTTTCTTCAGTCTTACTCTAGCTTTCTTCCTTTGCCAGATAACTTTGCAAGTCAGTACATTTAATTCACCAAGTATTTCTTCCTCTGCTTCTGTATATATTATTTGGAATAAAAAAGATAATTTAATTAAAGTATTTATGTAAAAACACTTAATCCATTCATATTTGTTAAACAGCCTCCATTTTCTTTCTCCTTCAGTTTCTTGTTCCTCAGTTTTCAGCATTTTTCCTAACAGCTCTGTCATCCATTCTATCAATTCTTCTTCCTTGTCCTCAAATATGATCTGGAGTCTTGAAAAGTGAAATGTCTTTCCCATTTCCAGAGTTATATCTGGGTCTTCCAAATTTTTATTTATCTGTGCCTGTCTGTTGGTTTCTTCTTTCGAATCCTCTATCTTTATGTCTGTTTCCACTGTTTTTACTTCTGGTTTCTCAGTTGCTAGTTCATTCTTTATGGCCATTTTCTGAACGTTTTCTGCTCGTAAGTTTAATAATAATAATAATAATAATTTTATTTGTATACCGCCCTTCTCCCGAAGGACTCAGGGCGGTGAACAGGGCAATAAATACTAAAATACAAAAATACAAACATTAAGAAAAGATTAAACAAAGTGCCCAATAACTTACAACAATAAGTTAAAATACGTTAAAACAATAATAAAACCCAAACCCATCAGGCTAGGCCGGCTTGTTCAAACAAGTAGGTCTTTAGATCCCGTCGGAAAGAGCAAAGTTTGGGCGCCATCCTGTATTCAGCTCTGGGAAGTCGGGGGGGGGAGGGGAGGGGAGGGGAGGGTTGGGGAGAGGGGAGGGAGAGGAGGGGTTTTTTTTGTATTCAAAAATGTATTGTAAAACTTTTCAATTAAAAAAAAATAGAAAAAGCTTCTCCAGAAAAGGAAGGCAGCATCAAAATTGGGCTTTCTTAGGTTCTCACCAGCCGTCCTTCTTTCCCTCCTTTGGAGAACACCAGGGGAAAGCAAGACCACAGCTCTTTGGCTCTACATTTATGTTATTTAAATTATTTTTAGTCTCCTCATAATTTAAAACAATTGTCTCTTGAATTGATTTCAACATAGAAAGAATGTGAGCAAAGGATTTGATCTGACCTAGGAGCTTTTTTCTCGGTTTTTAAAAATTAAAGATGTCTGTTGTATGCAAAAAAGAAAAAGAAGGAAGGAAGGAAGGCCAGACAAAGCATGCATCTCTTCTGCGGTAAGTAAAACTAGTGTTACATATTCATGTTATGTTATACAATTAAATAATTTACTCATTTAATAATGAGTATCAAACATACAAATGAATGTATGGAATTCAAATTCCCTAATGAGAGACTTGTACTCATAAAAATTTTCTTCAGACGTAGAAAAAATTTAGCTCTTCAGACCATGGTATACAAAGAACAGATGAGTTTTCCACCCTTACAGGATGTCTACATACGTGAAAGTGTGTACTTTTGATTTCTGTTGTCCCCTGTTAGTTTCTAAATTCAAAAGCTTAGAGCTTGCCCATTGTTCAGGCATGGATGCAGAACTTGTCCTACTGAATTTCAGATACAATATGGAGCAATTTGCATACCAGAACATTTCTGTGTAATTCAAAGCTTATTGCTTTTCTGTATTCCTTTGGGGGGGGGTTGTGAAAGTGGAGGTGGATTTTAATAGTAAACATAGGATTATTTGTACCATAATTGTGACTGACTGATGATTTGGGCTTTGGAAAGTTACCACATCTCATTTTCTAAGGGGCTCCTATTACTAGTAAATAAGCTTGTTTAATTATTTATAAAAGCTGAGCTCTCAAGTTGCATGTATCAGTGAAGAATACATCTTCAAAACCTACAAGAACCCACCTTAAGTAACAAAGGAAATTATTTTGCTCTTTATCTCTGTTGCAGGTATCTATCTGAATAGTTCCTTGAAAAGGAAAACTGGGTTGTCATTTTTATTTTTCATGCTGAAAAGAGAAATGCAAAGTAAATGAATGATCCAGCAGCTTGTGAGTCTTTTGATTTTCAGATTAATTTGAAATGTTAATTGTCCTCATAGATCAAGAAAATATAATTTATCCATTCAGAGGAAGCTGCTTGGTATTGCATGTATCTAGTCCAGTTTTGTCACCTCTAACTGCCAAGACCTCTCCAGGGTGTCAGACAGAGAATTCTTTATATCACTTGTTGCTGATCTTTAGAAAATTGATCTAGAAATGTCAGGGACTGAACTTGGACTTTCTATTTGCACCGTCTATGTTCAGCCACTGAACTTTGGGCTATGTCCTGACTTCCACCCTGATAGTTCATAATCTGAATTTACTGCTCTCTGGGTTAAGAAGAAAGCTAACTTTAGAATCTCTTTTTGTCTTTTTTTCTTACACTGCAATTCCTTTCTTTTTCTTTTTCCTCCTTTTCCTCCCTTATTTCAAGTCTTTTATTTCATTTTCTTTGCAGGCTGGGCTTTTTAATTAGTGGACTGAGACTGGATTATTTTTATGCTCCAAAGAATGGCATCTGGGGAGAAGATGGCAAAGACAGGTAAAGCAGAGAACTGGTAGGATATGTATGTAACTGGAGATAAAATCTTTTTAAAGTAATGCTTGGTTTATCTAAAAAAAGGCCCTTTTCACTGGCAGCGTAACATATGCTCACTCAAATGCCTGTGTCTATTCAGAAAACATCTCTACTGGATTCAGTAAGATTGATCCCCAGGCAGGATTGCCGCTACATTGGTCTGAACTGGGTATCTGCCTAGTAGGCAGACCTATTTCCAGGGCTTTTTTTGTCATAGAACGCTCAGAACGGAGTTCCGGCACCTTTTTTGGATGGAACCTTGTAGGGTAGGCAAGGCGGGTTGTATGACATGTGTGAGTTCCGGCACCTTTTTCTTTTACAAAAAAAGCACTGCCTATTTCCAAGATGAAAAAATAATATTAGAAGGAGACATGGTAGGTCTACAAAAGTGGGGAAACTTCTAGATGTATCATCTGAGAAGGAACTTTGGGGAAAGCCTGATATTAGGAGGGAGAAGAGTTTAGGCCTGGAAATGAGAGGAATTTATTGGATGGAAAGTCTGCTTTAATTTCTGGAAATTGCCTGCACTCCATTTGTACTGAGGTGGTAGATAAAGTGCATAAATAACTAAAGTACACATGAAGTTTTCCCCCTAGGACATGTATAGTTAGATATGTATAATTAGGTTTTAAAATGTTTGATAAATGGAGAATATTTGAGATGATCCTAAAAAGTAATTGCTAACACTTGTGTGATAAGTAACAATAAATGCACTTTTTTTTGCAAAGCAAAGACATGCTGTTGAAGATATATATTTTTCAGCTCTTTAATTTCAAAAATGTTTACAATTTTATTGATAAAGCCTTTGTTAGCTAGAGTACAGTAAATAGCACTGCATATTCTTTCTATTCATGCGGTTCCTATGTGAATGATATTGCTTATGTAGCCAAAACAATGCTATCTACTCACCTTGTCTGTAGCTCAAAAACAATACATTCTTTTTAAAAAGTGTTTTGAGATTATTTGATGAACAGGAATATGAACTTTTTAAAGCTCCTGCTATTGCCAATTTGATTTGTTTTGAATGGCTTTTCAATAGTTCTTTGGACAGCTTCGATTTAACAGTCCTTATGAAAATTTCTCTTCAACCTTCCACCGTCAACATCCACCACTGTTGACAGAAATGCCAGTAGATTAGACAAAGAATTAAGATGTTTAAAAATGAGAGCTGGCTAAAATTGAGATAACCGTGGAGATCTGATACAAAAAGTGCAACTTGCTTCTATTATGTTTTTTTTAATAAGACCTTGCCTCAGAAATATCCTTCAAATTTTATAATTGATGTATCATAATATTTAAATATATTTGCTTAATAAATATAGCTCAGATAATTGTGTGTTTTATTTCCAAAACAGAAGCAGTAGAATGCTTTTCCCTGTATGACATCAGTGCTATTGTTTATACGAAATCCACGCATAGAATTATTTTGCCCATGATTGCTGAACTTTACAATTTAATAATAGCAATTGAGCAGAGAGAAATTACCCATGAAGCTTTTGCCAATTTAGAGACAACTGCAGAAGAATTAGCAAAAGCTACTGAAGAACTCGGCCGTATTGCTAGAAGGTAATATTTATTTTAAAATAGAAGCTATTTAATTGTGAATTTTGGGGCTCAAGGGGTAGCCATCAAGTAATTTATATATTATAGGAAGGAAATGTCAGTTTGCAACTAAAAAAAACCTGTGCAGAACAATGCTGTGTGTGCATATGTCCGTAACCTCAAAGACTGGTTTTGTTTACAGTACCAGCGCCCATTAACTGAGCTAAGTGCCACACCTTTTGTCCCATTGTAGACTGGCTGAAGAATCTGGTGATGAGGTCCTTGAGAAGGAGATGGTGCCAGCAGCTCAAACTCTCCTGATATCAGGGAAAAACATCTTTCTTGCTGTTCAGAAGCTTCTCATTCAACCTGATGCTTGCAGTTCTGTAGAAGAATTGGCTGTTTCTGCAAAAAGGATACTTGTGGGAACCATAAAAGTACACTAAATTTTTTTCTATCTATTGAAGCATAGTTTTGCATGTTTGGCATAGCAGCTAGCCAAGTATATGCAGAGCATTTATGAAAGCTTGTTGCTAAAGTAAGATCTTCCTTGCCTTCTGTCTAGCTATTTCTGAGGTTTTTGATAGAAATGAAAAATAGAGCATTGCTGATTTCTGCTAAACTGTTTATACTCTTATGTCCCACAATGAGTATTTAAGTTTCTGCAAATGGCAAAATCTAGACACATATAGGCTGCCAAAGGTTCAAATGTCTATATGCCTTTAAGGATGGCTGGATCTGTAGCAATTTAAAAATGATGATACAGCTGTGTTCTGCCAGTACTTATGCCTAGCTTCTGCTAAAATAATACATGAGCAGAAAATGCTCGACTATCAATTGATATCCATCAGAACAAAATAGGATTGTCTCAGGGACCTCATTTTGTTATCTCAACTTGAGAAGTGAGAGAAGAATTATGGAGTAGAAAAAGAATCTATGAGGTCATTCTAAATATTTCCCAATTATAGCAATAATTATTTCCATGCAACAAAGATTTTTTTACTGGTGTGGCAATGCAGCCATTTTTTTAAATTAGTAGTAATAGCAGTTGGTGATCTTGATAGAATATGCAAGATCAGTTGCAAGGGCAAGGAGGGAATAAAACATATTTTAAGTCCACAATGGAGATTATATTTGGAAGTGGCACAAACACTTCCCTAATTTCCGCTTGGTGGGGGGGCGAAAGCCCTAATAAGCAGGCATATAGATAGAATGAAGGCTATTGCTAAGCACATTGATTTGTGCTTAGATTGTAAGCTGTCCTGAGTCTTCAGAGAAGGGCGGGATATAAATGGGATTAAAATAAATAAATAAATAATTTACAGAAGCATAAAAAGGAATAAGAGATACAGCAGAACCAGACTTGAAGTTTCTGGTTTTTACAGCTGATTTCATTAAAAGTAGTTTTAGACTTCTTATGGACTTGATTTCTTAGTCTGGTCTGTTTAGTGGGATTGATAGTACTACCGGTAGTGTAGCATGTGGACTATATAATATATACAGAGAAAGTAGTCCTACTTGTATATTCCTAATGATGTATTGTATAATAGTATGTTTACATATTATCTTCAATGATATTAACAAGGAAGTTTATTATCTGTTTTAAATACATTTTAAAAAATATGTTATAGGCATGTCAGCATTTTACATTTTCTACAGAAAGATGAAAGAAATTGGCAGCATGTAAATTCAAATTATGGTTTATCAGAATTGTACACTATCACTAGGCTGCTTATATTCCTAAGTGTTTTAATTCTATTTCCCTTTTACAAGGTGAAATTACATAATAAATAGGCACTCTCTTCCCCCCCAGATGCCTCTTCAACAGAACATGGAGGTATTGGGAATAAGTATTTTGTAATTATATAGTAGATGAAAAGGAAGAGGAGAGAAATCATTAATAAAAGTGATCCGCTTCCTTCATGTGATTTTTATAATGTTTATTCAGTTAGAATTATAGCAGAATAGGATGGATGAAGAAGTGGAGCCAGAAAGATGCCTAGCGAGAGTGCACAGCTAGATTTGCCTCATTCCCACTTGACTATCGACTATGAAAGGCAGATATTTTTTCCACTTGGTGCTGGTGTGATGAATGGTAGAATCAACCAGTCTCTTTGCCTGACATGTGTTGCGTCCTTAAAATAGAAATTGGCAATGGGGGCAGCAAATCAAAGATAGGTTGATAGCATTTTAACTTAGCAGGGGAGAAAGGCCCCAAATGACACTCTTGTTAACACTGTTAACACTCTTGTTAACACTCTTGTTAACACTGCCAAACAAATTCTTGCAATGATCTTGACTGCTGTAAAATGAGACTTCTCCTAACAATTGTTGACATAACTATTATATTTAAAATTTTAATTTACAAGGTTCTCTGGGCACAAGATGATTCCACCATCAGGCAGATAATCCAAGCTGCTCATTGGCTATTTGATTGCCTGCTGATCCTGGATTCTGCTGAAGATGTATCAGCGGTGCTAAGTGCTTTTCGCCCCTTTTCAGAGGCTCTTCTGTTACTCACCAATCTGACAGAAAGACTCCTTTGGGATCTCAAAGAATCTTTGCCACGGAAACATTTAGCTCAAACTCTGCAGACTCTTAAAAACAGCATCCCTATGTTATTCACAGCAAAAGTCAGTCACCTTCAGTATCCCCATGAGCAGCAAATGAACCTGTCAAAAATTATATTTTTGACTTAGCAAAAAGTAGTGTAAAAAATTTGATATCCCTGTTGAAGAGCAACATAGGAAGAACAAAAAAACTGCACGAAAGCTATGGCCTTTTTTCCCCAGCATTTGCATCAATTTCTAGGCCTTATGTCTAGCCCACAGCCAATAGGTTTACATGAAGATAAATTAAACCTACTTGTACAAGTTCTAATTTTCTATTGCATGCTGTTTGCTGATTCATCCAGAGCATCTCTAAAGCAAGAGCTAATTCAACTTTGTCATCATTTACTGAAATTCAGAAAAGTGATTGACGTGGATATAAGCATATTTAATGGCTTTCCAAAGGAAAATATAAAAGAGGAATGTTTTGCCATGAAAACCAAATTGGAACATCTTAATCAAGTAATACGTTCTGCTGTTATCTATCAGATTTTAGACAATTTGGTTGATATTAAAGGCCCCATGAAGAGACTGATAAAAGCTGCTGTGGAGCCATGTTCTCACGTCGTAAAGAAAGGCCTCCTAAGAAAATTGAAACCTTTGATTACCACATTCTTCAGCCATTCCACACAGATGCTTAAAGCAGCCAATTTGATTCTTCTTACATGCAGTAAAAGGGAAACTGTTGAAGACATTGAACAATGTATAGACCAGTTTAATGGACTTCTTGCCACAGTGCCTGGTCTCCTGAGTGAGCTGAGCCTTTTTCCAGGAAATGGTGACGTGTCTAAAAAATTAAACTTCTTGTCTCAAATATGGTCAAGCACAACAGAAAGTTTGATGATGTGTTTGGACAAAATACTTGATTTGCATGAATTCCTTGATGCGTCTGTTCAAGAGATAACGAGACACAAAGAGGCAAGTGAAAAAGCTTTAGATATGCAGCAGTTTGAACAATTTTTTGGGCACACGTCTAGATTGTGCAAACAAGCAACACAGATAGTTGAGTTTATTAGTAGATTTGTGGCCAAAGCCAGAGATCCCATTTTCCGGAATGGACTCTTGGTTTTAATCAAACAACTGAAAAATGCCATAATACAAACTGAAGTTAGCATAAATTGGTGTATGGCAAGAATGACTAGTCAGCAAGCTAAAGAAGAATATTCAAAGAGGACAAAGGAATTGATAGAGTTTGCTTGTAATGTCCGAAAGGGGCTAGATGAATGTAGTCAGCCAGATATTCTTAGTCCTCTTCGGAATACTGTCCACGAGTTCAATATTTCTGGAGATTTTTCAAATGTCCCTGCTTCACAGGACCCTATAGAATTTAGTACACAAAGTTTTGTAAAAGAAAATAGCTCAAATAATGTAGAAATGCTAGTCAGACCTTTGGACAAATTTAAACCACCCTATTATCCTTCTCTGGAATTTCCCAGAAGAAATATTATATACCAGAAAGATGCAGTCGGAAGAGTTGATTTACACCCACTGATTAGTGAGCTGACAACAGCAATAGGAATACATGATGCCATACGCCTGAATGGCATTTGTGCTGATTTGCTGGAGCTTGCTAACTGTTGTATTGATGCAGCTAAAGAAGCGTTATGGATTGTTGAGTCACCTATGTCTGATAAACTATTGCATTACAAAGAAATAGTGGGGTTAATCCCTCATTTTATTGGATTAGTTAGAGAAGTAGAGGCAAACCCTGTTCTCAATTCAGAGCGACTGCTGCAAACAGCTCTCTTGCTTTCTGAGAAGATTGATGAGACAAAGCACAGTCTGACTTTTGTTGTAAGTTCTTGGTACAGGCTGGCAAAGCAGTTAATTGGCTTTATGCCTCCATGTAATTCCCATGACGAAATCCACAGTTTAGATGAGGTCATGAAGATTTTAGAGACGCTGGTTCAGTTAATTGGCAAAGTGGTCCATTCAGATAGCAGAAAATTGCTCCCTGAGTGTTCCAGCCTTCAGGAAATTTTCCTGCGAGTTCAAACTAAGTTCACTTGTGTACAAGCCAGAACAAAATACCTGTTTGAAAAAGCCCAGGTTATTAGTAAATCTCATCCTGATTTTGCTAAACAGGACAGTTTTGATGCAAGTTGCATTCTGTGGTCTGTCACCATTCAAGCATTGTTAAACATTGTAGATCAGTTTATACGAAGAGATGTATTGGCCTTAAAAGAGTTACAAACTAAAATGAAATACCGGCTTTGCTTGCAGAGCACTTTGGCAACATTATCTGAAAATTCTCTTCGAATACAAGAAGCTGCTAAGTTGTCAATTCTGTTATGTGCTGGACAAGGTATTGAGAATGAGATTCCATATCAAACGGAACAGATCAAAATATTGACAGAATCTGTGCTTCAAAATGCAAATGTTCTGGCAGTCTCTCCAATAGCTGACCCCAGTTTATTGATTCAGTTTGAAGTTCTCCAAAGAAAACTTGCCATAACAGCCAAAGCCCTTTTGCTTCAATTAAATGGACTCAATGGAGAATACTTGAGCAGCATCAAGAATGTTATCAAATTAAGCCAGTTTATATCTGGAAGTAACAGTGACCTCATCCAAAAGGAGACCTTTGGAAGAAAGGCAGCCTTTCTCAAGGCAAATATCCAAATGGTGGACAAGGTCATCCGGGATGCACTGGAGGAGCCATCCAAATTTCTAAAGCCAAAAGAGAATTTACTTGCCACTACAGGGAACCTTCTCCTCCTTACTGATGAAATTATGGGACGAGCTGGACAATTCCACAGCCAACTAGACCAGCATCATCATCTGGTAGATAGTCTTCTGTATGAGTGGTCTGCTAAAGCTGGTTATCTTGTGAGACAGCTTCAGTCCATGAAGGCCATCAGTGAACCAGTTCTGCAAGTCGTTAGAAGGTGCTTACAAAATGATGAGGAACATACTTATTCAATCCAGCCTTCCTCATTGAAGAAAGAAAATTGCACATGGCATCAGAACGTCTCATCCCCAGGAAATAAAGCCATCAAGACTGGAGAAGGATTTTTCTCTGCCAGTAACAAAATTACCATGGTAAAATTGATTTCCTCCTAAAGCATAAAAGACTTACTTTTGTTTTAAATTAGAGACAGCTATATCGAAAGTGTGACTTTTTGTCCAGTATGAGAACATAGTTATAGTACAGCAGGATTTACATTGTCAGGTCACAATGCACTTTTCACCATTTTGAATCATTAATTTTAATAGTAGATGCTGATGTTCTTAATTATATTTCTAGACGTTGAGAGATACAGGGGCATAGCAATGACACTGATATCATTAGAGTGGGCTGAAGCAGAATTTTCCGCCCTTTCAAAATCATGTTCACTAGTCCCTTGGGGGCCCTCCAATCTTCTGGCACAATCAAATCTTGAGGGACTGGCAGAAGCTGCGAAAAAATGAGACCAAGTTCCCTTCAGAGGGATAAGATTCCACAGTGCAGGTGTCACTACAGAAAAGGCCAGTCACTCTACATTTTAGCTCCCCAAATGACAGAACCTGTAACATGTCCTCTTTGCTAGATTTGGTGGAACAGGCAGATGAAATCGGAGAGAGGTAGTCTCTCAAATAATCTGGCCCCACGTCATGAAGGGTTTTAAAGGTCAACACCAGGACCTTGAATTGGGCTTGGTAACCAATGTTACTCAGAGGTATAATGAGTGTTCTGCAAGAAACACATAAATGCTCACACTGCTACATTTTGCAGCAACTGAAGTTTCCAGATACTTTTCAAAAGCATCCCCATGTAGCGCACATTGGAGTAGTCCAACCAGGAGATGACAAGAGCATGACTGACCATGAATAGGACCCCTTGATCTAGGATAGTGTATAACTGCCATAAAATATGAAGTTGTGCAAGGGCCCCTCACTACGACCATCACCTCATAATCAAACAGGAGTCTCCAGATTGCACACAGGGTCTGTTTGGGGCAATGCAACTCCAACCAATACCAAAGTTGTATAGTCCTAGCCCTAGAGGGCCTCAAAAATTAAAGCTACTCTTGCCAGGATTCAGTTGAAGCCTGTTGCTCCCCATCCAGAGCCTCACAGTCTCCAGATACTTGGATATGATGTCCACAGCATCACTTAATTTGCCTGGGGCTGAGATGTATAATTGGGTGTCATTAGCATAATGACAATGCCTGAGCTCGTGGCAGCGTATGATTTCACCCAATGACTTCATATAGATGTTAAATAGGAGAGGGGAGAGCCTGATCCCTGCAGCACCCACACAGTTTGATCCAAGGGAAGAATCTCTCCTCCCCAATTGCCACTGACTGTCTCTGCAGAAAGAGACAACCCAATAACAGTCCTCTCAATTGATACAGAAGGGTACCAGGGTTGATAGTATTGAAAGCTGCTGAGAAGTGAAGTAAGACAAGAAAGGGCATATAGCCACCATTTTGGCCATGCCAGAGATCACCCAGAAGTACTACCAATGCCCTTTCCATTCCATATCCAGGTCTGAATTGTGACTGAGAAGGATCCTGATAATCAACTTCATACAAGGTCCTCTAAAGCTGTTGCACAGTCACCTTTGCACCTGTTTTGAGGAAGCATTGAAACTAGGGAGCAGAAGCATTGAGAGGACACATTACGTCTTCAGCTCTCTGCTTGGGGCCTCACAATTCTGATAATGTTAGTGGTTATCAGGCAGTATGGTCAAACCACAGATTGCTGCCATAATTTCTAGAGGTTGGTGGCTTGTGGTGGTGGGTTACATGATAGCATATGAACATCCTGGAACTTGAGAGATAAGTAAACTGTTTTGTTATCTCCACAGTATCGGGAAGATCTTCCAAGTGATTTCCAACCTGGTCACTCTGAATGTAGTTTGAGATCCAGTCCAACCTCATCAGTGGGAGACTTAGAGAACCATGGCTGTCTTATTTCACAAATAATCGAGGAAATGAGAAGACAAGTGTCGTACATGGCCCAGTTTCTAAAAAGAAAAGGACCAATCATGGTATTTCCTCTTTAACAATTTTGAAAGAGGTTGTGTTGGGGTTAATGATTTTATTTTTGTTTCAGAACAAAAATAATCTTTTTAGTTCTGCTAGAATAGCTCCTAAAGTCTCTTGCAAACTGGGCGTTCCTTGTTCATATATAAATGGAGATCAGCTGGGGATTCCAAAGCAGTAGGCTAAAGCAAAAATTTTAAAAAATAATCCTGGAAAAAGGCCATGGCAGACCACCTCCATATAACTGTACTACATATTACAGCAAAAACAACATGGATGTCTCCATGTAATCAGGAGTCAATCTGAGGCTGAAGATGTCTTTACTTTTTTGTAAATAAAGCAAAATATTTGTGAGAGAATAGATGTTGGCCTACTGGAACACTGAACCCTAGAGACATAGTAGTTGAAGCACTGGATGTGGTTAGTTTCAGATTCATGTCTACTCTGAGCCATGAAACTCATTGGATGGCTCTGAGCCAGCCACTTTGAGTTCAACCTATTTCCTAAGGTGGTGGTTATGGCAACAGTTGGAGAGGGGAGTGCTTGGATCATCAGCACGGATGACAAGAACTGTCACCATTTCTCCAAATCATTAATGATCAGTGAAGAATGTAGAGCAGTCTTTCTCAGCCTTGGCAGCTTTAAGATGGATGGGCCTCAACTCCCCAAATTCCCAGCCAGCTTTGCTTTGGGAGTTAAAGTCTCCCCCCCCCCATCTTAAAGCTGCCAAGGTTGAGAAATACCGATTTGAAACTGATTTAGTAAATCTTCTGGCATCCCACTTGAAAGCAAATTTTGATTGGCAAATGTTTTGAAACATACTTGAAAGCTAGCCTGCCATTCAGTTTTGCTTGTTCAGTTTTTCTGTTCACAATCATAATAATGTACTTGTCAGCTGTGTTGTTAAGATTAAGATATTTGGTGTTTGTAGTAGTCAACTATTCCCCCATCGTCCAAATAGAACAATTGTAGCAAATAGGCAATCTCTCAGCTACACTACCACAAACCTGTTGGCAATCCCTCATACTATATCAGAATCAATATTTTCTCTTTAGCATCAATGCAAATGAAATAATCATAGAAGCAGAGCCATATTATCCCAGGGTAGCCAAAATCAACAAATTTTGTAGAAAGGTTTATTCAAAACATAAGTTTTTGTGAGCAGCTGCTTGCTTCAGGATCACCTAATACAGCTTATGAAATGAACCTGTAGCTCATACAAGCTTATACATTTTAATCAAATCTATTACTCTGCCAGACTCTTATGACTTTCATAAAGAATTATATTCCCTCAAATCCTTCCTTTTTGCCAGAGGTAGAGATCTGAGATCCTTTTGGAAAAACAAAGCAAAATTTCAAGGATGTGAAGTAAGGTGGTGGGTGTAGCAGCTCCCCAACAACTCTGAGAAATAGTTGGAATTTCCCAAGAAGCTGGAAGATCCAGGGAAAAAGAAGCAGGTGATACAATGTCAGGAATCAGGTTATTTCAGAAATAAAATCTAGCCAAGAGTCTAGGTTAAATTTTTTAGTTCTTTTTTCAAAAGATGTGTTCATTCTCTCTTATTCCTGTTTTTCTGTTCAAATAAGGTATTCTGTGTAATGTCAGATTGAGTTCAATATTTAGTTACACTTTATTAATTTCTTGTGGGCTGTTTTTCCCCCCCATGATCACTAAATATGATGTACCAGCACCATCCTGTGGTCTGCCAAAAGCATTGTGTGTATTTCTGTCCCAATTGAGCTTTATTTATCCCAGGATTTCTTAAACTTTTTAATCTCTGGGCCCCTCCCCAATTTTTTAAAATTACAAAGGGTGCAAAAGAGCGTATGTTTTTATGGATTATATTTACTGATATTTACTATATTAGAATTGATGCATTTGTAGAAAACCTACTTATTAAATCATGTAAAAATGGCTAAATGAAACCCATTAGATATTGACTTATTTTCCATGAAAATCTGTGTATTGTTTTAACAAATAAAACTTATAATGATTCAAATTATATTTTTTTATTTTTAAAATATTATTTTAAATATTTGCAAATATCTTCACAATCTGGCAAATAATTTTGATTATGTGGACCTCTGAGATATTCTAAGAAACACTGTGGACCACTGTAAGAAACACTGGTCCAGCCTTAGCTGTTATTATTTTTAATTTTAGGGTTTCTCTACCTTTAACACAGTTGATTTATTTCCCAAGCGATGGGCGAGAGGTGAGACCCTTAGTCATGTTGTCTCAGCTTTATGCTCATCATATTTTCTGTCAATCTCAAGCCTCAGTTCTACCTTGTAATTCTGTTTTTCGAACTTCGTAGTGGAACACTGAGCCACAATAGGAACTGAATGATTCCATTTTTTTCTATTTTTTCTATTCTTATTTTGATGTCCTCATTTGAGTAACTGAAATACTAAGACTTTTATTTTGAAGACATCTGAAGAAACTTTTTCTTGTTAGCATTCATTACCATCTCAGCTCATTCTGATATTGCCTTTACAATGATACGCCACTCATTTAGTTTAGTTTAGTTTTAGTTTTATTAAATTTTTATACCGCCCTTCTCCCGAAGGACTCAGGGCGGTGAACAGGGCATATAATAAAAATACAAAACTACAAAAGTTAAAATAGAATTAAATTAATGCCCAAGATAAAACAATAAAATATACAAATATTTAAAACCCAAATAACTCCCCATCAGGCCAGGCCAGCTTGTTCAAATAGGTGGGTCTTTAACCCGCGCCGGAAGGAGCGGAGATCCGGTGCCATCCGGAGCTCAACCGGCAGTTGATTCCACAAAGCCGGGGCGCCCACAGAGAAGGCCCTCCCCCTGGGGGCCACCAGCCGGCATTCTCTGACCGGAGGCACCCTGAGGAGGCCCTCTCTGTGGGAACGCACAGGGCGGAGGGGAGTTGACGCCGGCAGCAGGTGATCCCCGAGGTATTCCGGACCCATGCCATGTAAGGACTTATATCGTACTTTTTTTATACAAGAGACAGCATGCATATGCTCCCTTTTCCTATTTTCCGTATGTAGTGGGACTTTTCAGGCTGACTTTTTGTGTAGTAGTTATGTGATTTCGTCTGTTGCCTTTCATATGAAGAATTCATATGAAGAGTAATTCAGCCTATTCTTCTTGTTGGTGTAGCCTCTTTTCTAGATGCAGGAAGTTACTGTTTTTTTGTTTTCAATGTCAGAAAAATGCAGTATCCTGGCCACCTGACCAGAAAGCTACTGTTGGAGTATATCAGTTGCATAAACTAGCTTCAGGCCATACACCTGTTCTTCAGTAGAAATGCATTAATGGAGAGTTAGATAACGTTCATTCACTCCTGTTTTTTTGTAACTACTTTTTATTTAGACCAAAGTGGAAGTCATTGCCATTGCTATTCAAGTTATTGCTGGAGGGGAAGCACTAGTGAAATTTGCTGGCATAATTGCAAAGAATTGCTTAGATGAAAGATGTGCAGCTGAACTGCTGTGTGCCTTGGAGAAGACCAAAACAATTAACTACCAACTTAGCATCATTACCCGGTAACTATATTTTTGAAATATTTTACCCCACAGAATGAAACAAATTAAAGCCATATTTGTTTTCTTCTAATGCCAAGTATTAGAATGCCAGTCCCCTGTAGTATAACTCAAAATGATCCTCAGCAGCTCAGAGAAACTTAGCTAATAGTTGGAGAATATGTGAATTGTAATCCAAGAATGGGGAAGGCATTGAATGGTGCAGAGAAAAGTAGCATTGGAGACCTGTGCCACCAACCTCTATTTTTTTATTTGTGTCAATGAAATTAAATATGTGCTGACTTTCTAAAGGCAGACAGAAAATATATTTGGATTATCTTGGATCTAGACAGTTGTATTTAATTTTCACTGAAAGTAATTCAAGTTAAATATCTGATTTGTCCCATCAATTTACAGGTAGTTCTTAACTTAGAATCATTTGTTCAGGGACCATGTGAATTTATAGCGGTGCTAAATGAAGGGACTTAAGACCAGTCTCTGAAATTACAGTCATTGCAGCACCCCTGCACTAGTGATCAAAATGCAGGTGCTTGGTAGCTTTCCCACATGAACAACCACAAGGACATTTCAACTCCCCCACACCTGCCTGTCTTCCCCATTTTTGCCCTTTTGGCCTCCTGCACTCAGCAGTCCCTGCCTCCCTAGCTGATCTTCGCAGTCTTCTTGCTCTGCTGTGGACCAAGCATGCCCGGCCCGAACCTTTCTGAGGCATCTGCTAGATTTACCCTAGATTGTGGACAGCAGTTTCCTCATGAGGCCTGGTGGAAGATCAGCTGGAGTGACAGAGTGCAGGGCAGCGAAGGTGGCTGGGCTGAAATGGCTGGGGTTTTGCACTGAGTTGCTGGGATGTAGCTTCGTGCTGTACTGCTGGAGCTTCCTAGGACAGCTGGGACTTCCTGAGCTGGTTGTGGTTTCATGTTGCACTGCTGGTCTGTGGACATTGCACCAGACTGCTGGGCTGCAGTTTCACATTGTGATGCAGGAGCTTCCTGGGATGGCTGGGGCTTCATGCTGCACTCCAGGTCAGGAACTGCTTCTTCAAGCCTTAAAACTGCAATGTGTTCTGTTCCAGCCTATGACCGGCCCTGTTTGTGTGTCAGGGACAACCCCTTCTTCATTTAAACAATCAATAGGCTGGAAAAAACCAACCCAAATTTGTTTACAGTTCAAACAAAAAGGCAACAGAATATTTCCTTCAATAAATGAATCAAAATATCAAACAAGAGTCAACAAACAAGAGTTAAACAGAAGTATCAAGAACAGACCAGGATTCTCTTAGAATGTCTCCAAATGGTTGCTTCAGCAACCAGCCCTGCCCACACCTTCCCCTTTTATTATCAGTTCCAAGGCGTGGCTTCTCACTGCCTTCTTCTCCTCTCACTGAGTTGCCTCATTGATTTTCTCTGCTCTGCTCTGCTGGATTGCCTTCTGCTTCTAGCGTCTCTGAATAGATTCAGCTGTGACTCTTCTGAGTCTGACACCTCATACTCACACAGCTGAGCCTCATGAGGAACATGACTGGAGGGGCCAGGCTGAGAGTCCTGCAGTGCATCAGAGCCTCCCTCTGACACCAAAGGCTCTCCAAACCTCTCCTCCTCCTCCTCAGATTCATCAGACTCAGCTGCTGGGAGCACAGGCTGACACTGAATCACAACACAATGCACCAAGAAGCTCTGGCTGTATGAGGGTCTATGACAATTTGCCATGCAGGACAACATGCCACGGCCAACTTGCCCAAGACAAGAGTTATACTAATATCAAAGAAATGGTGGAATAGCATCATTAAAGAAAGAATGTAGAAGGAGGGACAGAATGAAATGTGAATGGCAAAAAATAAAATATTTTTAATTTATTTTAAATAAATAGAATTGTTAAATTGCCCTATAACGAGTTGTCCCACGGCAAGTTGGCTGTGGCAAATTGTCCTGTGGTGAATTGCCATGGTGAGTTGGCCATGGCGAGTTGTCCCATTCTGGCTGTCTGGTTCTAGGGCTGCTTGCCATACCACAAGGCAGGATGCAGGGTGGCCAAAAGGGCAGATCTGGGTGGGGGGACAGATGGGGGTGAGTTGAATGAAGGGTGGTCCTGGACTTCACTGAGACTCAGAACTGGGAGGGACCAAGCTTTAAATAGCTTGACATGGGTGGGTCTGATGTGCAGGTTTCGTCTGGAGGTGACATATCAGATGTCTTACTTTATTGTGCAAAGTACCCTTTTTAGGTCCAGCCACATTATTATGAAAAACATCTGGCTGAAGTCCTGAAACTGACCTGCCAGAATGGGAAACACATGACGGGGCCTTTGGGGTGTCTGTGCCAATCTCTGGACTCTCCTGATTATGAGACCTCCTTCTCCAAAACATAATGAGAGGCTTCAAGTGTGGTAAAATAATACGGGAGTCCATGTCTGTCTGGTCTGTGCCTCCTACTGTATCATACACGTCAACCATGGCCAGAACCCAACCACGCCTGCCAATCTCCCCCCAGGAGGGGTGAAGCAGGCTCTATAAAAAAAAAGAAAGACATAAAGAAAGCATGGAGCAGGGTAAGAAAAACAAGATAGAACAATAAAAAAGAAAAGATGAATGACCGAAACAAAACACTAGATGTCAACCAAGGAAGATGGGAGTGAACCCTGGGACGTGAGGAAGCAGGAAGCTGGTGAGAAGAAACCACCCGTGTAGAAGCCTGGTGGGCACAGGTATCACAACGACCAAAACGTCCCGGCATGCAGATCAGTGCGGGCCGTCAAACAGAAGCTTCAGCCCAAGGTCTTCCTCAGCACCAGGGGCCACAGTCCCAGCAACTGGATCCTCAGGGTCAGAAGGTGGCGAAGAAGAGCGAAGACGAGTGTGATGAATCCAACCATGAATGCCAGCCACCTTCACCGCTGTGTGAGTAGTGAGAAGAACAACAAAAGGTCCTTTCCAGTGTTCAGTCAAAGGGCCAGAGTCAGTCCAGGACTTGACAAATACCCAATCACCAGGAAGAAAAGGATGGAGTGGATGATCCAATCCAGGATGATGGAGGGCCTGAATAGCTTGAGAAATAGAAGAGACATTATTAGCAAGAGAATGCATATATTCCCTGAGGGCCTGATCTCCAAAAACAGGGAGGGAAGTGGACAAAGAAGAATGATAAAGAAAGGGTCTACCATACATGATCTCAAAAGGAGATAGTCCAAGAGGTTGTTGGGGGCCAGTCCTCACACGCAAAAGAATGAGGGGTAGTGCCTGAACCCAAGTAAGATGAGTCTCTTGAGCAAGCTTAGCAAGATGACGTTTAAGAAGGCCATTAGCTTTCTCCATGCGTCCCGATTGGGGTCTGTAAGCGGAATGAAGCTGCCAATCAATACCCAGGGCCTGTGACACCTGCTGGGTAATATCAGAGATAAAGTGGGGCCCATTGTCAGAACCAATGCCCTGGTAAGGGAAGGAAAAACGTGGAATAATTTCCTTAAGAAGGGCTTTGACCACCTCACGTGCTTTGTTAGTACGACAAGGAAAAGCCTCAACCCACCCAGAGAAAGCATCCACAAACACGAGCAAATATTGAAAGCCCTGTTTCCTTGGCAACTCAGTAAAGTCAACCTCCCAAAAACTGGCAGGAGCATGACCAGCCCTAAACCTCCCCAAAGGAAACTTAATAGTCTTTACTGGATTATTACATTGACAAATAACACATTGCTTGATAGTTGCGAGGGCCTTATCATATATCCCAGGACAAACATAATCCTTGATAAGAAATTCAGCCATGGCCCTGCAACCCCAGTGAGTGCTGACATGCAATTCTCATAAGAGGGCCCATAATTCATGATCTGGGAGAAGGCGTTTCCCATCTTTTACCAGCCATTCTCCCTGATAGACAGCATCCATTTTATAAGCTCTGTGCCTATCTTGTGAAGTATACGTTGGAGCCGCACAGACAAAAGTGAGGGTACAAGTGCACCTACATACCAGGGGGACAAGGGACATGTTGCGGCAGACTTGGCGGCACGGTCAGCTATAGCATTTCCCTTTCCATGTTTAGTATCATCCTTACCATGGGCCCTCACATGCATGACAGCCACCTTTTGTGGGAGCAAAACAGCATCCAGTAGCCTCAAAATCTCTTGTCCATATTTTACAGGGTTACCTTGAGCAGTGAGTAAACCACGTTCTTTCCACAAGAAAGATGTAGAACACTAAAAGCAAATTTGCTATCTGTAAAAATATTAACAACCACCCCTTCAGACAATTCCAAGGCCCTCGTCAAGGCAATGAGTTCAGCTTTTTGAACTGAGGTACCTGCAGGGAGAGCTGCAGCTTCCACTACCTAATCCAATGTGACCACAGCATAGCCAGCCAGCCTTTCTCCCTGATCAATAAAACTGCTGCCGTCTGTAAACAGGTCCCTGTCCGCGTCCTCTAATGGCTGGTCAGTTAAATCTGGTCGGCCAGAAAACACTTCTGTAATAGTTTTTACACAATCATGATCATTATCTTGTTCCAGTTGGGGAAGAAAGGTTGCTGGATTAAGCCTATTACTGCGCTTAACATGAACGTGGGTTGTCAAGGAGTGCAGTCTGATACCGCTCTAGTTGGGAAGCCGTAAGCCAATGGCCCCCCTTGGATGCTAACAAATCTTGGGTGGAATGGGGTGATTCCACCGTGATGGGAGCCCCAAAGATTAATTGTTCAGCAGCCCCCAAAAGAAGAACAGCAGCTGCAGCAGCCCGAAGACATGCAGGCCATCCCTGAGCAACAGGATCTAGTTGCTTAGAAAAATAGGCTACAGGGCGGGACCATGTACCAAGGGTTTGAGTAAGGACCCCAGCAGCTACTCCTTTACTTTCAGCCACATACAAGGTAAATGGTTTAGTAACATCAGGAATGCCAAGGGCTGGAGCATTGACTAAAGCAGTCTTAATGTTGTTAAATGCCACTTGACAATCCTTGGTCCATTCAAAAGGTTCTTTATCTGTGGCTGTAGTGGCTTGATACAGAGGCTTAGCCATTAAAGCAAAATTTGGAATCCAAATGCGACAGAAACCTGCCATTCCCAAGAAACCTCTAAGCTGACGCTTAGTACCAGGTGGTTTAAGGAGGCACACAGCTTTGATTCTCTCTGGGGATAATTTCCTAGTCCCTTGTGACAGAATATAACCTAAATATCGAACCTCTTGTCTAACAAGCTGAGCTTTAGAATGGGAAACTTTATAGCCCCAATAACAAAGGGAAGTTAACAAAGAAACTGAATTCAAAAGACAATCCCCCTCAGTGGGGGGAGCTACCAATAAGTCATCTACATATTGTAATACCACAGCAGTAGCAGTAGTGTTTTCCACAGGCTGCCATGTGGCCAAATCAGAGGCCAGGACATTACCAAAAATAGTAGGGGTATTTTTAAATCCTTGAGGAAGAACAGTCCAGCAAAGCTGCCTATGTTGCCATTGGAAAGCAAAGAGAGGCTGGCTGACACAAGCTAAGGGGATACAAAAGAAAGCATCTTTCAGATCAATAACAGTGTACCAGGTAAGACGTGGACCTAATTGAGAAATCAATGTATAGGGGTTAGGTACCATTTGATGCAATGTCACAGTGATAGTGTTGATAACACGGAGATCCTGGCAAAAGCGAACAGAACCATTCGGTTTCCTATCAGGCCTTATTGGTGTATTATAAGGACTGACAATGTCACTTAGAAGCCCATAAGCCAAGAAGTTAGAGATAAGGGGTTCTAATCCTTGTAAAGCCTCCAAGCTAATTGGATATTGATGAATGGAGACTGGCTGTGCATCAGGGTGCAAGGCTACTTCCACTGGAACTGCATTAACAGCCTGGCCAGGGACCCCTGAATACCATACATTAGGGTCCACAAAGCAATATAACAGACCAGAACACTCGTGTATCCTCAGATGAGGATAGCTGAAGGGTTAGGAGATGCCAGGCTTGTTCAGGAGGAACTGTCAATTCAACCTGGTCCCCTTTAAAAGAAATAGTTGTCTTTAACTTAGCAAGCAAATCACGCCCTAAAAGAGGCATAGGGCAATCTGGAAGGTAGAGAAATTGATGAGTAAGGCGAGTATCACCTAAAGAACATTCTAAAGGATCCAGTATCGCTGCTGACATAGATTGACTACTAGCCCCAATAACCTGAAAGGTTTGTGAAGAAGAATTTTCAAGAGGTTTATTTAATACTGAACGTGATGCCCCTGTATCTATCAAAAAGGTATTGTTTCCCCTCTGACTTTAAACTTTACCAGGGGTGCAGAGGGAGAAGCATCTGAAAGGGCAGGAAGACAAAGGCCCCTCAGCCCCTGACTCCCCTAGTATTTAAAGCGTGGTTGTGGAGCAACATGCCCTATTGGACGGCTGGGAAGGGAACGTAAAGGACATTCCCTAGCCCAGTGGCCAAATTTCTTACATATACGACACTGGTCTTATCTTATGGCAAAAGACTGCATTGCACGTTCTGGGGGTGCTTGGAATCTTGGTGGCATCATTCTACTTTTCCCCCCAGGAAACCCTACTGCTCCTCGCCCTCCTCTTCCGCGAGTCCCACGTCTTCCCCCACCCACTAGGGGTGCCCTTTGTAGAGCTTGAGCCAGTAGAACAACACTCCGTTTGTCATCTTTTTTAACCCCCTTGGCTGTCACTTCTAATCTGGAAACATAGGTTTTATAAGCTACTTCCAACAATTTTCCAATTGTGTCAGCTGAAGCCCCTTCCAATTTCTGCAATTTGCGCCTAATGTCTGGAGCACTCTGTCCAATAAAGAGCATAGTCACCAAATGGGAATTTTCTGGAGCTTCTGGATCCAAATCGCTATATTTCCTGAAAGCTTGGTAGAGACACTCAAGGAAGTCACTAGGGCTCTCAGATGCTAATTGATGAACCTCATAGATTTTACCCAAATTCTTCTGTTTAGGGATAGCAGTCTGTAATGCAGTGACAAGAAGGTCTTGGAAGCCCTTTAAGTATTCATAATCTCTACTTTCATAAGTATCAATGACCCATCTAGGGTCAGTTTCAGGTCAAAGAACCTTCCTTTCTTTGGCTAATCTCTTTGCAGCAGTTCCTACCAGACATTTCTCCTCCGATATTAAAAAGACATCCAGCATGGCTTGAAGGTCTGCCCAATTAGGGTTATGTGTACCTATGATAGACAGAACCAAGTCAGTATATTTATGTGGGGCTGCAGTATAGGAACCTAATCGGTCCTTCCATGCATAAAGATCAGATGTGGAGAAGGGGGTATGAACTAGGACATTATTAGTGTCCCCCCTTCCTATAGCCACCTACTCCGTGAGGGGATAAAGTCCCTTATAAGGTGGTGGAGCAAAAGATAAAGCAGGAAAAGGTGGTGCTGTGGGAAGTTGCCACAAACCACAGTGCTAAAGCATCTGCTTATTCTTTTGTAAAATCCAAAAAAGTGCATAATAAGCCTGTTGATCACGATCCATGCCTCTTTGAGCGTAATCTCCCATAGCTTCAAAAACTCCCAAATCTATGGACCCCTCCTTTTGGCCAAACAGTAGGCATATCCTGATGCCAAAGAGCTTTGTATTTAATTAGAGTGTCAATTTTCATATCCTTATGGGTTTTGAGCTTATCAAAGTTCCTAATAACACACTCAAGGGGGCTGAAGGCACATTCCTTTGTCTTATTCATTTTAATAGGTTTTCCCTGAGCTGAACCCATGTATTCAAATCTCACACCACATGCACAGCCTGTTGGGCCACAAGAGATCAATCACTTCCCCTTGCTATGTGAAATCTCCGATCACAGGTTTACCCTCACAGAGATCCATGGGTGGCTGGAAGTGATATTTTATTTATTTATTTATTTAATCCCATTTATATCCCGCCCTTCTCCGAAGACTCAGGGCAGCTTACAATCTAAGCACAAATCAATGTGCTTAGCAATAGCCTTCATTCTATCTATATGCCTGCTTATTAGGGCTTTCGGGGGCCCCCTCAAGCGGCATTATTACAAAGTCAGCTTATTGCCCCCAACAATCTGGGTCCTCATTTTACCTACCTCGGAAGGATGGAAGGCTGAGTCAACCTTGAGCCTGGTGGGACTCGAACCTGCACTAATTGCAGGCAGCTGGTGTTACTTAAGGAGGCATTAGCCCACTGCTCCATCAAGGCTCACGCCTAGGCCTGGTCAACAGTGGAAAATTTATAAGGAACAATCACAAACCACAAACCACACACCACTCACAACCCGTTGGAACACAAGAGTACAAGACAACCCCCCCTTGCTATCTAAATGCCCCCAAATATGAGGGGGGGGTGTCTAGGGGCGGCTGAGGCGAGCCCTTCCGCTCAGTTCTGCTCAACGGTCAGAAATAATTCAAGGAACCAGACACACGTATACACATACACACACACTTCCCAAGCAAGCCAGTGCAACAAAGTAATGTATAACTGTGTGTCTTACCTTATCTTCAGCCCTCCTGAGTATGCAGGAACCAAGTAAAAGCCAACCAAAAAAGAAAGAAAAAAAACTGGGTTCCTTTTAAAACCACAATGAAGAGCCAAGAAGGGGGGGCACCTCCAGGAAATCCCAGAGCGCGCTTGGCGCCTTCCCCATCCTGAGTGCTCCGAGAATCAAGCACCTCTCCTGCCTGGCTCGCCAAAAATGATGTGCAGGTTCTGAGGTTTTGCTTGATAACAAAATACAGGAAACCAGAATTTGCCTTCAAAAAATATGTGTTTAGAGACGGGCTTTTCCAAAACAAATGCAGAAAAGCATCTCATAGTAAAAATGTCTTATTTTTATACTATTTGGTTATATAAACACTTCACCCAGCAAAGCTGGCACTCAGTAGATTAAGACTTCGCCCCTTAGGGCTGGCATACTATAGATAAGAAACTAGAAAGCAGAAGTAGCTAGCAGGTTCCTTCTTGGCTGTTTCCCCAAGACACCATCTGTTCATGAGTGAGTTAGAACATTGCGTGTTTCCTTTGCTGTCCTTTTATGACCCAGCATTCAGAGGCCTGCAAGTAACCAAAGAAAGAGGGGCCATTTCGACAAATTCACTGTCCCCTAAGTCCTGGTCATCAGGTCCTCGGCTAATGACTGGTGGAATTTGGTTGACAATGATAATGGGGTGTGCTTGAATTGTAGTCACTAAGTGATGCAGACATATAATGATGTTTTTTACTGCCACATTGATTATTGACAGAAATTTCAGGCCCAATTGTGGTTGTAAATCAAGGACTGTCTGTAAGTAGCATTTTAGTTCAACTAAATTAGTTTCAAATTAATATCATAATTATATTTATAAATGACTCTTAGAATAGCTAGAGTAAAATTAATGAGGCTTAAATTAGACATAATTTAACACAGAGTCCATGGATTTCAATTCTTAATTCATGATCAAATTTGAATTAATCTCATAATAAGTGAGCCCTTCAATATAATAATCTATTCTCAAACCTGCAGAAAAAGTTTCTAACCAGTCGGCCTATTTCCAGCAAATCCCATTTTCTTTATTCTGTGCCCCACCTCCAATCATGCTCAATCCTCATTAGACTGTTTTAATTATTGTTTAGTTGTTCAGTGCTGAATAACTATTGATGTTGTGATCTTCTCAGTACCTGGGAAAGGGAGGTTTGGAAAATATGGGGACTTCAGAACATTTGCACAGTCTGCTATTATTGGGAAACAGCTGGTTCTTCTGTTCAACAAAGAGTTATTACTAAAAGAATAAAGTTTGCCTTAAAAAAACCTCAAAGATATAAGATATAATGTTTGTAGGAGTGAAAGTATTTCGTTGTCAAGATTCCTTAACTGAATCCATTTTTCTTGTTACATTTTTTTGTCCTTTAGGCGTTACATAATGTGTTCTTTCTTTACTTCCAAGGGTAATTGCATCAACAGGTAGCAGTAGGTCGTCTGTGGAACACCTTGTAAGCAATGTTCAAAATCTCTTCCGGGGAGTTCTTCAAATGATTATGGCAGCAGAAGCAGCTTGTGTCAAAGTGAGTAAAATGTGGTATTCTTCAGAATGTATTATGTAGCAAGTCTTAATGTAAATTTGGTAGTCCAAATAAATCTTCCATACTTGGCAGCACCCCCTCATTTCGACAACTGCAATTATCAGAATTTCTCAACTAGTGGGAAATACATTTGGAAAATGCCAGATTGGATAAAGCTAATACAAATATCTGAGTTCCAATCTGACAGGCTTTGATCTGTGTCTGCTCCATTTCTGTTCAGAGTTAGGATTAGCACAATATAGCAAAAGTGCTATAAATGTTCCAGTGTATGTTTGGGCCCCATTTTTAATATAAATCATATTACATGTGCTATTTCCTATAATTGTGAGTCCATTGCACTGTAAATAATGCAATCCAGTAGATGGTTTGTGGTACAGTAACCATGGGGTAAGCTTGTCAAGTGAACCCTGCCATAGTCTCCCAGCCTAGCTCACCGTTGCTCACCTGCTTTGGTATCATCAGATCAGAGGAGGACAAAGAGCTATGTATGCCACTTTGTGTCTTTGGAGGACATACAGACTGAAAATTAAATAAGCAGATAAGAATTCTTCAGAAGGAACTACAAATAGGTTTGGAACTGGAGGAGGACCTTAGAGATAGAAGACAATGAGTGAACCTCTCCTCTTCCCACAATATTGCTGCAACAATCAAAATCAAAACAATAAAACAATAAAAACAATAAAAAAGAGCCTTGGTGGAGCAGTGGGCTAATGCCTCCTTAAGTAACACCAGCTGCCTGCAATTAGTGCAGGTTCAAGTCCCATCAGGCTCAAGGTTGACTCAGCCTTCCATCCTTCCGAGGTAGGTAAAATGAGGACCCAGATTATTGGGGGCAATAAACTGACTTTGTAATAATGCCGCTTGGGGGGGGGCGAAAGCCCTAATAAGCAGGCATATACATAGAATGAAGGCTATTGCTAAGCACATTGATTTGTGCTTTAGTTTGTAAGCCGCCCTGAGTCTTCGGAGAAGGGCGGGATATAAATGGGATTAAAAAAAAATCTCCCTTGTAGGTATTCTTCACTCTTGATCAATTTTCTCAATTGCTTTTAGTGTCCCATCCTAGATGGTGAAGCATTTTGATAGGAAGCTTTTTAAGGAATTGTATACGGGTAGTCCTCGACTTATGACCACAATTGAGCCCAAATATTTTTTTCTTTAGTGAGACATTTGTTAAGTGAGTTTTGCCCCATTTTACAGTTTTTCTTGCCACAGTTGTTAAATGAATCACTGTAGTTTATAAGTTAGTAACCTAGTTGTTAAGTGAATCTGGCTTCCCCATTGAATTTGCTTATGAGAAGGTCGCAAAAGGTGATCACTTGGCCCTGGGCACACTGCAATGGTCATAAATATGAACCAGCTGCCAAGCATCTGAATTTTGATCACATAATCATGAAGATGCTGGAAAGGTCATAACTTTGAAAAACGGTCATAAGTCATATTTTCCAGGGCGCTGTAACTTTGAATGGCCACTAAACAATCTGTTGTAAATTGAGGACTACCTGTACTCTAAAACATTTTGTCATGAACTGTTTTAGTATTAAAACTACGAACATTTTTCTGGTTTTCTCCTCCTTCAGGGATTGCAACATCCATCCGCTGATTCAGAAGAATCAAATACAGCTGCATTTTGCAGCCAATGGAGGAAGTGTCTTCGTTGGCATGTGGCCAAGGAAAGTTTAAATTCGGACAAAGAGGAGCCGGGATTCGGCAAAACAGGACTGTGGCTCAGCCCACTTTCACCTCTGGGATCTTGGAACTTTATTATAATAGCAGTAAATAGTCCAGTCCCTCTAAATACAGGTAGTCCTCACTTAGCAACTGTTTCATTCAGCAGTCGTTCAAAATTATGATGCTGAAAAAATAACTTCACAACCAATGCCCGCATTTGTAACCTTTGCAGTGTCCCTCAGTCACGTGATTGCCACTATATATTGCCCTCTGTCCTGACCTATTTTTTTCCCTCTCCCTGGTAGAGTGGAGCATTAGGGATTACAAGAGAATAAGCTGGCACACCATCAGGAACACACCTGGCTGTTTGCATAGTGTACTCATGGCTCTAGCCACATTTCTTTCAATGTGCATGCCCATTGTATACCTTCTTATCTCTTATAATCCTTTTCTCTCCAATTAAAGTAGCTAGAAACATTCCCTTCTTGCTAATTATCTCAGCAAAAATTCCCAAGGCAAGATGTGTCATGATGACAAAAGACTGAATGCCGTCATAAAATCAAAAAGTGCTTCAAGAAAGAATTAAAGCAAGTGCACACTTCCGCACCATTGTACATGTGAGAGGCCTCACGAGACCGATGGTTCGTTAAGGTGCTTCCAAGTAAAAGGCAGCACGCAGGGATGCAAACAGTCAAAGCTTTATTTAACGATAAAGTAAATAAAAAGAGTTCCCTGGCATGGAGGCATCCATGCCTGGGTTGAGCTCATGGATCAGCAAGCAAGCAAGCAGAAGAGAGAATAAAGAGAGCAGAGAGAGTGTGAGAGAGAGGGTAGAGCGGTGTGAGAGTGAGAGCAGCCCCTAAGCAAAGAGTTTTTATGGGGGTCCTCAGCCCCTCCCTTACCAATTAACTCTCGCCAATGGGGCTGCAGGGGCCGGGGACCCCTGACCCACCAGTGGGAGCAAAGATGCCTCTTTGCTCCCATCTGATGACCCTTTTGGGGAACTGCCATGGCTGGCACAAAAACATCTAACAGTACATTTTTATTATTTTCCCCCTAAAAGGTTTCAGTTTGTTTTTCAGTTAAAGTGCACAGTTTATATGTGATATTAAAGATGGAAAAAATTCCAAAGTGATTTATTTATCTTCATCTGACTTTTTTTTTAAAATCTCAAAAACCGGGCATTTTAACAGGGGTGTTTAGTTTTTTTATACCCACTGTAAATTGGGAATATCTTGTAAGGTGTCTTGAATGCTGATGTCATAAGGTAAAGATAAAGGTTTTCCCTGTCTAGTTGTTTCCAACGCTGAGTGGGGGGCGGGGGGGCGGTGTTATTTCCGTTTCTTGGCCAAAGGAGCCAGAGTTATTCAAAGACAATTCCGTAGTCATGTGGCCAGCATGATTATACACTGAGGTGTACAGTGGTGCCACGTGCATGTTTTTGAACTGCTAAGTGGGCAGGAGCCGAAGCAAGTAATGGAAGCTCACGCCATCACGCGGCACTTGGGTCTCGAACCTGGGCTGTCAGCTCTCCAGCTGACAAGCTCAGTGTCTTTAACTATTGAGACTCCTATCCTTTAACACAGCGTTTCCCAACCTTAGGAACTTGAAGATGCGTGGACTTCAACTCCCAGAATTCCCCAGCCAGCTATGCTGGCTGGGGAATTCTGGGAGTTGAAGTCCACGCATCTTCAAGTTCCTAAGGTTGGGAAACGCTGCTTTAACATACCTTAAACCATAACCTGTTAATCATGTTTTTCCCATGTTTTCATCTTATGTTTTACGTATGTTGTTGTAATGTTGCTTCTTGTCTCTTCTGTCAGCTCTCTGAAACTATTTAAGTTCCTTTTAAGATTTTTTCCCCTCTTCTCAGCAATTTCCAGTTGTTGTTTTTTTCTGATGTGCACTTTGTTTTCAATGAAGGAGAGTATTTGTAGCTTAGGATTGAAATGAGGGGTCCTTGATGCTCTCTGAGCTTGCTTGTTTTCTTCAGATGTTTTATTACCCTAACTAGGTAACATCATCAGTACTAGTAAGTAGTAATCAGCACTTAATAGTAATCACCACCAGTAATCAGCACTCAGATCAGCGTAGATTAACTCCAAGGTCAACTTCAGACCAACAATCAAGTAAGCAATACCCCAATCAAGAAACGGCCAAAGAGCCATTAGTAAACAGCCCAACCGAAGAATCCCTAAGATCTCCCCAACCCACACAGACAAGACACCAGAATATAAACTGACAGCAAACAGCATTCCTTACTAGCAATGATGATGTTACTTAGTTAAGGTAATGAAATAATTATAATAAAGTTGGAAGGTATCTTGGAGGTCATCTAGTCCAACCCCCTGCTCAGGCAGGAAACCCTATACCATTTCAGACAAATGGCTGTTCAGTCTCTTCTTAAAAACCTCCAGTGTTGGAGCATTCACCGCTTCTGGAGGCAGGTTGTTCCACTGGTTAATTGTTCTAACTGTCAGGAAGTTTCTCCTTAGTTCTAGGTTGTTTCTCTGCAAGAAAACAAGCAAGCTCAGAGAGCACTAAGGACTCCTCATTTTGTTTTCTTCGGTTTCTCCCTCTTTGGCAATCTTTTGGTTTACTATTTGCATTCTTTCCAGGATGTCTGTTGACTTCCCAGTCTAGCCTATTTTCCTGTAGTAATCAAACTTAGTTTGCTTAGTTTCTGCATTTTGATTTGAGAATGAAATTAGTATGTCAGGCTACTTTCCATGTGGCATATGTCATACCTGAGAAATGAATTATTTAATATTTGCATTTGTATACCGCCCTTTCCCTGAGGACTCAGGGCGGTTTACAGGGAATTAAAATCAAAACATACAAAAGTTAAAACCAATTTAAAAAGCATTAAATTCACCCTGTACATTAAAACCCCAGTTAAAATTTTCCCCTCAGCCTGGGCCCGAGAGCTCAAAGAGCCAGGTCTTCAGGCCCCGGCGGAATGATCGGAGGTCGGGAGCAGTCCTCAGCTCTACTGGCAGCTGGTTCCAGAGGGCAGGCGCTCCCACTGAGAAGGCCCTATCCCTGGGTGTCACCCGCCGGCAATCTCTCACCGGCGGAACCCTGAGCAGACCCTCCCTGTGGGAGCGCACTGGGCGAAGGGCGTTTGATGCCGGCAGCAGGTGTTCCCTCAAATAACCCGGACCCAGGCCATGTAGGGCTTTATAGGTGATAACCAGCACCTTGAATTTCACCCGGAGGGCAACCGGAAGCCAATGCAGCTCGCGGAGTAGAGGTGTTACATGGGAGTATCGGGAAACCCCCATTACAACTCGCGCGGCCGCATTCTGCACCAGTTGAAGCCTCCGAGTGGTCTTCAAGGGCAGCCCCATGTAGAGAGCGTTACAGTAGTCCAAACGGGAGGTCACAAGCGCATGAGTGACTGTGCGTAGGGCGTCTCGGTCCAGATAGGGACGCAACTGGCGCACCAGGCGAACCTGTGCAAAAGCCCCCCTGGTCACGGCTCCTATGTGATCTTCAAAATTGAGCCGTGAATCCAGGAGGACGCCCAAGTTGCGAGCCCTATCAACGGGGGGTAACACCTCACCCCCCATCATTAGAGGTGGAATAACTTGGTTAACCCGAGACGCCGATATGCACAGCCACTCAGTCTTGGCGGGATTGAGACGAAGCCTGTTCCTCCCCATCCAGACCTGGACCGCCTCCAGGCACCGGGACATCACGGAGAGGGCATCACTGGGTTGGTTCGGGGTGGAAAGAAAAAGTTGGGTATCATCAGCATACTGGTGATACCCCACCCCAAAACCACGAATGATCTCGCCCAGCGGCTTCATGTAGATGTTGAACAGGAGGGGCGAGAGAACCGACCCCTGAGGGACTCCACAAATGAGAGACCTCGGGGCGGATCTCTGCCCTCCTGTCAACACCGACTGCGAGCGGCCCTGGAGGTAGGAGGAGAACCACCGTAAGACGGTGCCTCCCACTCCCAACCCCCTGAGACGCCGCAGCAGGATACCATGGTCGATGGTATCGAAAGCCGCTGAGAGATCTAATAGGACCAGGACAGAGGAGCAACCCCTGTCCCTAGCCCTCCAGAGATCATTCACCAGCGCGACCAATGCCGTCTCCGTGCTGTGTCCGGGCCTGAAGCCCGATTGGTACGGGTCCAGATAATCAGAATTATAAAATAATTGACTCAGAAAAATATAAGAGAATTTATGGAAAGGCCATTTCATCTGTTTGGAATGGACAGCTAGTTTTTTTCTTGTGCCTCAGATGGGTCTGACAATGTTTTTATAAGGATAAGATAAGACAAGACAAGACAAGACAAGACAAGATAAGATAAGATAAGATAAGATAAGATAAGATAAGATAACCTTTATTGTCATTTTTGTACTGTGGGCACAACAGCACACATCAAAAATGAAATTTAGTTGCCCGCTCTCAAAGTGGAACATATACATGACACACACCTAACCATACTATATACACATATGTATAGACCCACACCCCTACCTATACATAACATATGAATATTAAATACTGTCCATCTTGAATATATAATGGAAGGAGGAAGTTTGAGAGTTCACAAGGTTAATGCTGTATGGAATGAAACTATGGCTGAATCTGGATGTTCTGCTGCAGATGCCATGAAGCTTCCTCCCAGAAGGTAACAAGGAAAACAGGTCATGAAGAGGATGTGTAATGTCCCAGATAATCTTACGGACCCTGCTCAAGCAATGCTTCTGTGCTATGTCCTGGATGGAGGGAACTGCCAATGATCTTTTCGGCCATCCTCACCACTCTCTGCACCGCCTTCCTGTCTGAAGCAGTGATGCTTCCAAACCAGACTATGATGCTTTATGACAGGATGCTCTCGATCGTTCCCCTGTAGAAAGTGGTCAGGACAGGGGAAGGAAGATGTGCTTTTCTCATGCAACGCAGAAAATGCAGGCACTGCTGTGCCCACTTCACCAGTTTCTCACTGTTGAGCGACCAAGCCAGCCTACTTGTTAACTGCACACCCAGGAAATTGATGCTGGTAACCATCTCCACAGGTGAATCATTTATGCACAGAGAAGTGTGGCTGTGCCTGCCTTTTCTGAAATCGACAATGATCTCTGGTTTTTCCGGTATTTAAAACTAGGCTGTTTTTCTTACACCAGTTCACCAATCCTTCAACCTCCTTGCAGTAAGCTTCCACCTTGTCATCATGAATAAGGCCCACTACTGTTGTATCATCTGGGAACTTCACAATATGGTTGGTGACAAACCTAGCACAACACTCATGGGTCAATAGGATGAACAGCAGCGGACCTAGGACGCAGCCCTGAGAAGAACCTGTGCTCAAGAAAATGGTATTAGAAGTACGTGTTCCAACTCGCACATATTGGGGCCTGTTGGTAAGAAACTCAAGAATCCAGCTGCACAAAGGAGTGTTTAAGCCTAAAAGGCCCAGTTTGTCTACTTAGCACTTGCTCGTCAGGATGAGGCACAGCTTTCCTACAGGAATGCTATATGATGCCTCAAATCTTCCAAAAAATGTATTCAGTTTGTTTAGGAAGTCTGTTATCCTTGCATCTCGATGGAGTCACCTTGTAATCTGTAATGGCCTGGATCCTTTGCCACATGTTTGTTGGGTCCTGAAAAAAGTTCTGAATTTTCTGGCAATGATTATTATATTACTATTATTATTATTATTATTATTATTATTATTATTATTATTATTATTATTATTATTATTATTATTATTAATTGCATTTATATACCGCCCTTTTCCCGGAGGACTCAGGGCGGTGAACAGGGCATATAAATAGAAATACAAAAGTTAAAAAAGGATTAAATAATTGCCCAATTAAAACAATCACAATATAAAACCCATTAAAACCCTAACGTTCCCCCATCAGGCCAGGCCAGCTTGTTCGAATAAATGGGTCTTTAGCCCGCGCCAGAAAGAGCGAAGATCCGGTGCCGTCCGGAGCTCAACCGGCAGTTGGTTCCATAAAGCCAGGGCGCCCACAGAGAAGGCCCTCCCCCTGGGGGCCACCAGCCGGCATTCTCTGACCGGAGGCACCCTGAGGAGGCCCACTCTGTGGGAACGCACAGGGCGGAGGGAAGTCGACGCCGGCAGCAGGTGGTCCCCGAGGTATTCCGGCCCCATGCCATGTAAGGACTTAAAAACCATCACCAAGACCTTGAACCTCACCCGGAAGACAACTGGTAACCAATGCAGCTCGCGGAGCAAAGGTGTAACATGGGAGTACCGGGAAACTCCCAAGACAACTCTTGCGGCCGCATTCTGTACCAGTTGGAGCCTCCGAGTGGTCTTCAAGGGAAGCCCCATGTAAAGAGCATTGCAGTAGTCCAGACGAGAGGTCACGAGCGCATGAGTGACCGTACACAGGGCATCCCGGTCCAGATAGGGCCGCAACTGACGCACCAGGCGAACCTGAGCGAAAGCCCCCCTAGTCACGGCTACTATGTGATCTTCCAGAGTAAGCCGTGAATCTAGGAGGACTCCCAAGTTGCGAGCCCTATCCACGGGGGGTAAAAACTCACCCCCCATAGAAAGAGATGGAACATTTTGAATGTCCCGGGATGCCGGAATGTACAGCCACTCGGTCTTGTCAGGGTTGAGCTGAAGTCTGTTCCTCCCCATCCAGACCCGAACCGCCTCCAGGCAACGGGACATCACATCGAGGGCATCACTGGGGTGGTTTGGGGTCGAAATGAAAAGTTGGGTATCATCAGCGTATTGATGATACCCAACTCCAAAACCACGAATGATCTCACCCAGCGGTTTCATGTAGATGTTAAACAGGAGAGGCGAGAGGACCGATCCCTGAGGAACTCCACAAACAAGAGCCCTTGGGGTCGACCTCTGCCCTCCTGCCAACACTGACTGCAAGCGTCCCAGGAGATAGGAGGAGAACCACTGAAGAACTGTGCCTCCCACTCCCAATCCCCTGAGACGGCGCAGCAGGATACCATGGTCGATGGTATCGAAAGCCACCGAGAGGTCTAATAGGACAAGGACAGAGGAATGTCCTCTGTCCCGGGCCCTCCAAAGATCATTCACCAGAGCGACCAATGCCGTCTCCGTGCTGTACCCGGGCCTGAAGCCCGATTGGGATGGGTCTAGATAATCCGCTTCATCCAGAACCAGAGGGAGCTGATGCGCCACCACACTCTCAACAACCTTCGCAAGAAAGCGAAGGTTGGAGACCGGACGAAAGTTGTTTAACACAGCTGGGTCCAAGGCAGGCTTCTTGAGGAGAGGTCTCACCACCGCCTCCTTCAAGACGGTGGGGAAATTACAAGGTTAATGCTGTATGGAATGATGCTGATATAACATGAATCCTAAACTAATAAACATAAACAGCCTGTTTTAACTTTAACCGAGTTTTAGTAAAATATATTCTTTACTTTAGAGAAACCTGTAAATATGATATTGTATGCCTAAAATCTGAGGCAACAGATGTCCTGGAGAATACTTCAAAATTTCTAAAACTTGCTGTTAACTACATTGGCTAACACAATGCATCTTAGGTTTTTTACAAATTTATTCAGTTTGCTTAATGAACTTTTTTCTCCTCAATCACTTTGTCACAATTACTTTATGCTGCCCACTGATGACTTGCAAAATTGAAGCTTTTGATTTTTGCAAGATGAAAGTTCAGGTGTAATATTTTGGCCAGAAGGTTATTTGAAATGGTCTTCACCAGAGGTGGTTGGCAATATAAGAAGTCAGAGTTACAGCAGAAATTCATAAAATTTTCTGTTCATGAAATCACATATAAGATAACCTTTATTGTCATTCTTTTTACTGTGGGCACAATGGCACACATCAAAAATGAAATTTAGTTGCCTGCTCTAAAAGTGAACACATACATACTGTATCTAAGGAAACCACATGACTCTGGAAAGTCAGAGATTTCACTCTTTTAATTTGTTAAAAATGCCAGACACATGAATACATGTTACTGTCATTACATCAATACAAAAAAGCAATACAAATTAAGCAGCTGAATACAAAAATACATTGAATACATGAACACCACAATGTGACATAACACAATAGAGAATAGTGTATACATGAAAAAGTAAATACATTTTATAGACCTAGGTGTTTTCTATTTTAACAATAATGTTTTAGTTATGTCCTTTGCATTTTTATATATACAGCATAGAATAAAATACTTTAAAAAGTTTTTTCTGCTCCTCAGTATGTAATACAATATCTTTTAGGCTAAGAATATCAGTTTCATGAGTAAAAAATGTTGCCCTGTGTCAAATGCTTAGCAAGTTGGGCTTAAGAAGATTAGATAATTGTCATCTTAAATAATGTTTCTCATAGTAATGTACATTATATTGCTTGAAACTGTACAATCATACAAAAGTGGCAAACATAAAATGTTGATTTTGAAAAGTCACATTACACATATACAAGTCTTTAAATTGAATCCCTTAATGATGATTTACAATGAAAGTGCTTCTCTCAGACCTAACATGATATACGCTTTTATTTAAACGGATCAATGATTCATATCCCTGAAATGGGAAACTTATATAGAAAATACCAAATTGGCAAACACTATAGTATACTGTATTACTGCATGTAGTTCTGAAAATAGCAGCCCCAAAGTATTTCTGGTTATAATTTAAAAATAAATAAAGCATAGAGGTAAACCAGTTACAAAACTGCGGAAACCAGCATTATTCACAATGGTAAAAAAATCTTAACAATTAGCTAACAAAAAGGTGAAGCAGTTGGGTCAAAAGTCTTGAAAACATCTTTCAGTGATTTGTCATCTGATTCCCCATTTGGATCATTTTCTAGTGCTGGAGTGATCTGCCCAGGCTGCCTTATTTGCCTCTGATCACTATATTGTGGTCTGATTAACCCTGATAAAGCTTGGATAGGAAGGTTGTGCACCGCTGGAGCAGAACTGGAGTGTTTAGCCTGAGATTTATTGAGATTAGTTACCGGTACTTTCTCTGAATTGGTTTCTCCAAATGCTTCCACATGTTTTTCTATGTGCAGGGATGCTTTTTGAGGCAACTGTTCTTCTGAGGTGGCTACTTCATTCTGACCAGTGTTTTTCAAAATACCCTTTTTCTGGTTTTCTCCATTCTCTCCTGAATTAAGTGGAGAAGAATCCAATGAAGTATGGTTTCTTGGATCATATAAACTAATGCCACTTATTATTGAACTAGAGGTGCCTAGTTTGGAACTTGCAGATGACAACTTAGGTGCATATGGAGGCAATGTATCTGAGTCAGACTGGAAGACTGCAGCTTCTGAGGACTGTGATGTACAAGTGCTGGATCTGGCCAACCTAGGATCAGTTTTTGAAGGCAAAAGATCCTTCACCGTTCCATGATGGGAGTCTGTACTGGACAGTCTATGCAGCCTGGGGTCCGTGGATTTTTGTAAGCGAGGATCTCCTAACTTGTTTGTATTACCAGGATGCAAATCTGTAGAGTGGTCCAAAGATCCACTCCTGTTTGCTAAGTTTATGTTATTTTTTGCTTTTGCTGCTAGTCGTGGATCACATGGAACTGTACTTAGGATAGAATCACTTTTGCTATTCCTTAATTGATTAAATCGCTGGTCAGCTATAAGTGGAGGAAGGGGTAAATTGATTGAAGATACTGGATCTGGTTTTGGCAAAGGTACCGGGAGTAAATCTTCAGGAGCCCATACAATATGCTTAGCAAAATTGGGTTTGCTTAGAACAATGTCCATTTTAATATGGCTGAACTGTCTAAGTTGAGATCTCGGATCTCGTAATGTTACTCCAGGAAGAGGTTCCAATGGTATGAGAAAAGCTCTGTCTCTTAACTCTCTTTCAGCATCTTCATCATCTTCATCCAATCCTTTTTGCGTGATTTTGACAACAGGGTGTGGATAATGCACATCCAGTTTTGCTCCACTCGTAGAGGAGCTTCCATGACTGCTTTCGTTACCCTTTAAGGTTCTTGGATCTCGTGCAAGCCTTGGGTCCAAGACTCCCGATTCTGATTTCCTAGCATTTGATCTTGAAGCTGATCTGAGTCTTGGATCAACAGCCTGGTTTCCTGAACCACGTTCCTTAGCAAGTCTTGGGTCAACTGGCATAACACGCAGCTGCTGATCTGCTGAATGCTGATTTCGAAATGTTTCACTTTGTTTTTTTAAGGTCTTCAGTATGGATTTAACACTGCTTCCTTCTTCTTCTTCACTACTAGAGTACCAATTTACATTATCATCTAAAAGGAAAAAAGAGATCATTAAGTCTTAGGAACTTAATATATATTGTCTAAAATAAGATTCTATCATTTGATATGAATAAAAGTTGCAAAGCACTATTATGAAATTTTAAGCTTCTATTAAAAATATAAATTCTTGTTTATATTGGTTTAGTTGTATACCTTTCTAGTCTTTCATCTTGTAGTCATCAAAATTCAACTCCACAAACCTCAAGTTAAACCTTTTTAAAAACATTGGGGCTATGTAACTTCAGATAATATCTTACTCTTACAGTTTTTAAGTCCTAAAAGCATATAAGAAATCTAGAACACCCCCTGCATAACTCCAAATTTAAAACATTATTTTATTTTCAAATCGTTTTATTTTAAAATTTTATTTTATTTAAAAACAAAAAAAATGCTAGATCACAGTTCCCCAACCTCTCCGGCTTTGCAGACCAGTGGCCGGGAAGGGGGGGGGCGGTGAGAGGGGATCGTTCTGCATGAGCAGCCAGCAAGCACACACAGCTCCATTTGCACGAGAGGCTGGCACATAAATGGAGTGTGCGTGCATGCATTCATCTGCTGTTCGTGCAAGTGGGGATGTGCATGTGCATGCTTGCTCGCCATTTCCATGGCCTGTTTGTAAATACTCATGACCCACTAGTGGACCATGGCCCAGAGGTTGGGGACCCCTGAGCTAGATGACCATGGGCAAGTCTCTTTCTCAGCCCAACCCATCTCACAGGATTATTTTTATGGGGAAAATAGAAGGAAGCACTATTATGTATGTTCAGTGCCTGAAATTATTTATAAAAATAATCAAGGCAGCATAAAAAGAGTATCAGTAGTGTCTTGAGATCACCAAAATCCTTTAAAATTTCAGACTATTTGTGGGAGGTATTGCATAATTGTATTCTGAATGTAAATTTTTGTTAGTTATTAGCAAAAGACTCATAGAAAGACATGCTAGTGTCCACAATGGAAGAGTAGATAGTAACGGTGATGGAGTTATTAGAGATGGTAAGATTGACAGTTTTAATTAAAGAGAATTTATCTATTGTTATTTCTACTTGGAAACTGCTACTGAACATTTTGCTTGAAACTGAAATAAACAAAACTTTTAAATGATTAGAATGATTTTATTATAGAAAATGGTCTGAAATGTTATGAAATGCAAAGCAAAAGGGTAGGTTTTTTTGTATATATGTGTGTATACACACACGCACACACATGTGTGTGTGTCTGTGCACATATGTGTATGTATGTATGTATTCTACTTCAAAGAAAAGTTGGAAGTTACCACTTTTTTCCTCTCTGCATTTATTTAAATTTAACTTTTTTCTATTTTTATCTTATAATGAACATAAAATGTATAAAAAAAGAAAAATAAAAGTCAATGTTATGCCAACACGTAAGAGGGAATCAATCAGTCCATCTGTATGACTGTTCTATAATAGATACGTGCATGCTTTTCGTTAGAGATTTAGCCACAGAACTCTGTTTGCTTGGACCAATTGGGAGTTGATTATGAAACAAATAACTGGTGAGCTTAATAAAAATTACAATGAGTATAATAAACATAAGAGGGAAGAATACAGTAAATATTCCGATATCTGAAAAAGAAACAACATACAATAAATATAGTATTATATTTAACAAATGCATAAACTGAAAATACCTTCTTCTCTACTCAGTGACCTTTGACACTGATTGCTCATCTGTTCTCCATCATCTTGATGTTTTTGACTCAGCCTTACAAAAAGGGCTTTCTGCATTGCAGGAAGAAAATCAGGTACATTCATAGCCGAATTGTGTCCTGCTGTAGTGGCGCAATCTGATTCATACTCATTTCCACTGTTATGTGAATCTGAAGAATTTATGTAAGACTGGTGTTCTGTAAAGTCTCCTTGCCATGTAGCATCTGCATTAAGTATTACAAATAATTAGTGTTTATTATGATGCTTTAGAAGTCACTTAGCTTCATTTAATAAACCCACTATAAAATCAAATATAGTTGTGTGATAGTTCCCCCAAAACTGAGACTAGCTTGGGGATCCTTGGTAGATATGCAGAAAAAGTATCTAGAGTACTCTAAACTAAACTAAACTTTCTTTTTAAAAAATTGGCTCTTATACAGAAAAGGCCCAGTGTTCTCAAGGATGTCTTTAAGGAGTGATTCCTAAGGCATCATTATTTCACTTTTTACCAGCTTTTCAATTCAAAGTAGCAGCGCCAAGCAGGCACACATCCCCTTCTAAAGGGCTGGGGAAGCAGGCAAGCGTTCTGCATAAGGAAAGCTAATGACTAACATTTTACTTGCTGAGGCTGAAATGATAGGCTCCTGAATAGAAATGAATCATTGCAATATACTCCTTTAGGAAAATGTACTGTAAATGTATACATAATATGAGATCTAGCTTGGCGTAATGGTTTAGGTTTAGGGCAACAGGCTAAAAACAAGATAAAAACTGAGAGATGATGACTTCTATATCTTGCTTTAGGCATAAAGCCTGCTTTAGGTTAATAATTCTCTTAGCCCTAGGAAGAAGACAATGGTAAGCCACTTCCCAAAATCTTACCAAGAAAACTGTGTGGTCTTGTCCAAGCAGTTGCCAGGAGTCAAGAATGACTTGAAAACACACACACACACACATTATGAGTGTGATACATGCAATACATTTATCTAAGGTGTTCCAGATCCCATTTACAAAAATTCTAGAGGTAAAACTGTTCCAATGCAGAATACATGGATTACCACTTTTCTTCTATAATTTTTCCAATTAGTATGTTCATTTTGAAAACACATATATATCTTTAATTAAGGATTAAGACAAGAGTTGTCTGCACCTCACTTAATTCTCAAATTTAAATGCTGAATGCTTGCAGAAAACTAGGTTTACTATCAACAGATAAGATTGCTCAGTTTAGAGTGATGAATTAAAATGAAACTATTTTATAAATTAAAACCTACCATTAGCATTATTGGTTGTTTGGAAATTATGCACAGCCTGATGTGAATAATAGTTGTCATAGAAATTAGCTGGATTCTGAAGAGTTTCATATGCAGGATTTGACTGCCGCTCACTAGGAATGTGCTGATATGGTGGACCAGGTGGGCAATGATTGTCTCTGGGCATGTTTGCCATATGTTCTTGAGCAACTGCACAGTTGTATGACACACCAGGTGGTGTTAAAGGTGGACCACCCTGATTTCCATGCATAGGTCCACTGGCTTGACCTTGTGGTCCTAAGTATCCTGTAGGAACTGGCTGCAAAGGTGGACTATGTGGTACCACTGAACCCATACAAGGATGACCAGGAGATCCTGGATGCCCTGCTGGTCCATTATGTCCTGGGCTTGATTCTCTGTTATACATGTGAGGGTCGTTTCCTTCAAACTCTGGTCCAGGGGGCGATGTACTATTATAGAATGCTGGCGGCCTGTAAAAAGAAAGCCAGGTCAAGTACATTTGTGTACAAATATTAAAATCAGAACACAATTGACAAGCAGTACTATCTAAAAAAATCTGCAAGGGGCAAAATATACTACCTTCCCCAAATTGTATTTTTTAAACTGATTGCTGTTTTCTTTGATCCCAGATTACTCTATACAGTAGAGTAAATTCTACAATTCATATACTTGTGTTGTTGTTGTTAGCTGTGAAGTCGTGTCCGACCCATCGCGACCCCATGGACAATGTTCCTCCAGGCCTTCCTGTCCTCTACCATTTTCTGGAGTCCATTTAAGCTCACGCCTACTGCTTCAGTGACTCCATCCAGCCACCTCATTCTCTGTCGTCCCCTTCTTCTATTGCCCTCAATCTTTCCCAGCATTAGGCTCTTCTTCCTTCTCATTAGGTGGCCAAAGTATTTGAGCTTCAACTTCAGGATCTGGCCTTCTAAAGAGCAGTCAAGGTTGATCTCCTCTAGGACTGACCGGTTTGATTGCCTTGCAGTCCAAGGGACTTGCAGGAGTCTTCTCCAGCACCATAGTTCAAAGGCCTCAATTCTTTGGCGCTCAGCCTTTCTTATGGTCCAACTTTCACTGCCATACATTGCAACTGGGAAGACCATAGCCTTGACTATACGCACTTTTGTTGACAGGGTGATGTCTCTGCTTTTTAGTGTGCTGTCTAGATTTGCCATGGCTTTCCTCCCCAGGAGCAAGCGTCTTTTAATTTCTTGGCTACAGTCCCCGTCTGCGGTGATCTTGGAGCCCAGGAAAATAAAATCTGTCACTACCTCCATTTCTTCCCCATCTATTTGCCAGGAATTGAGAGGGCCGGATGCCATGATCTTGATTTTCTTAATGTTAAGTTTCAAGCCAACTTTTGCACTCTCCTTCTTCACCCACAAGAGGCTTTTTAGTTCTTCACTGTCTGCCATTAGAGTGGTATCATCTGCATATCTTAGGTTGTTGATATTTCTCCCGGCAATCTTAATTCCAACTTTTGATTCAACTAGCCCTGCCTTTCTCATGATGTGCTCTGCATATAAGTTAAATAGGCAGGGCGACAGTATACAGCCTTGCTGAACTCCATTCCCAATTTTGAAACAATCGGTGGTTCCGTGTCCAGTTCTCACTGTTGCTTCTTGACCTACATATAGATTTCTCAAGAGACAATTAAGATGGTCTGGTACTCCCATCTCTTTAAGAACTTGCCAGTTTGTTGTGATCCACACAATCAAAGGCTTTAGCATAGTCAATGAAGCAGAAGTAGATGTTTTTCTGGAACTCCCTAGCTTTCTCCATGATCCAGCGTATGTTGGAAATTTGGTCTCTAGTTCCTCTGCCTCTTCAAAATCCTGCCTGTACTTCTGGTAGTTCTCGATCCACATACTGCTGGAGTCTAGCTTGTAGGATTTTAAGCATAACTTTACTAGCATGTGAAATGAGTGCAATGGTGCGGTAGTTTGAACATTCTTTGGCACTGCCAAGTAGTTTGAACATTCTTTTCCAATCCTGTGGCCACTGTTGTGTTTTCCAAATTTGCTGGCAAATTGAGTGTAGCAATAATAATAATAATATAAAGTTGGAAGGGACCTTGGAGGTCATCTAGTCCAACCCCCTGCTCAGGCAGGAAACCCTATACCATTTCAGGCAAATGGCTGTCCAGTCTCTTCTTAAAAACCTCCAGTGTTGGAGCATTCACCACCTCTGGAGGCAGGTTGCACTTTTACTGCATCGTCTTTTAAGATTTTGAATAGCTAAGCTGGAATACTGTCTCCTCCACTAGCTTTGTTGTCGCTCAGTTTTTCTAAGGCCCACTTCATTTCACATTCTAGGATGTCTGGCTCGAGGTCAGTGACCACCTCAGCGTGGTTATCAGGGACATTAAGCTCATTCTTGTATAGTTCTTCTGTGTAATTTTGCCACCTCTTCTTAATCTCTTCAGCCTCTGTTAGGTCCCTGCCATTTTGATCCTTTATCATGCTCATTTTTGCATGAAATGTTCCCTTCATCTCTCCAATTTTCTTGAAGAGATCTCTGGTCCTCCCTATTCTATTGTTTTCTTCTATTTCTTTGCACTGTTCATTTAAGAAGGCATTCTTATCTCTTCTAGCTATTCTCTGGAATTCTGCATTCAATTGGGCGTATCTTTCTTTTTCTCCCTTGCCTTTCGCTTCCCTCCTTTCCTCAGCTATTTGCAAAGCTTCCTCAGACAGCCATTTTGCTTTCTTGCATTTCTTTTTCTTCGGGATGGTTTTAGTTGCTACCTCTTGTACAATGTTGCGAACCTCTGTCTATAGTTCTTCAGGCACTCTGTCAGATCTAATTCCTTAAATCTGTCACCTCTACTGTATATTCAACAGGGATATGATTTAATTCATAGCTGAGTGGCCTAGTGCTTTTCCCTACTTTCTTCAGTTTAAGCCTAAACTTTGCAACGAGAAGCTCATGGTCTGAGCCAGTCAGCTCCTGGTCTTGTTTTTACTGACTGTATAGAGCTTCTCCATCATTGGCTGCAGAACACATAGTCAATCTGATTTCTGTGTTGACCGTCTGGTGGTGTCCATGTGTAGAGCCGTCTCTTGGGTTGTTGGGAAAAGAGTGTTTGCTATCACCATTGTATTCTCTTGACAAAATTCTATCAGCCTGTGCCCTGCTTCATTTTGTACTCCAAGGCCAAACTTGCTTGTTATTCCGGTTATCTTTTGGCTTCCTACTTTAGCATTCCAATCCCCCCTGATGATAAGGACATCATTTTTTGGTGTTAGTTCTATAAGGTGCTGTAGGGCTTCATAGAACCAGTCAATTTCATCCTCTTCAGCACTGATGGTTGGGGCATAGACTTGAACTACTGTGATATTGAATGGTTTGCCTTGGATTCGAACTGAGATCATTGTCATTTTGGGGACTGTATCCCAGTATTGCTTTTCCTACTCTTTTATTGACTATGAAGGCTACTACATTTCTTCTGAGGGATTCTTGCCCGCAGTAGTATACCTGATGGACATCTGAATTAAATTCACCCATTCCTGTCCATTTTAGTTCACTGATTCCTAAGATGTCGATGTTCAGTCTTGTCTTCTCTTGTTTCACTATGTCTAGCTTGCCTTGATTCATGGATCTTACATTCCAGGTCCCTATGGAGAAAAAAATCTTTACAGCATCGGACTTTCCTTTCACCACCAGACACATCCACATCTGAGCATCCTTTCGGCTTTGTCCCAGTCGCTTCATTCTTTCTGCGCTACTAGTACTAGCCCTCTGCTCTTCCCCAGTAGCATATTGGACACCTTCCGACCTGAGGGGCTCATCTTCCAGCGTCATATTGTTTTGCCTTTTGGTACTGTCCATAGGGTTTTCGTGGCAAAGATACTGGAGTGGGTTGCCATTTCCTTCTCCAGTGGATAACGTTTGTCAGAACTCTCTGCTATGACCTTTCCGTCTTGAGTGGCCCTGCACCACATAGCTCATAGCTTCACTGAATTACGCAAGCCCCTTCACCACAAGGCAGTAATCCATGAAGAGGCATATACTTGTACAACTATACAAAATGTGAGAGAGGAAACAGTTGCCCTAACTGGATACCGTAATGTAGTCTGAATTCATTTACTGTAAGGTTTGTTTAAAATAATCCATTTTCTGAAATTGATTTCCTCATTAACATTTAATGTATAGTTTTAAGGATTCCTAGACTTACGTTTTCCCAATTTTATGTGCTAAATCCACAGTAGGCTTCACAACTATTTCAAAGAGGGATGGAATTTTCTTGAACTCGCCAGAGGGATCCTGAAAGTTTTCTGCATCTTCCTCCATAAATGAATATGGCTCCGGTGGGGTGGGCAAAAGTCCAACCCCTGGAGGTGGCTTAGGAAGAGGAACTATGCCACGTTTCCTAAGTTCTTCCACTTCTTTTTCATCATCATTCTGAGGCTCATCTTCAGTATTCAGTACCTAAAAACACCACATTAAAATATAATCAGAATATATGGGCTATAGGCAACTATTTTAAAGTTCATGGCAAAAGCACTTATTGAAATCTATACCTGCTATTTATAGATCAGATTAAACTAGAATACTTTAAAACATGTAGAACCTACAACAACATTAAGTCATCAGTACTTATTAATTTGGAGTCTTTCTTCCAAATTCATACTCTATGAACATTTAATAAAAGTTCAGGGGTAATTTAGCCTAAACTGGAGTACAGAATAGTACTGGACCCATGAATTAAATTATATATGGCAAGAGACAAAGTACAATTCCACCTCTGTCTATAATCCAGATGGTTTGAAACTAGATCTTACAGAGGGAACACCCTGAAACGACGTAATCAGCTTTCCCCACCAGCATGTCCCAAAACAGAAGATACAAGACAAAATCAGCACTAAACAAATACTGCTCAGAGTCATTTTAAAGATCATTTCCATGCTGCCCAGTTTCTCCTGCTCCATGATTTTCCTAAAGGAGTAAGGTATGGCATAGCAGAAGCTGAGTAATGGCATTTAAGGATAGTTTCTACTTGGAATATTTTCAATAAACAGTTCTTATTCAGCTACTGCCTACCCTGTACTTTTTCATGTGAAAATTGGGCAAGGGGGAAAGAAATGAGCACATGACTTTATGAAGACTTTCCACTCCTTTCTCAAATTTGATTTTACAGACCACCATCCAAATTCCTAGCACTATGATAATGTTCCAAAACTAATACCACTTTGTAATGTCTTTGTAAGACTACACTTGCAATATTGCATCCAGTTTTGGTCACCATGATATCAAAAAGATGTTGAGACTCTAGAAAGAGTGCAGAGAAGACCAACAAAGATGATTAGGGGACTGGAGACTGAAACATATGAAGAAAGGTTGAAGGAATTGTGTATGTCTCGTTTAATGAAAAGGAGGACTAACAGTGACATGATAGGTGTTCCAATATTTGAGGGGCTGCCACAAGGAAGAGGGGTCAATCTATTCTCCAAAGGACCTGAAGGCAGGACAAGAAGCAATGGATGGAAACTAATCAAGGAGAGAATTGACCTAGAACTAAGGAGAAATTTCCTGCCAGTTAGAACAATTAATCAGTGGAAGGAGTTGTCTCCAGAAGTTGATGGTGTTTCAACACTGGAGGCTTGCAGAAATCCTCCATTTCATATGCATACATGACCTCACGTACAAGACTGTAGATTGCCTTAACATGCTTATGCGTACATGTTACAAAAGACAAAAAATGGTAACTAAAGGATATTATGATCTTTTTTTAGAAAGTCATAATCTGTCTTCCTTCATTAGGTATCTGATGTGTAATAGAAAAACAGAGAGAACACTTTGAAACAGATTAGATTTCCTAAGTGCCGGTAGTTGTAGTCACCTTAAATATATTAGTAAGAGATTAGGGCAAAAATCTTCCACTAAAATATATAAACTGATTTCTTGCTTTGTAGCATGTGTTTATAGGAAGAACAAAAAAAGTTCTGTTTTTCAGTTGCTTAGGTGCATTTCACATGCAACTGACTCTCAATCAACTTATCTAGCTTTCTTGAAAAACTGGAAGCATTTTTTATTACAAAGTTTGATTTTGAAATACAAAGTTTGATTTAGATAGCATTACTTACCTTATCAAGTAGTTCTTTTGTCTCTTTAGTTAGAGGATCATGAGAAAACTTACATTTGTCACCATGGTAGCATTTTGCTCCTGTATGATAGAACTTGCAAGGAAATTCATGTAATCAAATATTAAGGAAACTAAACAAGATAACTTTTAATACTAGTGAAATTCCCATAATTTTGGCATTACTTTCTTAAAAAGGTTTATTGTAACATATGCTTAAAATAAATTCCTGAAGAATCAAGAGAATTGTGGCTGCTTCCAAAATGGCACCCACTTCCAGAACAGTAACATGCAATCTCTGAATATGAGGGTCGTACGGTAGCTCAGCTGATTCTCCTTCTGATAGGCAATTTTTGGAAAAGGAAAGTGGACTGGTATGACTAAAGGGAGAGAGGAGGCCCAACTCTGTTGGATCCAGTTACAGGAAGCAGAGCATAGAGTACCTCAGTGGGTGAGGCAGGCCCTTGCAGGCCTGGGGCAGGCTACTTATGAGTTGGGGAGGTGTTGCAGAGTAGGTCTGGGCCTTCCCAGGGCTTCCTCTATCCCAAAGCACCCCATACTGCACATTAACAACTGCAACAGGGAAATTAGAGATTGTGGTTTAGTGAGGGAATCACATGGGCACTTTACTTAATGACTGCCACAACTACTTTGGAAGCAGTCACAATTCTCACAATTCCTCAGGCATTTATTCTTAACCATATGTTATAATAAACTGTAAGTTGAGTACTACTGTATTCATAACAAATTTTAAGCAAATTTAAGCAGTGGTTAGAGAAATAAATAAAAAAGGGAATGCATTGCTAAAATGTTTTTCCATAATGCTTTTATGTTTTATTATTAATCATTTCTCTTACTTTGTTGTATCTTTAATCTGGTGCACCTTTCTAAACATTGTTATAAATGATTCTTTCAAAAAGGGGGAAAAGAATACATTTCTAAAACTGTTACTTACTTTACATTAAAAGTAATATTTAAAGCCTCTAGTCCTTAGAAACATCTACATTCTATTATAAATGGAACATTTAAAGTACTATTGATCACTTCAGCTTTGATCACAATATGACTGAGACATTTTTGTCAAAGGATATTATGCATGTAAATGCAGTTTTCTCCTTTGGAACAATATCCCTGAATGTAAAATTTACAGATTTCTTTTTTCTTTTCTATTTCTGCATCATGATCAAATTTACACTGATCTCCCTGTAACATAAAGACAGATTATAAATTTCAATAATGACTTTTTACATTTCATACTGTTTTATTTTACCCCATCAAAGAAAATTAAAAATTAATTTTACATCAAAAAGATAAAATGAATTGCAATTATATGAAGATTATGAAATTAGAAAACAGGTTACTTTCTATTAACAGTCTCCGTATTCACATATTGATGGGACTGCTAAAGCAACTATATTCAGTGATGCAACAGTATCTAAGAGCTAACTAGTAGAATGTATATATTCAATACTAAATATGAAAGTTCAGATGAAATTTTAAAAATAGTGTGACCAAACAAAATATACGCACCAATCTTTGTATTATTCTAAGCAATAATTTTCTCTAGTATCATTTATACCGAATACACGAAAAGTTCCCCCAAATCTAATAAATTCTGGATATAATTTTTATATAATTAATTTTTATGGCCATTGGGTTTTGATTACCATAAGAATGAATGGATTTGGCAGGGTAAAAATTATGTAACAAATAATTAAACTTGAAGCTTTGAACAAACTAGAATAAGATCTATAAACTGTTTACTTTCTTTGAAGAAAAAATTACAATCATATATTCACCTTAATACAACGGGCTTCTAAGAAATATTTACAAATTTGTTTTCCCTTGTGTTCCACCGTATGCTGGTTTATGAATGCCTGACTCATAGTTGGCCATTTCTTTATTGGCTTCATTTCCTGTTAAACAAAGGCTCCATTTTAATGTGGTTATTTCTCAAGGGTTACTCAAAAACAACAGTCAAATGACAAGATAAAATATCTATTCATGATTAAACTAATCATTTATTTATTTACTAAATTTATTTGCTGCCATCTTATTTCAAAGTGACTCTAGGTAGCTTACAGAATTAAAAGCATTTTAAGTCATAAAAGATAAACATTTCTAAAACAATAAAAATGAAAATTACAATGAAAAATAGTATCAATAGTTAAAAAATGGGGAGGGAGGGGAGCAGGATGTGCAGAGGGGAGATGGGATTGCTTCTTAATTCATCAACCACATCTAGTGCGATGCTCCTTCCATAAGGTCTTCAGGTCCTTATGGAAGGTCAGAAAGTTGGAAGATGATCTCACATCAGGGGTTAAGATGTTCCAATTTTCATGCATACATACATACAAATGAACAATACTCTTATCATAAAAGATACCAATGTTGGGTACAGCTGTATAGAAGAATCCCATCTTTATGAACAAGCAAGTAATAATAAGCTATCTTGAAAATCAAAATACAATAAAACAGGGATATAAAAGTGACAATTCAACCACTGGCTGTTTTCCAACCAAAATTTCCCTGCTATTAAGCTCACCCAGATTATATTTATATTAGTCTGGTTTTGCACTGACTATTAACATTTATCTTAGTTATGTTACTTTTACTTTCATAATGCAATTATCTTAGTTCTAAGGCTACTGAAAGAAAAGTAAAGCATTTTACAACGTACAGCTTTAATAAAAACCACTATTTTTAATGCAATAAACCAGGGGTGTCAAACTCCCAGCCTGCGGGCCGGATGTGTCATCTGGAAGCCACACCCACCCCATCGCCGGCAATGACAAAACTGTCCCGATACGTTGTGCAATGTCACATGATGTTGCAAGTTTGACATGTCTGCAATAAACCATTTTCACTTGACTTACTTCTTCAGATCCTTTATTTATCCCTCTTCCTCTTCCACGATCTTTGCGTTTCAGTTTCTTTTGCATGTTGCGCCCTCGGCCAATACCATAACTATTGCTCATTTGTGTAGCACCTAAAAGATTACAAATTTCTGGATGAATATAATAATTTATTACTTACTATGATGCAGAAGAAAAACTTTTGTATATATCACTTATGTTTTTCTATGTAGTGATTATTCATTAAACTTGATATAGTGCCAACTTTAAAGTGTCTTGCATTTTACAGTAAAGCAAATTTAAAATAATTTAAAAAATTAAAATAGGAAACAAATAATATCCACTGATAAAGTTGACTGTTAATTTAACTGTTCAAAAAGATGACTTAAGGACCTTTTGAAAATTAATAAGGAAGTTGTATCCTTCAAGTATTCCAAAGAACTAGAACAGCAACATAAAAAGCTTGACCCTAAATGCCAGCAGACAAGATTGCAGCAACAAGTAGCAAGCATTTTCAGATGGACTAGCTGTGGACTTCATCTAGAATTTTTTTTCTTTCAAACAGCCTTGGTCCAATCCATGTAGGGTCTTGTATTTTGCCCAGAAGCAACTTGGCAAACAAACCACAATCTCTTTGTGTTCTTCCAGGGACCAACCTCACTTCTAATTTCTGTACCAAATAAAACATCCAGAGTAGACAACTGGTGCATTAGGCCTGGAGGGTACCAACACATGTACCAGTTTTAAGGTTATTATTTAAAGGATTATTAAAAGATTTCTAAGATTATAAAGTAACAAATTGTTATTTGTTGTTTTTGATATAGTGAATTTGATATAGTTTAAAAAATTACTGAACATACTGCAGTTTATGTATAATACACAACTGCATTGTGCTGGGGTTTTTATTTTGATAAAGCCTTCAGTGAAATACTCCTTCAGCATAGCTTTCCAAAATAGCACCATACGTCTAATCATTTATTTATTTAAGAAAAATGTATATGGACGCCTAATTCAGTCTCAGTGACTGGGCAGTTCACAAAGATAAAAACCTGATATAAAAACAATAAAAAGCAGTAACACACACACACACATACCCTGCTCTCTGGCAACAACAATCAATCAAATAGGCCACTTGATGGGTTTCATCCCATTCTGGGGTCTCCAGGCCCATCGGCAAAACCAGGTCTTCAGAGCCTTGCAAAAATCATCCCAATGGAGCTGCCATGCTATTTGAGGCAGCTACTTAACTGGCCATCTAAACATTTCTGATGAGGCAAATTGGCCAGCGTCAAAATTTCAAATGGAAGTATGAAGACTGAGCACCTCATTTTTCCACACTGAAGCACCATTTCATTTGAAAGACTGGACTCAAGGCAGCCCTTAAAAGTACTGCTTTGCCAGACAGTCTAGGAAAATTCTCAAAATTTAGTTTATAAAACAATTTAATTAATTTTGGCAACTCATGGCAAGTTATATTGCCTATAATTTGTATATAAGAAACATATTTTTGTAAGTTATTCCATACTTAAATATTATGTCCCCAAATCTGGAAGCATCATAATAGACCATCTATTATCTAGACTCCTTTCAGTGAAGATTCAGACCTAGGCAGGGGACTGAAACAGAAGTACGCTTTTGGATGATCTCTAGTAGGAGTGGGATGGGGATAGTCCATATATCATGGCTCTATGTGACTTCTTGGTGGCCTCTGATACTATTGACCATGGCATCCTTCAGGATCAGCTCCATAAGGTGGGAGTGGATGGCACTGTATTGTGCTTGGTCTCTTCTTCCTCCCCAGGTGAAATCAGTTAGTGTTATTTGGGAGTGAGCAGTCCCACCCTTGACCCCTGCTATGTAGGATTCCATAGATTCAGTAGTCTCTTCACTCCAGTTTAGTATCTACATGAAACTACAAGGAAAGAATATCCATTGCCATGGGATGAGATATGATCACTACAATATGCTGATGATACCCAATTATTCATCTTTGTCCCTGGCAAACTAAGTGTGCAATTGATATCAGTCTCATTGACTGGAGGCTGTGGGAGAAATGGATGGGGAACAACAGGCTTCAGCTGAACTCTGGCAAGACTGAGTTTTAGAAGTCTCCTTGATCTGAGAAAGTATCATATTTGGTGTTGGATGGGATTGCATAGCCCCAGATGGACATTGTGTACAGTCTGGGGGTTCTTCGGGATTCATGACTCCTGCTTGGTAGCCATTGTGACTAGGAGAGCCTCTGCACAACTTTGTGTTGTGCACCAGTTGTGTCTATTCCTGAATTGGGAGGCTCTATTCTCAATTACTCATGCCCTGATCTTCTCCTGAATGAACTACCGAAATGTGTTCTACATGGGGCTACTTTTGAGAAGTATCTACAAGCTTCAACTGATACAAAATACAGCGGTGAGACCAAACACGTGCTTCTAGAACTTTCATATCTTACATCTTTGATCCATAATTGCCAGTTTGCTTCCAGGTTCAACTCAAAATGCTGTTTTTTACCTTTGAAGTCCTGCATGGCATGGGACTGGGTTATTTGTGGGACAACATCTCCCTATCCAATCATATCTGGCAGGAAGGACAGGTTACAAATTACATCTGCTAAGGAGTTCCATCTGACAGGACCCCAAAAGTGAGCCTTCTCTGCTGTAGCACCTGCCCTTTGATGAGATTACGTAGCCGCTACTGACTTTCCAGAAATCTCTTAAAAACACGGTTGTCAGCAGGCGTGGGGATCCTATATAAATAGAGAGTTTAATATAACTATGTGGACCTTGAATGCACTCTTCCATTCACTCTCCAGTGAATATATTTATATTTTGAATTTTAAAATAGTTTTTAAGGCTCTGTTTTTGTTTTGTTTCAACTGTATGCCATCCAGAGACATATCCATGAAATGGGCGGCTATGTAAATTATATAGATCTACTGCTATGTGGCCATATTGAGCTTATTGCCAAAATAATGCATACTTTAATTACCTTACTTCTGGCCTCTTGCAATGTGCTTCATATAAAGCTGCCTTTGACAATATTCGAGGCTGCAGTTCATTTACTACCAAATGCTGCATAACTGGAATGTAAAACTCTTGCTAAAATAGGTGCATGGGCTTATAATTTGTTTCTGAATTTAATCAAAAGTGCTGGCATTATTGACCTTTAAAGATCTGAAAGGTTTATGGGCAGAATATTTAATGGATTGCTTCTGTATGAATACTACATGTTGAAATAATTTTCAGAGTATTTGTATATTTCAAAACTCCACAATCTGTATGGCTGAAATAAGAATGTCTTTTTGATAAATTTGTGAAGGCTTTATTTTTAAAATAATTTTATTCAACTTATCAAAATATAAAATATAAACAAATGGGCCTACATCTTGCTCATATATAATCTTGCTTTATTTAATATTTAAATATTTTATTGCTATTTTTGTTATTCCGGTTTGTGTTTTTTTGTTTATGTATTATTATTGGGAGCTACGTAGGACCCTATAGGATAAATACGTTCTAAATAAACAAATTAATGTTATTACTAAGCCTACTTAAAGCAGTTTGATTACCAGCTATATAATTAAATGCAATCAACTGCCATCTAAGAAACAGAATGCTTTCTGAAAATAAAGAAATTGTCCATTTCCAATTTTAATGTTCTGATAACTTAAATTTGGTTAAACAGTAAAGTAAGTATTCACATTTTTTTAGGCAGAAAAAACTTAATTGTGCTTTTAATGTAATTCTTCTGTGTATTAGCTGAGCAGCAGTTTGAAATCTTTTTGCACAAGACTATTTAACCGTTACACATAAGACTGAAGTTGCAAAATCAATTCATTTAATCTCCAAAGTTTCAGGTTTTTCAGATCTATGTTCCATGTTTAATTTACAGGACAGATGCATTTCTCTAGAATGACTAAACACATGACAGAATTCAAGAACTATATGGGAAAGGGACTTTTCAGTATTAAAATACCTGCTCCTACTCTGTATTCCTTTCCTTTAATAAATAGAAAGGAATTCTCTGCTTTGCACCTGATCTTCAATTGAGCAGAGTTCTCTTTTTCTTAAGAAAAAATGCTAGCCATTCTCAAGTTAACATGCTTACTTACAAAAATTACATTAACTGGACTTCATGTAAAAGCATTACACATATAATTCCTTTTTTATTAATATGTAATTGTCATACTGGAATAATGTAACTATGTTGTCTATGTTCTTTTATGTTAAAATTTCTGATTACTTATAACAGAATGAACCTTTTTGGATATAAAAAAGCAGTTGACTGGAAAACAAAAGCCATCAGGTAAATGAACCTATAAAAGTATAAACTCACTGGAAATATAATGGTGAGATGATTAATGGTGAGATGACTATTGACAGTTTTTACTGCTGCTAATGGATTAATAGTGAAGTATCATAATAATAAACATGACTCTGTATTCCATTCTACACAGGTAGGTACTAACTCAGATCTAATTGTTCTTTGATAACTGCCTTACCTTTGTGAATCCCTTTCATCCCTTGCTTTTTCCCTGGTTCTTTTGAAATTGGAGCTTCTAACTCATTAGTTTCTTTAGCTTGTCTATATTGCTTTAACTGGTCAACAAAATCTTCTTTTTCATCTTCATTGTAACAAAAATCATCACTGTAATTATCATAATCTTTGCTTTTTGTTTTTTTATTATGCTGTGTCTTCTGCGAAGGGGTGTATTTTCCTGAAATATGCCCATGCTGGATAAAAGATAAAGATAATTAGAAGCATATGAGAATACTAATTAGGAACAAATCTCTAATATATGATGTAACAAGACAGATCAAGATTCTACCTGAGGTTTACCAGGATATACACTGTAACATTTACTCTTCTAACGTTTTCTTTACTGTAATTTTTTAAAAAATATACTATCAGCATATTACCAGCATATTTTTAAAAATGGGAGGAAACTGTTTCTAGTGATGATCACCCCCAGACAAATTGAGTTACTGACGTAAGGTGCCTGCTCATTTAATTATGAGTAAATAGTAGTTTTGAAAGATTCAAAAATGAAATGAGTTTAGTTGGATTATTGCGTTTTTAAAAAAATCAATGTCCCCCCCAATGTATATATAATTCATGTAAAGTGGGCTATAGAAGAGAATACTTTTGAAAGCAAAGCACAGATTCTGTCTCCTTGTGAAGCTAACTGTATGCTATATATGTAAATAATTAAGATGGATGAGAAAGTTTTAGAAGTAGTTAAGAGCTCCTCTGAAATACAGATTTAATACATTTTAATCGATATTTTGTTTGAGGTCAAAATTACATGGCTTTATTGAACATTAATTTGACTGCATCATTTTGTTGTAATAAAATTAGAACTGCTGAGAATAATGAAAACACATATAAATTTCAAACTATTACAGGATTATGGATACAAGCACCTCTGGTACAAGTGGTTTTTCCTTATATAATTTTTCCATGCATTCTAATGGGAGATAAACATATACATACAAGACCTGTACCTTCTTATCCTAGAGGCACTCTACTTTCATATGTTTCATTTCCCCTTCAGCCCTGTTGCAACTCCCCCCCTGCCTTTTATTCAGGAAAATAACCAATTTGATGAATTCCAGAAAGAAGAAAAAGATCAATATTATACAAAACTGTCTGCAAAATTTCCATTCTAGATTCCCTTATTTTTTTTAATTACTTACATTACATTAATTTACATTTACATTACTTCCAATCATATTAAGGTTTTGTGTGATTGCTGAAAATGTTAAATAGAAATGATTTGACTCAAATTAATTCGTTGAAGTCAAGCACTTATCCCACTTTTATTTATTTATTTATAAAATGTATTGGCTGTCCATCTTACCACAGGGTAACTCTGAGCAGCTTATAATCATTAAAGATACCCTCCCCCAACAGAAATGCACTAAAACATAAATAAGTTAAAACAAGCCAAATATTACGATCCAATTAAAGATGGGGGGACAGGATGACAGGGAGATGGGATCTGTTGTTAGTTGATCAATCCCCTCCACTGTGATGTATCCCCTTTGGAGCCCCAAGCTAGCTGGCAGAGCCAGATCTTTAGGCTCTGATGGAAGGTCAGGAGGGTTGAGGCCAACCTCACACTGGGGAGAGGGAGCAAGATGTTCCAGAGGGCAAATGCAATGGCAGAAAAGGCCCTTCTTCTAGACCCTGACCGCCAGAATAAGTGGGCCAACAGGATCCACAGCGTGCCCCCTCTGCTGGCACAGGTGGGATGGGCCAATCTCAGTGGAACGAGATGGTTCTTCAGGTAGCTTGCACCGATGCCATGAAAGGCTGTAAAGTTGATTACCAATATGTTGAATTGCACCTGGAAGCAGACTGGCAGCTTGTGGAGCAGTGTTATATGGGCCATTCTTTGGGCCCCAAGTACTCTCTGCACCATTACATTCTGCAGCAACTGTAGCTTCCAAATGCTCTTAAAGGGTCATGTAGAGCAGGGCTTTTCAACCGGTGGTACGTGTACCACTGGTGGTACATTAGTACCTGGCAGGTGGTATGCGACCCTGCCCAGCCTAGACAAGTGTAGCAGGGGGAGGGAATGAGCTAAAGCGGCACAGCGCAGGACTTGCTGTGAGAGTCCTCAGGAGCTGCAGGGCTGCTGGGATTTATTTATTTATTTATTTATTTATTTTATTTAATTGAATTTCTATACCGCCCTTCTCCCGAAGGACTCAGGGCGGTGAACAGGGCATATAAATAGAAGTACAAAAGTTAAAAAGGATTAAATTATTGCCCAAATTAAAACAATCAAAATATAAAAAAAACATTAAAACCCTAGCATTCCCCCATCAGGCCAGGCCAGCTTGTTCGAATAAATGGGTCTTTAACCCGCGCCGGAAGGAGCGAAGATCCGGTGCCATCCGGAGCTCAACCGGCAGTTGATTCCATAAGGCTGGGGCACCCACAGAGAAGGCCCTCCCCCTGGGGGCCACCAGCCGGCATTATCTGACCGGAGGCACCCTGAGGAGGCCCTCTCTGTGGGAACGCACAGGGCGGAGGGGAGTCGACGCCGGCAGCAGGTGGTCCCCGAGGTATTCCGGCCCCATGCCATGTAAGGACTTAAAAACCATCACCAAGACCTTGAACCTCACCCGGAAGACAACTGGTAACCAATGCAGCTCGCGGAGCAAAGGTGTAACATGGGAGTACCGGGAAACTCCCAAGACAACTCTCGCGGCCGCATTCTGTACCAGTTGGAGCCTCCGAGTGGTCTTCAAGGGAAGCCCCATGTAAAGAGCATTGCAATAGTCAAGACGAGAGGTCACGAGCGCATGAGTGACCGTACACAAGGCATCCCGGTCCAGATAGGGCCGCAACTGACGCACCAGGCGAACCTGAGCGAAAGCCCCCCTAGTCACGGCTACTATGTGGTCTTCTAGGGTAAGCCGTGAATCTAGGAGGACTCCCAAGTTGCGAGCCCTATCCACGGGGGGTAAAAACTCACCCCCCATAGAAAGCGATGGAACATTTTGAATGTCCCGGGATGCCGGAATGTACAGCCACTCAGTCTTGTCAGGGTTGAGCTGAAGTCTGTTCCTCCCCATCCAGACCCGAACCGGATGAGACAAAGGCACCGGGATTGGCACTTCCAGCTCACCCAGAAGAGAAACGAGGAGGGAGTGGAGACAGGAGAGGCTATAAAAGGAGGCAGTTTTGGCAGGAGAGGGAGAGAAAAAAAAAGAGGTACCCTTGGGAAGAGGAGTCAGCTGGGGCTGCACCAAAAAGGAGGAGGAGGAGGAGGAGGAGGGGGAGAGGAAAGGAGATAAAACAGGCCAGCAGGGAGCTGATCTACAACTTCATGGCAGCCATCTGTGCCGGGCGCGCACAGGTGGCAGCGAAAAACAGGCAAGAAACACAACAGGGGAGGGGTTACCCTCCAAGAGGAGTGAAGAAAGGCACCATCCCCTGAAGGAGACCAGCAAATGGCCCTCACCCATTCGGCTTTGTGAGTTCTGGGGGAGGGGATGCCGCGAGCGGCATCAGAGTCCACGTTACCTGTGCGACACCGCCCAGCCCCCAGCCTGTCTTGTTTGTCAGGTAGTAGTGCGCTCTCCTCACTGCATGGAGAGGCTGGGCCAGGCGAGGCAAAGCTGGAGAGAAGCTGAACCTGCCTGGGCACATGCACAGGAAGCAATGAGTGACCGTTTTGCCCCACAGGCTGACCGCGTTCCAAGCGCTTCGCTTTTACCCGGGATGCCAGGCCCCATGTGCTTTCTGCCTCCTGTGCGCACACTCAGGCAGGTTCGGCTTCTCGCCAGCTTCGCCTCGCCTGGCCCAGGTTCTCCACACAGTGAGAAGAGCACACCGCTGCCTGCTGAAACCAGGCAGGTTGGGGGCTGGGCGGCGTCACGCAGGTAATGTGGACTCGCAGCGTCCCTTCCCACAGAGCTGGGTGTCAGAAGTGGACGAGGCTATTTGCCGGTCTCCTTCAGGGGAAGGAAGGAATGAAGGAGATGGGAATGAGAAAGAGGGAGGCAGTGAAGGAAAGAGGGAGATTGGAATGAGAGAGTGGGAGGGTCTTAGGCAAGTCCTGCCTTAGCACTTGGCCACCAGCAGGCCTGCTGCCCTTTCACCATCCCCTTTCCCGCTCCTCCTGGCCTATCCTGGTGGTTTCCCATCCTATTGCTAAGGATGCTTTGTTGACAAAGCCGGGTCTCCTCGCATGGAGAGGGAGTGGGCTTTCCTCTGACCCACTGACTCCTGCACCTACCATGAGCAACCTGGCCATGGAGAAAAGGTGGTAAGCACAGCCAGGCGCCCCCTCAAAGAAGTGGGGCTGGACTGGGTTGGGCTGCAGGGGCTCCAGGAGCTCAAGGGCTGGGCTGGGTGCTTGCCCTCCACTGCCCAGAGCTCCAGGCAGCCCACAACACTGTCTGGGAATCCCCTGTGTGGCCAAAGAGGGACAGCGAGGCTCCTCCGGTGGACCATGCCCTGGTGCCCACCCACGTCCAACCTTCCTCTACTAGTGACCCCCAGTTCCCCCCTAGCCCCACCCACACCCCCCACAGGGCCCCCACAACCTGAGCAACATTGAGCTGGCCATGCCCCCCCCCGGCCATTGACTTTGCTTGTCAAAAGGTTGAAAAAGGGATCACATGACACTAGGACAGTGACCATCATAAATATGAATCAGTTGCCAAGAATCCAAATGTAAACACCTGACCCTGGGGATGCTGCAACAGTCATAAGTGTGCAAAATGGTCATGTCACTTTTCCCAATACCGTTGTAACTTCAAACAGTCACTAAGCGAACTGTTGTAAGTCAAGGACTACCTGTACTTTATATAACTTTTTTCCTTTTTTGGGGGGTCATCAAGTTTTTGACACCTTGCTAGGCGACTGGTGGTATTTGAATATTGCCATATCTTAAAAGTGGTACAATCTGTGAAAAGGTTGAAAAACCCTGATGTAGAATGCATTATAATAGTCCAATCATGGGACTTTCTTATAAATTGAGGAACATTAGAAGCTTTGAAATGTCTTTTTTCCATAACAGATATTTATTGGATTTGGCCATCTATAATTTCATATTGTTAATATTATACATGTGTAAAAAGCAGCTGAACAGTATTCATGGAAACTTATTTAGTCAACATGTATTTGCAGCTTCACTATACTTTATTATGAAAAATATGGTAGACATATCAGATTATCAAAAATCCAAAATAATATCCATTTCCTTTCAAAATGTATGAATTAAAATGAAAGATTTTCATACCAACTGGAATATAGATTCTCCTTGACTTACAACCGTTCATTCAACAATGGTTCAAAGTTATGACAACCTTGGAAAAAGTGACTTATGAAAAATTACTTAACACTTATGATCGTTGCATTCCTGAGGTCACAATTGCAATTCAGTAGCTTGGCAATTGGCTCACATTTACTGCCAATTGCAGCATCCCGTGATCATGTGATTGTAATTTGTGACCCCTTTTGCCGATTTCCAGCACAAAAATTGGAAAAAAAACACCCACTGGGGAAGCTGGATTTGGTTAATGACAGAGCCTTGGTGGAGCAGTGGGCTAATGCCTCCTTAAGTAACACCAGCTGCCTGCAATTAGTGCAGGTTCGCATCCCACCAGGCTCAAGCCTTCCATCCTTCCGAGGTAGGTAGAATGAGGACCCAGATTGTTGGGGGCAATAAGCTGACTTTGTAATAATGCCGCTTGGGGCGGGGGGGAAAGCCCTAATAAGCAGGCATATACATAGAATGAAGGCTATTGCTAAGCACATTGGTTTGTGCTTAAATTGTAAGCCGCCCTGAGTCTTCGGAGAAGGGCAGGATATAAATGGGATAAAATAAAATAAAATAAAATAAAATAAAAATTATGATTTGCTTAACAAGTGCAATGATTCATTTAAAGAACGCTGTAAAATTGCCATAAATTTGAGTCTGACCTGATTTATGACTGCAATGACTAATGACAGAAATTCCAGTCCCAATTGTGGTTTATTTATTTATTTATTTATTTATTTATTTATATTAATTAATTAATTATTGGGACTTATATGCCGCCCTATCTCCCGAAGGACTCCCGAAGGTTGTAAGTCAAGGACTACCAGTATTATATTTACAGTACTTATCCCTTACCTCCACATTGTAAAAAGAGTAACAAGGAACTAGATTTATTTAGGGAATAAATAAACAAACTATAATTACATATTTTGAAAAAGATACAATGCACTTATATGTCTGAATTAATTCAATATAATTAATTCCCTCTTTTGAGAAAAATGGACATTAGTCTGGGTAACATCAAGCAACTATTTAAATAGTGTGGAAAAATAAACAAAATGAAGTTAATTTTAAAAGCTGTCTGTACCTGAAGGAATGAAGACTCATAATCTCTATAGAAACCAGCTCCTTTCTTATGAGATCTTTCTGTACGTTCAGCATCAGAGTCAACGCTGTAGTCAGAACTATCATCACTAGAAGGTGAATTATGCTGAAAAGGAAGAGCAGTATCATTTATACAATGCTTGTTATAGTATGATCATATAGCGTGTGTGTGATTTCATACACATCTATCCGTATGATTGAAATTACTACGAGTAAGTATATCTGAACAAAATTGAGTGTAAGCTAGGGTTATAGAAGGCAAATTAGCACAAGGACCAGTTTATCACCAATTAAGGTAGGTTGTGCATATAGTTAATGAGCCTTGCCAGTACACATTTCAATTCACATGGGAGTAAGAATGTTAGAAGCAGCATGTGATGATGGCTCAGTGGACTGCTTTCTAAGGTATTTTGCAATCTGTAGGGAACCTCACCTTTTCAAGGAGTTAATATTCAGTGAACTAATTAAAGCAAAGGCATTCCAGTATAGTTTTACATTTTATTTAAATAGATAATTATGTTAGAAATAAACTGCATAGCATGCTGAAGAACACTTCATACCTTGTGTTTATCTCGTCTTCTCCTTTTTGATTTTTTCTTCTCTTTTTCCTTTTTGCGCTTCTTTCGTGATTTTCTATGAGATTTTTCATTTTTAGGTTTATCTTCAACTTTTGTGCCTTTTTCTTCCTTATCTTCTTCAAGTCCAGCATCATCTATTTCACCATCTTCAAGTTCACCATCCTCTCTGCTCAAGAAAGATAAAATTAGATAAAATAAGAATTTGGAAGATTCCAGAAAACAATGCAAAATTGTTTTATGTCCATGTGTCTATTAGTCAAAATAGGGACATGCATTTAAATATGCTCACCTTAAATTAACATCTAGCAATATATTTATATTTCATATTTTTTATTATATTTCTTTTATCAGACCATACAATTGCAATTGAAATTTTCTTAGTATTATTTTAATAAGTATATATTGTCTTATAACTAATTCTCAAAATAGTCCACAACTACTATATAATTCCTAATCACCAATATCTATATAAATATATTAATGAAGTATTACAGGTAGACCTTGACTTACAATCACAATTACACTAGAGACCAGACTTCTAGTTATACGTTGTTACAGTCACAAGTCGAGACACCCACATGACCAGCCCTGATTTTTTAATGGCAGCTATTAAGCAAATCATTATGCTTATTTAGTGAGGACCATGGTCATAAATGCAAACCAATTCTTCTAAAAGAGCAGTTTTTGCAGAAAACTGGCAAAAAATGTCGAAAATTGTAGTCATGTGACCATGGGATCTCCAACTATTGTTAAAGGTAAGCTGGTTGCTAAGTGCCCGACATGCGGTCATGTGACGATAAGAATATATGTTTAAATGTGGGATGATGTGTTGTGATGGCCTGAAGTGCTTTACAGGCTGTTAAGCACTGTTGTAGGCCCATCATAAGTTTTGGTGTTAAGTAATTAGTCACAAATCAAGGACTACTTGTAGAAGATTGCAGAAAGTAGCAAAAGTAATAAAGAACAAAATCCAACATTAAAAATTATTTAGATCTTTTCCAGTGGCACAATAATTACAAAATCTGCTAGATTATGACATTTTGATTTAAAATCTGGAAGAAATGCTTTTTGAGACAATGAAGTATAAAGATTAAGCTGTGACACTATATGCAGGGAGACCAATTTCTATTCCTATTCTTAGCCCTACATCACAAAATTGCTGTTGTGGGGCAAAAATACAATTTGTTCTGAACTTAGTAATACATGAGATAAAATATTGCTCAAAAAATAACTAAATGAATTATCCATTTATTATAAACATATAATTATGTTACAATAAATGTAGAAAAACATATAATTATGAAATATTATATATTATGGATTAGCTTACTCAGTTAAATAAGCCAAATGTTACTTGTAATATTATAAGTTTGTTTTCTTTGTTTGAAGTTTACATTACATAAATTATAGTTATGTATTATTTTATTTTTATTTTTGCTTAATTCAAGACAGCATATACACTAATGCTCCCACTTCAGATTTTCTCCAAAGCAATCTTGTGAGATGAGCTAAGTAAGAGCTTGACTGATCCAAAGTCCCTCAGCTGGCTTTCGTGCTTAAGGGAAGACTAGAAGACTATCTTCTGGTTTCTACCAACCACTTTAGCTCTACTGTATACCAAACTGACTCAAACAATTTAAAATTGCTTGTATTAACTTGAAATTTTATTCATGGCTGTTATAATTTATGCTTTTTAAATTGTATTAAGGGAAAAAATTTGTCATAGTTTTCTATGGTACAACTTAAAGTTAAGGTTGATGTAGATTTTAAGATTATCAGAAGTGATGCGCTGAAAATATGGAACAGATAGAAACCCTGACTGTGCCTGAAAATGCCTTTATGGATCTCAGCATAGGAAGCATACAGGAAAGAAACAATACATAAAGAAAAATGGTTAAAATATAGAGAGTTGATAGAATAGGAACATAGAAGACATAAGATAAAATCAAGAGAGCAATTTTCTGTTGAGGAATTTAGTTTTCATTTTTTTATATGCGTAGTTAAAAGAAAGATTTAAGGTAGATAATAGGACATTTGACACAGAGCATCAGAACAAGAATTTGAAACTGAACTATGTACAACAAATGATAAACATACAACTGCATAAGTACATAAAGGTTCATTGATATTTGAAGTGGAAGATGGAACAAGTGAAAGACTAGAATATAAATTGTAAGAACTTTGGAACAATATACTGATGGAAATGGGAAAATATGTGGTTTATGGGATTGAAACTTACATTGTTATAACTTAAAAGACAATTTTCATAAAATGATGTATCACTGATATATGACTCTAGAAAAATTATCTAGAACGTATAAAAGTATTTCAAATTTCTGTTGGAAATGTGGACAATATGAGGAGTAATTTTATCATGAATAGTGGACTTGTAAAAAACCCCAGACATTACTGGGTTCAAATACATATAAGGATACAAAGAATTTTAATGATCAACATTCAACTGAAACCAGATTTTTTTTGCTGAGATTAATAAACAGTTAATAAAAAACAGTCATGGGTGATTATTTTTATGTATGATTCCTGTTGTAATACTTTTATATGTGTAAAAATGGAAAGACTCTGAAATACCCACAATGGAAGAATGGCTGGAAAAGATGAAAGAACTAGCAAAAGTGGCAAATTTAACTTGTTTGATCAGCAACTATATTTATCAGTGCCTGAAAACTCTTATGGACTTTTTGCTGGAAAAAAAAGAAAGAAAAATTAATTTGTGATTTATGAGTCTGAATATTAGAAAGGAAAGCTTATGGAAAGAAAGAAACATGAAGTAAGTTTGGAAAAAGAGAGTAAAATATAAATGCTTTTATAACTGCTACCAAAAAGTTCAGAAGCTGCTTCTTTATAATCTTTTCTTTCATTTTTCTTTTTTCCCCTATTTTCTTATTCACTATTCTTTGTTTCCTTGTTTTTTTTCTGATATTTGAATTGTTTTTATCTTGTTAAAAAGTTCTTCAATAAAAATTATATTAAAAACAGTTCAAAACATATCCAAGATAGATAGAACAGAAACTGCAGCCACTATTGTTTTATTTTCTGAGAATGCCCTTTGGGGTCTATGTGGGGCATAGGAAAGCCCCTGAAATACAAGATATGCTTGCAGAAGGTATTTTATCATGCTTGCCACCATTTTCATAATTAAAATAGTGATTTTAGAAAAATCATTGGGTTAGGGAATTTGAGTCATTAAAATGGGTTAGCAGGTATACTATTATTCATAAACAAATTGATACTTCTGAATATAATTATGCTTTGTAGTTTGAAATAGTGACTTCCAAAACCAAATCTATTTACTACTGAATAAACCAAGCATATATCTAACACATTAGTAAATGATGCCTAAAACTGTTAGCAAAAGCTAGTATGATATTCAGACAAAGGTTTCCTATTGTTATAGACACCCTTTATTTTTACAATTAATAAGAGGTACAGAATCAAAGCTACATTTGAAGAATGAAGTGTTCTAGGTCATAATAGTACACTGAATAATACACTGAAGCTTAATTCCCTTACTTTTCATGCTCATCTAAATTGGCCTTTTCCAAACTGAAATGTTGGACTATAACTCCCAAAATTACATATCAACTTCTGGGATTTGTAATCAAATACTCCTGGAAAATATCAAGTTGAAGAAGGCTAATTTAAAATGCACATAAAACTAGGAAAACTTTAGAACAAAGGAAAAAAATGTCATTCAACACAGCTAATGGAAACATTGGCACAGCTGGCAGAGAAACAGGGTGTGTTCAGAAAAGTGACTTAGCTCAGCCATGCAATAAGTTCCCTAGGGTATAAACGAAATCATCTTTGGCAGTTTTCAGGCTACAGTTATATAAGATTCTTAATTTATAAGTATTCATATGTGTTTAATACATCCAGCTTCCAAAGTGAAGTTAAACAAGATGACCTTTTTAAAATGTAAGATGCTATAATTATGTCTTTAATGTAATAATTACTTAACAATACGCTGGCCTCAAGAACTTAACTGATGTAATTTTAATCACAGTTTAGACATACAAGAACTTTATATACAATATTTAAATTACAAAGTACACTTTTGCCATAGTAATGTGTATGTATATATCATATTACAAAAGCAGAGTAACAGTGTAACAAGAATACATCTTATGCTGTTACTTTGAGAAAAAAATACTGTTTTGAAGATAAATTTCCAAAACCTATTTTTAACTTCATTCTATTAAGAAAGATTTTTAAAAGATTTAATGTGATAGAAACTAAACAGAAGCTACCTAATACAATGATGCAAAAATATATGCTTTCCATTATTTCAACTGAATTCCATAAACCTACACTATAGTTTGAAACACCAAAATTTTTAGCTAATAAACTAAAACGTGATAATGCATAACCGAGAAAGCCTCTTTCCAAATTTTTAATAGCAAACTTTAACCAAACTTTTAATTACTCACTTAAAAACATTTAAATTATATAAAAATAGTAAACATATCAGTGAAACCTGATCCAAATAAACTCTTCTTGCAATTAGTGTATTTATTTTCAAAAAGGACATTAGTTTAATCTGACAACTATAGTAACAAATATTTTCATGTGGTTGTAAATTTTTATGATACCTTCTAAAACATCAGTATCATGAACTTCCATGGAATATAACATTTGGGGTTGTCACTGCTAGTTCTATACTTGTGAAAAGACATGCTAATTGAATTTCATATGTTATCTTAAATTCCAAATTATATTATGAAGACAAAGATTCATGTATGCATGTTTTGGAGACTATTTGCAAATGGGTCATTTGTGTTAATGTTAAAATATTTACATGTTAAAATAATTACACATGAATAAGCTATATTTATATTTTAAGCTCTATACACTAACTCCATTTATTTATGAATTCTCATGTAGAGAAATAGTCAAGAAATGCAGTTTCTGGGACTTACTAGTGAATTATTTCAGCATTTATCTTTCCAAATATATTTAGCTATGTCAGTGCAAGAATGGAACAGGAAAATGGGCAACTGTATTTTTAAGAACTAAGATGGGCCATCACCATAGGTTAAATAATTGAGATCTGTCTTTAGATCATTTTATTGAAACAAAATGAGAGCTCTCTTGAAAAGAAAAGAGCACAACCCTTTGTTTCCTTCAAAATGTTACATGGAAGTCAGTGGACAAGATAACTCCATTCTATTTGAAATAGTTGAATGTGGACTTTGACTACTTGTTTTGAGATTCCTGACTTTTCTAATAAGAGAGAGGGAGGGAGAGAGAGAGAGAACTTCAAAATAAGGAAGTACAACTCTTGTCTATTCTCTCAAAAATAATTAAATAACCCCAACTTTAAAGTTATCCACTTAAAATATATTTCATTGATTAGAGACATCTTGAAGGTTAAAAGGAAAGAGTATAAGGAATTATTAATGCATTTGTCATGGTTAACAGGAATAATTTCATTAGGGGCTATTTTGCAAAGTCATACAATTTCTTATTAGCCTTAGTATAATTCCACTTATTCTAAACAGATCCTCTTGTAGATTTAGATTGACTGGTCAACATCAATATACTACATATTTTTAAAAAAATGTTATCTAATTTTATAGAAAAATAAGTTTGTTTTGTTTTGCATGCATCTTGCATTTATTATTACAGTTTGTCACTTATCATGGAAGTCATATGATAATTTGTTCTGGTTCTACTAATTAACATGCAAACTTTATTTTGCTGGACAGTTCAGTTCAGGTTGACTAATATTAAAAGTAACAATGCTGTACTGCTGTATTCATTTTGAAATACCCACTGCTTTATCAACTATTTAAAACACTGTAGTTAGTAAAAAGTGCTGATTTGAAGGCATGATATATGAGGCCCAGACCTGATTCACTGTAGCTATGGGCAAGTCATTTGAATTGCTATTCTCCTTGGTATTCCTGTTTGTAGAAGAGGGGGAAAAGGCTATATTCTACTTACTGTGTTGCTGCATGAATAAGGGATTATGTAATGTTTTGTATCACTTTCATAAAACAGTATTGTACATACTTGTGGAGGGACACCGGGATTATAGGAGACTTGTCTGTTAATGGGACCACCATTACAAATCTTGATGTAAAGAAGATTTTTGCATACATGTTGGAGAATGTGGGAGAAATAATTTCAGGTTTCCACATGTTTAAAAACAAATTAGTGAAGGAAGCCATATCTGTATGAAAACAAACATTTGCACAGAGACAGAGACAGAGAAAGGGGGGGGGGAGAAAAAGAGAGAGAAAAGGAGCAGGACTTCAAACCAGAAAATGCCTCTGGTTTGTTAGATTATGGAATTAGAATTGTAAACTGTCAAAGAGAAAAATCTGACAAAACCTCATATATATATATACACACATACAAAAAAGAGTTCCAGTTAAGGTGTAAGGTGTATACATTGTTATATAGCTTCATATATGTTACATATATGAGGGGATACAGTCTGCCTGTGAGTTCAAATGGCAATGAGACGGGATTAAGAACAACAGTGACATTACATACAGACAATGTAAAGTGCATTTTATGGAAAAAAATGTAAAAAAAGGAAATGTAAAAAAAATTCATGCAAAATGCACCTTGAAGTTATCACCCACCCTTAAAGACATCCTTGTATCTAGACTAAAAAGAAAAAAAAACCCACCCCTACCTCAGTCTGAAGGTGACTTTCCCCCATACAATGCTATAGACATTTTCTTTCCTTAAATTCACCTAGGCACATTTAAGACATCGTTATTACCACCATTATCATCATCATCATCATCATCACATAGCATACCATCATTCTCAGTTATTATCACTGTTAATTATCACCATTGAGAAGCGGAGAGAGAGAAAGAGAAAGAGAAGAACGTTACTCGACCTTTCGTCCCCTGCATGTTGCCTGTCAGAGTCGGGCATGTTTTGGTCAAGAACTGGGTTTGGGGGATTGGAGAATAGGCTTTCAAAGGCCATTGTGCTGGTTGTGCCTGTGTGCAGGGAGGAGGAGGAGGAGGAGGAAGGGGGGAGGAAGGCAGGACGCTGCTGCCAGTCGTAGGGCGCAGGGAGAGGAGGTGGAGGCGGCGCGCACTCGTGCGCACACACAAATATACACACACACACTCACACTCGCACAGGGGAGCGGCAGCGCTGCGCCTACAGGGCTCGACGACGCGAGGTGTTCCCTCCGTGCAGCGGCGAACGAGATTTCACGCACGTATTTACTGAATTGGGGGGAACACAAACATAAGATACACAGAAGGGCACTTTTTTAACGGCCGCTCGAAGGGAGGCTGCCCTGCGCCTCCCGGGAAAAAAAAAGAGATGGGAGCTTATGAGGAGTTCGGTACACACAGACCATACGGAGGAAGGAGGCAGCAGGAAGAAACAGGCAGAGCGGAAGGGAGGAAGACGGGACACGTTGGCCGGAGAGATGAGCTGTTCTGATTATATCTTCCTTACAAACATGGCGCCCGCCCGCTCACCACTACAAGAGAGAGAAAGACGGGAAAAAAAGGGGACCAATGGCGCGCGCGGAATGGATGGGGGTGGGGGCGGAGGCTGGACACGCTCACAAAATGGCGGCGATTGGCGTCGCTCACAAAGTGCCGAGGAAGGCTAGGAAGGGAAAAAAAACCCCAGCCAGCTTCTCCCTGGCAGCTTTCGGGTCGCCGTGACCGATGCGGCGTTTGGTTGCACGCTCTTCTGTGCCTCGCTGTCGTCACCAGATATAGGAAAGGCTTCCCCGCCTGCCATTGGCTCGCGCCGCCGAGGGCAAGATGCCCGTTGGGCGCGCTGGGGGGGGGGGAAGGGAAAGCGAAAAGCGCGCGCAACTACATGGCGATGGCGCAATCGCTAAAAGAGGGGATTCCGCGCGAAGAGGTTCGCCTATTGGGCTTGTCTTGGCAGCGCCTTGGCTTGAGAGAGTGCTTGAGAGAGGACGAGAAAGGAACGCACTTGTACAAAAAAAAAAGCAGGGAAAGTGATTACTTAACTTATTACTCACCCTCAGTTATGGTAGGACTGCACTAAGAACAAAGGAGAAATGGGTTCACTCAAGTCTTCGGAAAAGGGCGAGGGCAAAACTTTAAGCGTCAAGCCTGGTTAGTATTTAGATGGGAGATCACTAGGAAACCTCAGATGTAGCTTGGACTGGGAAATAAAATACCCTGGAAGAAGCTAAGGGCAACCTCTTTGGTTTTTATAGCATTCTCTCTTGCTCTCCTTTCTTCCTGTCAAATAAGCAATATCTTTGTGTCCATTCTGCCACCAGGAGCTGAACTTGAGGCTAGTATACTTTACCTTTTAGTACAACTTCATCCATTTTTATACTGCAGGTACGTAGCTTGGCTTCTGACTCTGCAATACCCAGTGCTCTAAAAGTTGTACCAAATTTTAACTTTTGAGATGACAACAGGTCTAGGTCTCAAATATATCTGCCCAGTCTAGTATAAATTAGCACATGTGGGATAATAATGTTACTGTGAATGAAGCTCAAATTGTTACTGGATGCCGTAAACCTACCTCTCTAAATAAGATCCAGTGGAGGAGCTCGCACCTGATGAAAGCTGGGAACTATGGAAATCTATGAATAGACTGCATTGGAAGTTATTCACAAAAGTGAACTCTAAAATCTAAAACATTTGAAACAGAAGCCATTTTGTGAAGACTACTTGAACTATGTGATTTAATCCCTCCCTCTCTCCCACTCCCTCTCTTATTAGAAAAGACTTGGATGAAGAACTATGGCTCTCCTGAGCCACAGCATCTATCAGCATTGAGCTATATAATAGTGGTTCTACTTTGTTCTGAATGGGCAGTTACAGCTGATATTAGAGGGGCTGGTATGCTCAACTCCCTGCTCCTTTGTGGATAAAGTACTGCTGCATCCTCCCATGTTATTCAAAATATGTGTGGTATTATAGGGGGAAATCATTGGTTTGGGGTGAGGTGTCAGCAATACTGATGACACTCAGTTGTTCATTGCCGTTCAGATTGGGCAGGAAATACAGTGATTGTTTTCTCCAGATGAGTAAAGGCTATCAGAATTCTGGATGAGATGAAATGGTTGCACCTGAACACGCAAACTGAATTATTGATTATCCAGAAGCCTTTGAGTTCCCTAATGGCATTCAGTCCTCTTTCTTTTGGGAAGGGACTCATGGTCCTTTCATGCAGTGTTGTAGAACTTGGTTTCTTTTCATTTTATTTTTACCCCTTCTCACAAGATTCATCCAAGCTTTAACTCTTTTGTAAGTCCAATACAAAAGAATGATTCAGGTCGCTCTCTTATTATTTATAATTCCCTTTGATTTTTAAAACATCAACCAATTTCTTTTGTATGTCCAATGAAATGTCTTTTTCCATGCCATTCTTATAGTCTGTTATTTTTAGATCCACTTTTAATGACAACTCTGTCAGATAAAGCTTGTTCCTCTTCTGCCCTTTCTTCTAAAACATTTTTGGATACAGTCTGTCCATAGAAGCAAACACTGATATTAAGTTCAGATTTCATTTTTCAAAAGTATCCATATTTCCAATATTGTAATTCTTTGTGTCATTTGGTTAATCAGAATTTATTCTTCTTTAGTTAAAATCATTAGTTTTTTCTAGTGTCCAGTTTTAAAATTGTTTATCTCTTTTATATCTTAGAAAGAATAAAAAATGACTTTCTCACAGGAAGGATTATTTATAATTAATTTCAAAATCTTATTTCAAATTTATCTGGGCCTTAATTGGTTGATTACTTTATAAACTCAAAGTTTCAATTACGGTAGCTTTTGCTATATATTTCATTTTCCTTCATTAAGGGTTGAAGGTAGACTCACCTAATGTTTTCAGACCTGTCATGCCACGGATTTCTAATAGCTAAAAAGCAGTTAACAAGCAATTTCAGAAAGTAATTAGAAAAGCAAATATAGAAACTTACTGTCATTTTAAAGGCACCAACTAAAGTTTGAGCAAGATGGCTATTCCTTCATCTCCCAGTGTGCAAAACCTGCTAGAGACCATAGTTGTTTGGTCTCCTCAAGAAAGGCAACTGCCTGTTCCGGTTTGCGCTTGCAAAAACCCCGCTCTCCAGTTTTTCTCCGTTGAGAGACCCTAAAAAAGGTCGAAAGTTGCCCTGGAGGAGCAACAACCATGAGGAGGTCCTCCGAGCGATCGCGGAAGGGCGGCAGCCCTCTTTGATCCGGAGCAGCTCCTTTGGACCGAAAAAGAAAAGATCCGCCATTAACATGGCCGATCATTAAGCCGTTTCCTGCCGAAAGCCAAAATTACTACCAAGCAAAACGAAAGCAACGAGGTGGATTTGGATGAGATCTTACCTTTCTTATTTCTCCAACTACTTTCCTGTGGGAGCGTTTTGAAAATTCCCCCCCCCCTTTTGGAAGAGCAGTGTCTGCTTATTTGGGGAATTAAAGTCTCAAAAGAAATGGAAAAACATAACTAAACTAAACTAAACTAAATAACTAATCTAAACAACTGGATTTGTACCTTTGGAATATTGGGGGTACCAAAAAGTTCTTATTGCTACGGGGACCTATTACCCTATTTACCCTTTAAGGTGGAAAAGGAAAAACAAGGAAAAATCTAAACTGGATAAAAGCCTTATTTGAGTCTGGAAAAAAGATTTCCCATGCTATTGAGAACATCTTGTGGCAAAGCCTGGTATAGCAAGGAAACTTTCCTTTTATGTGAGATCTGGCTGTAGCCCAGATTTGTCCTTGGCATTATTTTTAAAGCTAAGAACTTGAAACACCTGGCAATGAAAACAACTTCTAGGAATAGTGGAGGTGGACATTTGCTGACCCTTATCAAAATAGCCTCCACCAAAGACCTATCTGTAAACATCGTAGAAATGGAGGAATACTATCCACAACTTAACTAAACTTATACTTGAAAAAACCCTTGAAGCGACTGAACTAATGAACTCCAGACTGAAAGATAAAGGTGCCAGCTTAAACCTACCAAATGAAGCCCTGACTGCAATTGATGAACTGACAATCCAAAAACCAACAGAAGAGGAAGAAATTAATATTAAAATAGGGGACTTTAAAGAACAACAAGTACAATCAACTGAGAGCTTTGACACTCAAACCTTGATCTCAATTACACAACCTACAATCCAAAAAACAATAGAAGCCGAAGAAAGCAACACTAAGATGGAGGATGATAAGGATCTCCAAGTACAGTATATTAAGAATCCAGCCAGCCAAACAACAACTACAACACTGGACATGACCTCCTATCCAAGCCCGATGGGACCGGAAGAAGAAGAAGACGACCAGACTGAACCAACAACAGCTATACTAAAACAAACATGGGAGTTTGATTTATCAGAGCAACAATTTAATGATTATAAAGGGGCCAGTTCCTTTGAAAAATTGACAACTGGGTGATCTCCCTTAATTCAAACAACATGTGTAGGAACGAAGGGAGACCCATTTGAGAACAAAGGCACTGGTATAGAAGCCTGCATGGCACAAAAAGAAAGCTAGAGTTAGATTTAAAAATTGGGTTCTTTTGTGATTTATAATGACAGCCTAATTTTTTTTAATGGGCTGGGGAGTCTTTAATAGATATAAATTGACTTTATATTTAGGATTTAGATTTCCAAGGGAAATGAAAATTAGCTATTAGAACATAGTTTTGAATTATAGAACTTGGAATGATAGAATAAAAGTTACTTTATTAATAATCGATGAACCACTAAGATGAGAAATAGCATATATTTGTGAAATAAAATAAAAATATTTAAGCAAACAACACATGTATTTTAGATATGACAACTATTATATAATGAAATAGGGAAATTTTGGGTTACCCGAAAACAGTATTATGGATACTAAAGGCTAATTTAGAGCACTGTAATTGAAATTAGGTAAAATTTAAAAACAGGACATGGATAAGTGTAAGTTAAAATATATTGATAATTGTCTCAACTGACTGTGCTATAACTAGAAATGTATTAATTTGTGATATTGTAATTAAGGGAATTGGAGAGGGAACTTTTGCTGATGTAACCTGGATTATGTACAAAAAGATTTTTTATTGGACTTTTGATTACCCAATCACCACGTTGCTTAATAAATATCTGGATGTAAAATTGGAAAATTAATAAAACTTGTTTTTGTTTTAAAAAAAGCAACTGACTAGACTAGAGCATTTGTGGACAATCTTCTGTCTCTTTACTTAGAGAGATTGGAAGAACCAATTTACTCAATGACTCTTCATTCTTTGCTATGGCCATCTCTGTTTTTGCACAGCTATCTTCATTTTGCCATTTGTTCCTCTGGGAGTGATTTGCTGTGCAGACTAGTAGTGTACGAGGCTTTAAATAAAGAAGTAAATGCAGACTCTACTTATTTTCTTTACTGCTTCTTTTTTTCAGTCTTGTGCTTTCTAGATGTATTAAACTGTAATTCCTAACTGCATCCCCAACACACTTAAAAGGAGAAGTCGGGGGAAAAATCTTTATTGTTACTGTAAGTTTGTCTTGATAAAAGTTTATTATTTTTGTCCACCAGGAGGCATGTTTGAGCTTTTTATGGTTTTTTAGCAAAAGTACAGCCATTCAGATGGAAAAATTAGTAGTTCTAACAAAATACTGATAATGCTCAGTACAGAGAAACCACTATTTTACAATGATAGAAGAATTCAGCAAGGAGTGTTGTGGCAAACTTTCTGAAAGATTATTATATACTTTTTAAACATTATGGCATACCCCCTAACCTCCCATATCAATGATAGCATTTGGAGTCAGCTTTTAGACTGTCTAGTTTAGTAACTATTAATAGTTTTATCTAATTTTTATAATGTAATGGAGATAAGAAATTTGTGCCATCTATAGATAGGTTCATATATTACCATTAAACCAAGTTACAGTTTTTGTGGTAGGTTTGTTAAGTTAGTCCATTATAATTTATTTAAAAAATAATCTGATGCTTTCCTGATAGATTATATCCAAGAATTAGACTAACACCATAGTCTTACCTTGGAAAGTACCAGATTGTGGGAGACTACATTAAAGAATATAAAGATGTGATACAACCCAGAGGAATGTTTTTCGTATAGAAATATCCATCAATTTACTTCAGTGCAGGAAAATTGTGCAGGAAAACTTCCTATTGAGTTACAAAAATAATTATACAATTACAATTCTATATTGTTAATTGTTTTTTAAGGATTCAAATTCCAGAATATTTTCAATATTCTCTGTGTCAGGGCTTTTCAACCTTTTCACCCATTGTACCACTTTTAGGATATGGCAACATCCGAGTACCACCAGTCGCCTAGCTCCAGTCATCTCTCGCTTAGGCTTGTGCGGTGCTGCCATCGATTCAGCTCATTCCCCTTCCCCGCTACCACTTTTTTAGGATGGTCGCATACCACCTGCCAGGTGACAATACCACAGGTGGTACCCGTACCACTGGTTGAAAAGCCCTGCTCTATGTTATAAAACTAAAATAGATTATGTAATATTCACCATTTGCGAAAGAAAAGAGGAACTATATTTAAGTACAGTGCTTGCTTACTATATCCAAAATAATGATTCTGTATTCTCTTAGTTTATGTATCTAATAGTATATTCTGAAGTCATTGTTTTTTCTCTTGCAAATATAAAATAAATGCTCAATTCATAAACACCTATGGAAAGAATAAGCTCTCCAAAATGCTTAGCCATAATTACATGCATTCTATGTTGTCAAGAAAAAATGGTTGGCAAAAATAAATATTTTATTTTATTTTTTATTTTAATTCCATTTATATCCCGCCCTTCTCCGAAGACTCAGGGCGGCTTACAAGCTTAGCAGTAGCCTTCATTCTATGTATATGCCTGCTTATTAGGGCTTTCACACACACCCCAAGCGGCATTATTACAAAGTCAGCTTAATTGCCCCCAACAATCTGGGTCCTCATGGGAAGCTAATGACATACCTTTTCCAACAGGCCGACCTGGACTGATGATAAGGGTTTTTAATTATGTTTTTAATGTTTTTATTGGTTTTAGTGGGGCTTTGTGATAGCTTAATTTTTTTAATATTTGTATTTTGTATTTTATTGTTGTTACCCATCCTGAGTCCTTCGGGAGATAGGGCGGCATATAAGTCCGTCCGTTCGTACATACATACATACATACATACATACATACATACATAAATAGAAAGAAAGAAAGAAAAAAAGAAAGAAAGAAAAAAAGAAAGAAAAAGAAAGGCAGGCACTTTTTATTAATTGCAAAGTATTTAAAATTGTGTGGTTTGGCTAACAAAATTTCTCAGTACCGCAAACCCTCTCCAGTTACACAAATAGCACAGGAACCAGGCTTCACTATGTATAACTTAGTGACATACTTAACAACCGTAACAAACAAACATATGAATACTGCATTAAAGTCTGCATCAGGATTAATAAACTTTTTGGAATGTGGACTTCCTGCTTAAAGCAGGTTTGATTTTTAAATGGAAGAACCCTATAAATAATGAGATGTCTACAATTACTGAGCATAACATTTATTCTTTAATTCTTTAATACTAAAATTCATCAGTTGATGATCAAATATAGATTGGCTCTGCCAATAGTCTAATTTCATTCAACTCACAACTAAATTTTATACATACTGAAAAGTATTAGAACCTTTGAAAAGTATGGCTTGGATTTAGAACTCAACCTAAAGAATTGTGTAATTACATTCTCAACCAATGTCTCTAAAAACTGGCAAAAAAATTCTGTAATAGCTGGAAAGTAAAGTTTGGGGACTTCTACAGAATGAACTAAAGATTAAGACAGTAAGAAGCAAGAAGAAAATATAAGTTGGTTTATTTGTTAAAATGAGACATGTTTGTATAAATCTGGAATACCTTCATGGACTTTTTGCTAACATTGAAATGTCAATGATTTATAGATTTACATATGAATAAGGGTTCAGAAGAGATACTTGAATGTACCGCTATAGAGCGTAATGAACTATTATATTTGTGATGAAGATTGGAAGCTAATTATTTCCATTTCCTTTTTTTCTATGTTATTTTTCTGTATTTATTTTTTTCCTGTATTTTATTCTGTTTACTTTCCCCTCTTTCTGAGTTTAGTTTGTATTTTACTCTTGCTATTAAAATTTAAATAAAGAATTATTTTTTAAAAAGGAAACGTTATTTGTTTTGGCTTTGGCACTGATTTTTCACCTCAGGAGGGAGGCTATTCAATAGGACTGGGGTAAGAAATTCTCCCTTCAAACCCTCAACCCTGACTTTCCAAGGTGAGAGCAACGTACTCACCTGGACCAAAGGTGCAGGACAGGCAAATTTTTCTCTCATCCAAGGATAACAGTTCCATGACTGTTACATGGATAAGCAGTGTTAATGGTGAGCAGTGTTAATAAGAAGCAGGTTGAAAAAGAACAGTTCATAAAAAAATATGCATTGGGAATGCTGCTGAACAACAATATGGAGGGAGGAGGAAGTTTTTTCTTGATAACACCTCAAATGAGAAGGAAGCTTTAGAAAGCATCATTTGCCCAGTGCTGTATAATTAAATGGTTCTTATTTGACCAGGTATCACTGTTATAGGCCCAAATCAGCAGGAGTATATTACCAGACAAAAAAACAAACTGTTCTCAATGAGAATAAAGTGTTAAACTTTCTGGTATTTCTTTGCTGCCATCTAAGGGATGTCTATGTTTTTGTTGCCCTTCTCCACTATCTGCTCTCTGGGATGGTGGCCTCACTTTGCCAGTGAAGTTAACCCTGCTTTTACTGCATTTAAGAAAGTAAAATATTGTTATTAGCATTTAAGAGACAAATGAACATCGGAATGTATTTCCAACTTGCAGTATTCAAGAGGAGCTACTATGCCACCAAAATCAAGTCTTCAGCTGCATGCTGTAATTTATTGTTCCTGTTAATTAGATTTCCAGAGAATTGTGTGGTTGACTCATGCTGGACTTTTTAAAAATAAATTTGGTTTGGCTGGATTTCTGTATATTTCTGCACATTCTGTTTGCCCCAGATCTCTAATAGTACAAAAGAATTTGATTATTCTGGAAGAGTAGGGTGCCTAGAAAAAATGCAGGTACCTGTACTGTCTTCTTCACCTCCTATTTAAGCCTTCCCCCACAGCAGAGTTTGTGATAAAACTGCAATCTTGAAACAAGTGGGGGAGAAGAACAGAGGAATCACATGCGTGTTGGAAGTTCTGCAGCCAGCAGCAGAGAAAACAGCCAAACAAAAGAAGAGCTTTTTCCTCTACAGAGACTCAAGGGTCCAGAGGAAAATGAAGAAGCAAAGCAAAGGACAATACAATGTGGGGAGGTGCAAAGAACTTTACATTAACAGAGAAGGAAAAAGAAGAAATTGCAGAGGAACAGTTTGCATCTGAGCAGCAGACTTGAGTAGGCAGATTGGTTTTAGAATCTTCATTACAGTGAGATGCCATGAATTTTTATTTAACTAAGGATCACTGTTTCTAAATGTGTGTCCATCTCTACAAAATTAAGTGTGTCTAAACATTCTTACTTTCTTTAACCTACTTTTCTGGAGGTGTACTTATCTTGGGCGGAATGTAAGAAGTCACATCATTTCTCGGGAGAAGGGCGGTATAAAAATTTAATAAAACTAAACTAATAACTAATTTCTATTCAGATAATTAAGAAAAGTTGAAAAAAAAATCATCTATTGAGACATTGCACAAACAAAATAGTAACTGATTATTCTTTCCCTGGTTGTTGCATGAGTCTGATTCAGACTACACACTAATACATAATGTGATTTGTCTGATTTTGTGTGAACCCCCATTGTGATAATGCAAATGACGGTTTGGGATTAGTATGTTTTTATGAACTTGGTCATTTAAAATTGATTCAACATACCATGTTTCCATATGAGCTCACAACATGAACATTCATTGAACAATCTTTCCTGCAAATTGCTATGGAGAGACACAGTACTTCAGGATTAGTAAACTATAAAATATGGTGACACATCATCCTCTCAGATTATTTTTATATCATGATGTAATAATCAGGAATGGAAAAACAGATCACTCAAGGAATGCTAGATGTAGCATTTTGCATTTGAGATAGAATTAAAAGATGGTTGAAGCTTTTACTGCAGGCAATTCTATAGCTTTTTTAGTTAACATACTTTTGGATCTGTCTCATGAACCTAATGACTGGAGCTTATGCAAAAGATTCTTGTCTCATTGCAAGATTCTATTATACCAGACATCAGAAAGGTTGAATGGGGCTTATTTCTTAGCAAGATAAAGTAAAGAAGTAAAACTCTCCCACCATGTCTGTATATCACCATGACATTAAAGCAGGGGTGTCAAACTCAATTTCATTGAGGGCCGCATCAGCATTGCGGTTGCCCTCAGGGGGCCGGGTGGGTATGGCCAGGGTGGGCATGGCCTACTTGGTGGGCGTGGCTAGAGTGCGTATGGCCTACTGGGTGGGCATGGCGAGCTATACATCGTTCGCATCAAGGGTGCCTATGGGGGCCTGGGCAGGAGTGGGACAGATCTGAGGGTCTCTGGCAGAAGGAGGGTCTCTGGGCCAGGGCCAAGGCAGTGGGGGCCGTTCCCTCACTGTTTCCAGGATGGCTTCGCGGGCCACATGAAACCACTTTGCAGGCTGGATCTGGCCCCCGGGCCTTGTGTTTGACATGTCTGCATTAAAGCAATTCCCATTACCTCCAGATAAATGTTTGTACTTTGATAAGCAAAAGTACCCAAATCATAGCCCAACTGATATTTCTATTGGCAACTGGCATCTGTTTATGATGGTTGCAGTATCCTGGGGTCACGTGATGGTTTTATGACCTTTATGACAAGCAAAGTCAATGGGGAAGCCAGATTCACTTTACAACCATGTTATTAACTTAACAACTGCAGTGATTCACTTAACAACTGTGGCAAGAAAGGTCATAAAATAGGGCAAAACTCACTTAACTGTCTTGCTTAGAAACAGAAATTTTGGGCTCAGTTGTCATAAGCTAGGGCTACCTGTACTGTGACAAGAAGTATAATGCAATATATGATAGCATCTAAAGTTAACCAAATTCACCAACTGATATTTGAAAAAAGGAAGAAGTACTAGAAAATGGAGCACATAATTTTAGTGTAAGGAAGGCAGAGAATTTGCTTTAGGATAGATTTCTGCTGACTTGAAGGATTGTCCTGTAGCAAGTTTTCTAAAATCTGTATACCAGTGCCACCTTCTAATCATTTTCTCACTAAAGGCAAAGGTAATCTGGGAGAAAAATGCCTTGAAAGAGAAAGCCAGTTGAGTGTCAAAATCAAGTATGGGTTTATATAGATATGGTCGATATCTGGCTGATCTCATAAGGGGGTTGCCTGAGTCAGCAATTGTAAGTAATGTACAGTGATGCAATTTTTCAGGACCAAGGATAGCAAAAAGGCAACTCATGTTGTACAGGTGAAACTCGGAAAATTAGAATATCATGCAAAAGTTCATTTATTTCAGTAATGCATCTTAAAAGGGGAAACTAATATATGAGATAGACTCATTACATGCAAAGCAAGATAGTTCAAGCCGTGATTTGTCATAATTGTGATGATTATGGTGTACAGCTCATGAAAACCCCAAATCCACAATCTCAGAAAATTAGAATATTAGAAAATTAGAATATTACATGCAATCAATAAAACAAGGAGTGTACATAGAACAATGTTGGACCTCTGAAAAGTATAAGCATGCATATGTACTCAGTACTTGGTTTGGGCCCCTTTTGCAGCAATTACTGCCTCAATGCGGCGTGGCATGGAAGTTATCAGCCTGTGGCACTGCTGAGGTGTTTTAGACCAGGATGCTTCAATAGCAGCCTTCAGCTCTTCTGCATTGTTCGGTCTCATGTCTCTCATCTTTCTCTTGGCAATGCCCCATAGATTCTCTATGGGGTTCAGGTCAGGCAAGTTTGCTGGCCAATCAAGCACAGTAATCCCACGGTCATTGAACCAGGTTTTGGTGCTTTTGGCAGTGTGAGCAGGTGCCAAGTCCTGCTGGAAAATGAAGTCAGCATCCCCATAAAGCTCGTCTGCGGAAGGAAGCATGAAGTGCTCCAAAATCTCCTGGTAGACAGCTGCGTTGACCCTGGACTTAATGAAGTACAGTGGACCAACACCAGATGACATGGCTCCCCAAATCAACACAGACTGTGGAAACTTCACACTGGACTTCAACCATCTTGCAGTGTGTGCCTCTCCATTCTTCCTCCAAACTCTGGGTCCTTGGTTTCCAAATGAGATGCAAAAGTTGCTCTCATCAGAAAAGAGGACTTTGGACCACTGAGCAACAGACCAGGTCTGTTTTTCTTTAGCCCAGGTAAGACGTTTCTGACATTGTTTGTTGTTCAGGAGCGGCTTGACAAGAGGAATACGACATTTGAAGCCCATGTCCAGGATCCGTCTGTGTGTGGTGGTTCTTGATGCACTGACTCCAGCCTCAATACACTCCTTGTGAAAGTCCCCAACGCTTTTGAATGGCCTTTTCCTGACAATCCTCTCCAGGCTGCAGTCATCCCTGCTGCTTGTGCACCTTTTTCTTCCACACTTTTCCCTTCCACATAACTTTCTATTAATGTGCTTTGATACAGCACTTTGGGAACATCCAACATCTTTTGTAATTACCTTTTGAGGCTTTCCCTCCTTATGAAGGGTGTCAATGATGGTTTTCTGCATAACTGTCAGGTCAGCAGTCTTCCCCATGATTGTGATTCCTACTGAACCAGACTGAGAGACCATTTAAAGGCTCAGGAACCCTTTGCAGGTGTTATGGCTTAATTAGCTGAGTAGAGTGGGACACTTTGAGCCTAGAATATTGCACCTTTTCACAATATTCTAATTTCTAATATTACACAGGGACAGCTGTGTAATCTCAGGAAAAGACATGGTTGCTTAAGACTGCAGATAGACTCATGCTTTTGTGCATTAAAAGCACCTCTTTGGAATTGCATCCACAGTGCTACATAGCCCTAATACATGCAAACTATGCACAGAGTAGATGGGGGGAAAAACAAATACAATTGCCTGGATTCAATTTTTCTGAATCCTTAACTCACTCAGGGATGATTGTTTAATAATGGATATGCATTGCTGGAGTCCATTTCTGCAATGAAATGATTTGGCATGGAAATTTTTTTCCATGCATGACCTGGTCCTGCTGGATCATGACAAATAGATTGCTGTGGTAGTCTTTTGATATAAGCTGATGAATTTTGAAATTACATTCCGCAGCTAAATATTAAGCAAGCATTCCAGAAGAATGAATAAATGGTTTATTTAGACTTTTTAAAGACATAAAGCCTAAACATAATTAGGTTATTCTTCTGAACTCCTCTCAAAGGGACACACAAATAAAATATAATAGATAGTAAAATAAAATAACCAAATAATAAATGTAAATATTTTGTCCTTCCAGATGGAATGGAATTTTGCCTGACAGTTTTATTATTTATTCTTTATAAATAAGGATTATTGGCTCATTTTCTATTCTCTTGCTCTTGAACGACAGAAAACAAATTTGCTCCCATTTCTGGGTGAGAGTTCTTTAGGTATTTGAAGACAATTTAATATTTTCTTTGTCAGACTAAACAGATATATACCTTTCAATTGTTCTTCATAAGACCTGACTTCCCAACCCTGAGCATCATTATGTAGTTTTCACTTTTCTTGTTAGAAACATCCTTTTGGAAAGGCTTAAGATGATCAATGACAAAGAAGAACTAAGGAAAAATTGATGCTTGTGGCTGGAGAACATACCAAATTAAATCTTTATTATAGTCATAGGCCAACATAAGGGGACATTTTTTTCTGCTTATTCTCCTCATCTGTGAATCATGAGATATGGTTTTTGATCCATGATCTCTAGAAAAGTGAATTATTTTGCAATTATAATAAGGAAATAAGCAGTTCCTTGCTGAAACAAAGTCCTGGCCCATCTAGTCTAACAGTTTCTTCTCACAGAGGCCAACCAACTGCACATGGGGCCCACTATTCTCCCAGCAGATGTTCTTCAGAGATAATCACACTGCCATCAAATAGATTTCGCTTCCCATGACTTCCATGAATTAGTCCAACTTTTTTGAAGCCCGACAAACTGGTGACCAGCATCATAGCTTATGAAATTTCCTTGACAACGTATGGTTCCATAAACAGAGCACTGTTCAAAGGCTACCTTTACACTGGTTGCTTCCATTTTAACATGGTGTCACAATTAGAGAGGAGATAAACTATTTGATAAGTACATGATATGAACTACATTTTTTAAAAAAAGATCAAATATACTGGCACAAATTTACTAATTTAAAGAACCTCAAACTTTCAGGACCTGAAATTCCAAGGATACCATGTTCTTTCACACTTTATTTCTGAGAATAAATGTATAGTAAGCATAGTAGTTGCCTGATTCCTCAATTTTATTTGACAAAATATAAGTTGAACAACTGCTTCACCATGACTGAGGAATTCAAGAAAGAGATTGAAATGCATTTGAATAAACAAATCTATTCGCAAGATAGTTACTGGGTTCACAGTTCACTCTAATCTAAGAAGAGTCTACTTTCTGCCATAAGAAATAGCATTTTTAAAATACTTTTTAGTTTCTAAGGGTTGTGGCATTATAACATGGCAATTTTCTGCTTTTTTAAAAAAAATGTTGGAGGTCTTTATGTGCAGTATAAACCATCAAAGGGATTAGAACACTTATTTAGGACTTATTTAAAAATGATAGTTGCAAAATCATGTCACTGAAAGTTATAAATTGTCACTGAATTTTGCTGGTATTTTCCGCCTTTGGAATCTGCAAAATGAGCTTGAGCTCACTTACATATCAGGTTTTGTTTAAGCAAGGTATATTGCATAAATAGTTGGATTTACACAACATGCTTGATCCAAACCAATGAAACATACAAAGACCAAGAACAATGTGTGAACCAAGTCTATTTGCTGATATCTAGGGTAGAATGGATTTGATTTTTAAATGACTTAAGTCTTTAGAGTGCAGTTGCTACCATGCAGATATATTTAACTAAATGAAAACTGGATCTATTCTAGCTTTGGAGTGAGTGTGCATTAGGGAACACTAGTGGCCAAGAAAGATGATCACTTCTTTCCCTATGAGAAACATGAGGAGGCAGAGAGAAAGAGAGAAGCTGAGAAAGGACTATTGCTTTAGAGAAGGTTGTTTAGGGCTATTGAAATCCTTAATAGAAAACTTGTGTTGTGAATGTAGTTTATATGGTAGACTGACAATCCATATTTCCACAAGTGAGATATGGTTCTTTATCATGTACAGACTTGGACTACTCTAGTCCCTTCCTCTACTAGGCATAGGAAAAGTTTGGTTGTTTTAAAATAAAGTCAAATTCAGCAGAAGCCCATGGGGAAATGCTGGTAAAGAGCAGGCTTTTCTATCTCCCCAGAAGTCACTGATTAATGCATTAGAAGTTTCAAGAAATTGGAGAAGTCCAGATAAGTAAAGCATAGGAGCAATTCCTTCAGGAAACTTCTATTTTGTATAAATTTTTTTAAAATAAACCAAGTACCCAGGAATTTCCATTAATTTTGTTTTAATCTCTGTTTGCTCTCTGTGTTAAATCTGATGCTTTGCATTTATGAATCAATTATCGAACTGTGGTTTAATTGCAGTTCTCCATCAAATCTCAGGCTATGTTCATGAAGATACATTTTTCTATATTTCTTGTAATAGTATAACAATAACTTAAAACCTCTCTAGAAATTTCTCAGAGATTCCTGAAGAAAAGGCAGTATTTGTGGTAGAACTGTGCCTGGTGATCTGCCCATAGTGAATTATTGCCTTTTGTAATTTCCTCACCAAGTTTTTAAACTAATTTGTAAGTTGATGTATGACAATGGCCTGTTCAGATCTGTAATTTATCTTTTTCCATACTGAATATTTGCATTTTCACATTTAAAATTAGAAAATATATTTTATATTGTTTTAAATGCTTCATGTTTTGCTTTGTTTTGTTTATTTCCTGTGGGATTGGCATATCTCCCAAAGTTATTAGGTATTAGGGAAAGAGGGCTGAATATTCTAGTCACAATTCCTTTATGCTATAAGCCCAGGAAGTAATACCATATAAATTAGTTCAACTTTCTCATGTTGATTTTTTTTAATTACCAGAAATGAGAGATCTGCAAGATGGATACCAAGTCAGATACTTCTGGAAGACAAGTGGTGGCAGTAAGAACTAACAAAGCAAACAGTTGGGGTTAGGATGTGAAGATCCAGAGGGTTTTGAACAGAGGAGGCTTGGGATCTCTGCCATTCATTTGTGGTGAGGAGCAGAAATAGATCTTTGTGTTCAAGGATTTATGTACCCATTCTCTGCTGAATCCTCATTTCATGGCCATACACACATAGAGGGAATTCACTTTGCCTTTTTGTGTCATACAAACACATGCAGGCATATGGTATCAGAATTTGACTTGTAGTAGGAAATCAGCTAGATCACTGTCTTAAGCCATTCCCTTGAGAAATGGTGGCCCCTTTGTAAGATTTGGTTTGGACTGTGATGGGAACCATTGTTGTGTGGAAGCTTACTGGTATATAGGCAAGTTGGGAGCATTCAGTTTCCCTCACTTTTGTGGACTTCCAGTTCAGGCTTCTTAGCCAATGCCTTAGTCACTTCAGTGAGGTAAATGTCTTGAGATAGCTTTCCATAAAGGAATTGGAGGGAAATAAAACAGTTAGAACTAACATCAATCTTTTTTTTAAAAAAAATTTTTTTTGTATTGTTGGCCCCGATTTGCTTTCCCATCTAGTTGTCACTGGTAGCTCTCTTGTGATTTTATTTTCAGCAGCCTTCTATTTCAATTGTAACTTGAATGATTATATATTTATATGACTTTATATATTTACAGACTTCTACCACGGAGACGTCCTTGGACAAGCGCTGGCTCTTTGGCTTTGAAACGGAGATGAGCACCGGCCCCTAGAGTCAGAAACGACTAGCACACATGTGCGGGGGAACCTTTACCTTTACCTAAAGTTTGCTGAAATTGTTATTGGTAGTTTAGAGAATCTTTTTTATTTATGCACCAAAAAGCTAGCCTGGAGACTAAATATGCAAACAAATTTGACTGAATAGATAGGTTTCTGTGATCAAATTCCAAGAGATATATCTAAAGATAAAAAGAACATCTAAAACATTCATTGAAAAATACAAAAAAAATGTGTTTAATAAGTGCCTTTTGCCCTACATTTCTTTGCCCAAAGAAAGTATTTGAAAGGAAATAATATTTTCATTATAGTAGAGCAGAATCAAATTTCTGAAGGAGTCACAAACACGTTCTTATACTGCTAATTTTCTTGGGTAACAAACAAAAGTAAAACTCATGCTAAATTAATGTTACTAGATTGCAAAAATAGTGTAAAATATTACTTTCTGTAATGCTATAATATTAAATGCTATAATATTAAGCACATTGGTTTGTGCTTAAATTGTAAGCCGCCCTGAGTCTTCGGAGAAGGGCGGGATATAAATGGGATTAAAATAAAAATAAAATAAATAAATAAATGAAATACAATCATCCAGGCTGAAAAACTGGTATTTTCACAACCTTGCTGAAAGTTGTTCTTTCAGAGATAGAAATGGAAACTTTCCATTTGAGTTCTGGAGTATAGCATTGAATTTGGGGCAGATATTAATTTCTTCCAAACATTATGATCCTGAAGTACAACACTTCTGTTAGGGAAATATACAACCTAGTCTACTATTTCACAATCTGGATAACTTTAAGATACTGGCTGGGCAATTTTGGACATTGAAGTCCAGACATCTTAAAGTTGCCAAGGTTGAGAAATGCTGCTCTAGTTCAACATGCATTTATTAGGAAAGAAGTCTGATAAAAATCAGATTTACCTCCATCATTTATCCATTGATAGGCATCTGTTTTCCAAGCAAATCAACATTTAGCATTATATAGCAATGTTACAAACTAGGAATGACATCTTTAACTGTTGCTTAGGTACATTGTCCACAGAGGGATACTATATTCATTCTTCCTTAGAGTCTTCTGGAATGCAGGTAGCCTTGTTAAGGTCTGGCTGTCTACTGTATATGAACAATATGCTGCATTGGCTCACAAAGAACAGGTTGAAGCTAGGTGGGGTACAAAGTGTGCCTGGAGCAACAATAATTGGTGGTAGGTTACACTGCTATTCTCACCTACTTTCAAGGGCTTCGGGTCATCTAAAAGTGTGCTAGGATAGAAGCAGAAAGACTACATGCCAGCAATGATGAAAAGAAGTGGACGATGTTAATTCTCGTGAGAAAGCCAAGTTATGCTTGATGCCATTCTTAGTTCTGGAGTCTTTGACATGGGAGCCAATGGTGAAACCAAAGAAAAGTTCTTGATGAAAAGTTGAACCAACCTCTTTTAAAACTCATAAATTGATACAAAGATGGTAATTTTGGAAACATGTTTAGCTTGGAAGGTGCGGTCCAGGTACTCAGACATCTCCACCTCCACTGTTATGGTCTGAGGCCCTTCTAGCCTTTGTACCAGCATGAGTTCTCCAGTCTGTCTGTCTGAGCGTTGCATCACAAAATGTCCTCGGCTGTTTCCTCCTATAATCCCAAACCGCAAGCTGTCGGGACCAGGCCGTCCAGGAGCCGAAGCAGTTGCCATGCGGAAGAGAGGAGTGGGAGTGGCAAGATTGGATGGCAGTGGGAGATAATGAAAGGAGATCGTTTTGGGGGCTTGATGGCATGATCTGCTGTCCATGGGACATGGATTCCGTTCACATTGACTATGAAGGAAAGAAAAGTAAACAACAGAATTTGGATCAGAAATATCATAATGGTTAAAAAGAATTATTCAAAATGTATACTTTGATAATGCCATTATCATTATCATCATCATCATCATCATTATCATTATCATTATTTGTTGCATAGTCTGCTGGATGTTTGGACTGGATTTGGCACTACCTGTTGAGTCCTTTTCAAGGACCTGGGATAGGCAGATGTGGATGTTTGATGATGTTATAGATATCGCCTCAGGATGTAAGCTGTTCTAAGTAAAGTTGCCTTTTGAAATTGACTGATGGTGAATTTGTTAATGCCAATGGTGTTCAAGTGGTGCTCCAGCTGTTTTGGGATTGCACATGAGGTGCCTATCACTATTGGCACTACCTTTGCTTACTTTTGCCATAGCTGTTCTATTTCTACTTGTAGGTCTTTGTGTTTTGTTATTTTCTTCAGTTCTATTTTTTCTGTTCTGCTGTCTCTAGGTACTGCCACGTCCACTATCCAGACTTTTTTGTCTTTCTTATTGACAATTGTTAAATCTGGGGTGTTATAAGGCAGGTGCCTGTCTGTTTGAATTCTAAAGTCCCAGAGCTTTTTCATTTGACTTTCTCCATTTTATGGTCCTACCATTTTATGGTATTTCTTGCAGATCTTCCAATGCTCTTTTGTTGCTGATTGCTTGTAGTCAGTCTGTGCGAACTTCTTGCAGCAGCTTACTAGGTAGTAGTAGTAGTTGTTGTTATTGTTGTTATTACTATGGTGCCTTACAGTTAGTTTGGATTCCTGGTGACTGCCTGGACATATCTCTGCAGTTTTCTTGGCAAGATATGGGAAGGGCCCCAAAAGTTCTTTCAAAAGGCAACAGGACGTTCTTTGTTTTGCTTGAAGACATTTTGCTTTTCATGCAAGAAGCTTGTTTAGTTCCCAGATATCCATAGACATTTGCGAAGTGATTTGCCATTGCCTCTTTCTTAGGGCTAAGAGAGAATGACCAGCCCAAGGTCACCCAACTGTTTTCATGCCTAAAGCAGGACTAGAACTCACAGTCTCTTGGTTCTGGCTTAGTGACTGGCTCTGGATTTGTGACTGGCTCTCAATATTTTTTTTAGTGGATGATACCTTCAAATCATTATTCACTCCTGGTGGCTACCTGGACTAGTCTCTGAAGTTTTCTTGGCAAGATATCAGAAGTAGTTTGCCACTGCTTTCTTCCTAGGGTGACTGGCCCAAGGTCACCCAACTGGCTTTATATCAAAGGCAGGACTAGAACTCATGTCTCCTGGTTTCTAACCCAGTGCCTTAATCACTATCCAAATTGGTTCTCTTATACTTTTATTAGGACTGCCAAATGGACATAAGAGTGAGAAATAGAAAAGAAGCAGGAAAGTTCAAGAATTACAATTTTAACTTTTTCTGCTTCTTCCTTATCCCTTTCTTTTCATATAACTTTGTTTGATGGTGAGTTCTGTAGCACTTGAGAGTTTTCATATTCCTTTAGAGATACATTTGGGGAGCCGAAAGTTTTATAATAGATTGATATATGAAAGGTCTTATTATAACTGGGCATTGCATTTTGGTAGTCATTAGAAATAAATGGGGATAATGTTTCCCCTTATTATCAAAACAGAAATGAAGTCCTCTTTATGTGGATCTTTGCAAATAGGGAATATACTTGTGCCAGATGTTACATTTTTGGATTAACCGGCATAAAAGCAGGCTCTGTTTACAAGATTTCTGATCTAGCAAAGGAATGTATGTGTGCAAAACCATTTCCATCTGTGGAATCACAGCAATACCTTGAGACAGGAATAAAAAAGATATATTTGGGTAGAATTTGAACATATAATTGTGCCCGTCCTTTAAGGATCCATGGGTACCAGTGATTGGATAAACTTTGTATTTATCCGAAAGGAACACAATGTCCTATCTAGAATTAGGAAGCTGTCCAATTTTACTGAGAATATAGCAGTGGGGACAGAAAAATTCTCTCCAATAACCTCTTTTGTGCAGTAGTTCTAAAACATCATAGATTTCTTGCAGTAGAGCAGAATAAAATGATCTAAAATAATCTAATACAGCCTCTACAATATTACATTAAATCTGAATTCTTGTTACACAAAGAAGATTTTCTAAGGTAGCAGTGACTTATCCAGATGTATTAAATTAAAAGAAGAAAATGAAGTTATTTTAAATCCAACTGATACCAAAGCAAGTAGCTGAATCATAAGGTTAGTTTCTTGCATCAAAATCAATGAAGCTTGAAGGTATTTCACATTAGCTGGTTTTTACCAAGAATGCTGTCAAAACTTAAACAAAGCTGCATTTTCTCCACTTGGCTAGGATAACTCATTAAGGCATGATATGTTTTGGCCACATATCAAAGAAGACATGGCAAGTAATCTTACTGACCAGATGGGAAATATTTGTGTGCATCAACAGTAGCAAGAATTGTAACTCTGTAACGAGGGGAAAATGGAAAAAAAATATGGGGAAGACAGGAAGATCAAGGGAAAAATCCTGGATTGTGCAGATTTATATTGAAGAAGTTAATGTTAAATATGTGAACCAGTGGTGGGATTCAAATATGTGAACAACCAGTTCTCTATGTGGATGCCACTTCCAGAAGTCCGTTCTGGTCCTGGACAACAAAAAATTAGCTACCGGTTCTGCCAAAGTGGTGCGAACCGGCTGAATCCCATCACTGATGTGAAACCAGACAACACGTTGTTTACTAAGCACTAAAGATTGTAATTGTTAAAAATCATTAAAACATTTCAAAAAAAGAAAAGAAATGAATTAGGATGAAGCTTCTAATTCAAGGAACTGTAGCCCTGACAAATGTCAGAAGAGTGCTGAAAGTGAAATCAAATAATATCTTTTAAAAGTGGGATAAATAGCAGCTTTTTCTTATTATCTACTTAGGCATGAGCAGGGCTTTTTTCCTCATAGAACGCCCAGAACGGAGTTCCAGCACCTTTTTTGGATGGAACCTTGTAGGGTAGGCAAGGTGGGTTGTATGACATGTGTGAGTTCCGGCACCTTTTTCTTTTACAAAAAAAAGCACTGGGCATGAGAACTACTTTGTGACACTTTAAAAATGCCAAATGTATCCACAAAACTCAAAAATACACACCTATGAGGATGTGAAATCACATTGGAAATTATAAATGATAACAGTTTCATGGTAAATCTTCAGTCAGAAGTGAACCATTGGAGAAGCTTCAAGTGGTTAGTCACCATTTAAAAGCCACTGCTTAATAATGGTTTTTTGATTAATTAACAGGAGGAGGACATATGATAGTTGTATTTTTATAATAGTAGCCAGTTTTTACAGAAAATATATGCTTTTTTAAAAAAAGGCTTAATACAGATTTCTACTGTGGAAGCATTTTTCCCACAGCCTGCCCATCAGTGGTTGAGAACAACTGGAGTTTTAATCTAATTCATCTGAAAGGCATCATGTTGGGGAAAGCTCATTTCTTGTTATAGCAATAGTAATAGCACTGAGACTTATATACCGTTCCTTAGTGCTTTGCACTCTCTGACTGGTTTAGAAATGTCAGCATATTGCCCCCAGCAATCTGGGTCCTCATTTTACTGATCTCAGAAGGATGGAAAGCTGAGACAACCTTGAGCTGGTAAGGATCAAACTACTGGCTGTGGGCAGAGTTTGCTTTCAATACTGCATTCTAACCACTGCACCACCAGGCCTTTTTGGTGGGAGGTTGAAGTTACTTACAAGGGTGATGTTTTCACATAGCTGACATTTCCACCAGTCTGGGGACACTCTGGCTTGACACACTGAAAGCTTCCTCCGATGTTAATGCATGCTGTTTCCCTAGTGCAGCTGTGCAATGAGAGTGCACATTCATCTATATCTGCAAGGTAAACAGAAGAATGAGTGACAGAGGAGATTGAGATTGGCAGACAGTCAATTCAAACAGAAACACAGAAGCTGCCTTATACAGAGTCAAATTAACGGTCCATCAATTTCAATAGAGTTGATATTGACAGGCTGGATTCCAGGCAGAATTCTTGCACTGTCCTATATGGAGCTGCCAAAGACTAAGCCTGAGAGCTTTTGGATGTAAATCCATAGAAGTCAAATGTATGACCTGCTAGTGGACTATGGCTGAGAATTTGCTGCCAGAATTTCCATTGCCATACCTAAACAAGAGCATGTTCTGTGTGATTGGACAAGTAGCTACCCTCGTTTCCTCTCCCCTCTTCAGTACAGAGTATCAGACTTCCCCACACCATCCAGTGAAGATAATCTCACTACTTCCTGAGGCAGTCCATTCCATTCTCATGCATCCCCTTTTGAGCACAAGACTAATACTCAAGTAAGGTTTTATGACAGTTAAATGACCTAGTTGTTCATCACATCACCAGCTCTAATGCAGGTCAGAGAATTCAGAATCACCTTGGGTAACTTTAGATCTCATGGCATTTTTCTATTTTTTTGAGCTGCATACTTCAGATACTATTGCTTTTAACTGTACTTGTTACCTCATTTTATTTGACTTCTATGGATTTTATCTGAGCATTGCTGGAAACCCCTTGAAATCTACTCTATCTGTAGCATCGCTTTTTCCAGATCAAGGCTGTACTTGGCCTGTGAATGAAGTGCCAGGGGCTGCAGTCCATAGAAGAGTCAGTGTGAGCAAAATTAAAACTAAATTCAATATAACTAATAGGGTTTCTCACCAATTATTCATTTACATTTTTCCCCTCTCTGATTTAGACTACCTTTGGGCGTCTGTGGGGCTATATCTAAGATTTTAGGAGCGAAATGCATACCAGTTGCATTTGTGCACTTTAGTTTTATATTGAAGCTAAAACATTTTAGCATTACATAAGAAATACATAGTTTTGTAAGAATAGCAATAACTTTAAGTAATGGAAAAATGCAGCAGGAGGCAGCCGGGTATGATTACTTTCTTATTAACCTATTTGTATAGCAGAGAATCCCAGTGTTAAGCTGGCAAACACATTTGGTCTTTTAAGAGCTTATCACAGGGAATCTTCATCTAAAGTGATAATCATGCAGGTTAAGGAGCATGGGTAGTGGCTTAGGGGCATCTTCAGAGAGGACAAAAGCATCAAGTGATGTGGTTAAATTTCTGCTTTTTTATGTGTCGATACATACAAAAAGTAGGTGGAGCTTCCATTGCACAGTCACAGGTGCCAAGTTAACAATTTTACTCTCCCCTCCCCCCAGTGGATTCCCTTGGAAGGCTTGCTTGCATGTTCAGAAGGGTGGATATAGCAACCACAAAGCACTTAGATATGCAGAAGAAACGAGTCCTGTAACTGCCATTCTTTAAGATGTCAGCAGTTATTTGTATTTGTTTATGAGAAAATGAATATTGTTCCATCTCATTTTTATTTTATTTTAATCCCATTTATATTCCGCCCTTCTCCGAAGACTCTTAGCAATAGCCTTCATTCTATGTATATGCCTGCTTATTAGGGCTTTCAGCCCCCCCCAAGCGGCATTATTACAAAGTCAGCTTATTGCCCCCAACAATCTGGGTCCTCATTTTACCTACCTCGGAAGGATGGAAGGCTGAGTCAACCTTGAGCCTGGTGGGATGTGAACCTGCACTAATTGCAGGCAGCTGGTGTTACTTAAGGAGGCATTAGCCCACTGCTCCACCAAGGCTCATCATGCTGTGACCATCCACCATTTTATATTTTGAGAATGGCTGGGAATTCAAGGTATTTTCAGAAATAAAGATGGTGCTGGAAACTTTAATAAAAAGAAAGATGCTACATTCAGACTTACGTGGAGCAGGGGCATCTGCACAACAGATTAAAAAAAATCAGGATGGTAGCCCAGCCCCTTTTGTACATATGTCACATACATGATGTAAAAAAAAAAGAGAGTGGGTCTTTGTGTGCCCACAGATGGCATCCTGACTTTTTTAACCTCCCATAGTCTCCCTTATTATGAAATCCAAAGCACTTCTCAATCAATTTTCAAAGCATGCACAATTTTATTATACATGTAGGCATATTTCTTTTATCCGTCCTGAATCTTTTATAGTATAATTCTAAGAGATGATTTCAAGCACTTGTACAGTATTATAGTAAAAGGGGAAGAATTTTCCCTTCTTCACTTTTTCTACCTGGTGGGCCATTTTACTGATCTCTCAAGCTAACTCTGCTTTACCATAAACTGAAGGTACTTCTCTGCCAGAACTCATATCACAATTAAGTTTTTAGCAATTTGTGTCCATTTCTGTTTCCTCTCAACACTTTTTGTTTCTACTGTAAAAATGCTTGACCAAGGAAGGAGCATATAGATTAAAATGGTTTTCTCAAGTGATTGTTAAGAACTTTAAAGCTGGTTAAATTCAGGCCATTCTTCTAAAACTCATTTAAAGGAAGAAACTGAATCAAAGAAACTAAGATTAACTCATTTCTATCATCATTTGAAGTTAATTTACCACTACAGCCCAGGATAACAGAGCACACACTTCATGGTACAATGTCCCTCTTGAGGCCGAGACAGCTCTTGGCTCTTCATTGCCATACCTTCTTGCATACCTTACCCGAAATACAACAAATACTTTGTTTGGAGGAATTCTTCTGTCAGCGTTCAAGGCTAGTCTTTCACACTATGGTGCATCACAAATGGTCTTATCTGTGGGAAATCTGGTGACCAGACTGTTGCATTTTAACTAGGCATCAAATCCACATCAAAATACAGGAATGCAGGAGTGACTGCAAACTATGATCATGGAAAGTCAAGATGGTAGAGGTATTAGTGTGATTAAAAGTTTTATGGGGGTTGCAACCCTCCTCTCACTCTTAATATGGTTTATATCCGATTTAGGCATCAACACTGTGAGACAGCGGGCTGCATATAAAATGGCCAGAAGCTGTGCTGCTGTAGTCCTGTCTCTTTAAGCTCTCTCCCTAGCCATCTCGGCAGCTGTTGCTTATAAAAGCTGAGCAGAGAGGCATTTCCTAGTGTTTAGAAGAGAGGGAAGGAGGTGTTTGTTTGTGAAGCAACCTAAAGCAGATAGAAAAAGCTACTTCTCTCCAGCAGTGGGACTTACTTAGAATAGTATCTGGAACAGTAGAAGGTGTAGTAGAAGAGAAAGGAGAGGAGTAGTGAGCTTGTGTATGTGTGTTGCCAGGCACCTGTGTTGTTGTATTGTCTCTTGGATTTTGGAGCCCACCAATTTGGGTATAGGGATAAGAACCTGTGATAAAGTGATTGTAGCGGAGGGATATCCAAAAGGTAGGATATTCATTAAAAAGTGGGATATTAACACAAGGTGGTAAGCCCACAAGTGGTGGTGGCTTAGACTCAAGGGGTTCTAAACACTTCTGTGAAAAAAATCAACTCTGGCTAATACAGAGGGCTGCAAAGGGAAAAGTATTGGCCCTTGCTGAGCTCAAACTTTGTAAGAATTAACCAGCATCCTGGCTGCAGAAACCAAGCCTCTTACCAGAGCCTACACCAAATAAACAGACATGGAAAAGGCAGAAGGGACACATTCTCCCTTAGAAGAGGCTACTACTTTGGCAGAGACAGCTGTCCACCCTAGACCTATGCTAAAGCAAATGGTAGACCAGCCTGAAACGGGAGGAGGCACAGATACTGGGGCCAATATCATAGAACTGATAAGGCAGCAGCAGAGGAAATGCTGGGATTCATTTTAAAAGGAGATGCTTTAGAGGGAGAAAGAAAGGAAAGACAGACTGGAATGGGAAAGGAGTGAAAGAGACGAGAAAAGAGAGTTAAGGGGTCTGATAGACCTGCTTAAAGGGATACAGTCACTAGAAGAGGCTCAGCTCTAAAGTAGTAAAACCTATAGAGAGTGGAGGTAGTCCCAAAGACATTAAAATCCCCAAGTTGGCAGAGGAATAAAACACAGAAGCCTCTTTAATCATGTTCAAAAGAGTAACTGGCCTGAAAGTGTATGGGGTGACCAGACTAGTCCCATGTTTTAACAGGAAAGGCTTTGACAGCTTATAGTAGTCAAAGTACTTTCTACAAATACTTCCTATCAAATTAACATCTTGGGTGCAAGGACGCAACTCAGAGTCGAGTCAAAGGGCAATTGAACTAGCTTACAAGCACAGCACAAAAGTCAGAGGATATTGGAAGGAAAGATGCAGAAGGAGAGAGGAGAATAAGAAAACCTGCTCTAGAATTTAGGAACTAAAGCAGCCTTTAGCTTCTACCCAACTTACAGGAAGGCCTTGGGAGGCCAGAAAGATCCATAATTGTTACAGCTGTGGGAAAAGTGGCTATTGTACAAAGACTACAAAAGACAAGGAAAAAAGGAATGGCTGCAGTAGCGCAAGCGTCACTGGGAAGAAAAATAAGATCCCAGCAAAGGTTAATGGGTTTACTGTGAGAGGCTTAGTGGCTCCTGGGAATAGATGAACATTGCTACATCACTTAGTAAAGAAAGCAGCATCTATGGGGAAAGAGCCTCTTAGGAGTGTGTTTGGGTAGACTGAGATGGTCACATTGGTTAAAGCCAAAGTACAGGCACAGGGTTCCTACAAACATATCAAGTTTAATTTAGTTAGGATTTTTTCAACAAGCCATTAAAAGTAGTCCTCGACTTACAGCCATTGGTTCAGTGACCATTTGAAGTTACAATGACACTGAAAAAAATGAGCTATGACCAATTCTCACACTTATGACCATTGCAGCATCCTCATGATCATGTGATCAAAATTCAGGCACGTGACAACTGGCATGTATTTATGACAGCTGCAATGTCCTGGGGTTATTTGATAACTCTTTTCAACCTTCCCAACTGGCTTCCAACCAGCAAAGTCAATGTGGGGAAACTTGATTCACTTAACAACTGCAATGATTTGCTTAACAACTGTGGCAAAAAAGGTCATAAAATGGGGCAAAACTCACTTAACTGCTTTGCTTAGCAATGGAGATTTTGGGTTCAGTTGGGGTCATGAATCAAAGACTGACTACCTCTACTAACCTGGATCCTATGAAATGTTAAACTATAAAGGATGATTTGCAAGCCGCTGTAATAAAAGTCGTATCACAGGTTTTACACCAAAGCAAAATAAGCCAATGATGATAAGCTATGTGTGCAAATTCTAGCCCACATGTTTCATGTTTGTGACATGACATGCTGCTTGAAGCCTACGTTTGGGAAGAAAAGTTACGTAGCTTCTATAAAATGCCATTTGTTCCATGTTTAGTAAAAGGAAACCTCTCTCACCTTCACAGTTTTTCCCATCGTTGAACAGCTTGTATCCAGGGGGGCAGGAACAGCGGTATGAGCCAGGAGTGTTGATGCAAGCATGCATACAGAGACGAGGGGCTCCCTCCAGGTTGTAAATTTCACATTCATTCACATCTGCCAGGAAAAAAGCTGACATGACATTCCTGCAGGAACAAAATGCATCATTGCATGGCTGGGCTTAGCCAGTGTTTCTAGAATATAACTGCTACTGATAGCAAAGATGTGCAATTTATATTGTTTTAAATACATGTACAAAGTTGGATTGATATATATATATGTATATTTAAAATGAATTTGTCTTGATGTGTATGGTGGGGAGGAGAGATAAGTGTAGCCATGATTTAGCCATTAGCTACTGCTTTTAAAAATTGGAGCAAAACTAAGTAAATGGAAATTGCAAAAGCAACCAGGCCCTGATGTTAACAATCCAAATGACATGTTGTGTCTGTAATGATGTTGGTTTCCTGGTCGGGACTACCTCAAGGTGTGAAATACAAGAGATGAAATACTAGTGCCACCAATAGTACATTTTGATGTTGAAACTGGGGCTAGATTGATCTGGAAGCGGGAACAAGAGCTCATCGCTTTTTCTGTTCAGATGTATCGCTCCATTTATCTCTTACCCTGGCAAATACTGTTTTCTGTAGTGCCACTCATATGGAAGCCCGCTTCACAGCTGCAATGTTGCATTCGATCTAACTGGGCACAGCGTGGCTTGCGATTGAAAGCTGGGTCATTTATTATGCTCCAAGCTGGAGGTACTGAAAAATGAGTAGGAAGAAATTACTGACAGAGGAAAATCTTTGTAGCTCAGGTTTGACCTGTGGGGTCCTTAGTGCTCTCTGAATTTGGTGGTTTTCTGGGAGACATTTTATTACCAAACTAGGTAATATCATTAGTATTATTGGGTAATAGGGTTTGCTCTCATTTTATATACTTATTGCTGAAAATTTTTTTCTTTTTCTTTTCCCATTATTCACTATTTTTTCTCTTTCTTAAATCTGCGCTCTTTTTTATTGTGTAAAATTCTTCAATAAAAATTTTTTAAAAAGGAAAACTAAGAATCAGGTCCAATGTGGTGTAGCGGTTAAGGTGCTGGACTAACACTGGGAAGGCCATGGGGAAATCTTGCTGGGGGAAATTGGACCAGTCATTCTCAAATCAGCTTACCTTGTTGTAGAGAAAAACAGGAGAAGAAAACGCCCTATCTTGGCTGTCTTGAGGAAATATGGGATATAAATGCAACTCATAAAAGCTGTTCCTCCTCTTGACATACTGTATTTTTCTGTCTATAAGACACACCCTTGTATAAGACACTCTGGCATGCATGTTTCTCTGCACCGATCAGCCGAACAGCTGAGCTGGCAAATCCAGAAGTTTGGCTGGGTGACAATCTTGCCCCCTGCCCCCTCCCGTTAGTGGCAAGCCAACAGGGGCTTGACATCTGCACCAGGCAGCATGGCAACCCACACAGGCATGCCCTGGGCTGTGGAGGTTATCATTATTTTTCTGTGTATAAGACGCTGCACTTGTATAAGATGCACCTGATTTTTGAACAGGATGTTTGTAGGAAAAAATAGCGTCTTATACACGGAAAAATACGGTAGTCTCTATACGATTTTTCCTTTCCCCCCACTTTATAATTGTTTTCATATTTATGCAAAGAGTGGGTTTTTTCCTTCTAAAATACATTCAGTTTCTTGGAACCATGCACTTGTTCCATCTTTTGCAAAAATTGAGAAAACTGCAACAAACCCTAATTTAAACAGCTAATTATGACTTGAGCTAACCATTGTTTGCCACATACTATGCATCTTCCCTGACACACAACAGAATGGAGGATTGAGACATTTCCATTCCACCATCCTTAACCATTGCTCCTCCCCACCCCCTGGGCAGCAAAATACAAACCTGTCTGGGTTTGATACTGGCAGTTGGGGCCGGTCCATCCCTGTGAACAAATGCATTGAACCTGGTCACCTGTCTCTGTACATGTTCCTCCATTCTGGCACTGATGATTTGTGCACAGACTAATATCTGATTAAAGAAGGATATTACATACTTAGAAAATTTGCTTCTTTCAGTTCATAAGATGCATTGTGTAAGCATGCAAAATGTTGCCTACAGAAAACAATCACTTGTCCTTGGATGACACAAGCAAAATCACTTGATATGAAGTGATAATGTAGTTCCTGTATTGGCTTTTACGCAAGTGCATTTGAACAAATTCATAAAAGATGGAGTGAGGTGTAATTTTGGGAACTTGTACTTCTTATATTCTTCAGTAGAATGAATGTTCCACCAATTTTGGCAAGAATGGGAAATTGTATCCTTTCTCTTCACTGAGGAATCATTCTAGATCTTCAAAGATTCACAGAGGTTTCTGTTCTTTAAATGGCAATATTTATGACTTTACCTCAAAATTATCAAGGCTAATTCTGTTACATGGAAGAGAGGGAATCTCCAGCTCATTCTGCTAAGACAGGCCCTTGCACACAGTTTATAATCCACAATCATGTCCTGTTGGCATCAGTCAAAGTGGAAACTTCAACCAGTCTCTTGAGATTGGAAGTGGGATCAAGGATCATCTCCACAATAGCGGCATTTTTCTAATGGACTGAAAGATCTTCAGAACCATAACACAACTGCAGATATCATTGCTCATTTTGCAGGAAAGAGATGAGCATTGAAAACTCCACATTTAGTTTTTGAAGGCACTACCTTACAAGAAGGAGCAAAGACCCACAGAATTGCTTTCTGTGAAGGAGCAAGCCAGACAGCTCCTCCATTCCTATTGATCCACCTTTCATCTTTCCTGAATTTGTTATGCATTGAAATAATCAGTGTGGTATGGAATTTCTTAGGAAACAGGCCTTTGTAGGATAGCTGTAGCTTTGCATCTGCCAAAAGCCAACTATTATTATTAGAATATACTAAGTAATCAGAGATCCTCAACTATGAGTTGAATTATTGAGTGATTGTTGAATAATCACTACCCCCTCTTGTTCCACACATACCCTTGAAACTTTCACTGAGCTGAGATTTTCATCTGGCTCCCTGGGAAAGCAGGTACTGAGGGCTGTAGTATAAGAAATGTTTTAAGGTGGTTTCAAAAGCAACATTTCTTGCCCACAAACCAGCTGCCAACCCCCTTTTGCATAACCCAAGAGTCAGTGTGAAAAAAGATTCTATGTAGATTATATGGAGCACTGTCTTCGTTCCTCGCTTCTGAATAGAAATAAGAGGCTAACACAGTGGGTCACATCTGTTTAAAGGCAACATTTCCATATTTTCAGCCACAATGGAGGGCTGTGCAAGCAGCCTTCTCACAGTAGCTTAGGCACAGGTTCAATGGTGCATTAGCATTTTACACAATGAGACAGGAATTCCTTTAAACAAACAGCCTGGGCTACGCAGACAGTGTGCAGGGGCCTGAAAAATTTAATCTCGCTAAGAAGGAGCGTGTGAAACTTTAAACAAAATAGAGCAAAACAACAACAACAAAAGGCAAGGTAATTCCTCCTCCTCTTCCATCACACTGGGCACATATATGGATGCATATGCAAGTTCATCATCCATCCTTAACCTGACACACCCTTTACACTAGGATAGTGCTTCAGACCAAAGGAAGGGAAAAACTGCATTTCAAAGGACAGAAGAGGGACTTTACTCAAAACTGTGCATTGGGGAATGCCTTTCTATTTCAATTCCCATTTGTGATTCCAATCATTCTTTTCCAGCATTTGTGTGTGTGTGTGTGTGGGAGGAAAGAGTCCAATAGCATTCTGAGACAAGTGGAAGATATGCGGATTAATTTTGGATGGGACCCTAAGCAGGATCATTCTGTCATCTAAACGGAAAAGCTGGCTGCATCTGGCTCTTTCTTCTTTCTTGTCTGAAAGCAATTTCAGTTTTCCATGGTCATTATAAAAAAAATAACTTTAGAAAATAGAAGCCTGTAATGGTTTTTCCCCTTTCCTTCACCTTTATTCTTAGTTTTCTTTAGTTTTATTCTTTGAGGTGCTAGACAGGGCCTATTTTTCTGACCATGTACATTTTGCACTTAAAAATATTTTCATCTGGGAAAAAATGTAAAGCAAGCAACCAAACAAATCTGTACCTTCCCACCTGGATTTTTTTCTAAGAATTTTTGTATTTTCCCAAACTCTCAGAATTCTCCAAATTCGTCCATTTTGTTCAGAGGTGATGTCATTTTTAAGATAGAGGAGCAAAAGCTTTTCTAGGCTGATGGGAAGGGAAAATTTCCAATAATAGAAAAGTGTTTTTATCTGTATTATTCTAACCTAAGGGAACATTGGAAGAAGATTATGCAAAGAAGCTCAGGATTCTGTAGCTCCACACAAAATAAAACTGGACCAAATTTGCTGTGGGAGGAGAAGGTGGCAGAAAAAAAGATTGACTCAAAAAGAGCCCAAATGGAGCCTTGGTGGAGCAGTGGGCTAATGCCTCCTTAAGTAACACCAGCTGCCTGCAATTAGTGCAGGTTCGCATCCCACCAGGCTCAAGGTTGACTCAGCCTTCCATCCTTCCGAGGTAGGTAAAATGAGGACCCAGATTGTTGGGGGCAATAAGCTGACTTTGTAATAATGCCGCTTGGGGGTGTGTGTGAAAGCCCTAATAAGCAGGCATATACATAGAATGAAGGCTACTGCTAAGCTTGTAAGCCGCCCTGAGTCTTCGGAGAAGGGCGGGATATAAATGGAATTAAAATAAAAATTAAAAATAAAACAAATCAGCCTGAAGGTTGTAGTGAAAAGCATTCCAAGGGGAAAAAAAGCATCCCTGTGAGAAAGGCAGTTGGGTAGCACCTCAGAAGATTGCTGACAATTACATTCTAAGACTTGCTCCCTCTTCCTTCCTATTATGCACCTGCCAAAAATACCCAATATTGTTTCACTTGACTTAGAATGCTTCATTTTTGTTGTGAAGCTTGATTTGCTTTTGTGCGCATTTTAAAAAGATTTGATTAAAAAAAACCCCACCAGATTCCAGGGGTTTCAAAGAACATTTTAATACCATTCTAAAAACTCAGTATCCCCTTTTCATCTGCATTTTATTGGCAATCTGAGAGACAGTTACTTTTTTCTGGCTTGGGAACAAAAGAAAGGGGGAAAAATCTTCATCTGGGTAATAGCCGTTTGTCAAAAGCTAAGGAGCAAAGAAAGAAAGAAAGAAATCTAGAAACCAAAGCTTATAGCATTTTATTTCCCTTGACTACATAAGGGAAAGACCAGAAACAGAATTGTAGGCTTTAAGTATAAACATACATTAATGAGAAATTGCTGATCTGGAATTTTGTAATTATAGCTCTAGATTTTATATAATGCTAATTTATTTAAATAAGTGGTATCCCAAGATATAATTATCAATGCATTTATGTCTGTTATTAGATTAGACTGGCAAAAGCACCTACAGCAGTTATAATAGCCTTATTTAGCAAGTGTCTTTTTTCACTCATAATTACTTGCCATTTCAAGCCATGTTTTGGGATGAAGCAGATTGTGTTCAAACCTAATACTTGTGTAATTCAGGCACGAGAGAGTGTAATTTATACAAGTTAGGGTGAAATAGTACATGGATCTTCTAGCTGATGGGCTATAGGATCTGGGGAAAAACAATGGTTAAAGGTGAACAGTGTTGCCAGAATGAAAGAGTAAACTAGTAGAACTACCCAGGGGAATATATGGACTAGTAGTTCATTGCAATGTATGTTGTTGGATCAGCTTTTTCAGGATGCTTCCAACGATGCCACTAAGCTATTCTTTATTCTGAAATTACAATAATTAATTCTAATTTTCCCCTCTTAAACTCAACCCTCCTGTTCTCTGATATCCCACTAAAGCTGCAGAGTGATCAGGTTCCCCCCACCAGGCTACTATTAACATAAGAATGTGTAAAGTGTCGCATCAGTTGTGTCCATGCAGTTTGAATATTATATTTTAGTTGATCTCCATTTAGCATATTCCTCTAGGTCAACTTTTTATATAGGCGCGATAACTATGATGGCATTCTACTAGTTACACATGTAGAAATTTGTTCTGACAAATAGATGGGATGTTTCTGTGCCCCAGCCAAGAAATAGTAAGGCAGTACCTTTGCAGTGTGGAACTTTTCCAGTCCAGCTGCCATTTGGCTGACACACTCGAGAACTGGAACCAATAAGCTGAAATCCAGGATCACAGGTAAAATGGACTTCATGATCCACCAAATTCTTTGTGCCAAATTTTTTGCCATTCACCGGAGCTTCCAATGTAGAACAAAATACTGCAAGCAGAGTTTGGCAACAGACTGATAGTTAGTAGGCCTCGGAAGGAATAAGACAACCATTCAGAGACCTTCTCTAACCACGTGCGTGTACACGAGACTTGGTAATCTTAAAACACAACTCAAACATCACCTTTCTCACAAGTCATACCATGCCTTCCTGATCTCATCCATTTACTGTAAATTGATTAATTTAGGAATGCTCAAATTGTCCATTTCATTAAAACATTGCATAATTCAATTATGAACAGATTAAACTATGCATCCCCCAGAAACATTCAACTCATAATTTCCAAACATCATAGTTAGCTGGAAATAATCCAATTATTTTGTAAATTATAGATAATAGAAATAACATATTTGAAATTACTCTTTTGCATTTGTATGATAAAAATCTTGATAAAAGGTTTTTTGGGGGGAAGAACATTTTGTTTTTTTACAATTATATTAAGCCTATTTCAGAGCATTAGTTTGGATGCTTCACAATCTCTATATAATGCATGAATTTACATGATATATCCATCTCTGAAATAAACAATCACATTTTAGCCCTGTGTGTTGTGCGCACTTAGGTCAAGAGATTTGTCTGTGGTGGTTGAGAGTTTTGCGTAACTTGTAACATTGGATTAACTCAATAAATATACCTTCTCCACCCTGAGTGCCCTTCCATGACTGTGCTGTCCAGGGAATATTGGAAGTTGATATCGCACATTACAGATCTATATAGGTTGTCCTCATTGGACATTGAAGAAATCTGGAATAAATCAATTAACCAGGAGTGTAAATATTGTGTGTGGATAGAGATAGAGGTTTTCTCAGATTTCGGAATATTTCTTCTGCTTGAAAGGCTCCGTTGAGGGTTCAGTGAGAAGTCCTATGCTCCTGACAGTGGTCAAAGGTACATCTGGCACTATTGTTTGCCCTACACTGAAGGATAAAATGGCTGTCTTAAAAAGGAATGGCTGGTGGATAGCTACTAGCTCTTGCCATGTTACAGTTGTTTTGGAGGAAGCATGTTGGTTACTTTTGTGGGTGACAACTATTCTAATTGTGGGACTATATTACTGAAAAGGTTCATTTTGCATGCTCTGTGAGGGGTTCCAGTAGTATGCTACTTGTGCAGGAATGGATTTGTGGGTGAAAGGGTTGGTCCCTGTTTTTCCCTTACTCGGTATATAAGGGCAAAAAAATAGACACTGCAGCATTATACTCTGTTGCTTTCAGAAGAATGTGGCTTTCTATAATCTCATATGACTGAGAAATACCTTTGAAGAACGTTCTGAGATATCTCTGGACAGACTGATATTGTTTCATGAACCAAATGATCTTCTCTTCCTATGGCTACCTATCTGTATGCATGAGCAAAGCTTACAGTAAAGCAGGAGAGTAGTGTCACTTGTCAAAAGTGACCTACCTCAAATTCTTGTGGATTAATTATTTAGATCCCTTGTTTCTTCTATAATACGTTTCCATGCACATGGAGATCTCACACAGAAGATTTTGACAGCAAGTCCAAAATTATAATGCAGCACTGTCCAATATGACACTTTTCAGACATGTTTAATTGTACTGCCTAGCCAGCACAGCCAGTGAGAAGGCTGAGTAGAGGACTGGGCACTGTCTTCTGAACTATTATTATAAAAAGTCAAAAGTTGCAATTATATCCCATACTAATCCAGAATTAATTTGCCTTGATTTATGTAACTTGCTGAACCATAAACATTATCTGATTTGCCAACCAACCCACACATTAGCTAACTATGTTTTTGTGTTTTGTATAGCCAGCCAAAGAGTGAGGTGGCTGCTTTTAGGAAAGCATGAGTCATGGATATACTGTAAGATGCCAAGAGTGTCCTTCTTATCCTACAATTTCATTTTGAGCTCAACCTGGACAAGGTTCCTTCCCCCTCCTCTGAAGCTCTGCATTCTTTTTTACCAGTTTGAGGGCCTGGGATGGCTTTAGTCACAGTGTTCTGCAGAGTTGTGAGTCGGTGTTTCATGATGCGTAGTCCCTCAACAAATCGTGTTTCCTGGCCTTTGAGAAACTGCTGCATTTGGCGGATAGTAGCCAGGAGTTGCTGTTTTGTCAGGCAGTTCTATGGAAAAGAAAGAAAAATTACAGATTATTAGATTTTAATTTTATAAAATAATTTTATTAAAAGTTTTAAAAACAAAGTAAAAACCATTAATATAAAGTAAGCAAGAAAAAAATTAGAAAACTCCAAGTACAAGAATGAAAGGAAAAGTAATAGAAAAACAGATACAAAGAAGTAGCTTCCAATCTTGTTCGTAGCTGTTATAAGTACAATTATAAATTTATCTCTTTCATTACTGTCTTATTTCTTTATCTATCCTGTCTAATTATCGAAACCACAAACTGTAAGCTAATTTTTCTCTTTTATGCATATTCACAAGGATTTTCCAGTCATCAATAAATATAGATTGTCTTTAATCAAAGAAATTAGTTTGGCCCTCTCAGTAAGTCCCATCCTCTGCACCAACTGTTCCTCCATAGAAGATCTTTCTATCCTTGTGCATCCAATAATCTGGCTGCAATTACCATATACAAAAAACAAAGTTCTATTACTTTTTCCCCAACTATTTGCCTCAAGAGGAAGACTTCTGGTCTTAGTTATAGAGCAACTTTTAAAATCCTCTAAATTAGTATATATATTTGAATTCAAAATTTCCTAGCTTGCTTACATGTCCACCAAGCATGATAAAATGTCCCTTCTTGTCTTTGTACATATCCTACATCAGGGGTCCCCAACCCCAATTTTTTGTACCGACCCGTGACGCATTAGGAACTGGGCCATAAAAGCGTGTGAAGTTCATCTGTGCATGTGCCGGATCTAAGTAGTGTGCAAAACCATTCTCCCCTGGTCCATGGAAATTTGTTTCACCACAGAATCAGTCTCTATTCTGCACAATTTCTCTGGTATTACATAACAGATTATAATTTGTTCTAGCTGAAACTGCCAAGAAGCAATAGGATAGACAAGGTACAACTGTAATTTCTATATATAGCAAATAAAGTTTTGTTAGCTTTCTACTTGAGTCATTAATATTCCAGACAGATAATAATAGATCCTTGGAACTATCTTGTCCTCAAATTATGTGTCTTAAGGCAGCCTGTCTCAATCTGGTGCACTCTCCAGCTGTGTTGAGATGAGTCCCAGAATTTTCTGCTGCGGAGCCAGTAAAATGCAAAATGAGAATTCTAGGAGTTGCAGTCTACAGTGGAGATCAGGCTGGAGAAGCTGCCATTGTACTGACTCCTGAAAAAAGGAGTAGGACAACCAGAAACTGAACCTTTGATAGAACTCTCTGGACAGTTCAGGTCAAAATCAGGATCTACTGACTCCTAAAGAAACAGGAATGGATATGAGTGAGCAGACTTTCCTGACAGTTAGAACAATTAATGAGTGGAACAACCTGCCTCCAGAAGCTGTGAATGCTCCAACACTGGAAGTTTTTAAGAAGAGATTGGACATCATCATCATCATTATTATTGTTATTATTGTTATTATTCTTATTATTGGTATTCTTCTTTGGATGTCATAATGATCAGCAGGAAAATTCAAAGCATTTTTGAGTGACATTTGAGGAAACTTGTCATCAATGGCTGTCCAGCCAATTAAATGCAAGGACATAAGGCTGAGTTCTACTGAACAGCTACTATCATTGCACAACTTTGCATTTCTGTTTCTGGACCGAGATGTACATTCCTGTATATTTTGGCCTTGAGATATGTGCAGAGAAAGCAGCCAAGAAAGGCTTTTCATGTTAAGAGGCTGCATTGTTCTCAAACCAATGATAACTATGGCATAGAAATGTTATCTCTGTACCGATACTCCTAATCGCATCTTAACTTATACTTCTACCCTTCCATCTACAATAACAGTGCATAGATCTATTTCTGCATGTTAATCACTCAACAAATATATTCATATGTGCACACAACTACATCCACGCATTCATGAGCTTGTGTAAAGTGATAAAGATGCTATAAAAAGGATTTTTTTGTGAATTAGTTTTATCATTACTCAAAGTCAGTGCTAATATTGGGAACTAGAATCAGACATTATATGCAACTTTTCTTTTTAAAAATTGCAGGATTACATTTATGCCAGGCTTGGGAAATAGTTAATGAAGCTTTTTCCTGTCCAAGATGCTTATTGTGTATGGTATGCAGCAGACCCCAAGAAAGACAAGTCAAGCTGTATATCCTTATAATAATCTTTTTGTGAAAGGATTCTGTTTAACTTAAACTGTTGTGATATACTTAAACACAGTAAACTTTGTTACACTGAATAACTTGCTTTTAGTATACCAACAAGGTGATTTGAAATAACTAAATATGTGGTTTGTTTAGGTATTTGAGCAAAATTTGAATTTATTTGCTAGTCTAACAAGGGATTATAGATATATAATGAACAAGTAATGTACAAAAACTACAATTTCTCTTGCAATTAGCAGCCTGATAATAACAATTTGGATGTGAAAGTAATTGTAAACCCAACATGTCTGGAGCTGCACACATTTCTTCCTCTTGGCTAGCATTCATGGAACTAAGATATCTGTGATGGCAAGGCTACTTTTCATATTTTCCCTGATAAATAAAAATGACTGTATCAATATTTATTGATCAAATTTATGACTTGCTCTTTTACATTGCATCTTCTATCATTTCCTTTTTGTGCCCTTCTTAAAGGACCTCACTCAGAACTTAAAAATACCTTCATCATGATGAAAATATCTTCATCAATGATTTAGATGAGGGGCTACAAGAGGAACTCATCAGATTTGCAGAAAACACCAAGCTGGCAGGAATAGCCAACATTCCAGAAGATTGGCTCAACATACAAAGGGATCTTGACAGATTTGAACACTGGGCGCTATCTAACAAAATGAAACTCAATGGTGAGAAAAGTAAGGTTCTACATTTAGGCAGGAAAAACTAAATGCACAGCTAGAGTATAGGTGGTACCTTGCTCAATAGTAGTAACTGTGAGAGGGATCTTGGAGTCCTAGTAGACAATCACTTCAATATGAGCCAGCAGTGTGCTGCAGCTGCCAAAAAAGCCAACACAGTGCTAGGCTGCATTAACAGAGGGATAGAATCAAGATCACGTGAAGTGTTAGTACCACTTTTTAATGCCTTGGTAAGGCCAAACTTGGAATACTGCATCCAGCTTTGGTCACCACGATGTAAAAAAGATGTTGAGACTCTAGAAAGAGTACAGAGGAGATCAACAAAGATGATTAGGGGACTGGAGGCTAAAACATATGAAGAACGGTTGCAGGAATTGGGTATGTCTAGTTTAATAAAAAGCAGGACTGGGGTGACATGAATAGCAGTTATCTGAGGGGTTGCCACAAAGAACCGGGAGTCAAGCTATTCTCCAAAGCACCTGAAGGCAAGACAAGAAGCAACGGATGGAAACTAATCAAGGAGAGAACCAACTTAGAACTAAGGAGAAATTTCCTGACAGAACAATTAATCAGCGGAAGGAGTTGCCTCCAAAAGTTGTGGGTGCTCCAACACGGGAGATTTTTATGAAAGGGCTTCCTGCTTGAGCAGAAGGTTGGAATATTAGACCTCCAAGGTCCCTTCCAACTCTGTTATTGGCTGGCTGGGAAATTTTGGGAGTTGAAGTCCATACATGTTAAAGCTGCCAAGGTTGCGAAACACTGGGCTAGAGCAAGGCTCCTCTTCTCTGGAAGCACCTGGCTCCTTTCCTGCTTGACTTGAAGTGAGGCTGTACTAAAATGTAACCCAGCCAGTCACTTTTTAAAGGTAAAGGTGGTTCCCCCGCACATGTGTGCTAGTCATTTCCGACTCTAGGGGCCAGTGCTCATCTCCGTTTCAAAGCCGAAGAGCCAGCGCTTGTCTCCGTGGTCATGTGGCCGGCATGACTAGATGCCAAAGGCGCGCAGAACACTGTTACCTTCCCACCGTAGTGGTCCCTATTTTTCTACTTGCATTTTTATGTGCTTTCGAACTGCTAGGTTGGCAGAAGCTGGGACAGTAACAGGCACTCACTCGTCCTAACCCACTGAGCCACTGCGTCACTTTTTACATTTGCCTAATTGCCTTGGCTAAAAAAAATAGAACAGAACAAAAAAAAAAACACCAAAACAAGCAAACGAACAAACAACAGGACAAAGAACAGGTCAAAGAGGAGACAGGTTCAAATTCTTTAAAAGAAAAAAAAACCGGGCAAAAGGGGCCCTTTGGCCCTTCTCACAGTTCCATGCACCCAGTGCAGAAAACAAAGTATGCCAGTTACAGTATATATGCCTAGTAGGAAACAGGGCACCTAAGGGGACGCGCGTAGCCGAGAAGCGCCCCGGCACAGCCCTTACCTGGGAAGCCTGCAACTCTTGCCCGGTGGCTAGGCACAAGAAGAGGACGAGGCTGCTGAGACTGTGTGGTCGTCCGCAAATCATGGCTGGCGCGCTGCTGCTATTGCGATGGCCGGGCGGCAAAGTGAGGTGAGGGACCGAGGGCTTCACCGCACCAAGTGCCGCTCCACCCAGCGGCGGAGGCTGAGCTCGCCTGCCCAGCCCGGAGGCCAGAGCGGCAAGGGCTGCGGGCAGCGGCGGCCAAGCAGCTATAAGGCGCGCGCGGCAGCTTTCCCCAGCGAGCGAGAAGTGCCTCGCGCCTCGGTTTCCGCTTCGGATCCCTCGGGGGGAGGGGGAGTTGCTCCCGCTCTCCTCCCCCCACACCCCCTTTAGGTTCATACCTGCGACCGCTGCCTCTCTCGAGGGGGCTGGCTTGGTGTAACTGCTGCTCTTCTCTCCAACAGCACACCCGGGCCAGGGCGAGCGCGCCCATCTCCCGCGCAACCTGCTGCTCAGCAGCTTTGGGGCTAATATAGTCTATTACTGAAGAGTTTTTGGCACGTCCTTTCCCGCCCAGGATTCGCTGCAATAATTTATTGGGGGCAAAGCAGGAGACGGAATGGAAAAAAAAAGAGTGCGGGTGTTTTGTGCAGTTCAAATGCTTTCTTTCTGATTTCATTCAATAGCTTTTCCATCTTCTGGGATTTTCCTTCTTCTTCTCTATTGCATAGTATAGCCCAGGGGTAGGCAACCTCGGCTCTTTTATGACTCATGGACTTCAACTCCCAGAATTCCTGAGCCAGCAGAGCTGGCTCAGGAATTCTGGGAGTTAAAGTCTTGTTGTTGTTGTTGTTAGTTGCGAAGTCGTGTCCGACCCATCGCGACCCTATGGACAATGTTCCTCCAGGCCTTCCTGTCCTCTACCATCTTCTGGAGTCCATCTAGGCTCACGCCTACTGCTTCAATGACTCCATCCAGCCACCTCATTCTCTGTCGTCCCCTTCTTCCATTGCCCTCAATCTTTCCCAGCATTAGGCTCTTCTCCAGTGAGTCCTTCCTTCTCATTAGGTGGCCAAAGTATTTGAGTTTTAGCTTCAGGATCTGGCCTTCTAAAGAGCAGTCAGGGTTGATCTCCTCTAGGACTGACCGGTTTGATCACCTTGCAGTCCAAGGAACTCGCAGGAGTCTTCTCCAGCAGCATAGTTCAAAGGCTTCAATTCTTTGGCGCTCAGCCTTTTTTATGGTCCAACTTTCACTGCCATACATTGCAACTGGGAAGACCATAGCCTTGACTATACGCACTTTTGTTGACAGGGTGATGTCTCTGCTTTTTAGTGTGCTGTCTAGATTTGCCATGGCTTTCCTCCCCAGGAGCAAGCGTCTTTTAATTTCTTGGCTACAGTCCCCATCTGCAGTGATCTTGGAGCCCAGGAAAATAAAATCTGTCACTACCTCCATTTCTTCCCCATCTATGAAGTCTATGAGTCATAAAAGAGCCGAGGTTGCCTACCCCTGGTATAGCCCCTCACGACCGCTTTAATGGCATCCCAAGCAGTTATTAAATTTGTCTCTTTATCGAGGTTATTCTCATAACATTTATTTTGATTGGGACGTGATTCTAAATAATTTAATAACAATCTGCCCGGCAAAATGTACAATTGTGGGACTTTCTTATATCAGCAGAATGGCTCAAAGGAAAAAGTTGCTGATTCTTTAAAACGAAAAAGCACAAGCAAAACTGGAAACAACTCTATGCAAGCTTGCTTAAGTGGTTGGTGATTTTTATTTCAGAAGCATAGAATCCTTTCCAATCCTAAATCTACCTCCTTGTAGAACCTATTTGCTCTAGAAGATGCTATAAAAGTGTTTGAGATTTATTTAAAGATTGACTTGCCCATTAACCTCATTTTTTTTTAAATTTCTCTCTCTCAGCCCTATCTATTTCAAAAAGAGGTGAGGATAAAATAAGGACACATGAGAGAGACAGACATACAGACATGCAGGGACTTGGGAGACTGGAATGGGAGGGGACATCTGAAAACTAGGTTCCTTCTTAGGTTGTTCAGCATTTTGAATTGTATGTAGACCTGGACCAGCAATTGGTAAAACTATAAAAGGAAAGTTGCACATGGTGAGAAATTGGCTCTGAGAAACTGAGAACTTACTACTGTAGAAGACAGCTGAACAAAAAGTAGATCCTAATGCAGAATGCAGTAAACCAAGAAAAAAAAGTGACAGCTTCTGTTTGGAGTTTATGCCCCTGGGGTCAGTTCTTCAAGGTAGACCAGACTAGGATGCCAGAGTTACGAATGCTAATATTTCTTTTTTATGAGGTTGCAGTAACAGAATCTTGCAAGTCTGAATGTGCTTCCCTCCTTCCTTTTACTGTATCTTCATGAAAACTAAGGTGGTCATGACTGAGACACTTAGTCAAATTACATTTCTGCCCCAGATTTTTTTTTAAAATTTGACCATTGCCTTGGCTATGGCTCTTCCTCCTGTTGTTCCAGGTTATTCCTATTGCCCGTTACACCTACAGACCTATTTCCAGAAACCGCCCTTTTCTTTCTCCACATGCCCTCAGTCAACCAACATTCCAAGGGGGTTCATAGAAAAACAGTCAAGATGGCCATCACAACAATGTGACTGAACCTCCAACCCTTTTTATTGTGCAAATTTCATATTAGGTACAATACAAGCAGCACTGATTTATCCTTAACTTTAGCACCATCTACTGTGTAATTACTTTACTCCATGCAAAGAGTTAGAAGAGAAAGTAAAGATACATAGTGACAGTGTTCCATTTTTATCCCTGCAGACTACTTGAAAATTGCTGTGTATTCTTCACTTTTATAAGGTTATAAACAGAATCTCTTTGTACCATATTCCATCTCTTACTTATAAGCAAATACATTTAAAAAAATCAAAATTTCAATTCTGGTATTCAAAAAGTTCAAAAAGGGTTATCAGAACTTTGCAAAAAACCCCCACAAAGTATCTTATTTTAACCCTGGTTAAAAAACTATTTTATATTCCTTCCTTTACTTCTAATAGTCTTACTCTTTAACTGAATCAAATATGTTGAAGGATTCAATTTCTCATCACACTGATTTCTGCAAGGCTTTTTAAAGCCTTTTTTGTAGATCAATAAACATTTTCCAGGTCATTTTCTTGGTTTATCAATTTTTTCCCTTTTAATTTTTTAAAAAGCAGGCCATCTTTTTAAAATTTGCAGAAATATTCTTGACTACCTCACAACCTAAATCAAGAAAGACTAAGACAGCCAGTTTGCTGTGGTTCATTAAGGCATCAGGCAAGAAACTGTCCTGCCTGTCAGAATCCATTTATATCACATTCATAAATGTATGTTTAAAACATTATCCCCTCCCCATATGGATTCTGCCATCTCCCGAGGAAGGAGGAGCATATGTGGATTCAGTCTGCCTTAGGTTATTTCAAAGACCAAGGAAAACGTGAACTGGGGGGATCAAAAGGGAGGGTTAGAGAAGAAGGCATCTGGCTTGTGTTTTCTTTTAATTATGGAGAGGAAGAAGGCAATAACCATAAAGATTCGAAGTTCCTTTTTTTTCCCCATGAAAGGGATGACACGAAGTAGAAGGATGGGGGCTGACCAAATGGGGTTGAGGGAAGGGGGGTTGAACCGGGTACCTTTTATAAAATTTCAATTTGTAAAACAATACTAAGTCCTGTCTTGTATTCCCACAACCAAGCATGTCCTAGTAAAGATTCCTTTTGGACTAGAACTGACTCCAAGAGTTTTTTGTCTTCCTAAGACATGGATTGGGGTGGGTCCTGACACTGCCTTAGATATAAACCAGCAGGGTCACCTTTGCCCAGTCCCTCTCTCGGCCCCAAATCACTTCTGAAAAATTTGGCCAGCAGGGACTAATAAGCTAGGCTTTCCCCCAAAAGCCCTATATAAAGCTACTTAAAGATTTGCTGATTTGAATGTGGCACAACACTTTCTTGCTTCTTGACATTAGTCATTCCCAAATGGTGATAGGAATTGTAATCCAGAGTGTTCAATTAACACTTGCATCATGCCTACTCAGCTAGATTAAAGTGCCAAGTTGAGAATGGCTGGTGTATATCACTTATTATCATCTTCCTGTGTATTGTGTATTGTGTAAGGCAGGGATGTCAAACTCAATTTCATTGAGGGCCACATCAGTATTATCGTTGCCCTCAAAGAGCCAGGTGGGCATGGCCAGGTGGGCGTGGCCAGCTCAATGGTGCTCACTCAGCGCAGCTGACTTGAGATACCTGGGTCAGGACAGAATAAGTTGCACCAGCTAATTTGATGTGGGGACAACTCGTTGCCCCACAAGCTCTTTACCTCCCCAAACTTCTGGCAGCCAAGCATGTGCACACGCACACGCACTGCATTCCAAGTGTGGGGACCTTTATCCACAGAGGATGGAAAGGGCTTTCTTCCCAAGCCCAGGCATGATTGGTAGTTGGCTAGCTTAGATGTAGATAGCCTCCTAGTCTCCAAGCTTGGAATGTGTGTGTTTGTGTGCGTATGTGTGTGTGTAGTTTCCTTCTTCTGCCTTGACAGATCTCTGGAGAGCAAGAGGAGGAGGCAGGGGAGCAGCACTGCCCAGTCCTGCATGAGGGATGCTGGCCCTTCTTGAAAGGGAATCCCCATTTCCAAACATGTGTGGTAAGGATGATGGCTTGTTGGAGTAGCCTTCCCTCATGCAGCTTCCCCGCCACCTCCTGCTCCTCTCCAGAGAACTTTCAAGGTGGAAGAAGTTGGACTTGGAGGAAACTGCTTCCTGGAAACTTTCACCACATCAGCATCATGGTTGCCTTCAAAGGGCCAGTTGCATGTAAGACTATTGTATCGTATTAGTTCAGAAGTGTATTATGTCTAAGAAGTGGGGCAAAAAGGATTCAAATTTCAAATATGAACAAATAAATTATTTATTTCAGATAAATCTGCAAAAACAAATTTAAAACAAAGAAAAACACAAGCTTTTTAGTTCTCGTGCCATTTTGTCTGAACTGGATGTCTGGCATCTTTTCTTGGCTACAAGTTCATCCATGTTTGGGGATATGTTTTGAGCTGTGGACACTCAGGATAGAGTGGAGGTGTGCATCCGTGAGCAGACTTCTGTGTGCGCTTTTGTTCACCCTCATGATGGAGAATATTTGCTCACAGAGATATGTACTCCCAAACATGCAGAGCATTCGAGCAGCTTGTAGGCAGAGTTGGGGCATTGTTTCAGGGATGAACCTGGTGAACTGTGCGGGTCCTACAGAATCGTACTTTCCCTTCAGCGTGCTATTACATTGGAGTTCTATCAGCTCCATCTGGATATTTACAGGAGCGCTCTCCACTTCGACTGAAAATGGATTGCTGAGCAGTCCCAAACTGAATTTCTGTCTTTTAAAATCAACAAAGCGATGTGTAAGCTCCATCTGAAGTGTGCTCAGTTTATCAGCAAACTGAGCACTTGACAAGACAGTGGTTGGAGACTTGGTTTTTTATTGTTTGGCAACTAGGAAAGTGACTCAAGTTTCCTTGCTGCATCTGAGTTTCCTACAGTTGCACTTTTACTTGAAAAGCTTTCACAGCATCGTACATGTCTGTGATCACACGGTCCCATCCCTGAAGCTGTAGGTTTAGTGCATTGAGATAATTATTAATGTCACATAGAAATGCTAATTCACACAGCCATTTTTCATCCCGCAATACCATGCAGTCTTTTCCTTTACCTTCAATAAACTGACATTTCCATATGCAATTCAAAAAAATCTATTGAGCACTTTCCCTTGACTTAGCCATCGCACCTCTGTGTTATAAGGGAGATCACTAAGTTCAGAATTTATTTCTTCAAGAAAAGACTTAAATTAACGGTGATTTAAAACTTTGGCTCTTATTAAGTTAACTGTGTTACAGTGTGCATTACGTGGTCCATTTTCAGGGCTTTGCCGCATAGTGTTTCTTGATGTATAATGTAGTGATATGCTGTCAGCTCACCTTTGCAATTCTCGCTCTTCATTTTGTCTTGCATCCTTCCTACTAATCCACTCTTTTCCCCGCACATTGAAGGTGCTCCGTCTGTTGTGAGTCCTATAAGTTTGTCCCAAGGCAGTTTCATATCATTTTTATTTATTTTTATTTTATTTTAATCCCATTTATATCCCGCCCTTCTCCGAAGACTCAGGGCGGCTTACAATCTAAAGCACAATGTGCTTAGCAATAGCCTTCATTCTATGTATATGCCTGCTTATTAGGGCTTTCCCCCCCCCCCCAAGCGGCATTATTACAAAGTCAGCTTATTGCCCCCAACAATCTGGGTCCTCATTTTACCTACCTCAGAAGGATGGAAGGCTGAGTCAACCTTGAGCCTGGTGGGATGCGAACCTGCACTAATTGCAGGCAGCTGGTGTTACTTAAGGAGGCATTAGCCCACTGCTCCACCAAGGATACTGCTTCAAATATGTCCTTCCCTGTGGTAGTGCCATGCATTGATTTTATATCCAGAAGCTCCTCCGTAATGCATAAACTTGAGTCCACTCCACGGATGAAGATTGTCAGCTGTGCCGTGTCAGAGATGTCAGTGTTCTCATCCACAGCAAGGAAATAAGCAATAAATTCTTTTCCCTTTTCAACCCTTTTAAATCAGTGGCAAGCTCACATATCCGATCAACAACAGTATTTCTGCTTAGGCTTACGTTCAAAAAAGCTTGGTTTTGGTCTGAACACAAGACTTCACACACTTTAATCATGCAGCGCTTCAAAAACTCCCCCTCTGTAAATGGCCGGGCTGATTTAGCTATCTCTTCTGCCACTATAAAATTAGCTTTCACAGCAGCTTCACTTTGTAATTTTGCTTTTGTGAACATATGCTGCTGTGACATCAGGCTCTTTTTCAAGTCTTCCACCTTCTGTGCTTTGTGCTCCATATTCAAGTTTTTGTACTTGTCCTGATGCTTCGTCTCAAGTTATATTCTTTAAATACAGCCACAGTAGCTTCACAAACAAGGCACACAGCCTTATCTTCAATGTCAATAAACAGGTAGTCTACCTCCCACCTCTTTTGAAAGCATCTTTTTTCAAAGTCCACTTTCTGTTTGGCCATTTTGGGGGGTTTAAATATCGGCACACATACTGTATCTTCTTCCCTGCAGATGAGACTGGACAGAAAGCTCCAAGTCCCAGGTGCTGTGTGAGGCAAGCAGTTGTGAGCACGCTAGGTATCCACTCTGGTGGTTCAGTAGGATGCTGCGAGTCCAGATGTTTTGAGCAGGTTTAGCAACATCACAGCATCTATGGAGAGAAAGCAAGTGACTGCAGCCCTCTTTGATACAATTGAAATTATATGTTTTATACAAGAGAGATCTTGTATGGATGGAGGAAAAAATCAGCAATCCACCATCACTCCGAAGCTGGTCTAGCAGCCACAAGGACTACTCGGCCTCTCTAGTTAAGCTACCTCCATTTCTGATCAGATTCTGATATTTTCAGGGCTGTCTTCCAGCCTCTGATTGCGGGGGGGGGGGGAATCAAGACACATCCAGCTTTCCTAAATAGGAAACAAGGAACCACTTGCTCCATCTTTTTCCAACAACTATCCTATGTCCATGAAGCCCAGAAACAGAGCTCAAAATACCTGAAATATCCATCCAAAATTTAGCTTTCACAAGCAATGCTGATTAGATTTCTCAGTCTGTCGGTCTGTCCTTTGGGGGAGACCCAAAGCACCCCTCCATTGACTTCAATGCATTTTCCACAAAGCCTCAGAGCATAATGAGGTTTGGGGACCCAGGGGGCAAGGGGATGGTGCTCATGGGGGAGGATGCCCATCAGGTGTTGAGTGCCAGTTGTTTAACATGTGTGGTGTGCCAATGAAGGGTTTTGGGCTTCATGGCACTGGACTGTGGAGCAAGGACTTTCCCTTTGTACTTTTAGTCCAGATCTTTGCTAGTGGGGAATTCTGGGAGTTGAAGTTCAGCCGTCTTAAAGATTGAGAGAGATGGGGCTCAATTGTTGTATGTTTGCTGGGTTTTTAGTTTGTGGGGATGCTTCCGCAGAATGAGATGGTCTTTGGAGCACCCAAAGGAACAGGAGTCCCTCAAGTCTCTCCTGCCTGCATATCCTCCCCTCCCTTCCTAGTTGACAGCACGCAAGGGGTTAAGAGGCCAGAAGGCTGATGTTGCCAGCTCCTGGGCTGTGCCAGAGTATTTATTTATTTATTTAATTGGATTTGTATACCGCCCTTTCCCTTAGGACTCAGGGCGGTTAACAGGGTAATTAAAACAAGAAATACAAAAATTAAAAACAATTAAAAAGATTATAACAGTCCCTGAAAAAGTAAAATCCCCAATTAAAATTAGAATTAAAATTCTCAGCCTGGGCCAGAGAGCTCGAAGAGCCAGGTCTTCAGGTCCCGGCGGAATGAACGGAGATCGGGGGCAGTCCTCAGCTCCATGGGCAGCTGGTTCCAGAGGGCAGGCGCACCCACTGAGAAGGCCCTCCCCCTGGGTGTTACCCGCTGGCAATCTTTTACTGGCGGCACCCTGAGAAGACCCTCCCTGTGGGAGCGCACTGGACGAAGGGAACCTGATGCTGGCAGCAGGTGTTCCCTCAGATATCCCGGACCCAAGCCATTTAGGGCTTTATAGCTCATTACCAGCACCTTGAATCTCACCCGGAGGGCAACCGGAAGCCAATGCAGATCGCGGAGTAGAGGTGTTACATGGGAGTATCGGGAAACCCCCATTGTCACAGCCGTCCACGCTGAAAGAACGACGACAACGTGGTACTGGTGACGATGAGGTTTTCTTTACTTCAGAAAAGCCTAGCAGATACAAAGTCAGCGTTGGGAGCTAGCCGTCCCAACGCGTCTTTTATACATTGGGGGTGATTAGCCCCACCCCTCCCCATGCAAACCAGCATCCGGCTGAGTCTGCTCAAAACCCGCCCCCTTCCCAGCTCTCCGCACGTCACCCCGCCCTTTGTGCCTGAGCTCCCACACAGACTCCAGGTGAGTGTATGCCCTTAACCCCCCTTTCGTGCTCCCCCACCCCTCCTCCGTGCTCCCCTCCACTGTCCAGCGTGTCAGTGTTACAGCCCCCCTAACAGCTCCCCACAACGCCCCGCTACCTGGTCTTCGTTCTGAACCGCCCGATGCCCCCTCTGAGCCGCCCGACGCCCCCGCTGAGGAGCAGGCGGCTGGGTAATCCCAGGACGAGCTGCGGCTGCCAGTCTGACTGCCTATGGGTCCCTTCAGCAGCTTCAGCAGCTCCATCGACACAGACACGCCAGAAAGCCCCGGAACAGCTGCCCATGGTTGCTGGCGGCCGTTTGACTGCTGGATGTGCTGTTCCCGGGTGGCTCCAGCAGGAAGGTTCGGGCGGGCGGTTTGCGCGGCATTTCCCCTGCTCCCCTCGTGATGTCGAGCCCACAGGGCTTGACAGGTGGCCCCTCCTACCAGGGCACCACCTGGAAGGCAAGAGGAAGATGTTACACAGGTACCAATATGGGCGACGGGTTCCATCTGACCCCCCCAGGTTTGTCTGGGAGCCTTCCACACCCCTTCCAATTGCGATATCCACTCCCTGGGTTGGCAGGGAGAGGCCGACCCTTGGCCGTACTCCGGGATGGGGGAGAAGTCATAACCTGACACCACCGTAAAGGGAGGGTAGCCGGTGCTGCTGTGCACTGCATTATTGTGGGCTACCTCCGCAAATGCCAGCAGGTCCGCCCAGTCCGTTTGTTCATAGGAGACATAGCTGCGCAGATACCGCTCCACTGCGGCATTGGCTTGCTCAGCTGCTCCATTTGTGCAGGGATGATACCCAGAACTCAGCCCCTGGGATGATCCAATGAATTGGACGAACTCCCACCAAAACCTAGCCATGAATTGCACCCCCCGGTCCGAGATGATACGCCTGGACACGCCATGTAGGCGGTAGATGTGCGTTATGAACATCCATGCCAGTCGTCGGGCTGTTGGCAATCCGTTGCATGGTACAAAGTGGGCCTGCTTGAAGAATAGGTCTACCACTGTCCATATCACGGTATACCCTCGGCTCTCCGGCAGCTCCACAATAAAATCCATGGCTATGTCCTGCCATGGCCGACAGGGGTCTGCCACCGCTTGTAAAAGACCCGTTAGTTTACAAGGCCGGGGCTTAGTGGTAGCACACGTATGACAGTGGCGCACATAGTCCTCAACGTGACGTCTCATACCCGGCCACCAGAACTGTCGCTGGGTGAGGTGCAGAGTCTTAACGAACCCGAAGTGGCCAGCTTGTTTGGCATCATGGCACCTAAACAGGACATCGGCTCGAAGAGCTTGCGGCACGTACATCCTTCACCGCAATCGCACTGCCCTTAACGGACCTTCTGCAGACCAAACAGCGGCACGTACATCCATTCGGCACCCTCTTTGATGCGCACTCGATAGTACGCCTCCCGCAGGTCCAAGCGAGTGAACACCCTCCCACTGGCTAGATATGATAACATGTCCTTCATCAGAGGCAGTGGGTACAGGTGCTCAACGCACACCGCGTTGACCCCACGATAATCCACACATAGTCGTAGCCCACCGTCCTTCTTTTCTCTGAAGAGAACGGGTGCTGCCATACGTGAGCGGGCGGGCTGGATAAAGCCCCGTGCCAGGTTCTTGTCTATGTAATGCCACAGCTCCAGCATCTCTCGCAGTGCCATGGCGTACATTCGTGGCTTGGGCAACCTGACCCCCGGCTCCAGCTCAATCGCGCAAACCGTGGCCCGATGGGGTGGTAGGAGGTCACACTCTTGTTCACCGAAGACCTCCAGGAGGTCGGCATACTCCGGCAGAACCCGCACCTCCGATCTGGCCCTGCAGCCTTCTTCTGTCCTTCCTGGCTGTCTGTCTTTCCCCACGTGTTCGTGGTCAGGAGGTTGGGGCCCAACCCCAAGTCGAAGGTGTTGGCACCCCCCCTCCCACCAGATGGTTGGGCCCCACTTGTCCAGGAGACCCAGGATCACCTCCTCGGTCATGGAGGGTACCACAATGAACTGTAACCTCTCCCAGTGCTCCCCCACACCCAGGCGTATGGGTTTTGTTACGTGCGTGATGGGCGCTCCCCCCAAGTGGGAGCCATCCACCTGTTGGAAGTGCATAGGGGTTTCCAGTCACACCACCCCAACACCCACCTTGGCCACCACCTCTTGACTGACAAGACACCGTGTGCTACCCGAGTCAATTAAGGCCCTGAATCCCAGTGCCTCACCCATGCTGGGGTTCGTCAGTGTTACTGGGATCGTGAAAGGGCAGATCGGTGCACTTACCATTGGGTCTTCCTCCTGTCCATCACCGTCCCCGTAAACTTCTAGGCCCACGTCCGTTGGCCTCTCAGTCTCCGCTTGGTTGTTTCTCCTGGGCATTGTGTCCAAGGCCTGATGGTTGGCTCGGGATCGCTCCACAAACCGTGGGGAAGTTACACCCCGTGCTGGGGTTGCTCCTGCCACTGCCCGGGGCGCCGGCATTGGAAAGTCAGCTACACGGTGCCCCGGCTGGTCACACCAGAAACAGCGGAGAGCGGCCCGGGGTGGTGGTCCTGTGGGTTTCTGCATCGGCGACGCCGGTTTTTGCCCCTCCCCTTGCGGCTTCTGCGGAGCCTGTTGGGGGTCTGCTGGAGGTTTTGCACGGTGCTGGCAGCCCTGTAGGCCGACGTCCAGCTCAACCACAACCCGGAACCATTCCTGGAGTCTGGGAGGGATGCCGCGGACGATACAGGCCCTCTGGAGGTGGTCGTCCAGCCCAGCCCAGAAATGATGGATCAACATCCGCTCCGGCCACGAGCTAAGTTTGCCTGCCACCTCCCTGAACTCCCGAACAAACTCCGTTGCTGGCCAGCCGTTTTGTTGGAGCCCAACTATCTTGGCTTCAGCCCGCTGTACCCGGGTAACGTCTTCAAAGCGGGCTCGCAATGCCTCGAGGAACAACCCGACATCCCCCAGCTCTCTAGCACGGTCGCTGTACAGGTTAGCGACCCACGCCGCAGCCTCCCCCTGCAGCGCTGTTGTGACCGCCATCACCATTGCCCACTGAGAGGCATACACTGGGCCGTACTTATCCAGATGATGGATCACGTGACCAAGGAAGAGGGCCAGGCAGTCGGGGTGGCCATCGAAAGTCATGGGCAACGGTGGCGGGCCCCACGCTGCTGGTGCTCCCCAGAGCCCTGCCGGAGCACCCAATCCTTGCACTATGGGCCCTGGTTGTGGCCAACCCAGCACTCCTGCCGGTGGCCCCGGGTGTAGCACAGCACCACTGCCCCCCCGTAGCACCCGCCCGTACGGGCCCTTGACCTGGTGCGGCCGCGGGGCCCAGCAACGAAGGTGCAGTCCCCTGCGGGGTGCCGGAACCCTGCAAAGCCCGAAAACGGGGGCTAGCCAGGCGGAAACGGGCCTGGCTCTGCTGCACAGGGCCAGCCCTGTCCTGAGACCAACGGCCAGCATCCGGTTTGGGTTCGATGGGGGTCCATGGCCGAGGCTCCCCGAAACTGTCCCTCAGGACGTCCATAGTACAACTCCCTGGAGCCGTGGAGTAGCTCCACTCCTCCCCTTCTTTGTCGGTAATGCGACGCTCCCTCCACTCCAACAACGGCCCCCTCTGCCTGGGTGGCCGCTCCTGCCCATCTCCAGTTGTCCCAGTACAGAACTGAGCCACCATTCCCCAGTCTTTGCTTGAGCAGTCGGCCCCTGGGTCCCAATGCCTTCAGCCGCTGGGCAAGGGTCCCGGACCTTGGGCTGAACTACCGGTGGGGCCTCTGCCAACTCCCCCATGTCCAGAGGCGCTGTAGCCCCAGCCAGCTCCTCTCCCTCCACAGTAAGCACAGCCCCCTGGGTTCCCTCGGCCATGTCAGTTGCCTCGAAGTCCAGAGCAGAACACAGCAACGAGGAAATGCTGTAAGCAATGCTGACTTACTGTCACAGCCGTCCACGCTGAAAGAACGACGACAACGTGCTACGGGTGACGACGAGGTTTTCTTTACTTCAGAAAAGCCTAGCAGATACAAAGTCAGCGTTGGGAGCTAGCCGTCCCAACGCGTCTTTTATACATTGGGGGTGATTAGCCCCACCCCTCCCCATGCAAACCAGCATCCGGCTGAGTCTGCTCAAAACCCGCCCCCTTCCCAGCTCTCCGCACGTCACCCCGCCCTTTGTGCCTGAGCTCCCACACAGACTCCAGGTGAGTGTATGCCCTTAACCCCCCTTTCGTGCTCCCCCACCCCTCCTCCGTGCTCCCCTCCATCGTCCAGCGTGTCAGTGTTACAGCCCCCCTAACAGCTCCCCACAACGCCCCGCTATCCGGTCTTCGTTCTGAACCGCCTGACGCCCCCTCTGAGCCGCCCGACGCCCCCGCCGAGGAGCAGGCGGCTGGGTAATCCCAGGACGAGCTGCGGCTGCCAGTCTGACTGCCTATGGGTCCCTTCAGCAGCTCCATCGACGCAGACACGCCAGAAAGCCCCGGAACAGCTGCCCGTGGTTGCTGGCGGCCGTTTGACTGCTGGATGTGCTGTTCCCAGGTGGCTCCAGCAGGAAGGTTCAGGCGGGCGGTTTGCGCGGCGTTTCCCCTGCTCCCCTCGTGATGTCGAGCCCACGGGGCTTGACACCCATCACAACTCGCACGGCTGCATTCTGCACCAGCTGAAGCCTCCGAGTGGTCCTCAAGGGCAGCCCCATGTAGAGAGCGTTGCAGTAGTCTAAACAGGAGGTCACGAGTGCATGAGTGTGCGTAGGGCATCTCGGTCCAGGTAGGGACGCAACTGGTGCCCCTGCTCCCCTCGTGATGTCGAGCCCACGGGGCTTGACACCCATCACAACTCGCGCGGCTGCATTCTGCACCAGCTGAAGCCTCCGAGTGGTCCTCAAGGGCAGCCCCATGTAGAGAGCGTTGCAGTAGTCTAAACGGGAGGTCACGAGTGCATGAGTGTGCGTAGGGCATCTCGGTCCAGGTAGGGTCGCAACTGGTGCTCCAGGCGAACCTGGGCAAAAGCCCTCCTGGTCACGGCTCCTATATGGTCTTCAAAATTGAGCCGGGAGTCAAGGAGGACGCCCAAGTTGTGAGCCCTATCAACGGGGGGTAACACCTCACCCCCCATCGTTAAAGGTGGAATGGTCTGGTTAACCCGAGATGCCGATATGCACAGCCACTCAGTCTTGGCAGGATTGAGACGAAGCCTGTTTCTCCCCATCCAGACCTGGACCGCCTCCAGGCAATGGGACATCACGGCGAGGGCATCGCTGGGTTGGTTCGGGGTGGAAAGAAAAAGTTGGGTATCATCAGCGTACTGATGATACCCCACCCCGCAACCACAAATGATCTCACCCAGCGGCTTCATATAGATGTTGAACAGGAGGGGCGAGAGAACCGACCGCTGAGGAACTCCACAAACAAGAGGCCTTGGGGTGGATCTCTGCCCTCCCGTCAACACCGACTGCAAGCGGCCCAGGAGATAGGAGGACAACCACCGTAAAACGGTGCCTCCCACTCCCAACCCCCTGAGACGCCGCAGTAGGATACCATGGTCGATGGTATCAAAAGCCGCTGAGAGATCTAATAGGACTGGGACAGAGGAACAACCCCTGTCCTGAGCCCGCCAGAGATCATTCACCAGCGCGACCAATGCCATCTCCGTGCTGTGTCCTGGCCTGAAACCCGATTGGTACGGGTCCAGATAATCAGTTTCCTCCAGGAACAGAGGAAGCTGATGCACCACCATTTGGTGATGCTCACTGTCTCCAGAGCAGGGAGCAGCTGAGACTCCCTTGCCCAGCAGTGAACCTCAAAGCCTCGACTACCAGAGGGACCCTCGCTATCCCTCTCAGCCATGTAAAGGACCCTCATACGGCGGCACGGATGCCTGGAACCCTGCCCCCTCCAGCCCAGCCCAGCTCTGCTTCCCCCAAAGAAGTGCACGGCTGCGCTTACCTCTTCCTCAAGGCTGCTGCCAGTGCCACCGCGGAGCTACAGTCCCCATGTGCGCAAATGCGCTCTAGGCGAGATGGGCCAATCACAGCTAATGGGATGCCAGGCAGGCTGCAATGGCAGCTTCCTTCAGTTTGGAGGCCTTCCTGGACTACAGGGGAGCAGAGGGGCAACAAGATTGTTGCCAGAGGTGGGAGGGATGGTTTGGCTGCAGGCCCCACATGTGCAAATGCGCTACAGGCGGGACAGGCCGAGCACGGCTTACCATATGCCCAGCAGGCTGCGATGGCAACTTCACCTCTGGGCTCACAACAACCTTCCTGGGTTAGAGGAGGGTGGAGGGGTGGTGGAGCTCCTGTTGCTAGTGCTGCTGCTGCTGCTAAGTGGCGGAGTAGCCCGACTGCTGGGTCCTGAGGTGCGAGAATGCACTGCAGGGGCCAAGTGCAGCTTATTGGACATCCCTGGCCATCACTGCAGGCCAATGAGTGGTCAAGGGGCCAATGAGCTGCAACTGTGTTTGCCTCCTCCTGTGCACAAGCCCAGGGCAAGTGCTTAGCTGGGCTGGCGCCAAGGTGGCGGGGGCTGGACCTTCGTCATTTCCAGGAGAGTTGTGCGAGCCACATCCAATCATATGGCAGGCCATTTGTGGCCTGTGGGCCTTGTGTTTGACGTGTCTGGTTGACAAAAGAGAAAGGGCATATTTTTCAATGAAAAAAGTGGTCAGAAATTATATGTATGTATTGTGTATGTGTGTGTGTGTGTGGGGGGGGTTAATATCTATCCATGTCTACTGTAACATAGAAGTTGTGAAGGAGCCAGAGGATATTCTATTGACAAACCATCCATGAAAGAACCTGTTACAGAAAAGAGACCAAAAAAATTAAAACTTGTGTTCAAAATAAATAAGACAGACCATTACCAAATTTGTTTATTAAAATATAATTTCTATAAAGATACAAATGCTTCCTCTAAAGTTAGCTGCTATACAAAGATGGGAGAGCATGCTACATAGGAACGGCTTTCCGTGATGGGAACGTCCAGTGGCTATCCAGAGCACTTCGAGCTCAGAAGGGTCTCTGAGCTGCAGTTCATAAGAATGCTAGTTTTACTTCACAGCAGAATTTCAGACTCCTCCAAAGAATCATCTGCAAAGAGCAGTTCATTAGTCAATGCGCTTCCTACGGGGAGTGTGCTGGCTTGAGACCACTGCATCCTGTCCTGCAAGTGAGTGATCTGAAGCAATGATATTTCTTCCTCCTCTGTTCTTACCAGACTGGCCTGGTGCTCTCCACTGACTCCACTTAAAATGTATCTATCCCCTGTTTCACTGCTTTCATGGATATCCACAGTGACTACTGTAGGCTCCGGTCTCTGGGAACAAGATTGTATGATTTCATTTGGATCAAGGACTGTGTCTATTTGGGGAAACTCATAATCTTCCATTAGTTCTTTTGCATTCGCTTCCTGCAAGTTTGTGTTAATATAAATTACACTGCTTGGTTCACCCAGAGCAGGTAAGCTTTCCAATATTTTCTCTAGGTGAAGCTTAAGTTCTGAGAAGGTCGGTCGGTCCACAGGATCTGCCCTCCAGCACGAATACATGATTTCATACCTGAAATGGGAAATATGCTATGAGGAAGGAAGCTGGATAATTATTAAGGGGGGGGGAAGGCAGACATTTGTGAATGTCCTATTAAAAGTTGGGTTTGTTAGGGTATCTGAAATGTTAGAAATAGAAAGGTGACAAAGTTAATCCTTTGAGGACAAGTAAACTACCTTTGGGAGTGATGTGTAGCAATTGAATAGATAATTTTGTTTTAATCCATTTCAAACTGAACATGTCACTAGTGACAAACCTGGCTTATTTTGAATCGTAGCTTCTTTGCCTAATTTTAAAAAAATATTAAATTGGTTCAGCATGTTGCAATGAATTACATGTAAGATTGCCTTTAAAAACAATTTGTAAATATGGTTAACCCAAAATATAGCAGCCAGAAATCTATAGGGGCTGAGCACTACAACTGTTATCTACATAAGCTCTAAGTTTTTGGGCCCAATTGAAAGCTGATATTCAAATGATTGGAGGCATCTCTTCCCATATCAGCCTGTTAACCTTACAGTCATAAGCTGGTATCATTGCCAGATGAGTTGAAGCAGGCAACTATGGGAGGAAGAGTTTGATGTCCCATTTGTTGAATGCTCTAGAAAGGTTGGCCTGAGAACATATGTTATCTTTGCAATCTATTCATTTATTTAATTAATTTTATTTATTATTATTTATTTTATTAATTTAATTTGTATACCGCCCTTCTCCAGAAGGACTCAGGGCGGTGAACAGGGCAATACATAAAAACAAGATACAAAAATTAAAAATTATTAAAAAGTAATTAAACAGTGCCCGTAATAATTAATACAGATTAAAAGTTAAAATCCATTTATAAAATCCAACCCCATCCCATCAGGCCAGGCCAGCTTCTTCAAAAAGATGGGTTTTAAGATCGCGCCGGAAGGAGCGGAGATCGGGCGCCATCCGGAGCTCGACCGGAAGATGGTTCCAAAGATCCGGTGCACCCACAGAGAACGCCCTCCCCCTGGGGGCCACCAGTCGGCATTCTTTGACCGGTGGCACCCTGAGGAGGCCCTCTCTGTGGGAGCATACTGGGCGGAGGGAAGTTGACGCCACCCATCTTGCCACAGGCAACTCTATAATACCAGAGCAATGAAGGATTTTGGTTTGTCTTCAAACATCTTTTGTGCTTTTAGAACTTCACTGATTTGTTTTTGCTGTGGATTTTTACTATTGGTGCCCTGAACTAGGTTAAGGTACAACACCCAGGAGAGCCTCCCCTTTAACACAATGGCTGCAATTAGAGATTTTCAGTTTATTTTATCATAGAGCAATTGTTCATAGTCTAAACACATCCGCAAAAACAGCCTATTAAAGCAAAGAAAAACCACTCTTGGTTTACAGATTTCCTAGCTGCAAATATAATAATTACCATAAGCAAGCCATGTATTCAATTGCTACAATTATGCTTTGATATTATCACAATTATAAAATACTTACAAATCATCTAAACAGCCCTCTGGCTGCTTTAGTCTATGCCCATGAAGTAGGTAATCATAGATTTCATGGTTCTGCACTCCTGGGTATGGAGTCATTCCTCGAGTTGCTATCTCCCACATTGTAACACCAAATGCCCACTACAGGGAAAGAAAATAGAGGAACAACTTACTTAAACAGCATTTTAGAAGAACTTAATTTAATGATACCCATAATTGTCTATGCACGCTTTTTGGGGAATAAGTCTCACCAAACATATTGAGATTATTTTTGTCCATTAAAAAATATGCTGCCTTTTCTGATGCATTGCTGAAAATCATATTGGTGATTTTGTACTCCCAGTAATTTCACATGATTGCAAATTACATTTTTTAACTACATAAAAACAGCTGACCAAGACCAAGATATTTAATTTCCAAACCTTAATGTTGTGGATTGTAATTTTAACTCATAATTCTTTGACAAAAAGTATATACTAGAAATAGAATGTTAATATGCAGAAACATACCAATTTAATTTCTGGCATCTGAGACTGAAAATTTTTCAGTTAATGAGGCTTGGAAATAGAGAACCACTGTTAGTTGGAACTGACTGTACTTTGTTTAAAAAGGTAGAGTCGACCTTTTTTTTGAATTACATGTAATTTCTTCTCACAGATATCTAGGCTATGTTTACTATATTTTAAAGGAGTTGATAGGAGTAATTTTGTATATAGCAGACTTGTTCTTTAACCTAACTTTGCTGGTAACTTACACCTACAAAAGCATCAAAAAAAGGATAATTAATAGCTCTAGAACTTGTCTGACATGTTGATAAATATTCTCTCAACAGAGGGAGCTGCACCCCTAGCTTTATTTGACTAATAAGCTTAGGGATAGGATCCCCAATTTTTCTGTACTGTAATTATGTCTTGTAGCTTCATTGTACCTTTTTTTTAAAAAAACAAGGCAAACTAGTTTTAATTATTCAAAAGTAAACTAGTTTGAGCATTTTTTTCTTTAACATTATGTTAAATAACTAATAACTAATCCTGGTTAGAAAACTGAAAATACAGAGTAACAAATAAAATATTTTGTAAAATCTGAAGAAAGTAATGTATAGGGCATAGTTGTCTGCAGAAAGTTTTTGAATAATTTATGTTATTAAAATGAACAGGTCGAATATAAATTTCATAGCAATAAGCCTTTTTTTCTCAATCTAGTTTACTCTGCATAAATACTGCTGTGTGAAAAACAGGCACAATTATATGGTATGTTTCCTATATTATAAGAATTCTGTCAATCCAAATTTCCTCCCATAGCCAGACTTAACTGTTAAACTGGAACACCATCTTCTCATTTACTTACCACATCACTCTTTGTTGTGTAGACTCGATCAGCAAGACTTTCTATAGCAATCCATTTAACAGGCATTTTTGCAATACGCCCTTGCCGGTAATAATCTCCACTGTAAATTTTCTTGGATAAACCAAAGTCTGCTACACACACTGTCATGTCGTCCCGCAACCTGTCCATTAATGTATGTCAGTTAATATGAATTCGTATTATAAGAAAGAGGCTCCTCAAAGATCGAGCATTACTTCATATGTGTGTATGCTTTGGGAAAGAGATGATATGAATCAAAATAATTTTCTTACATAGTCTCTCTGGAGAAAAACTGACTTGATGGCACACAGTCAATTAATGGAGACTCCAGCCAAAAAAATAAATCCAAATTAAAGCTATTTCTGATTCTGACACATATTAAGAATCAAACTAAGGATGATACTGAATGTATTACAACTTTGAAGCATTTTCCCCTTGTTCTTCAGGTAGAGCTTCTAGAATAGCTTAAGGTCAATAAAAACAAAAATTCTTCCACTGTCCTCTACCTCCTAGTTTACCAATGAAAGATAATAACAAAAGGAGAAGGGACTGAGGTCAGCAGAATGTAAAGTTATCTAGTTGTCCTTATAATTATCGGGGAGTCTTAGAGAGTGGTTTTTGCAGTTCCATCCCTTTTATACTTGTTTTTCATTTTGATATGCATGTTATAAAATATGGAGATAATGCCATAAAGAATGGGCATATAATAGGATAAATTTAATTCTTGCCCCTCCTCCTCCTGATAAAAATAGCAGTTTGCAGAACTGCAGTTTGCTTTATCATCCACTATTTGTAACTATGGAAAGTTCTTCAGATTAAAGAAGCAAGTGGTGAGGTTTTTTTTACAAAATTACATGTAGCATGCTTTTCAGTTCTTGCTCACTCTTACATTTAATTGTCACTGTTCTCCTCCATTTTCCATGGAGGGTTATTATGAGAAAAAGCATAGACTGTGGAATACACAACAGAGAAAATGTGAAGGTCTAAATGAGAACAGTTCAATCAATCGGCATCTTAATAACTTTGCTTCAGTCTCCAGAGCCTTACACTTATGGAAAGGAAGGACAGAAGCAGAATCCAAGTCATTTCCTTCCTAAGGTGCAATACTTGAATGGATCACAGAATAACTCATACTTTTAAATGTAAAGTAGAACTAATGCTTCTGATGACGTGGAAACTATAGGCTTTGCTAGCTCATGTCCAGTTTGAAATCATTTTTTTTTCTTTTTATGACCCTGTAATCCCTTTTGTCAGGGTGACTGAACAGCAAATCTGAAATCCTTTTCCCAAATATTACTGCTGTACATTTCATATACAAGCGGCATCTTCTGTGTGTCTTTGATTCTTTCCCTTCAGTCTCTTCTCTAGTTATTTTCTAAGTGGTTATATTTATTAATGCATATTTCCCAAGATTCAGAGAAAAAAGTTTGAGAACATGGTACACTGAGACTAAAGCGCCCCTTCCTTCATTACATCAGAATCCCTGCAATACACTTTCTACATGTTTCATAGAAACAAATGCTTAGAACTATATTTGTGCATCTAGATCAGTATAAAGCTAACGTGCCAGAAAGCTAGGCTCTAAAGTATTTCTTTTCTTTTGCCTAATGCTTTAGTTTTATAAGGAATTCCTCTATCATGAATAAAGTACACTCAGGGATTGGAGTTTGAAGTATAAGAATCTCAACAGAATTACATTGTGTAGTTACTTTACATTAGATTTTCAAACAGCATTCCTACAAAATGCAGCGAATAATCTGAAAAACACTCTTCCTTGATTTCTGATTATTATTTATTATTATTATTATTTATTCAATTTCTATACCGCCCTTCTCCCGAAGGACTCAGGGCGGTTAACAGGGCATATATAAATAACAATACAAAATTAAAAAGAGATTAAACAAATGCCCAATTAAAATACAATAACAGTAAAAACAGTAAAAAACCCATTAAAAAACCCTAATATTCCCCATCAGGCCAGACCAGCTAGTTCAAATAAGTGGGTCTTCAGCCCGCGCCGGAAGGAGCGAAGGTCCAATGCCATCCGGAGCTCAACCGGCAGTTGGTTCCATAGCGCCGGAGCGCCCACAGAGAAGGCCCTCCCCCTGGGGGCCACCAGCCGACATTCCCTGACCGGAGGCACCCTGAGGAGGCCCTCTCTGTGGGCACGCACAGGGCGGAGGGGAGTTGACGCCGGCAGCAGGTGGTCCTCGAGGTATCCCGGACCCATGCCATGTAAGGACTTAAAGATCATAACCAAAACCTTGAACCTCACCCGGAAGACAACTGGTAACCAATGTAGCTCGCGGAGCAAAGGTGTAACATGGGAGTACCGGGAAACTCCCAAGACAACTCTCGCGGCCGCATTCTGTACCAGTTGGAGCCTCCGAGTGGTCTTCAAGGGAAGCCCCATGTAAAGAGCATTGCAGTAGTCCAGGCGAGAGGTCACGAGCGCATGAGTGACCGTACACAGGGCATCCCGGTCCAGATAGGGCCGCAACTGGCGCACCAGGCGAACCTGGGCGAAAGCCCCCCTAGTCACGGCCACTATATGGTCTTCCAGAGTAAGTCGTGAATCTAGGAGGACTCCCAAGTTGCGAGCCCTATCCACGGGGGGTAAGGACTCACCCCCCATAAGAAGAGATGGAATATTTTGAATGACCCGGGATGCCGGAATGCACAGCCACTCAGTCTTGTCAGGGTTGAGTTGAAGTCTGTTCCTCCCCATCCAGGCCCGAACCGCCTCCAGGCAACGGGACATCACATCGAGGGCATCACTGGGGTGGTTTGGGGTTGAAATGAAAAGTTGGGTATCATCGGCATATTGATGATACCCAACTCCAAAACCACGAATGATCTCACCCAGCGGTTTCATGTAGATGTTGAACAGGAGAGGTGAGAGGACCGACCCCTGAGGAACTCCACAAGCGAGAGTCCTAGGGGTCGACCTCTGTCCTCCTGCCAACACCGACTGCAAGCGTCCCAGGAGATAGGAGGAGAACCACTGAAGAACTGTGCCTCCCACTCCCAATCCCCTGAGACGCCGCAGCAGGATACCATGGTCGATGGTATCGAAAGCCGCCGAGAGGTCTAATAGGACAAGGACAGAGGAATGTCCTCTGTCCCGGGCCCTCCAAAGATCATTCACCAGAGCGACCAATGCCGTCTCCGTGCTGTACCCGGGCCTGAAACCCGATTGGAACGGGTCTAGATAATCCGCTTCATCCAGGACCAGGGGAAGCTGATGCGCCACCACACTCTCAACAACCTTCGCAAGAAAGTAAAGGTTGGAGACCGGACGAAAGTTGTTCAAAACAGCTGGGTCCAGAGCAGGCTTCTTGAGGAGAGGTCTCACCACCGCCTCCTTCAAGATGGCGGGGAAATTACCCTCACTCAAGGAAGCAGATATAACTGCCTGGAACCAGCCTCGTGTCCTCTCACGGGCTGCATAAACCAGCCAAGAAGGGCACGGGTCCAATAAACATGTGGTGGAGCTCAGCCTCCCCATAATCCTGTCCACTTCCTCAGGGGTTACAGAATCAAACTCCTCCCAGATAACATCGACAAGACCGCCCGTGTCCTGCTCGTCAGACTCTGCCCAGTTGGAGTCCAGACCGGTCCGAATCCGAGCGATTTTATCCAGCAGATGTTGTCCAAACTCCTCGGCACGACCCTGCAAGGGTTCCTCCCTCACCTCCTGATTAAGGAGGGAGCGGGTCACCCTAAACAGGGTGGCCGGGCGATTATCTGCAGATGCGATGATGGCAGAGAAGTAATTACACCTCGCCGTCCTCATTGCTGCGAGATAAGACCTAATAAAGGTTCTTAGTCGCAACCGGTTGGATTCAGATCGGCTGGACCTCCAACAGCTCTCTAGGCCCCGTTTCCAACGCTTCATCTCCCGGAGCTCCGAGGAGAACCATGGAGTTCGTTGGGATCTCCACCGGGTCAGTGGCCGCAAGGGTACAACTCGGTCAAGTGCCTCAGTGGCCGCCCTTTCCCAGGCTTCCACTAGGGCATCCGCCGAGTTGTGAGCAACGGAGGCAGGTGGGGACCCCAGCACCGCCTGGAATCTATCAGGATCCATTAAGCGTCTGGGGCGGTACCATCTAATTGGCTCCGTACCCCCACGGCGGGGGGTGGCAAAACGGAAGACCAGCTGCAGGAGGTGATGATCGGTCCATGACAGGGGCATAATAAATGGAGAGCCCCCACCAAGATCATCAAACCACCGTCCAGATAAGAAAACCAGGTCAAGGGTGTGGCCTCCCTCATGAGTTGGTTCAGAAATTACCTGCGTCAGGTCCATGGCCGTCATGGAAGCCATGAACTCCCGGGCTAACTCAGATGACCCTCCCAGGGATGGTAGATTGAAGTCACCCAAAACTATGAGTTTGGGGAACTCAATCACCAACCCAGAGAGGACATCGAGTAGCTCAGGCAGGGCTGCCGCTGTGCGACTAGGCGAAAAGTACACCAGCAGCAAGCCCAACTGCGCCCCCGGACCAAACCTCAAAAAGAGAGACTCACACCCGACTATCTGAGGAACGGTGGTCTCCCGCGGACATAAGGTCTCCCTAATAGCTACCGCCACTCCCCCACCCCTACCTTGAGCCTGAGGCCGGTGTAGCACCCAGAAACCTGGTGGGCAGAGATCAACCAAAGGGACCCCACCCTCTGGACCCAACCAGGTCTCTGTGATGCAAGCCAGGTCCGCATGCTCACCCTCAACCAAATCCCGCACAAGGGGAGCTTTATTAATCACGGACCTGGCATTCAGATACACCAGCCAGAGCTCAGGAGGCTGCGCATCCTCGCTCCCGGAACCTCGGGGAAGAAACAGAGGGTCGGAGCGCCTCACCGCTTGTAAATAGCAGAGATGGCCCTCCCGGTGATGATACGGCCCTCTGTACATGCACCTGCTGCCATTCCCCAATGTCGTGGGAATCAGTAGTCCCACGACCCGCTCCTGAGCCCCGGAGGTAACCACACCCCGCTCTCCCCCTACGCGATCAGACCCAGGCCTGGCCTGAACCACGGTTGAATGACCACCACCCATAGTCAAACAGCCACCACCCACTCCCACCTCTCTCCCTAACCCCATAAAAAATTTCACTAAAAAGTTAACCAGGGGCCTCCTATTAAATTTATATTGAAGGCCCCTGCCCCTGCCCGGCCATCTCTCAGGGTCCCAATAATTGGGCCCTTCATCGAGACTGGGGGCGGCAAAGAAGGGATATCCTATCCGCGGTGTTCCCCCGTCCTCCCCTCGGCTTACCAGGGTGCAACCGGTGAAATGCCCGCACCAACCGAGGAGCATGAACATCTGCATCCCCCACCCACGTCGCCTCCTCCACAGGATATCCCTTCCACCTGATTAGGTACTGGACGCCCCCCCTACGAACCCTGGAGTCAAGGATCTCCTGGACCTCATAATGGTCGCCATGGGTGGGCCCAGGCCCACCCTCCCCTACTGCCGTTGCGCCTGAGGTGGCAGGCTTCAGTAGGCTACTGTGGAACACTGGGTGAAGTTTGCCTAGGATCTTCGGTAGTCGTAGCCGTACTGTTACGGGATTAATTACCTGTACCACCCGGAATGGTCCGATGTATTTGGGCCCTAGCTTTTTACAGGGAACCTGGCCATGTAGATACTTAGTAGACAGGTAGACCAGGTCCCCCACCTTCGGGACTGCGAACGCTCTTCGCTTCTTATCGGCCTGCTCCTTATTCGTTATCGCAGCCCGCTCCAGCGCTTTTTTCACTGCACCCCAGGCCCCCTCAATCTGCCTCATCCATTCCTGTGGCTGACAGGGATCCTCGTGCCCCGGGCTGCATTCGGGGATGGGGACAAAATCATTACCCATAACCACTTTGAAGGGGGAAAACCCCGTACTGCTATGTACAGCGTTGTTATACGCTACTTCCGCAAACGCTAAAAGATCCACCCAGTTGGTTTGCTGGTACGATACGTAGCAACGTAGATACCGCTCAACGGCGGCATTGGCTCGTTCGGCTGCGCCATTGGTGCTAGGGTGGTACGCCGTACTGAGTCCTTGGGTTGACCCGATGAATCTAACAAACTCTTTCCAGAAACGCGCCGTGAACTGTACTCCCCTGTCCGAAATGATACGGCGTGGTACCCCATGTAGACGGTAGACGTGAGTTACAAAGAGCCAAGCCAACCGACGTGCTGAGGGCAACCCTTTACAGGGAATAAAGTGGGCCTGCTTGGAAAATAAGTCCACCACTGTCCAAATAACATTATGGCCCTTACTTTCGGGTAACTCAACAATGAAGTCCATGGCTATATCCTGCCATGGACGAGTAGGGTCGGCCACCCTCTGTAGGAGGCTCAAAGGTTCTCCCACCATAGGCTCTGTGGTAGCACAAACGTGGCATCGCCGTACATAGTCCTCCACCGTTTTTGTCATGTGTGGCCACCAAAATTGCCGACGTGCCAAATGCAGGGTCTTCAGAAACCCATAGTGTCCAGCTTGCTTGGTGTCGTGACACCGATACAGCACTCGTTCCCGTAAAGGGGCTGGTACATAAATGCGGGTCCCACGCCAAGCTAAGCCATCACGCATGACCACGAACTCTGGGTGGGCTTGTAGCCAGGTATCCCCCTGAAGGGCCTTCCTAAGGTCTTCACAGAACTCGTCCAGCGCCGCTAGAGCGGTGTCCCCCTCCTGACCTGGACCTTCGGTAGGCACAAGCGCTTGTACAACGTCCCCCCAGGAGAGGGGGGCACCCCTGAGGGCGAACAAGTCCGTGCTGGTATATTGACACATAAAGACCGAAAGAGTCCAGGGAAGGCAGTCCCATAATTGAGAAGTTCAATAGGAGGATCGAAGGGTAGGAAGTGAACATTTGGACCGTCACCCAGCTTACTGCCACTCGGTTGGGTGCTCCCAGGAGCAGACCACAACCCGTCCTCTCACGACGGGCTGCGAATCTGCTCCCGAGGGTGGTCCAAAATATACACCCTGGGTGGGGCATGTCCCATAGAGCTCCCACCTCTATGGGGCTGCCGATGTAGAGCCAAGCCACTCTCCCACTGTGGCTTGTACCCAGGTCCATCCCAGTCCAAAGGGGAAAAAGGAGGCAGATACAAAGTTGGCAAGTTGGTAATCCGCTGCCCGAACTGCTACAGCTACCGCTTCAGTTACAGTTATATTTCCTAGATTTTGTTTTCCACTTTAAGATTTACAGTTTCTGAATGAAGATCAATCTGAATTTCTGAGTAGAAAAGAGAACTCTAGAGAACTCACATGCAATTTCGGGCAGCCAGGTCCCTGTGGAGGAAATGTTTGCTACTGAGGTATTCCATTCCTAGAGCAATATGGATCATGAACTTCAATAAAATTTGCAGTGGAACATACTGGGAAGAGAATAAGATGCACATTTTTCTTAATATATGATACTGATTAATTATCATACTAAATAAATGAAAAAATAAACCACATATGATTTAAGATAAACAAAACAGGGTTGGCTAGAATACAAAGATAACTTATTTAACATACTACTACTAGAATGAGAGGCAGTGTATCCATGTTGGTTTAACCTGGAATACACATTCTTCTGTACAAATGGCATTAATAAATACATAACCTTTTCAGATAGAGGAGGATTAGGCTAAAATGCCTAAATGAATGTCAAAGCGATTTCATATCTAAATATGTTATGATTATAGTAGTTCATTGACTGATTGTATTATGACCAAGATAGTTGAAATGGTGGAGAAAAATAGGTAAAATCTTCTTTGAATTGCTTTCATTACATGGTGATTTCAAGAAAATATTTGTATCATTTTTCATGGCAAGAATTCAAAAGTATTCATTTTTCAGGAAGATTATTTTTTTTTTACTTCCCAGTCTGGCCTATAGTAGCTACGACGGCTTCCTAGTGAAACACTAACTGATCCTATTAACACTGGGTAAATCCTTGAAGACCTGGATGTTTCTTTGATTATTGGGTCTCGAGGTTGAGTGAGCTTGTCAATAAGATGCTATGCTAAGATTTGAGTTATTTCACTGTTTTTGTTTGGTTTTAATCCTATATGCAAAGTCCAAATTTAGAATAATAGAAATAGAATAGAATAATAACTTTTTTGTCACTTTAAATGTACACTAATTGGCATATATTAAAATGAAAGTTTGTTGCATTCAGCTCTCAAAGGGACACCACCTCCTATATACACTTCATAAATATGACAAAAATAAAGACAGAATTATGCATATACTCACACATATTATATGACACAGTCTAGTTCGGGTTATGTATACATGTGCATGGCGAGAAAAACGAATCTTGTGAGTTTACCAGATGGATGCCATAGAGAACAAAGCTATTACAGAATCAGGTAGTCCTGCTAGAAATACTTTGAATCCTCCTCTCAGGGGGAACAAAAGAAACAGACCAATATGTGTGGGGCCTCTAACAATGCTTTGAGTTCTAAGCACCTAGCGCTTATAAGCAGCATCCTGAATACCAGGGAGCGAGCTTATTTGTAGTTGTGAATTGGGTTGTTACATAAACTGATGTATTGATGACAGGGAGAGAAAAAGAGAGAGAAAAAAACAGGTTCTACCAACCCAAATGCCCAGCTAGGTGATGCTATCTAACTCAAGATGGCATATATAAACAAATTTTAAAGAAAAATGAAATACAATCAAGTCTAACTGATGAAATATTTATTTTAGTTGTATCAAAGTTTAAATGTTTTCTCATTATTAGTGAAAGGAAGTAAAGATTTTATGTCACAAAGCTGGTTTATTTTGGAAGATCTTCAAAATATTAGATAAATCTCATTGCCATATTGAAGAAATTTCATTTTAAAGTGAAGGTTCTTATTTATGGCAAGAATGAGACTCAATTCCCAATTTTGTAACTCTTGCCTTCCCTCTGAAATTACTTTGTCAAACTTTAGCATTAATCCACTGAATTATGGCCATATGATGTTTTTATTTCTTAAACGGACAGTAATCTGGATGTATTAGGTGTCATAACAGATAGCAGGATGTATCTGACCTTATGTTATCTTTAAAATTTTAAGTAGGATCAGATTATTTTAGTACTTTTGGACAGGAGTCTATCAGAACATCTTTAGATAGAAAATTAAAGAAAAATATTAGAAATTATGGTATTTTGTTATCAAAATTACACATGCCTTATAGTTACAAGTAGTCAAAATTGTGTTAAGAAATTGCCTCTTAGAAACAAGTCTCCAATTTTATTTTTTTAAAAATGTTAAAAGGCAGAAAATTTAGGCCTAAGCTTTTCTGAACAAATTTCTTTGCCATTGTCATATGCCAAGGAAAAGATTGCCCATAGATTTCCCTGCTTTAAGGGAAAATATGAGCATGTGCATTTTGATTAAGCATTTCTTGTATGATTAAAAAAATCTATTTTTCAATCAGTTCATAAATGATGCTGTTTTGAAAGATGTAATGGATGACAAAGTTGAAGGAATGTTGTCCAGTTTTCATTCGTTCACAGCAGCTCATAAAAAAAACCTCTCTTGAAAGAAATCCCAATTGTGTATGAAAATGTCATTTAATTTTCCCTTAATCTGCTTTTTAGGCAAGTTCACATGCTGAGGGTACATAATGTGTGGTCCTATTTTACACTATCTTTGTTTGAAGAACAAGTTAAAATGAAACAACTGTTTTTGTCATAAAGTACTCAAAAAGTATTGCTTTCCAAACAATTAAAATCTTTGTATGCTTTCTCTAGTGCAAGAACAATATCTGCTTCATGCCTGACAGTAAAAATTACCATAGACTTTTCAATTACAGGAAATGGTAATTATGTGAAAACTGGCATAGAAACCCTAACTAGATGATGATACTGTCAAGCTTTTGGGGGGTGGGGGGTGGGGAAATGCCAAGTTCCTTTCTGGCAAGAGGATTGTGGTTTTTAAAAGGCATGTACAGCATGATTCCAGTAAACACAACACAAAGGTCAGGAAAACAACAGTGCTTTTTGCTTGAAACAAGACAACCCCATGTTCAAAATGCCAGGCAAAATATTTAAATCATAACTATATCCAGAGGCTAATATTCACTTCCTTGCCAAGAAGATGGAGATTTGTGGCTGGAAAGCTCCACACAATATATGATACATAAAGCTTTGACTATTTTGAACCAGGACCAAGTAATTGTAATGGACTAATTATGATCTGTTCTAGGTAGGTTTCCATTCCTGCTAAATTGGGAGTATATAAACTGGTGTCTTTCAAGCTCCCATCAACTCTAGCAATAACTCTAGAATAACAAGCATGGCTAACCAAAAAACTTTATATTCCAACACATAGCATCCAAACCACAACACACCACACAGCCAACCACCATGCAAAAACTAACCCTATCATACACAAAAGGGGTGTCAGGCAGAATTCTTCAGCCTCTAGGAACAGCAATAGCCCACAAACCCACAGCCACACTCCGCCAGGAATTATCCAGAACCAAAGAAAAGATACAGAAGGATGAAAGAAACAATGTAATTTACAAAATCAACAAACATTATAGCAATTAAAAATCAGGATCCATGAACACTGGCTGGCAGTCCAATGCCACGATCCCAAATTCTTAATCTCTACCCACACTGACACCAAACAGCACCAGTTTGATTGGAGCAACACAAGAATTGTTGGCCATGCTACCACCCACCACGCTCATGAGTTCACTGAAGCCTGGCACTTCACAGCCAATTCCATCAACAGACACATTGACCTACAACCAGCTTACGAACCACTCAGAATTTAAATGAACTGCACAGCCAACCACGGATACCACCGACCCTCAACCAACCCACACAAGTCCCCCTCAACCAGCAATTCACCTCCCAATGACCCACATCTGATGTAACCTCCCCATCCTAAGACCCATCACAAGACTCACTGGTGATCCACACCTGACCCATCACAAGACCCACCACAAGTCCCTCACTTGACACCATCCTGGGTCTTGTCCTGACCCATCACAAGACCCATCACAAGACCCTGATGGGAACTTCACCTGACGTGACCTCACTATCACAAGACCTACTGACCACACACAGCCCTTATAAACAAGAACACTGACATCCCCTAAACTCTGCTGAAGATGTTACCTAGCCTGGTAATGAAACATTCAGAAACCCACCCACAAGCTTGGAGAAAGAACCTTCACCCTCATCCTATACCTGAGCTACAGATATTTGCCACTATTGCAAAGCTACAATTTTATCTGGATGGAGCAGTCTGGCCATAATTAAATATCCTCTGTTTGTGTCTCATTTAGGCCTCTGCATCATTTATATCACATTTCATAAATGTATAGGTAGAACATTGTGCTTATTCTGGGGATTCTGCCATCTCTCCGAGGAGGGGGGAGAGGATGGTTACTTAGATTGAAATAGGCGATCTTCAAACAACAGGGAAGGGGAGGGAGGACCAGAGATGGATCTGGATCGCATCTTCATTTACAACTGAAAAGGAAGAAGCAATAACAATAAAACCAAGGAGAGTTCCCTTTCCCACGGAAGGGCCTGACACCTAAGTAAATGATGGGAGCCTGACCAAATGGATGAGGAGAGGGGGCTGAAATGGGAATGCTTTATATAGGATTGAAATGTAACTTTGTTAGATTCCGTCTTGTATTGCCACAATCGATTCCATCCTAGTAAACGTTTTCCTTTTGGACTAAACTTGCATCCAAGAGTTCTTATTTCCTAAAATGTGGATTAAGGTGGGTCCTGACACTATCTTTATAAAATTGTAAAACTGCTACTGGTCAATAACAAGGTTCCCCCTAGCTGGGGGCTGAGGAGACATAGACTGATTTGTCACAAATAGGTAGGTGACATCTGGCTGCGCATCTCTTTCTATATAAGACGGATGAGGCGGTTTGTTCTTGAACCAGACATAATCTAGCAGAGAACTAGATTGGTTGAAATAAATTTAGAGTCTTCATCTTCCAATTAAATCTTGAGTCACCAGTTTGGTACTCTTAAATGCCGAAGTGCTTTGCAGCATATTAGCATCCTTTGGCACCTGTCAGGCTTTCTATCCCATTTTATTTGACTTTAAATATTCCTTTCAATTTTTATAAAAAGGTAAAGCAAAACTCTCAGCAACATCCTTAATTCCAAAAATGACTCTAAGCTTTACATTAAAGGATGTGAATCTACAACCCGTTACTTTGTTTGAAATCCCAGCAAAAAATATCAAAAGCAAGATAGAAAACATCCTAGAAGGCTAGAGAGAACATAAAAGAAGCTGGTGAGATTTGTTTAATAAATGGGCATTTTATGACTGATGATCAAAAGAACATTATGTGAAATCATGCATTAAGGAGATTTCACAATCAGTTCTTGTTGCTTACCTGGGAGCCTACTCCAAGCCTTAACCGAAGAAGAAAGCTATGCAAATCTCCATACTTCATAAACGGAAGAATTACCATGGGCTTTGGAACCTGCTGAGAACTTTGTTCTATGCACACACCTTAAAGAATAAAGAAAATGAATAAATAAAGAAAATGAATTCAGTTTTTTGTCTGTTATCTAATTTTATCTTTACTTGTAAAGCTTTTGAAAGATTTACTTTTTAAAGTTGCACATCTCTCAACAATTTTTTTATTGCAATTTAGGAGCCACCTGATTCCAGGCGAATTATACTTTAAAAATACAATAAACAATAAAAAGAAACAGATCATAAACATCCAGAAAACAAACGCTAAATAACAAAAAAGCATCCTACAAAGCATCCTCAACCTTTACCCAAAGGCCTGGAACAACAGCCAAGTTTTCAATGACTTTCTGAACATATCACAGTGAAGCCATATAGATCTCTGACTTATAACAACATCAAATAGAACAAGAATATTTACAAAAAATAAAAAGGAGCAACTATTTAAAATGATTTTTTACAAGATCAGCCTGTTTCAAATCCATTTGTTTCATTCATTAGGGCAGGCTAAAAAGTATAAACAGGGAACTGGTTCAGGAAGATATCACAATAAAGACAACAGAACACACAGTAATGTTCTAGTTGTGAGGGAAAAACAAAATAGCCATACAAAAGAGATTAAAGACCCATATGATTTATTTTGTTATTTCTTGTAGAAGATTAGGTTTATGATGTAGGTATCCAACTACCCTATCTAATATTGCTTATTTAGCAAATGTATTTAATGATATATTGTTTGTGACTGAAATAGTTTTGTTTAATTATCACAGTTACAAACAGCTGATCTTCTTTGATTCTAATTTTCTCCTGATTCATGCTTCAAATTATCTTGAGCCTACATTTTTTCCATATGTAATTGATATGCAGGAAAAGTGCTTAACATGAATTTAGGCAGTTATAATGACTTTCTGTTAGGCTGTGAATAAAACATTTTTACCCAAGAAGTACTGTTTTCTAGTTGACTCACCAAGAAGTTTGATGACATTTGGGTGATCAAAGTCTTTCATACAAGCTGCTTCTCTGAGGAACTCTTCAATCTCTCGTTGGGAAAAACTGTCCACTGAAAACATAATAGAATAAATAAAAATGTTTAGTAAGAAGTTAGCATTTTAAACATAGCACAATCTTTTGCATATTCAAAGAAAACTTTAGCTTGTCCTAAGCACTTGCTAACAGAACATGTATCTCATGTGATCAGATAAATAAATAGGTTATTGTGGTGAAAACTAAGACTGGCATTGTTGCCCATGATTTTAGTTAAACGTCAGTATAAAGGAATGCAGCATAACTAAATAAAAGTTGTTACTTTGATTGCATATCTGGAAGCAGGCTCTTTGAATATTTCAAGGCAAGTTTCTAGTTTTCACTAAAATTATGAGCAAACACCACAACTTCATTCCACGATTAAATTAGGGTAGGACTTATATTCTCAAGTATAAATTTCAATTTCAGAAATGAAAGATTATAGAATTGAATGCAAGATGGAATCTGAGTTTATTTTATAATCTGATAGTTTTCCTTATGTAGTCTCAGAGAAAAAAAACTGCTAGGGAATTTCTAATAAAAGATTGGCATGAATAGTATCATAATATACTATAGTCACTAGAGGGCACACACTCAAATGCATCTTGGTAGAGTTTTAGTTTTATTATATTTATATACCGCCCTTCTCCCGAAGGACTCAGGGCGGTGAACAGGGCACATATAAAAAATACAAAATACAAAAATTTAAAAAGAATTAAATAGTAGCCCAGCTAAAGCAATCAATAACAATATAAAAATCCCCATTAAAACCCCAACATATCCCCCATCAGGCCAGGCCGGCTTGTTCAAATAGATGGGTCTTCAGACCGCGTCGGAAGGAGCGAAGGTCAGGTGCCATCCGGAGCTCGACCGGCAGCTGATTCCATAAAGCTGGAGCGCCCACAGAGAAGGCCCTCCCCCTGGGGGCCACCAGCCGACACTCTCTGACCAGAGGCACCCTGAGGAGGCCCTCTCTGTGGGAACGCACAGGGCGGAGGGAAGTTGACGCCGGCAGCAGGTGGTCCCCGAGGTACTCCGGACCCATGCCATGTAGGGCCTTAAAGACCATTACCAGAACCTTGAATCTCACCCGGAAGACAACTGGTAACCAATGCAGCTCGCGGAGCAAAGGTGTAACATGGGAGTACTGGGAGACTCCCAAGACAACTCTCGTGGCTGCTTTCTGTACCAGCTGGAGCCTCCGAGTGGTCTTCAAGGGAAGCCCCATGTAGAGAGCATTGCAGTAATCCAGACGAGAGGTCACGAGCGCATGAGTGACCGTACACAGGGCATCCCGGTCCAGATAGGGCCGCAACTGGCGCACCAGGCGAACCTGGGTGAAAGCCCCCCTAGTCACGGCCACTATATGGTCTTCCAGAGTAAGTCGTGAATCTAGGAGGACTCCCAAGTTGCGAGCCCTATCCACGGGGGGTAAGGACTCACCCCCCATAAGAAGAGATGGAATATTTTGAATGACCCGGGATGCCGGAATGCACAGCCACTCAGTCTTGTCAGGGTTGAGTTGAAGTCTGTTCCTCCCCATCCAGGCCCGAACCGCCTCCAGGCAACGGGACATCACATCGAGGGCATCACTGGGGTGGTTTGGGGTTGAAATGAAAAGTTGGGTATCATCGGCATATTGATGATACCCAACTCCAAAACCACGAATGATCTCACCCAGCGGTTTCATGTAGATGTTGAACAGGAGAGGCGAGAGGACCGACCCCTGAGGAACTCCACAAGCGAGAGTCCTAGGGGTCGACCTCTGTCCTCCTGCCAACACCGACTGCAAGCGTCCCAGGAGATAGGAGGAGAACCACTGAAGAACTGTGCCTCCCACTCCCAATCCCCTGAGACGCCGCAGCAGGATACCATGGTCGATGGTATCGAAAGCCGCCGAGAGGTCTAATAGGACAAGGACAGAGGAATGTCCTCTGTCCCGGGCCCTCCAGAGATCATTCACCAGAGCGACCAATGCCGTCTCCATGCTGTACCCGGGCCTGAAACCCGATTGGAACGGGTCTAGATAATCCGCTTCATCCAGGACCAGGGGAAGCTGATGCGCCACCACACTCTCAACAACCTTCGCAAGAAAGCAAAGGTTGGAGACCGGACGAAAGTTGTTCAAAACAGCTGGGTCCAGAGCAGGCTTCTTGAGGAGAGGTCTCACCACCGCCTCCTTCAAGATGGCGGGGAAATTACCCTCACTCAAGGAAGCAGATATAACTGCCTGGAACCAGCCTCGTGTCCTCTCCCGGGCTGCATAAACCAGCCAAGAAGGGCACGGGTCCAATAAACATGTGGTGGAGCTCAGCCTCCCCATAATCCTGTCCACTTCCTCAGGGGTTACAGAATCAAACTCCTCCCAGATAACATCGACAAGACCGCCCGTGTCCTGCTCGTCAGACTCTGCCCAGTTGGAGTCCAGACCGGTCCGAATCCGAGCGATTTTATCCAGCAGATGTTGTCCAAACTCCTCGGCACAACCCTGCAAGGGTTCCTCCCTCACCTCCTGATTAAGGAGGGAGCGGGTCACCCTAAACAGGGTGGCCGGGCGATTATCTGCAGACGCGATGATGGCAGAGAAGTAATTACACCTCGCCGTCCTCATTGCTGCGAGATAAGACCTAATAAAGGTTCTTAGTCGCAACCGGTCGGATTCAGATCGGCTGGACCTCCAACAGCTCTCTAGGCCCCGTTTCCAACGCTTCATCTCCCGGAGCTCCGAGGAGAACCATGGAGCTCGTTGGGATCTCCACCGGGTCAGGGGCCGCAAGGGTACAACTCGGTCAAGTGCCTCAGTGGCCGCCCTTTCCCAGGCTTCCACTAGGGCATCCGCCGAGTTGTGAGCAACGGAGGCAGGTGGGGACCCCAGCACCGCCTGGAATCTATCAGGATCCATTAAGCGTCTGGGGTGGTACCATCTAATTGGCTCCGTACCCCCACGGTGGGGGGTGGCAAAACGGAAGACCAGCTGCAGGAGGTGATGATCGGTCCATGACAGGGGCATAACAGTTGGAGAGCCCCCATCAAGATCATCAAACCACCGTCCAGATAAGAAAAGCAAGTCAAGAGTGTGGCCTCCCTCATGAGTCGGTCCAAGAATTACTTGCGTCAGGTCCATGGCCCTCATGGAAGCCATGAACTCCCGAGCTAACTCAGATGATCCACCTAGGGATGGTAGATTGAAGTCACCCAAAACTATAAGTTTGGGGAACTCAATCACCAACCCAGAGAGGACATCGAGTAGCTCAGGCAGGGCTGCCGCTGCACGACTAGGCGAAAGGTACACCAGCAGCAAGCCCAACTGTGCCCCAGGACCACATCTCAAAAAGAGAGACTCACACCCGACTATCTGGGGAACGGTGGTCTACCGCGGACATAAGGTCTCCCTGATAACTACCGCCACTCCCCCGCCCCTACCTTGAGCCCGAGGCCGGTGTAGCACCCGGAAACCTGGTGGGCAAAGATCAACCAAAGGAACACCACCCTCTGGGCCCAACCAAGTCTCCGTGATGCAAGCCAGGTCCGCATGCTCACCCTCAACTAGATCCCGGACAAGGGGAGCCTTATTAACAATGGACCTGGCATTCAGGTACACCAGCCGGAGCTCAGGAGGCTCCACATCCTCGCTCCCGGGACCTCGGGGAAGAAACAGAGGGTCGGAGCGCCTCACCGCTTGTAAGTAGCGGAGATGACCCCCCCCGGTATTGATGCGGCCCTCTGTTCATACACCTGCTGCCATTCCCCAACATCGTGGGAATCGGTAGTCCCACGACCCGCTCCCGAGCCCCGGAGGCAACCACACCCCACTCTCCCCCCACGCGATCAGTCCTGGACCTGGCCTGAGCAATGGTTGATGGACCACCCCCCATAGCCGAACAACCATAACCCACTCCCACCCCCCTCCCTAACCCCACAAAAAATTTTACTAAAAAATTAACCAGGGGCCTCTTATTAGATTTATACTGGAGGCCCCTGCCCCTGCCCAGCCATCTCTCAGGGTCCCAATAATCGGGCCCTTCATCGAGGTTGGAGGTGGTAAAAAAGGTGGGTCGCACCCAGGAGAGGGGGGCACCCCTGAGGGCGAACAAATTCGTGCTAGTATAACGAAAGTGCATAAAAGTCCGGGAGAATCCAGGAGAGGCAGTCCCATAATAATAATTCAATAGGAGGGTCAAGTCAGAGGTGAGTGAGTATCTGGACCATCACCCAGCTTCACTGCCACTCAGCTGGGTGAACCCCAGAAACAGGCCACCCCCCATCCTCTCACGACGGGTTGCAACTGTTCCCGGGGGTGGTCCAGAATATGCACTCTGGGTAGGGCATACCCCATAGAGCTCCCACCTCTATGGGGTTGCAGGTGTAAGTCAAGACCTTGCAGTTCTATTGTAGAGAAACAATAAATATCTTTGATTGACTTCCTTTTCTGATGAGTTGTCTGTATCTTCTCCCACAATGAACACAATCTATTCTGTGATTTCTGTCATATTTAGGAGGTACAGCAGAAATTTCAGCACACCTGAAACAATTCTATTGGAGCTCCTGAAGGAGACAATGGAGTCAGCAAATAGAAATCACAATATAACACTTTAATTTTGTTTAGAATAGAAAGCAGAATAAAGAATAACAGAGTTGAAAGAGTCAGGGTCTTCTAGTCCAGGGCTTTTCAATTGGTGGTACGCGTACCACTGGTGGTACACGAGCACCTGGCTGGTGGTATGCAGCGTCTTCTTCCCCCCCACTTCCCTCTGTGCTCTGCTCCTTCCCAGCTCACTTGCTGCTGGAAAACATGGTGCTTGGCGGCGGCCTGCAGGAACCCTACCGAGGGCACGCAAAGAGCGCAGGCACAGAGTGAGGCCCCACCCTCCCCAGGAACTCATTGATTGATCTGTTCTTGTGCGGGATCTGTGGCGTCCTTCAGCAGCTTCCTGTTTGTGTTATCTTCAATGAAGTATTATCCAAGCATTCCATGAAGCCTTCTTTGCTCGAGAGACATTTTACCACAAAACATAAAAAGAACACTGAAAAGCCAGTAGCATTTTTTGTGAAGAAGAGAGATGAATTTATAAAATGCCGTGCTGCTTTTGTGAAGTCCACTACCATCTCCAAAAAATGTCTGGAAGCATCTTACCAATTGTCCTTGATAGCAGCTAAATGAAATAATCCTCACATAATTGTGGAAGAAGTCGTGATTCCCTCTGCCATTGCAATTTCCTCAGTTCGGTTTGATGGAAAAATGACTGCTGCTATTCTGATAACACCGTCCAAAGACGAATACAAGATATGGCCACGGATGTTATTCAACAAGTGGTGAAAAAAATCACAGCAGCAGAAAAATTTGCATTTCAATTGGATGAAAGCACTGACATCGCTGGTGAGACGCAATTAATTGTCTTTGTGCATGTTCCTGATTCGGACAATATACTGGAACACGTATTATTTTGCCACCCACTGCCTGGCAGAATGACTGGGGAAGAAATATTCACAATAATTGACAATATTCACAATAATAATTTTTTTCAGTGAATATGGAATATTATGGACCTGGTGTGTACGAATTTGTTCTGATGGTGCAGCAGCTCTTACAGGAAGAGCTTCAGGGGCGATAGCATGAGCTAAGACAAGAAACAGCTCCACTGTTTCAAATCATTGCATCTTGCATAGACATGCACTTGCTGCTAAACGGATGAGCCCAGTGTTACATGAGACTTTGGCAGATACTGCAAAAATAATAAATTTCATCAAAAGCCGGCCATTGAATGGACATTTATTCCGACAATTATGTAAGGATTTGGATTCTGAGCAGAGCACTCTTCTCTTTCATACAGAAGTACGTTGATTGTCAAGAGGTGAAACATTATCAAGATTATTCGAGCTACGAGATGAAACGCACCTGGTCCTGACAAATGTTTCATCACCCCTAGCAGAAAAGTTTGAAAATGTCTTTGGGGTATCCTGCCTTGCGTAGTTGGCTGACATATTTAAAAAGCTAAATTAACTTAATTGGTTGCTGCAGGGCCACGGTCATAATGTGTTTGTTATGGAAGACAAAGTTTGTGCCTTCCACAAAAAAATCTTCCTGTGGATAGGACAAGTAGAAAAAAGGAATATTGCCTCATTTCCCAAAGTGTCAGAGTTTATTGAACTAAATTCTATTGTTGACACTGAGGGCACTGAAAGAGCCATCAAAATCATTTGGAAAAACTGCACACAGAGTTTGTGTTGTATTTTCCATTCGTGTCAACAGGATGCGATACTAGAATTTGCTGGGTTGCATCACCCTTCATCATGTATCAGGTTGAGAAATATAACTTTTCGTCTCCAGAGCAAGAGGCACTTCTGGAATTGACATCAAACCGCAGTTTGAAGGAACTTTTCAATGAAAAAACACTGACTGAGTTCTGGAGCCAAGCTGCAAAACTATACCAGGAAGTGGGGGGGGGGGGGAAAGGCTATCACAGCCTTACTGCCATTTTCTTCCTCAACATGTATCTTATAGAGAATACTGGTATACAGATTTCTAAACTGTCAACTTATCAATCAACATTTGTTCCAGCATTCCTCCTTGACTCTAACCGTTTATACACTTCATTCCAAATTTCATAATAGTCTGTTTCGGTTTTATTTTTAAGCTCTAATGTTAACCTATCCATTTCAGCGCAGGATAGGATTTTATTTATTACTTCTTGTTCGGTAGGGGTTTCTTTTCGCTTCCATTTCTGAGCATAGGCTAGTCTTGCTGCAGTTAGAATGTGCAGTACTAAGTATAAAGATCCTTTACTGAGTTTATCCTTGGTAATCCCGAATAAAAAAGTTTCTGGTTTTAATTCGATTTTTTGTGATAATATCTCTTCCAGCCAATTTTTTATCAGATGCCAAAATTCTTGAGCTTTTGGGCATTCCCGCCACATGTGGTAGTAGGTCCCTGGTAATTTTCTGCATTTCCAACATATCGATGACGGTTTTTTGTCCATTTTTGCTAGTCTTGTGGGGGGAAGATGCCACCTGTAAAAATCTTATATAGATTTTCTTTATAAGTGGTGGGCTAATGTTAGCCTTCTGTTCCAGTCCCATAATAATTTCCAATTATCTAAATCGATACTATAGCCAAAATTTTTGCTCCAAATTAGCAGTGTCTTTTACTTGTTCTTCTAGCATGTCTTGTTCTAGTAGATATTGATATATCTTTTTTATCGTTTTATCTTCTGTTCCTAATAGGATTTTATCTAATTCTGTGTGTTCTAATTTTACCCCGGATTCTTTTTTATCTTTTCTGTATCGTGATTGTATTTGCAGATATGCCCACCATTCCAGCTCTATGCCATCTTCTAATAATTTTTTCCTTGTTTTCAACTTACCACTCTCATCTAGAATGTCTTTATATGTAATTACCTTTCCTAAGTTCATAAATTTTGGCTCCATAAATATCTCCAATGTCAATATCCAATTGGGAATTTTTATGTAGTTAATTTTTTTTAATTTTAGTCCACACATCTAATAGTGCCCGTCTAATATAGTGTTTCTGAAAATACTGGTGTGCCTTGTGTTTCCCGTCCCACAGTATTGCATGCCACCCTATCTGCATGTCGTGGCCTTCTAATGCTAACAATCTCCTATTCCTTAGGTGTATTCATTCCTTTATCCTTTATGTTGCCACCTGACAGTATTTTTCCCAATTTGGAATGCCGAATCCTCCTCTTTCCTTTGCGTCTTGTAATAATTTTGATTTAATTCTCAGTTTTCTCCCTTGCCAAATAAATTTGGATATAATTTTGTTTAAATTTTCAAAGAAGTCTTTGCTTAATTTAATCGATATGCATTGGAATAGAAAAAGTAGTTTAGGGAGTACATTCATCTTAATTGTCGTGATTCTCCCCATAAAGGAGAGCTGCAAGTTTTTCCATCTATCTAAATCCACTGTAATTTGATCTATTATTTTATCGTAGTTTTCTCTTTTAAGTGTGATGCATCTTGCCATCAGTTGAATCCCCAAGTACCTTACTGTTTTAGTTATTTGAATGTTAATTTTTTCTGCTAACTCATTTTCTTGTGATTTGGTCATGTTCTTAACTAGCATTTTAGTTTTTTCTTTGTTAATCTTCAACCCTGCTACATCTCCATAGTTTTCGAAAACCTGTAATAGTCTTGTTCCAGACTCTAGGGGCTCTTCCAAAATAAAGACTAAATCATCTGTATAGGCCTGTAATTTAAATATCTGTTCCTTAGTTTCTAAGCCTTTAATCAATTTATCTTTTCGGATTGTTCTTGTTAAAACTTCTAAAGAGAGTACAAATAATAATGATGATAGTGGGCAACCTTTATTTTACAATCTCTTTCATCCCCCTAAGATTACATGATACATTCCAGGTTACATGATATTATTATTTAGTTTGCTAAGAGAAATTGAACATATATTTTTACCTTCTCTGTGCCTTTTGAAAAAAAATTCATCAAAACAGAGATAAGCCCTTTAATAAACACTTCTAGCAGATTTGTGGTTATTTTTAAAATTACTTGATAAAATGAAAAGTAGTACATACCTTTTAAAAATAGATAACTGAGTAATAGACAATCTTCTGTCTTTTCATAGATTTTCTGGATTCTTAATTGGAAAAGATTTTTTTCTTTTTTAGAGGAGCTCTACAACAGTGTGTGATTATATTTTTAAATGCTCCTGAATGTTTCTTAAACACAAAAAACTTTAAATCTGTAGAGACCAAGTAACACTTACATTTCATTGTTTTCACAGCAACTTTTTGAGTGGTTCCATCAGGATTACTGAGACTCCCTTCCATGACTGATCCAAATTCCCCTGAATGGAGAAATAATACTATGTTTGTCTCCATACACACAAAATCCCATTATGAAATTTAGTTAGTAAGACTGAGAAGATTCTTCAGGCCAACAAAGCTTAATGGGGATAAGCTCAGCTGCTTCATGAAGCATACTTGCCTCATCTTATCAAGCTATCCCAAATTTACTAAGATTACATATATTCACAGAAAAACAAAGGTAAAATCTGCATTGGAACATTGGCAGAAAGGACATAAATGAGCTTAATCTCTACCATGCCCATTAATTTTCTTTTACAAACTCAGACTGTTCCCTCTGCCTCCCCCTCCCTTTGGATTTTGTTAGATCGCAGGTCACAGGAAGAACGATGGTAGCCCGGGTTTGTGTAGCAGACCTTTATTTAGCTTGGTGGTGTTTCAGCTTGAGGAAAGGGTTTACCTGGCTTGTTTATATACCTGCCCAGGTGAATGCCAGCCAAACCTGGGCTTCCCGCCACTGCAGGTAACCAATCACTTTAAACCTTGGCTTCCCGCCGGTACGGTTATAGCCTGGAGCTGTCAAACCTGTTTGAAGCAGGCTTTCCCGCCAATTGCGGTTATAGACTGGAGCTGTCCAGCTCCGAGCCTCCTGCTGTGCTGACAGCTTGTGTATGCTAGCTGCATACACTACAGATTTACTTCCCACTTCAGAACCCAATTGGGGATAAAATTAAAATGTGTCAGGGATAGTATTTGTACTAAAAAAGTGATTGGAACAGAACAACAGAAATTTCTCCTGGAAGAGGACAAAAAAAAGGTTCACAGAATAGGCCAGTGCAAAGGACTACAATTATGACATTTTGAGAATGTATTAAATGGACAAAGTATTTAATTTAAATTTCAATACTGGGCATGCATTGGAAACTGTTAAAGGGTCGATCCGGTGGGACACATATTTTAACCTGTATTACTGACAATACTGCTGGATGTTGCATATCAGCAGAACTTATGTAAAAATGATTTGGAGAGGGGTATGGATAGAAGAATGAGTCTGATGGAAGTTTGGAGTCCTAACTGAAGACAAACCTCTAACTATCAGAATAACTGGGTTAATGACATTTCAATATTTATTACCTAGAAATGAAAAGGTTAGTACTGTACAATACTTTGTACAACGTAAGTTATAAAGAGTCATGGAGAGTTAACCAAGTTCTATGCTTGAAAGGAATCTTGAACTGTAACCTTAAAGGAATATATTTATAACATTTTAAAAGTAATATAATCCTCATTTGACATCACTTTCATATAAAGTAAAGAGCAATTGCTTTACCTTTGTATGAAGATGGTGCAACCATTATCTCAACTTTATGTATAGGAGAGAAAACATTAAGATCAGCTGCCTCTAGCATGGAAAATAACTTCATTTTTGACTATCAAAATGGAAATTATGATATTTTCAAAGAAACAAAGATGGCAACAGGACAAAGAATGTTACTGAACAGGTTCAGATTTTTACATTTCTCAGAATTGTTTTCCAACTATAGGCACTTAGAAGGCTCAAATTTAATCTTTACTTCTTTTCACCATCTCTTTTAAAGTTTTTCTGTACAAAATGAAGTAATTATATAATATGTGGGCTAAAAGTGTTTGAAGCCAAATTTAATACCACAGCTACCTTACAGCTATTTTATATGTAGCCATTAGAAACTCTTGAAATAGGTTTTTTTAAAAAAACATCTTTGTGGTTCCACAATGAGTCCCAAACTTATCCTTTGCCCAGAGATGAAAATAGCACGAATTGAAACTGTGCAAAAATTATGTACTATATTAGCTATTACCTTAAATTAAATCTCAGCTCAAGTTGTTGGGTTGTTTTGACCATTCAAGATAAATTTCATTTTTCTTGGTGGAAATCATTAAATTTGAACCTAGGGAATTGTGGACTTTGACCTAATGTATAGTCTCAAAGGATTTTGATTAGACCATGTCAAAATGCTAGAGCTACTGACCTCCAACATAATTTCAACCCATCTCCATTTTACTTTATCCCAGTGACAACCGAAAAAAGCACTGTACTTGCCCATTGTTTAATACGGTCTTCAAAGATACCAGAAGAGATGTTACATTGGCCTTCTCTAATTCCCTTCACATTGCTTAGTTGATGGGAAGATTTTGCAACATTTCTAAATAACAGCATCTCTACCATATGGTAATATGGTAATAAGGAAATTGAAACTGTAAGTCATGTACTGCTGCACTGTTTCTTTTATAGAAATATTTGGGTGCGATTGAAAATACCTATCAGCTGATCATGTAGTGAAGATCTCAGAAAGTCTAGCCAGATTCTGAATGTTGGCTACAGGGGAACAAAAATCACTGTTTTGGGGAAAGTATAAATATTGTTTGAAGTTAAGAAAATTTTCTGCATTTTGCTGTGTTTTTTTAAAAAAAATTCAATGTTGAAGTATCTATTTTATTATTTTTATTTTATATTTAAATTGCTCTGGGCTGTGACTATAATAAATTAACAAATTAAGCGATATAATAAAAATCTTTTAATTTACAAGGCTCCTGCCTATTTTGTTTAATACAAGCTGCTCTTTGGAGCATGTTTGATTGGTAATTCTCTTAAGGGAATTGCTTTACAAGTGAAATGCTTTTACCATGTGAATTTGAGTTTGCTTGACCCAGTGTTGCAAGGTGAGGAAAGTTGTCTTGCTTGACACTTATGACAGCTGCCTAGATAGATGGTACTCACCTTCTCCCAAGATTTTTCCTAGAGCCAAGTTGTTTCGGACAATCATAACATCTTGGAGTTTTTCCTGAAGTTCTTCACTTACTCCTAGGTTACCCACTGGGAAAGTAATGTGCAAATGATATATGAGATACCTGTGTTTAGTATATGGCTTTCATGACTGCATACTTGATACGGGAAGACACCATCAAATCCTGCAGTTTTATGATTAATTTAGAGCTATTCAACATATGGGCACAAATGTCTCCAGTACTAGAAAAGTTTTCTTTATATTACTTTAGATTGCCTATGAATTAAATATTTCATCTTTAAAGGATAGGAAACTTTTCTTCTTACAGAAAGCCTGATTATTAAGGAAGAAAGATTGATTCAAATGCATTATGTGTGATAAATTTTCCTGGGACAATGCATTCAAAAAGAGGTTTCTCCACCCTCAGTGTGAACAATTGTAGTCTCTCTAGCTATGATCGATTTTGCAGAAGACCACCAATGGAATACCATGAACAATTTCCTTTTTTTTCCAAAAGATTTACTTCTTGAAAACTGTTGGACCATCTCCGAAAAAGAGGATCCAGAAAATAAATTTAATGTTCTACTGTTTCTTAGAACATTCCATTCCTTGGACGAGGAATTTTGATATCTATAATTATATAGCATGCATAACAGCATATTAGGGATATGAGTCCATACAAATGTCATAGAAAATGCCTGATCCAGGAGGGACAGAATGAATGTTCTGAATTTCCTCATATTTAGAAAATAGATCACAGTCAATGATTTTTGTATATTATTCTGTCCTATGTGGTACTAACTCTCCTATATCAAGGGAGAGCTTAAAAGCAGCCTTCTCCAAACCTGGCCACCCTTCAAGTGTGTGACTTTAACTCCCGGAATATCTCTGCCAAGATAGTACTGCTCAAAATTTTCAGATGTGAAGTCCAAATATCTTGTGGGTAAATAGACTGAAGATGGCTGTCTCTTTGTACAGAGTATACTCACCTTCAGGATGCTTCAGGAAAGAAATTTAACTGACTTCCACTTCATACCATAGGAGTTGAACATTCCTGAATATTGGAATATTCTGAATACTGGAATATCTTGGCTAGCCACAAGCTTTCATAGTCAGGTATGAGATAGAATTATAGTCCTATAAATACATCTAATTGCGGTTTATTTAATAACTATGGTTTAGTATGAAGTACAAACCCAAACAGGGTTTATATAGTGTATAGTGCAAGTGGCTGAGTTACACAAGTGGCAGAGTCACGCATACTAGGTAACATTATCAGTGCTAGTGAGTGTGGGGTTTGCTTCTGTTTATAGCATGCCCTGCCAATATTGGTAAGGGGTGTGATTTTCTCCTTGGTAGTTTCTTGATTAGGGTATTGTTTTCTGCTTGATTGTTTGTCTAATGTTAATCCCTGCTTATCTGGGTATAGGCTGCTGGAGGATGTGTCTTTTGGTTTCCTTCTTAGCTTTTTTAATTCCTTCCCATAAAGTCAGATTGTAACAACAGTCTAAAACTTACATGTCAGTTCTACAGTTCTGCGGCCATAAGATTTCTTGACTCTGTAATTTACAGCCAGTTCTGTCTCTTGTCCGCTAAAAGCATACCTGGTGGGGAAAGAAATACAATAATTTTATTCCTGTGAATTCTTTAGGAATTGAGTATATGGGGATTGCAGCTGCATTATGAACAATTATTCTCTTCCTTTGGGATTATTATGGGCAGGTGTTTGGCTCAGGTTGAATCAAAACAATGAAAAAGGAAAGGAAATTCCAGCCCTTCCAGTCATGTTTCATTTTCCCCCTGATGGAGTTATATGATATACTTATTTCCATTCATTTATCTCTACAGACATTAAATAATTACCACTTATCTCCCATATAAAAGAAAGGCTGAGTCATTTTGGTGAACTGGAAAATTACTTTAAATACTCATTTTGAAAATGGTTTTCATTAATAGCAATGTACTACCTAAAACTTTCTTTTTCATTTTTTTTTACTTAATTTCACTCTCATGACTTACAGTTGCAACATTTTAAAAAGAAATCAGAACTTCTACAGGATAAAGAGGCCAAGTCGGTTAATGCAACTGAGATTCTATTTTAAAAACTGTCAGTGGAGAAATAGTTTCAGGATTACCCCTCACAACATTCTCCTTCCTTCCTCTTCTGTCCACTGTCCAATTAAACTCATCCCCACAACTACTCTTAGCCCCAGGAAGGAAATGCCCAAACAAGTTGAGATCACCATCCATTGGGTCAGCATATCCAGTACACTCAAAAGGAAAGAGCCATTTCTTCTGCCAACATTTACTATCATTACCCTCAAATCTTCTTCTGGGCACAATTTGGGTAGCAAAATACTCTGGGATGAGAGAAGAAGAAAAGTGAATGATCAACTGCATGAATAAAAGTTGGTTCAAATGATATGAGATTCTAGGTACCATCTTTTTTATTAGAGAATCATGCTCTGAAAAAGCTACATTTGTACTTAAATAAGGTAACCTACATACAGTAGGATTTAAAATATGATAATGTACTCTTATCTAACAAAGGGAATTTACTCTGGGAATTGCAGCCCACACATCTTAAAGTGCCTTACGTTGAGAAACCCTGCCCTAAAGAAATAAAAACGGTTTTACAATAAGATCTCAGCGGAGCTGAATTTCCAGAAGCATGCTATGAAAAAATGTTCTTGGTATATTTAGAATAGCTAGTTATTTCAAAAGTTTAAAAAGGAAAAGGCAAGAACTGATCACAAGGTTTGTGAACTGAGATTACAATAAGTCTTTGTTGGTCATATAAAACAATCTTTACAAAATGTAACCAAAAGTGGTTCCTCCCATTTTGGAAAAGATTAGAGATCAAAAATGTATGTGCTAAAAACAGGATACAATCTGTCATATTTTTAAGCTGATTCACCACATTACAGCTTGTCAATGTCAGGATGTTTGTCAAGGATTATTTTTTTTACTGGTATCTGTAATTATTTTACATACTTTTAAGTTCTAAAATGGTATATCTTCTGTATCTGTTGTAATGCATCCGGATTTTAGTGCTAATATTTCTACATCTATGTGTACATTTGGGCTGAAAATACAAATGTACCTGAAACAGAAGAATCAGGTTTGATAAAGATAATGCAAAAATAAATTACTAAGGTAGCACAAGCCTCTTAGGTTGCCTGCATTAAATACAGGCAAATTACAGTTTAGCACAATCTGTGAATTCATTAACTCATTCAAGAAACCATGGTTTGAAAAGATACCTTAGTGTCAAACTGCCAGCCTGCAGGCTGGATGCGGCATGCTGAAACCGCACCTACCCCAGCTCTGGCAATGGGGGAAAAGTCGCGATACATCGTGACACGTCACGTGATGTTGCAAGTTTGACACCCCTGCCTTAGCACGATATGCAAATCTGGTTTTGGTGCTTCAATCTACATCTGACCCTCATTTACATAATTTCTTTCACAAATTCCATTAGAAACAATATTCCCAAACCCACAAAACTCTAGAAATCTTAACATGTTAAAAATATATAACTGTCTTAGAATTTTAGCAGTTATGTAAAGAAGTTCCCCAGAACTTTTCACATGTCAAGCTCGAAAAAGAAACAATCTCAAGAAGCTAGGAATTCTTTCTTCTACATAATCTTTTGCTTTTCTTCCATGTGTAGGGTTACCCCCTCAGAGGCTGCCAAAGCCCAGGCCCTCTCAGCCACGCTCTGCAGATGTGCTCTCAAGGTGTTGGTAGCAGAAGCTCACATGAACTGAGGAGATGGCAGACTCTCGTTGTCAAAGGGAGGGAGGCTTTCAGGAACAAAGATGACCAACCCCTAGCCCCAACAGTCAATGCGTGACAATGTTTAACAGCCCCAGGCAGTCATAACAGCAATGATTTCACAGTGATTATTTGGAAACAAGTGGGGTGGAAAAAACCCTGGCTCCAGGCAGCGATAGGAACACGAATGAAGGTAGTCAGCATTCTGCAGTAACAGCTCACCCCACAAAGGCAACTCCCCACAATGTCTATAACTTGCACAAATAACAATAATCAAAGTTCAGATGGCCGGTAGTCTCCAAAGCAGTAACCACCAGCCTCTCCTTCTCTTCTGTCGTCGCTTGCAGTCTCAGGTCTTGTTGGTGTCAACCCCCCCCCCTTTCCTTTATTGTTAAAATCTGAACTTAGCAACCCCAGCAACTTTCTCTCTCCTCGCTCTTTCTCTCTCTTGCCTCCGCTCAGGATATCCCCACTGCAAAAGAAATCAGTAAAATTCCATCTTCTCACTCTCTCTCTTCCCTCTCCTTCACAGAAAAGGATCAGCTAAAACCTCGAATCCCTCTTTGACTCCACCTGCTCTCTCTCCAACAACAGCAACAGCAACCACCCCCTTTCTTTCCTCCTTTTTGTTTCCTTTCACCCAATCCACGCCCCAAAGCTGTCTGAGCCTTCCCGGGCAGGCTCCTGCAAAGCCTTTCAGCCAGCCCTGCTACACATGGAATATTACATCAAAAAGCTCATAAAACCGAAAGCTGTTAGCTTGCAAAATCTGGCTACTAAAGCATGAAATATGGTAACTGCAGGTTCTCTTATTTCTTTCTTCTCTGTCCTATCGCTTAATCTTGCTTTTTGAAGTAAGGACTCTCTTGGGAAGGAAATAATAGGAAAAAGTGGATAGCTGGAGAAGCGGGAAAAACCAGCAAGTGATTTTGGAACTGCCGTCTCTCGATGCATTCTCTCTGCAACATTTTCAGAAGTGGTTTGCTATTGCCTACTTCCTATGGCTGAGAGAATGATTGGCCCAAAATCACTCAGTTGGCTTCCTTCTAGTCCAAGGCAGGACTAGAACAGAGTTCCTGTTTTAAGTCTGGTGCATAATCATTACACTAACTTGGTTCAAATTTTATTTATTTGTATCCCACTTTTATTATTATTACATGTAACAAAAGGTGGTAAATATACCCAGCACATATTCCTCCTCCTATTTTCTCCACAATAACCTTATGAGGTGAAGTGGACTGAGAGAGAGTGATGGCCAAAGTTACACAGCTGGCTTTCATGGCTAAGGTCGAACTTGAGAGTCATGGTCTCCCACTTTCTGGCTTGGTGCTTTAACCACTAGACCAAACAGCCCCCTAACTAAACATATACATGTTGCCAATTTAATGAAGGGAACATAAGTTTGAGAAAATGGAATAAAAAGGTTAAGAGTTTACAGAATCTGTATGGAGTATTTTGCAGGAAAAGTAACAAAGAGAGATTAAGTTACTTAGTGTGCACAAAGCTGTTTCTAATCCTATGTACAAATGAATCATGCTTCACAAACATTCTGCACAACAAGACCTCTGTTATCTAAACTTGCTGATTATACGAATTCCCATCCTGTATTTTCTCTTATTACGTTTTTCAAGCATCATTAAAGCAAGATTTATCTTATTCCAATCTTAGTGATTTTAATAAATGAAAAGTAAATCAGTGCTCACAACCTGCAGTTGTTACTATAGTAATCTGGAATGTACATTTGAACAGATATGCTGCCATCTTACATTGTGGTTAAATCTGATTTTTTTAACCACACTTAATTTTCAAAGAACTTTGGCCTCAAAAGAACAACCTTTGAGTTATTCATCTTGATTAATTGTGTCATTGTTATTTCCAATACCCAGATGAAGAATTAAGGGCACTAGCACGACACCCTTAGGTAATTACTCATGCACTGAATGTGATTATTCAGAAGAAGTTCCATACATTGGACTGTAGCTCAATAATTAGTCTTGGGCCAAGCCTGAACTTTAAACCAAACTCAACATAATAATTTGTCTTTCATTCAAAGATCCTGTTTAGAAGGTGGACATGAATATCAGCTATCTGGGGAAGTGTTTGCAACAAGTGCCCTATCACCCATCAAAGAACTGCAGATTAATGTCTGAATTAAATTTTAGTAACCGCATTTCAAAGATTGAATTACTAACCTTGCTTTTTGTTTAGGGACTTACCCAAATTTAGTCTCCTCTGTAATTTTTTTCCTGATAATCACAGATATATATAGGATTAGCCCAATGACGACAACTCCACATATAAATCCAAGGATTATTGTAAGTGAATCTGTATTTCTAGATTCTAGTGTTGTAGAAGGTGCAACAGATATCAAACCTATAAGAATAAGACAAGTTACAGAGAAAAGGAAACGGCCGTCTTGTTATAGTTGGGTGGGGGAAGGCATTATATGCAGATTCAAGGAAGGAAGGGAGGGAGGGATCTTAAAGTTAGAAATAAAAGGTATAACTAAAAATTGAAAAGGAACGGATTAAAGACAATTGTGATAGTTGATATGAAAAGTACATTATAACTGTGGGACTGATGTCTGATTTTCATTTACCGTAGAAATGATTTACAATCTGAAAAATAGTTGAATATATGAGTATTGTCAGATTGCGCAGGACACTAATGTAAAAAGTAAAATACAGATATTACAAAAATTCCTATAGATCCAACACTATCATTCCTGTAACTTTTAACTGGACAAAAAGTGCATTTTAGGACAACATATTTTAAATGGACTCACTCCCAGAATTAATTAAAAAACTGGGACCTATGACTCCATGGAATTGAAATTTGGTAAACTTTATAAAACATTTATAAAACATAAAACATGTATCCCAACTTTTCAAATGCATTGGAAGCTCTGCCATTGTTGAAGGCACTGAAGAATCTGATAAGGAAGTATCTCTGAAACAATGATGCAAGGATTCACTAATTGTCTCATAGTAGAATAAAATAACAGGATTCAACAGCTCTAGTTTCAATAGCTGTAATTCCACATGGGAAAACATATGCTTCAAATGGAATTTTAGAATATCTTCTCTGCAGTAATGTTGAAGGGAAAATTTTGTGCCTTACCCAGAAAAAAGCTTTCATTAGTTTGGAGAATATCAGTGAGGAGTTAGGGAATTGGACTTTTTTCCTTTGTCACCCAAATTCTATTTCTCCGTGACAAGGTATTCATTGCTGTTTGAAATTCAAAATCATTAAATTTTTGGAGAAGTGTGTATTTGGTATGGTCATAGCCCAAAACTCATAGAATCTCTGTTAGTTACTCACAAGTTATTAGTTTTGTTCTTTGACATTATTCCAATTTACGGGGCTATTATAAATCATCATTACAATAATCCCAACTGGGAGAACTGGACCCTCAACCAGTGGTTTAACATCAGCTACAGGCCTTAACGTCAATATTTGACATCTCTGCTCTAACCTGAGGATGACCTCGGCAACCTTCTGATGCTGCAGGTTTACCTCCTTTAATAAAATAGAATCACTTGCTGGTATTTGCAGATATTACTGCGAGTTGAGAGCCATAATTACAATGGGCCCTCCATGTTCCCTTGAAGTGGAAAAATCACTCCCAGATATTTGAAGATGTGAACCTATTCAGTTGGGTTCCCAACTATTCTATCATTTTGACTCTTTTATAAAAGGCTATACTTTTGGAAATTTAGCACCAACCTACAGTATTAAACTGTAGTACTCATTGCCTTTTTCAAGTCTTTTGGGAGAATGAGAAATAAGAACTCCATTAATGAACAAGTTAATCAAGAAAGAAAGGGAATAGCAGATTCACAAAAACAATTTTTACACACCTTGAATTGTTATGCTGCCTGATTCCCAGTGATGCTAGTTGGTTGATAGAGTTGACATTTCCTTCCTTCCTTCCTTCCTTCCTTCCTTCCTTCCTTCCTTCCTTCCTTCCTTCCTTCCATCCATCCATCCACCCATCATAATTATTCTGTTTATTTTACCCTGATTCTAGATTTGCAATGATGTATTTTGCTTTCTATTGTCCTTCCTGTTTGAATTTCTGGAATTGCATAAACTACTGCCCTTGACTGTCTTCCTGGAAGAAAGCTCCTTTACTATCCTTTTCTCTTTACATAATCTGAATATTTTATAGTAACATGTAAAATTCCAAAATTTCATCAACAGAATATCCAGGAAACCACAAAAGGAGACAGTGGCACCAGGCTAGAAAATAAGAGACTTTGAATTCTAGTGCAGCCCTATCCATGAAGCCAACTGAGTAATCTTGGGCCAGTTATTCCCTCTTAGCCCTAGGAAAATGACAATGGCAAGCCACTTCTAAAATCTTGCCAAGAAAACTGCAGGGACCAGTCCAGGTGTTGCCAGGAGTCAAGACTGACTTAAAATATCCATACGTGTGGCGTGTGTGTGGGCACACAACACTTTTTCCCCATAAAATTCAACACAATTTCCAGCAGTTTCTCATTTCCTGTACCTAATCTATATGGCTTTTCTAACATGTGTTTTCTTGGAATCTTCCTGTAAAACAGATCACTGACTATAGCAGTATAGATGTTGAGAATTTGAATTTGTAATGAATTTGGAGCTTTTCATATAAAAAGCTACTGTTCTATTCTTAAGCTGTGGCCGCATGACTAGAATTTCAACCACTTTATTTTGCATTACTTGTGTTCTCCAAGTTAACTCATATCTCGAGAACAGTGGTGGCACAATGGTTAGAATGCAATATTGCAAGCTAATTCTGCTGACTGCCAGCAGTTCGGTAGTTTGAGTCTCACCGGCTCAAGGTTGACTCAGCATTCCATCCTTCCAAGGTCAGTAAAATGAGGATCCAGATTGTTAGGGGCAATATGCTGCCTCTGTAAACTGCTTAAAGAGGGCTGTAAAGCATTGTGAAGTGATATATAAATCTAAGTGCTATTGCTATGTCACTGCATTAATCTGACTTACCATTGCTTGGAATGAACATTGCTACAGGGTCACTGAAAGGCCCAGCTCCACCGTTAGTGACAGCAGCGACTTGCACGATGCAGGTGACATTTGTGGCCACAAAAGGAATACGGATGACATTTGTATCTTTATTGGCAGATGTAGAGAAATTCGTCTGTAAAGAGAAAAATAATTTTATTCTATCTAGTGGACAAGCTTCATAGGTACATGACAAGATTTGAAAATAAACTTTTGTCTTTATTTGCTTACGTTAACAGAAACTTCCTAATACCAACATAAAAACTATATATTTCTGTACAGTAACTGTCTTGGTAAATAGTCCTTCAAGCACTAGAGAAAAATGAAAAAGCTGACAATAATTTATTTAAATCCATTTCACTGCTGTTTGGAACAGATGCTAATTTTCCCCCCATTGTAAACAATAAATAGCTGTGGATGATCAGATTAACTCATTACAAATCTGTCATCTGACTGGCAGATAAAATATTAAGAGGGTGTAACTTAACACAAAAACAAAGCACATTGTAGGAAGCAATTTGTACAATTGATTCCTTTTTTTTTCTTTTTCCATGCTCAGTCTTCTTCCCTGTCTATTACAAAAACAGAAACTCTCGTTTGCTTCCATTGTGCTAATTCTGTAATCCGTGATGGTTTAGAACTGATGGGCCATTTACACTGATTCCTGCTGTATTAATTTTAAAAAGAAGCAAAAAGTAATAGATCTGATTTCTACAAAATAGAAAACAGGAAATAAAGATTTGTCCCATGTTTGGGGCCTAGCAAGGTAATCTAAAAATAGTTAACAAGCATTTGACATATATCTCCCCTTGCTTCTCAGCTAACAAAGCGAGAGAGATCCTGTGGCTTAGAGGCGAAAACAACTGCCTAATGTGCAATCAGCCCAGGTTGCACTCTCAGAAGGGTATGGCTGACTGATGAAAACTAATAAGTTTGAAATGCATATCAGTCTCCCTTAATTCTTTGTTAGCAATTTAAAATTTACACAAATATGAGCTGTCACCGGTGTGACTACTGCCTGTCGATGGCCTTCAGGTTAGGCTGACACAGGAAATAAAGATTTGTCCCATGTTTGGGGCCTAGCAAGGTAATCTAAAAATAGTTAACAAGCATTTGACATATATCTCCCCTTGCTTCTCAGCTAACAAAGCGAGAGAAATCCTGTGGCTTAGAGGTGAAAACAACTGCCTAATGTGCAATCAGCCCAGGTTCGAATCTCAGAAGGGTATGGCTGACTGATGAAAACTAATAAGTTTGAAATACATATCAGTCTCCCTTAATTCTTTGTTAGCAATTTAAAATTTACACAAATATGAGCTGTCACCGGTGTGACTACTGCCTGTCGATGGCCTTCAGGTTAGGCTGACACAGGAAATAAAGATTTGTCCCATGTTTGGGGCCTAGCAAGGTAATCTAAAAATAGTTAACAAGCATTTGACATATATCTCCCCTTGCTTCTCAGCTAACAAAGCGAGAGAGATCCTGTGGCTTAGAGGCGAAAACAACTGCCTAATGTGCAATCAGCCCAGGTTGCACTCTCAGAAGGGTATGGCTGACTGATGAAAACTAATAAGTTTGAAATGCATATCAGTCTCCCTTAATTCTTTGTTAGCAATTTAAAATTTACACAAATATGAGCTGTCACCGGTGTGACTACTGCCTGTCGATGGCCTTCAGGTTAGGCTGACACAGGAAATAAAGATTTGTCCCATGTTTGGGGCCTAGCAAGGTAATCTAAAAATAGTTAACAAGCATTTGACATATATCTCCCCTTGCTTCTCAGCTAACAAAGCGAGAGAAATCCTGTGGCTTAGAGGTGAAAACAACTGCCTAATGTGCAATCAGCCCAGGTTCGAATCTCAGAAGGGTATGGCTGACTGATGAAAACTAATAAGTTTGAAATACATATCAGTCTCCCTTAATTCTTTGTTAGCAATTTAAAATTTACACAAATATGAGCTGTCACCGGTGTGACTACTGCCTGTCGATGGCCTTCAGGTTAGGCTGACACAGGAAATAAAGATTTGTCCCATGTTTGGGGCCTAGCAAGGTAATCTAAAAATAGTTAACAAGCATTTGACATATATCTCCCCTTGCTTCTCAGCTAACAAAGCGAGAGAGATCCTGTGGCTTAGAGGCGAAAACAACTGCCTAATGTGCAATCAGCCCAGGTTGCACTCTCAGAAGGGTATGGCTGACTGATGAAAACTAATAAGTTTGAAATGCATATCAGTCTCCCTTAATTCTTTGTTAGCAATTTAAAATTTACACAAATATGAGCTGTCACCGGTGTGACTACTGCCTGTCGATGGCCTTCAGGTTAGGCTGACACAGGAAATAAAGATTTGTCCCATGTTTGGGGCCTAGCAAGGTAATCTAAAAATAGTTAACAAGCATTTGACATATATTTCCCCTTGCTTCTCAGCTAATAAAGCGAGAGAGATCCTGTGGCTTAGAGGTGAAAACAACTGCCTAATGTGCAATCAGCCCAGGTTCGAATCTCAGAAGGGTATGGCTGACTGATGAAAACTAATAAGTTTGAAATGCATATCAGTCTCCCTTAATTCTTTGTTAGCAATTTAAAATTTACACAAATATGAGCTGTCACCGGTGTGACTACTGCCTGTCGATGGCCTTCAGGTTAGGCTGACACAGGAAATAAAGATTTGTCCCATGTTTGGGGCCTAGCAAGGTAATCTAAAAATAGTTAACAAGCATTTGACATATATCTCCCCTTGCTTCTCAGCTAACAAAGCGAGAGAGATCCTGTGGCTTAGAGGTGAAAACAACTGCCTAATGTGCAATCAGCCCAGGTTCGAATCTCAGAAGGGTATGGCTGACTGATGAAAACTAATAAGTTTGAAATGCATATCAGTCTCCCTTAATTCTTTGTTAGCAATTTAAAATTTACACAAATATGAGCTGTCACCGGTGTGACTACTGCCTGTCGATGGCCTTCAGGTTAGGCTGACACAGGAAATAAAGATTTGTCCCATGTTTGGGGCCTAGCAAGGTAATCTAAAAATAGTTAACAAGCATTTGACATATATCTCCCCTTGCTTCTCAGCTAACAAAGCGAGAGAGATCCTGTGGCTTAGAGGCGAAAACAACTGCCTAATGTGCAATCAGCCCAGGTTCGAATCTCAGAAGGGTATGGCTGACTGATGAAAACTAATAAGTTTGAAATGCATATCAGTCTCCCTTAATTCTTTGTTAGCAATTTAAAATTTACACAAATATGAGCTGTCACCGGTGTGACTACTGCCTGTCGATGGCCTTCAGGTTAGGCTGACACAGGAAATAAAGATTTGTCCCATGTTTGGGGCCTAGCAAGGTAATCTAAAAATAGTTAACAAGCATTTGACATATATCTCCCCTTGCTTCTCAGCTAACAAAGCGAGAGAGATCCTGTGGCTTAGAGGCGAAAACAACTGCCTAATGTGCAATCAGCCCAGGTTGCACTCTCAGAAGGGTATGGCTGACTGATGAAAACTAATAAGTTTGAAATGCATATCAGTCTCCCTTAATTCTTTGTTAGCAATTTAAAATTTACACAAATATGAGCTGTCACCGGTGTGACTACTGCCTGTCGATGGCCTTCAGGTTAGGCTGACACAGGAAATAAAGATTTGTCCCATGTTTGGGGCCTAGCAAGGTAATCTAAAAATAGTTAACAAGCATTTGACATATATCTCCCCTTGCTTCTCAGCTAACAAAGCGAGAGAGATCCTGTGGCTTAGAGGCGAAAACAACTGCCTAATGTGCAATCAGCCCAGGTTCGAATCTCAGAAGGGTATGGCTGACTGATGAAAACTAATAAGTTTGAAATGCATATCAGTCTCCCTTAATTCTTTGTTAGCAATTTAAAATTTACACAAATATGAGCTGTCACCGGTGTGACTACTGCCTGTCGATGGCCTTCAGGTTAGGCTGACACAGGAAATAAAGATTTGTCCCATGTTTGGGGCCTAGCAAGGTAATCTAAAAATAGTTAACAAGCATTTGACATATATCTCCCCTTGCTTCTCAGCTAACAAAGCGAGAGAGATCCTGTGGCTTAGAGGCGAAAACAACTGCCTAATGTGCAATCAGCCCAGGTTGCACTCTCAGAAGGGTATGGCTGACTGATGAAAACTAATAAGTTTGAAATGCATATCAGTCTCCCTTAATTCTTTGTTAGCAATTTAAAATTTACACAAATATGAGCTGTCACCGGTGTGACTACTGCCTGTCGATGGCCTTCAGGTTAGGCTGACACAGGAAATAAAGATTTGTCCCATGTTTGGGGCCTAGCAAGGTAATCTAAAAATAGTTAACAAGCATTTGACATATATCTCCCCTTGCTTCTCAGCTAACAAAGCGAGAGAGATCCTGTGGCTTAGAGGCGAAAACAACTGCCTAATGTGCAATCAGCCCAGGTTGCACTCTCAGAAGGGTATGGCTGACTGATGAAAACTAATAAGTTTGAAATGCATATCAGTCTCCCTTAATTCTTTGTTAGCAATTTAAAATTTACACAAATATGAGCTGTCACCGGTGTGACTACTGCCTGTCGATGGCCTTCAGGTTAGGCTGACACAGGAAATAAAGATTTGTCCCATGTTTGGGGCCTAGCAAGGTAATCTAAAAATAGTTAACAAGCATTTGACATATATCTCCCCTTGCTTCTCAGCTAACAAAGCGAGAGAGATCCTGTGGCTTAGAGGCGAAAACAACTGCCTAATGTGCAATCAGCCCAGGTTGCACTCTCAGAAGGGTATGGCTGACTGATGAAAACTAATAAGTTTGAAATGCATATCAGTCTCCCTTAATTCTTTGTTAGCAATTTAAAATTTACACAAATATGAGCTGTCACCGGTGTGACTACTGCCTGTCGATGGCCTTCAGGTTAGGCTGACACAGGAAATAAAGATTTGTCCCATGTTTGGGGCCTAGCAAGGTAATCTAAAAATAGTTAACAAGCATTTGACATATATCTCCCCTTGCTTCTCAGCTAACAAAGCGAGAGAGATCCTGTGGCTTAGAGGCGAAAACAACTGCCTAATGTGCAATCAGCCCAGGTTGCACTCTCAGAAGGGTATGGCTGACTGATGAAAACTAATAAGTTTGAAATGCATATCAGTCTCCCTTAATTCTTTGTTAGCAATTTAAAATTTACACAAATATGAGCTGTCACCGGTGTGACTACTGCCTGTCGATGGCCTTCAGGTTAGGCTGACACAGGAAATAAAGATTTGTCCCATGTTTGGGGCCTAGCAAGGTAATCTAAAAATAGTTAACAAGCATTTGACATATATCTCCCCTTGCTTCTCAGCTAACAAAGCGAGAGAGATCCTGTGGCTTAGAGGCGAAAACAACTGCCTAATGTGCAATCAGCCCAGGTTCGAATCTCAGAAGGGTATGGCTGACTGATGAAAACTAATAAGTTTGAAATGCATATCAGTCTCCCTTAATTCTTTGTTAGCAATTTAAAATTTACACAAATATGAGCTGTCACCGGTGTGACTACTGCCTGTCGATGGCCTTCAGGTTAGGCTGACACAGGAAATAAAGATTTGTCCCATGTTTGGGGCCTAGCAAGGTAATCTAAAAATAGTTAACAAGCATTTGACATATATCTCCCCTTGCTTCTCAGCTAACAAAGCGAGAGAGATCCTGTGGCTTAGAGGCGAAAACAACTGCCTAATGTGCAATCAGCCCAGGTTGCACTCTCAGAAGGGTATGGCTGACTGATGAAAACTAATAAGTTTGAAATGCATATCAGTCTCCCTTAATTCTTTGTTAGCAATTTAAAATTTACACAAATATGAGCTGTCACCGGTGTGACTACTGCCTGTCGATGGCCTTCAGGTTAGGCTGACACAGGAAATAAAGATTTGTCCCATGTTTGGGGCCTAGCAAGGTAATCTAAAAATAGTTAACAAGCATTTGACATATATCTCCCCTTGCTTCTCAGCTAACAAAGCGAGAGAGATCCTGTGGCTTAGAGGCGAAAACAACTGCCTAATGTGCAATCAGCCCAGGTTGCACTCTCAGAAGGGTATGGCTGACTGATGAAAACTAATAAGTTTGAAATGCATATCAGTCTCCCTTAATTCTTTGTTAGCAATTTAAAATTTACACAAATATGAGCTGTCACCGGTGTGACTACTGCCTGTCGATGGCCTTCAGGTTAGGCTGACACAGGAAATAAAGATTTGTCCCATGTTTGGGGCCTAGCAAGGTAATCTAAAAATAGTTAACAAGCATTTGACATATATCTCCCCTTGCTTCTCAGCTAACAAAGCGAGAGAGATCCTGTGGCTTAGAGGCGAAAACAACTGCCTAATGTGCAATCAGCCCAGGTTGCACTCTCAGAAGGGTATGGCTGACTGATGAAAACTAATAAGTTTGAAATGCATATCAGTCTCCCTTAATTCTTTGTTAGCAATTTAAAATTTACACAAATATGAGCTGTCACCGGTGTGACTACTGCCTGTCGATGGCCTTCAGGTTAGGCTGACACAGGAAATAAAGATTTGTCCCATGTTTGGGGCCTAGCAAGGTAATCTAAAAATAGTTAACAAGCATTTGACATATATCTCCCCTTGCTTCTCAGCTAACAAAGCGAGAGAGATCCTGTGGCTTAGAGGCGAAAACAACTGCCTAATGTGCAATCAGCCCAGGTTGCACTCTCAGAAGGGTATGGCTGACTGATGAAAACTAATAAGTTTGAAATGCATATCAGTCTCCCTTAATTCTTTGTTAGCAATTTAAAATTTACACAAATATGAGCTGTCACCGGTGTGACTACTGCCTGTCGATGGCCTTCAGGTTAGGCTGACACAGGAAATAAAGATTTGTCCCATGTTTGGGGCCTAGCAAGGTAATCTAAAAATAGTTAACAAGCATTTGACATATATCTCCCCTTGCTTCTCAGCTAACAAAGCGAGAGAGATCCTGTGGCTTAGAGGCGAAAACAACTGCCTAATGTGCAATCAGCCCAGGTTGCACTCTCAGAAGGGTATGGCTGACTGATGAAAACTAATAAGTTTGAAATGCATATCAGTCTCCCTTAATTCTTTGTTAGCAATTTAAAATTTACACAAATATGAGCTGTCACCGGTGTGACTACTGCCTGTCGATGGCCTTCAGGTTAGGCTGACACAGGAAATAAAGATTTGTCCCATGTTTGGGGCCTAGCAAGGTAATCTAAAAATAGTTAACAAGCATTTGACATATATCTCCCCTTGCTTCTCGGCTAACAAAGCGAGAGAGATCCTGTGGCTTAGAGGCGAAAACAACTGCCTAATGTGCAATCAGCCCAGGTTGCACTCTCAGAAGGGTATGGCTGACTGATGAAAACTAATAAGTTTGAAATGCATATCAGTCTCCCTTAATTCTTTGTTAGCAATTTAAAATTTACACAAATATGAGCTGTCACCGGTGTGACTACTGCCTGTCGATGGCCTTCAGGTTAGGCTGACACAGGAAATAAAGATTTGTCCCATGTTTGGGGCCTAGCAAGGTAATCTAAAAATAGTTAACAAGCATTTGACATATATCTCCCCTTGCTTCTCAGCTAACAAAGCGAGAGAGATCCTGTGGCTTAGAGGCGAAAACAACTGCCTAATGTGCAATCAGCCCAGGTTGCACTCTCAGAAGGGTATGGCTGACTGATGAAAACTAATAAGTTTGAAATGCATATCAGTCTCCCTTAATTCTTTGTTAGCAATTTAAAATTTACACAAATATGAGCTGTCACCGGTGTGACTACTGCCTGTCGATGGCCTTCAGGTTAGGCTGACACAGGAAATAAAGATTTGTCCCATGTTTGGGGCCTAGCAAGGTAATCTAAAAATAGTTAACAAGCATTTGACATATATCTCCCCTTGCTTCTCAGCTAACAAAGCGAGAGAGATCCTGTGGCTTAGAGGCGAAAACAACTGCCTAATGTGCAATCAGCCCAGGTTGCACTCTCAGAAGGGTATGGCTGACTGATGAAAACTAATAAGTTTGAAATGCATATCAGTCTCCCTTAATTCTTTGTTAGCAATTTAAAATTTACACAAATATGAGCTGTCACCGGTGTGACTACTGCCTGTCGATGGCCTTCAGGTTAGGCTGACACAGGAAATAAAGATTTGTCCCATGTTTGGGGCCTAGCAAGGTAATCTAAAAATAGTTAACAAGCATTTGACATATATCTCCCCTTGCTTCTCAGCTAACAAAGCGAGAGAGATCCTGTGGCTTAGAGGTGAAAACAACTGCCTAATGTGCAATCAGCCCAGGTTCAAATCTCAGAAGGGTATGGCTGACTGATGAAAACTAATAAGTTTGAAATGCATATCAGTCTCCCTTAATTCTTTGTTAGCAATTTAAAATTTATACAAATATGAGCTGTCACCGGTGTGACTACTGCCTGTCGATGGCCTTCAGGTTAGGCTGACACAGGAAATAAAGATTTGTCCCATGTTTGGGGCCTAGCAAGGTAATCTAAAAATAGTTAACAAGCATTTGACATATATCTCCCCTTGCTTCTCAGCTAACAAAGCGAGAGAGATCCTGTGGCTTAGAGGCGAAAACAACTGCCTAATGTGCAATCAGCCCAGGTTCGAATCTCAGAAGGGTATGGCTGACTGATGAAAACTAATAAGTTTGAAATGCATATCAGTCTCCCTTAATTCTTTGTTAGCAATTTAAAATTTATATATATATATATATGTATGTATGTATTAGGGATGCAGTGGCTCAGTGGGTTAGGACGCTGAGCTTGTCGATCAAATGGTTGGCAGTCTGGCGGGTCGAATCCCGAGTGCTGCATAACAGAGTGAGTGCCTGTTACTCGTCCCAGCTTCTGCCAACCTAGCAGTTCGAAAGCACGTAAAAAATGCAGGTAGAAAAATAGGGACTACTACGGTGGGAAGGTAACAGCGTTCTGTGCGCCTTTGGCGTCTAGTCATGCCGACCACATGACCACGGAGACGTCCTCGGACAAGCGCTGGGTCTTCGGCTTTGAAATGGAGATGAGCACTAGCCCCTAGAGTTGGAAACGACTAGCATGCATGTGTGGGGGAACCTTTACCTTTAAATGTATACGTATATGTATATATATATATATATATACACACACACACACACACACACACACATATATATATACACATAAAGAAATGACTTCCCCTTTACCACAAGTCTAAACAATTTTAACATCCTTCTTGTAAAATGTCACAAACAATCTCTTCATACATATCTCTTCCCTTATCTTTGAACAGATCCTTAATGCCCTGTCATTTAGACCTGGTCAGCAAAAGTCCATTAAGGGTTACCAGACATAACAACATAATTAGTCAGAGCTATTTCACAAAGGAGAATACCGGTAAGTAAAAAAAACTGTACAAAAGGAGAAACTGGCATTATCAGGAAAAGTATAACAAAATGGGAGTAATTAGGTTATGTCAACTTAAATAATTGAATCCAGAATAACTTCATAAAATATAGTGATAAAATATCCTTTTATGTTGGATGTTTATTCAAAATTAATTTCTGCTATGTTCAGTAAGATATACCCCTTTGTATGAGTGCAAAATAAAGTATCATGCAATATAGATCTTTTTGGACCAATATTTTTATTTATTAAATTTTTATGCTGCCCTCTCCCCTGTAAATTGACTCTGGGCAATTTTTTTTTATACATGAAAACAGGGCTTTTTTTTCTCATAGAACGCTCAGAACGGAGTTCCGGCATCTTTTTTGGATGGAACCTTGTAGAGTAGGAAAGGCGGGTTGTATGACATGTGTGAGTTCCAGCACCTTTTTCTTTTACAAAAAAAGCACTGCATGAATTTTTTTTCATTTTACCTAAATCCCACTGTGGTTATAGTACAGTAAAGACCTTTATTCTGTGACTGGCTTCACACATCACTGTAAACCATTATGTAATTTTGGGGGGATTGGTTTCTTTCTTAGAAATAATGGTTGCAGCTCAGAACTCTGTTTGGAACTGTATCTATCTATCCAGAAGACAATGGGAAACTGAAAGAATTGTATATGCTTTAAAGATTATTTGGAGGAAGTGCTTCAGAATGTACATGGGTTCTTTCACAACAGTAGTCTGAAATAAGGTGTGGCCATTTTAACAGTCCTAAGTACTGACTTCTTAAAGCAGCAGCTTTTTTTCCAGTTTCACATTGAAGGCTGAGAAAAGCTGGGCTGCTTTAAACCATATTAAAGAGGTGCTAGATCTGAAGCTCTTGTTCCAAATTAACTTGTGCATCGCCAAGACAACTTAGGTAGTAGATAGAGGCTGCTGAGGGACTAAGACAACTGGGGGGGCAACTTCATCACTTTGTCTTCTGATAAGTGGGTGTTTTGTGACCAGCCACACAAATGATCACCCTTCATTTAAACCATAGCTTACTTAACAAGTCATGATGGACTGTTTGCACATACAGAGCCATATAGGGTAATATAATTTAGAATGGTTAGAGTCACATATCATGCTGAAATAAAACTAAGCAAATCACATTAGACTCTCTTATAAGGATGTGAATTTGTTTTAGCATTAATTGGGATTAATTAATATTAGTTGTGAAAAGACTTGATCCAAATACAAACACAGTACTAGCTTTAGAACAAGAAAAGATAGCTGGAAAAGTGAAACATTTGGCATAAGAGTAGAGGACTGGACAATAGGGGATTGGAGGCTAAAACATACACGTGAAGTGTTAATACCACTTTATAACGCCTTGGTAAGACTACATTTGGACTACTGCATCCAGTTTTGGTTGCAATGATATAAAAAAGAGGTTGGGACTCTAGAAAGAGTACAGAGAAAAGCAACAAAGATGAATAGTGAACTATAGGCTAAAACATGGTTTCTGGAATTGGGTATGTCTAGTTTAATGAAAAGAAGGACTAGGGGTGGCATGATAACAGTGTACCAGGATCTCAGGGGCTGCCACAAAGAAGAGGGAGTCAACCTATTCTCCAAAGCACATGAAAGTAGGACAAGAAGCAATGGATGGAAACTAACCAAGGAGAGAACCAACCTTACAACGAAGGAGAAATTTCTTGAGAGTTAGAACAATTAATCAGTGGAATGATTTGCTCCAGAAGTTGTGGCTGCTCGATCACTGGAGATTTTAAAGAAGAGATTGGACAACCATTTGTCTGAAATGGTATAGGGTTTCCTGCTGGAGCAGGGGGTTGGATCAGAGGACCTCCAAGGTCTCTTCCAACTCTTGCTATTCTGTTATGTCCCATTTCCAATCTCTTAACAATGTTAAGATTAGCAGTATATATACAAATGTACAATGCAAACATCTCTATCTTATCTAAAAGAATTTTCTGCCTAATACATTCTTCCTCTTCTTAAAAGCCAACTAAACCTTTGGAAAGGCAAATAACTGTTATAACTGTTTCACCTACACCGACTTAACGTTCTTACATAAGGATGAAAAACAAAGAGCAGAGATAACTTTATTACATTGGAGAGGAAGCTGAGCACAGAAGTGTCCGCAAAAGGGGTCAAGGGAGAGGCAAAGGACAAAATGAGTGTTACAACAGTGTAATGCTTGTTTTCATCTTTTTTTTTTGACAAAAATATTCGATTCTGTGCATTGGATGCGTCTGGCTGAGCCCTATCAACTGGAGAATGGGGCAGCCTCTTCAAACAGGGAACATGTGACACAGTTTGCCCAGAATTCCCTAAACTTTTATTTAAATGTCATGGAGAAGACTAAATTGTCACTAGCATCCAAATCAGTTTGTTGCCAGTCCAGTTTGACCATATTGTCAGTTAATGTCTAACCTTTAGTCAGACAAAAAAAGGATTTGGGAATGAACTATATTAAAAGATAAATCCATATATGAAAACATTTAGACATTGCATATTTTATTGGGAAAGCTAGATACACAGATTTATATCTTGTTCTGAGGATCAGGAAGTAACCTTTAGCTTACCATCAGTAATATAAGTTGCTGAGTTAGCGTCTTTACTCTGTACTAGTCAGAAGACCATAACACTACTGTGCTGTTTTCAGTATCTTTGTGCTGTGATTTCTAAATCCTAAAAACGAACTACTTAAAAAGGGAACAGAAAGCTAAAGTTTTAAAGAAAACAAACATAAATAATCTTTTATGGAAAATCAACCATATTTAAATAGCTCAGTGTGATAATCTCTGAGCAGATATTCAAATCATGTTAATGAACGTACAATTTATCTTCTGTGCTACAATTTTGGATTAGAAAAGTAACTTTAAGGTAAATAAAATCATCTGGGGTAGAGAAATGGATATTTTAAAAAGTGTCAGCTTGTTTTTCCTGCTTACCCAGAAAACCTCATTTCTGTAACATAGCTGTTGTTTCTCTGTTGTATTTAGCACATTTAGCACAATACTGAGGGTGGCCACACTAATCTTTGGAGGAAGATTCCCAGCTACACAACACTTCAGGTTCAACTGGCTTAATAACAGGTTTTGAAAAGCAGAAAGCCAAAACACATCTGAAAGTGAACAGTGACTTACACCCTTATCATCCTGTGTTTGGATTACTGCACTATGATATAGATGGGGCTGCCTCTGAAGATAGCTTGGAAGCTACAGCCTAAACAGAATAGGCCAGCTGGATTACTAGAGGAAGAAATTCATTTTTGCAGAATTTATCTATAATACCTATTAAGAGGTGAGTTGGGGCATGATGAAGCTTAGATGCAACATAGGACTATAATCTTGTGATCACAATCACAATGGCAAAGGGATTCATTTCTGTTTACACAGTTAAAGGAGAGGTCAGCACTAATCTGAAAGTGACTGCGGTAGTGCTAAACAATTCTCTGTAAAACAAGGATTACATAAATAAAATAAGAGAGAAGTTAGCCACCATGACATCCTTTATGATGGCATATATATATATATATATATATATATATATATATATATATATATATATATATATATATATATATATATATATATATATATATATATATATATATATATATATAAATTCCTTGATTTATGACTGTAATTCAAAGTTATGACAGCACTGAAAAAAGTGACTTATGACCAGTCCTCGCACTTACAACCATCACAGCATTCCTATGGTCATGTGATAGTGATTCAGGAACTGGACATCCAGCATATATTTACGACGGTTGCAGTTTCTCGGGTCATACATCATGATTTATAATCTTCCCAGGCTGTTTATGAAAAGCATGGTCAATAAGGGAAGCTGAATTCACTTAATGACTATGGTGATTTGCTTAATGACCACAGCAAAAAAGTTCGTGAAATTGGGCATGACATTGTGATAACTCACTTAATGACTACATTGCTTAGTGATGGAAGTTCCAGTCCCAATTGTGGTTGTAAATCTAGGACTACCTGTACAGCTGAGGAATTTGCTTCAGGAAATAAGAGTCCATAAACCAGGTAGGGGGAACTTGTATGACTCATTTAATTCAAAGAACTACAGTGAAAACTGGGGGGGGGGGGTACTTAGGCCAGCATGTATATGAAATTACTTTTTCCAGCATCAGTAAGACTGATTTTTCGATTGTAGGAATCTGCAGCTACATCAATTAAGAGGCATTCAGCATATGATAGATTAAAATCTTGTCAATTTGTGGCAGCAGGCAAGCCTTCTGGATGGTACTAATCAATTATAGCTAGTCCTTGGGTTACTTGTTCAGCAACCATTCAAAATTATGAGGGTACTGAATGAGGGGGAGCTACGACTGATACACAAAGTTGCAGCTGTTGCAGTAACCCCACAGTTTCATGTCCATGATCTGGCCACCTGATTGCCATTTGCAATTTTGCCTGCCAGCTTCCCACAAGCAAACTCAATAGGGAAGCTGGGAGGGAAATTTTCAAGTCACTTCTGTAATCACTCTCAAGACATTTTCTCCCAAGGAGACCCACTACAGACTACAAACTCCCAGTCGGCTTTCTCAGGCTTCCCAGCATCCCCCACCTCCCACTAGCCCTTGCCGACCCACCTGTGGACTCCACTGGCTGCCTGCACTTCCTAGCGCCTGCCTGTGACACCTGTGTACCCTCCCCATGCTCTTTACCTGGAACTCCTATCTCTTCCTGCTTAATGACCCAGGTGTCCCGGGGTTATCATCGCAACCAGAACTGCTGGGATTGCTGTCGCTAAAGAATGCAGTCACAGTGTTGTGTTTTACAACCCCCATCCCTTAGCGACAGCCAATTCCAGTCCCAATTGCCATTGTAACCCAAGGAATAACTGTAATTAAAATAACAGAGCTGTGGTTCTTAACTTGCAATTAGGACTTCTTAGGGAAACACTGCACCATGGAGAAAAACTGCTCAGGAAGAGATACTCAAGAAGCTGAACATTATTTGATTTTCAGGCTATGCCTGCTGGATAGAGATAAAAGAACAAAAAAAATGTCATGTCCTTCTTTTGTGGGAAGTCTGGTTACCCTATATAAGAGCTAACTGTTCTTTTCAAGGTATCTTGCTCTGTGTTGAAAGAGGACCTAAGAGAGAATCAAAAAGAAGGTAGTTTATGTTCTTGACACAATTTCTGATTGATCGCTTTCTTTTATATCATACAGCATGAGACACAAAAAATAAGAAAGCTCATGTAAAGTGATCCACATCTGATTGCTTCTTGGATTTTTGGCTAAGATCAAGGGTAGAGGAAGGAAAAAGATCTTTGCTTCAGATTTTGAAAAGCTGTAGCTAATGACAGGATAGAAGGCATAATTAAATGGATATGTTGTGATTCTTGATAAAGCAGCTTGTATTCATAACATGGTATTTCTATGCCACCTAAAAGGCTGATGGTTGTCCAAGTTAAAAAAAAGACCTTTCTTTGGGACAGCCAGTGTTGACTAGTTAATCAATATTAATTCATACGTACAGATCGTTCTGATGTTTGCCATACATGAGAGATCCTGTAGCTCTGAAGTTTGCCATTCATCTGTGAAGCAGGAGGCTTAATCCACTTGATTATTACTGAAGAACTGGATTCATTGACAGAGATTGTGACATTCAAAGGGGGAGCAGATGGAGCTTAAGAACAGAATATAGATACAAACAAAAAAACCTAATTAATCTTTTGGGTGGAAACAGAAAAAACAAGCAACAGAAATAAATGGCTTGGTTCTCTCTAGACGAAATTTGGGGGAGGAGGGGAGAGATAACATCCTTACTGGGATTGACAGAAATTCAAATTTTAGTAGGCTGCCTTTTACAAATAAGGTATTTAGCTACATCCCTTTCTATATGTTCATTCCTCCCTAAATTATAGTTCTATGAATAATAGCAGAATTATAACATATATTTTCATTAAGAAAAATTTGTACTAAAGATCGGAGGGAATGCAGTATATATTATTCAAAAAGAAAAGCAAGTATATGACAAAATAATTACTTGTAGGCAGTGGTGGGATTCAAATATGTGAACAACCCATTCTCTGTGTGGATGCCACTTCAAGTCCATTCTGGGCCTGGGCAACAAAAAATTAGCTACCGGTTCTGCCGAACTGGTGTGAACTGGCTGAATCTCACCACTGCTTGTAGGTCATTATCTCACTGAGTCCATAGTTTTGTTAGTGCTTTTCATTTTAGAGTCTTTCTTAAAAATTATATATGCTACTTGCATAATATAGGGTACATTAACCAATTGGCACAGTCATAAAATAGGAGAGGCTCATTACTTATTGCCAATTATCTCATTGGTACTAACTACCAATTGTAATCAAATGTAAAATTGTGGCTAGGAAGGAGGATATTGCCCTATTGAACAAAGTGCCTCTGAGCATTTGATCAGCTCAGGGATTTGTTTGTACAAACTGGAATATGCATTTATCTCATTTTGCATCACATTTATTTTTATTTACCCCTATCTTTATTTCAATACACAAATTTAAGGAAGAAATGGGCTTATGGTTAAACCATAGAGCATCAGAAATTTTAGCTGACCTATTGCAAATATCCTTGAGACTGACCTTTCATTCCTCTGTCCATCATGCTGCTTTGTTCATAATTCTTACCTCCTTCAGTTGTACTGGACATAATCCAAGGGCTGAGACTTGACCATCCTATTTCATTCATACAAGAAACACTGATGTTGTAATCCTTCATGGCTGATAGATTTTGAATAAGATACTGATGTGGTGGTACAGAAGTGTTAAAAATCATAATAGAAGTATTACTTGGTGCATCAACTTCCTTCACCTAGTTTAAAAAAATATTAAGCAAAGATGGTTAAGGAAGGAATGCTCTGAAAATATTTCTTGTCAATATCCATGCTTCATTTTGAGTTTGAAGAAGGAGGCTGAGGATTCCTTCTTTGCCAGGGCTGACAGAAAACATTTTGATGACTAAAAGTACGAAATGGTATTCCTCCATGATGGGAACTGGATGGATTAAAGAAAGACTTGGCCTTATCTGGAGTCCTGCCATTACGTGGAACTCAGGCAGTAGCAGATGAAAGTAATGCTGTTAACAATATAAGCTTTGCTTATTTTTACAAAAATTGATTGGAACTAAAGTCAAAGAGACTGGGGTGGGATTGGGTTTATGACTGAAATTGTTTTTAAGGAAGGGTTCTAAGTAGCCCAAAATGTTCATATATTCAGGTGTTCTATGACTCCCACAAAACTCATTGCCTTTTACTTGCTGCGGCACTACCTTATGTTACAGGTTTTGATAATTATACAATTATAATGTAAGGTTGGCCATTCTCTCGGTAGACACAACAAGGCTATCAGGAATAACATAATTAGCAAGGCAAGGTCATATAGTTGTTTACCCAATCAGATTTGACTATGGTTGTCATCAGAGAGCAAAGGAATGTCTCATACTCCCACTTGCAGTGGAAAAAGCTTTGTTCCCTTTTGTAGGCATTTCAATGTCTCAGTGAATAAGTAAAGATACATTTCACAGGATTCCCAATCCCATTCCTGAGCACACACACATACACACATGCATTTAAGCATGCAGAAAAATAGGTACCGTTTCAATTCAGTCTCTTTTCAGCCTTTGCAGCATTCAATAAATAATAGCATTAAATACTATTGTACCCTCTGTAAAGAAAAGCATAAAAAGCATTCAATAGTGCTATGAGATGCTTTGGCAAGTAAATGGAGAAGTAATTATAACCAGCTGTTCCTACTTTTGGATTGTTTTATTTCTAAGAGTTATAAATATACCTCTGGCTTTTAAATCCCCCTATATAGTAAAAAAGGAGGTGGAAGAGATTGATTTAACTTGATTTAAGCATAGTAACTAAACCATGGTATCTTTTAAAACATCAACATTTCAGTAATTTTAGTCCAGTGTTTGATATCCCAGATACACTGCTTTAAAAATAGATTAACTTTGGAAGTTTGATACTTTCTGAATAAGAATTGTATTTCTATAGTTTTCATTTATGCATGTAATAGTTAATATAAAATATTAACTTTCAGAATGTGGCTAACTTTTTAAAACTCTTTAATCTATTTCCGTAGCGTCAGTAACAATGCAGTATGAATACCATCAACATGACATCCGGAAAAGAAAGGCATTTTCCACCAGCTATTACAGTCCCTAAAAGCTGTTTATTCAGAATAGTTAAAAGGTAATGAGGATGGTTTAAATAGACTTTGTGCCTATATCATAGGAAACTGAAAAGCCAGGATCACCTGCACATAAATTTGCCAGGAAATCTTTCCTTAAATTTCATTTAGGTACTAAAAGGAAAAACATTCGCCCTGGCCTCGCAATGGAATGAATCAAGTTTCAGGAAATGCTGATGTGGCCTGGCTATCAACAAGGAAAGGCACTTCCTTGCCAGCATGAAGCAATTATTTAAAACCATAGCATGATCTCAAAGGGTGAAGACTATAAACCTGCTCTGCACAAGTGACTCTGTGCCCTTGCATTTTTTTTTTTTTGAGGAATTGGGCTTTCTGTTTATGTGCAATTTTTACTTTGTCATCTCTTTGGAGTTTTCCATTTGTCAATAAACAATCACAAAAGAAATAAAGAGCAATGACCTTATGGCTCCAATCCAAACTATTCAAATGTAATATTCAGATGTTTTAGACTTATCTCACAGTACAACTAACATCAAGAAGTTGGAGATACTTTTCAGCTAATAACCAGGAGACATGGGAAGCCATCCAACAGTGTAGTGAACTAGACTGCTAACCTAATCAGCAGCAGTTCAGGCATTCAGATAAGTCTTTTTCTCAGCCATATTTGAAGACATTAGGGACTTTTTCACTTCTCTACTACTTTTCTTCATTTATCTTTAACTTAAAAATTATATTGTTTTCACCCTGTGAAAAAACCTTCTGTAATGAAAATTATATACAAGAATAAAATTCTTTTAAAACACAGCAAATATCCCAAAATGATGAGTCCCAAAATGAAAACCTAATTCAGATTCCAAAAGAAAGCTCAGTTAAATATTACTCATAAATATGTGTAATCAAACCTCCAAAGTAATTTGAATATTAGGACATAAGATTCGATTGTTGATCTTATTAGATCCTATATATGTAACAGCTGTTTTCTTTGCCACAGGGTGCACAAAGTTTTCTTCTCTAAAAGCTAATAATTTCTGAGTACATTAAGGAATGTGATTTGTCAATTATTACCACTATTGCAGTGTAAAAGCTAGAATGTTGGATGACCCATAACCATTCTAATCTCCATTAATACCTCTAGTGTACTGGGTGACCCTGGAGAGGTATTCTCTCTCTCTCAAAAAAGAAAGGTTATAATAGTAAGCTCTTGCACAGCTCTACAGACAGAGATTAGAACAGTAACAAATACAAATACCTGCTGTGTTTTTACATTTTCAGAATTTTTCTTTTTTCTTTTGCTTCGTTTCAGGCAAAATATATAAGCAATATCTTCCTCCTTTATCATTTATGAACTATACTCAGATTTGGGTCATCCAGACAGTGGGCTCAATGAAATTACGGAGTTAATTTCTATGAGTCTGCTGCGCTACAATTAGGATTAAATCTGGCCTAACCCTAAGGCTGCAATCCTGTGCAATATGTAATTAGATTAAGTCTACAGAAGCTGATGGAATCCAAGGAGTTAAGTGTGCCAAGGCTGGCAGTCCTCTCTTCCAGGAATGCCACAAATAAGAACTGTTACTGTGATGCCAGAAGTTTCAGAGAAGCCAAAAGAAAGGAAGAAAAAAGAAAGTCTCCCACTTTTCAGTAGAAATGAAAATGATTGGGTAGCACTCATTTACATAAAAGCCCACAGTTCTTGACATGGCTGGACTGTGTACAAAAATGTATACAACAGCGCTGTAAGATATTTAAATGTTAAGTGGCCACTGCCTAAGGTTATGCAACATTTGATTATTTCTATTTTTTTCCTTTGTTGATTACAGGAATCCTGTGGGATAGAATACAAAAGCAAAATGGATGGATGTTCAAAAAGTTCATTAATTCATTTGCTGAGGAGCTTATACACCAAACATTCCAATAATTAGAATGTGGAATGCAGTTAAAATCAGCCTAATAAGCAGTGGGGAAAAGGCAGGGCATTTGAAAGCTAGCATAAACAACACATGGTTAAAAAAAATCTGGCAAGAAGCAAAAGCATTTAAAGGGGAAGAAAAAAAAAGGTTCTCCTGAGTGGGACACAGTTTCAAAAAAATACAGAGACTTCACAAAAGTTGACATCTACCATCGTGTGCAAATGCTTGTTGAGAGTAGACTGGATGCTAAGAGAGATGGATCAGCATCACAATAGCTGCCCCTAGCTTCATTTTCATGGCTTCAACTGTGATTTTCACTAAAACCCACATCCAGAAATCTGCACGCATTCTTTAGAGTAGGTGTGATTCAAGGACAACATTTGAAGGCAAGGATTTCATTGGAAGGGGAGGGATCCCTACAGACTTGTCCTCTTTCACCCATCAATTTTAAGAAATGGTGATGATTGGATTATGGAGAAGAGACAAGCAAATACAACAGGTAACATGCAAACAGCAGCAAAAAGCTAAATCTATTCATATCTTGCCAAAGACTGCTTATTGTTCATCTGGTATTAATCCTTGTGTTAATCTCTGTTTATTTGGATGTTGATTGTTGGGTAAGGAGGAATTTTGGTCTTTTTGCTTTTTTAATTCTATTGTTTACAAGCAGTAAACAATACCCCAATTAAGGAGTCACCAACTCTGACAAACAGTCAAGCAATAAACAACACCCTAATAAAGAAACTACCAAGAGCACTCCCACCAACATTAACAGGGCAAGCTACTTGTACATAAACAGAGAACAAACCCTACTCCCTTCTAGCATATCTAGTTGGCTAATGAAACGTCTGGAAGAATTCATCTCCACTTAACAGAAAGGACAAAGTAAAGAAGGCTGTCAGGGAATTTCATTCTTTTTGCTAAGATTTTGTTGTTGTTTTTGTTGCTGTTGCCATTATTAATGTTCAGCTTAAATCTTCAGGATGAGGAGTTGCTTACATTTACCAAGCCAGCTATACATTTAGAATTTTTAGGCTTTAAAACAATCTTCCCCACCTCCTCTCTCCCTAGATCATAATTTGCACCATTTCAAGAAAAGATGGCTCTTGGTTTCACTGACTAGGGTTGGTGGGACTGGAAGGCTGGTTTAGCGAAAAGAAGAGTGCAACCCCAATACACTCAGGAGAATCAGCATCTCACCAATTGTTTATTTTGCAGCCTTGCTGCTGAAAACAGAAAAAGTAAGCATTATATAAAACGTCACGTCAAGAACCACTACAAATTGTTAAATATGACTTTTTATTTACCAGAACACTGCAGGAATTCAAAGGTGAATAACCATCAAACCCTGGGACCCAGGAGAGCAGCACCGTGTGGGCTCTTGCACTCAGAACGTGAACCTTCACAGGTGAAGATGGAAGTTCTGTGTTAGAAACAAAAAGATATTCAAAAATAATTCTCTCATTTATGATTGTCAGCCTGTCCAAAATATCTGTTTGAATATTTGGGATGGATATTTGCCAATGTATTGGAAAGCATATTCTCTCAATATCATTTTACTATATATTGATTTTTCTCCCAGCTTTTTTTCAAGGAATTCAATGCAGCTTTCTCATTCACTGTCATTTTTACAACAACCTGGTGAGCTGGGCTGCTACCCAAACTTACTCAGTAAACTTTGTGAGGATCTGAATTTAAGCTTATCTGACAAAAATCCAGTATCCTAATTCAGCCATACCCAAGCAAGCACTTTCCAGTTATTTTGGAATATAACCTTCATTCCCCAGTCCACATGTCATCTGGAGATAATGGGAATTACGTATAATGCACAATTCATCCAAGTTTAAGAAAGCTACTCCAGCAATCCTACCAGATAAGCCCAGCCGGGAAAGTATGGGAAGTTCACATGACTGTTTGAGCACCAGATCTGAACTCTGTCTTTATCTGGGGCTTTGACTTTTATCTTAGACTTTATCCTATAGTGAATTGGAGAAACCCTCCAACTAAAAATGTAAAACAAATATTGAACAGTGCAGTCCTATAGATGTCTTCTGAAAAGAAAGCTAGTCTGAGTTCAATCAATTTTCCTCCTAATCAGCAGGATAGGATTGCAAACTTAAGATCACTTTTATATGTTGCTTGACAGTGAGATGTGTCCAACCACACTTGGCCAATAAAGAATTCTATTACTTTGAGAAATGCAAAGCAGTCTTTAAAAAGGGCTTTTTCAGTACAGTACTGTTCTCATTTTTATAGAAAATACGTATATCTCCTTGCCTCATCAAAAACATTGGAAGATACATTTAAAGATAAATTTAAATTTAATTTAAAAGGTACTTTATAGGGTAAGTTATGAAACAATTATTGTTAAGAGCAGTGGACCTCAGCAAGAAATGCAACTTGGTTTTCCCAGAATGCATATTAACAAAATTTTAGTTAGAACAATAAAGATACTCTCACATATAACACTGACCCTTTATATTGATTCGGGCTTCAGATGATGTTGCTAATCCTTTCTTGTTATGAGCTTCACAGTGGAAAACAGCGGCTTCATTAAGACCTGCAAACCCAAATTAAAATAAACATACAAACCGAGAATGCGGCAAAGTGGGAAAACATGAACATGGGACACAGTAAAATAAAGTATGACTTAGTTTGGCTTCTTTCCTGAACAAAGATTATGAACAAACTTTTAAGTGTTATTTTACATTTTGGGCAAATCTCTCTTGGAAGTACAACATTTCTCTGACCACAAGGGTAGCATTTATGAGAATGCTTGACTTCTTTGTGTTTCTTGTTCTTTTTTAAGATATTTTCTTTTACCAAAAATATAACTGAATTCTTTGACAGAGCTATTTTAATGCCCTATTCTATTTCTTTGGGGCACAACAGCCATGTCAAGGCATGGAATAGTTCAGCAAATCAATTGCAGCAAATAGTTCAAAAAGAAGCTTACACAACAGAGATAGGTAACCTCTTGTGCACAGCCAGCATGTAATGCCACGAAACTTTTTTAAACTACAGGAAATTCAGTAGCAATCTAGTAAGAGACAGAACTGCAACTTTCATGCTAGTTTTTGGTAAAAAGAGGTGTGTGCATTGAAGTTAATAATTAACATATTAAATATACTAAAACCATATAAATATTTTCCAACTGCCAAAGCTTGAACTTTGACATTCCAGCCCTGCTTCTCTTGGATGATTTTACCATAACCTTGTCTCAGACACAGTAGTTGTTTGACATTCAGCTGGTTGTGCTCTAAAAAATCAGTTTTATTTTTGGTATGAGTTAAAGTGCAGTTGTAGGCTGTGTGCTTATGTATAACAATGAAGGCACAGGTTATAATTTCATACAGTGTGGCTACTGAAGTATATTTTAACCCAAGGATGACCCAAGGGGGACAGTCTAGATTTTCCAAGTATATTTTTCCATCCCAAATATCATCCTTGTTTCTCTTTCCTCTATCCAGTATAAAACTATAGTTTTCCAACTATATATAACAACAACAAAATTTATTTAGATATTTATTACATTTATATGCTTCCCATCTCATCAATAAGGCAATTCTGGGCGGTTTACAAACAAAATCCCTTTTCCAGAACTATTGCTCAAGAAGAGTGCAAAACATTGATGCAAAAGGTTTTGCGTTCAAAACATAAGGGATCTGGGAACCTGCTATCAATTGCTGATTATGGTCACCAGGGCTTTTTTTGTCATAGAATGCCCAGAACGGAGTTCCGGCACCTTTTTTGGATGCAACCTTGTAGGGTAGGCAAGGCGGATTGTATGACATGTGTGAGTTCCGGCACCTTTTTCTTTTACAAAAAAAGCACTGATGGTCACGTAAGGTCTTACTTTGCTTTGGATTCCCACATTTGGGAGAAAAAGCTATAATTGCACCACAATCAAATTAACCAATTAACTATCCTAGAATCAGCCTTTATCAGCATTATTTATTTATCTATTAAATTTAGTAACTGTGGGTGGGTTTGGGGTGGGAGGGATTTGGGGATATATTGTAAAATTTTGTTTTTGTAAAACTCTTTAATAAAAAAAAATTTAGTAACTGCCCATCTCCCTCACAGGGGATCTCTGGGTGGTGTACAAGTAAAATATTAAACCATAAAAACTGTATATAAAATTTAGATAAGAGGCAAAGAGAGTTTAAAGAGTGTCCCCCCTGCCCTTAGATCACTTTTAAGTACTAACCAGCCCCACCGCTGTGTGCTCCTTGATAGGCCTCAAACAAAATGGCAGGGCCTTGTGTCTTTTTCTGTATCTATGTTGAGTCCTGCTGATTGCAGTTTTCTTGGCAAGATTTCAGAAGGGGTTTGTCCTGGCTTTCTTCCTAGAGCTGAGAGAGTGACTGGCTCAAGGTCACATCACAATTCTGTTGACCTTTATCTAACTCCAAGCATGTGTTAACCATTAGTTGAGAAAACTCTTGTGCATAGGTATGATAAGCAACAAATCAGTTTAATTGGTCTTTCACCTGTGGACTTAATCGCTCATGCTTAACATTAATCCCACTGCTTCTGCTACAATATCCACAAAACATATCTGTTCAGGGAAACAGCAATGATAGCGGACTAACTATCATTTGAAAAATCTTGTCCTCCATTATCTTATACTGCAGTGACATATCTGTAGTTTTTCCCAGTGTTGTTTATTTTCAATTCTTCTCAGTTCCAACCATTATGATTTGGGTTAATTAACTTATTATTAATAAGATGATTAATAGTAATATTTCTATTAACATTTTAGCCTACTCTTCATCTTCCAAATGACACTTATATGAGAGACTTATATTCCAGCCTCTGACTGAGACCTATAATTTTAAATACACTATGGAGAAAATGGGACTGCTATGTTCCTAAAACAATATTAATGGTTCAAGAAGAAGAATTAAAAATGGTTGGCCTCCCAGCAGAGCTGATAGCATGACCATGTTTTCCTTCACTCCACAACCTCAGAATGAATACAGCTTTCAAATGTTGGCCTAATCCATAACTATAATTTCTGTCTGGCACAAAAGATTAGGACCACACTTCAAGTTCCAATTAAACTAATTTATTACTAATCATGGGTATGCACTGGAATCTTCTCAACTAACAGTTAGCACTGTCTGGACTTAAATAAAGGTCAACAGAATTCAAGGTAGGTTGGATTTAGTCTTCTTGTGATTATCTGGGATTCTAGGCTGATTCTAGGCCCATGCCTGCAAAGATGAAGTGAGGGAAGCTTAGGCTCAAAATGAACTAAGGCTTGCGACCAAAGTCAAAAATAACAAAAAAAAGCTTCTTTCAACATATAAGAAACAAGAAAAAAGTTAAGGAAATGATTGGTCCATTAGTGGGGGAAAGTGGCAAGAAGGTGACAAGCAACAGGGAGAAAGCAGAACTATCTAACTCATTTTTTGCATCTGTCTTTACACAAAGGGAAAAAAACAGTCCAACCTACCCAAACCAGTGCCATAAAAAACAGAATAGAAACGCAAGTTAAGATAGGCAAGAAAATGGTAAGTGAGCACTTGTCCAGCCTAGACGAGTTCATATCACCAGGACCAGATGGATTACACCCCAAGGTTCTCAAGGAACTGCCAGACGTGATCTCAGAACCACTGAACTATATTTTTCAAAGATCCTGGAGCACTGGGGAACTACCAGAGGACTGGAAGAGAGCTGATGTAGTTCCCATCTTCAAAAAAGGGGAAAAAATAGATCCAGGAAACTACAGACCTATCAGCCTGACCTCAATACCTGGGAAGATTCTGGAAAAGATAATCAAACAACAAATCAGCGAACACCTTGATGCGAACAAAGTTATTACTAAAAGCCAACATGGATTTGTCAAAAACAGATCGTGCCAGACAAACCTTATTGCATTCTTTGACCAAGTGACAAAACTAGTGTACGAGAGGAATGCTGTAGATATAATTTACTTGGATTTCAGTAAGGCATTTGATAAAGTAGATCACAACCTACTACTTGATAAGATAGAAAAATGTGTGTTAGATAGCATCACCACCAGATGGATTCGTAGCTGGCTAACAGGCCGTACTCAGCATGTGGTCCTCAATGGAACTGCATCTACATGGAAGGAAGTGTGTAGTGGGGTGCCCCAGGGCTCTGTTCTGGGCCCAGTGCTCTTCAACATCTTCATCAACGATTTGGATGAGGGGATAGATGGGGAACTCATCAAATTTGCAGATGACACCAAGCTGGCAGGAATAGCCGATATTCCAGAAGATAGGCTTAAGATACAGGAGGATCTGGACAGACTCGAACACTGGGCACTATCTAACAAAATGAAATTCAATTGTGAAAAAGTAAGGTTGTGTATTTAGGCAGGAAAAATCAAATGCACAGGTATAGTATAGGTGGTACCTTGCTCGATAGTAGTAACTGTGAGAGGGATCTCGGAGTCCTAGTGGACAATCACTTAAATATGAGCCAGCAGTGTGCTGCAGCTGCCAAAAAAGCCAACACAGTGCTAGGCTGCATTAACAGAGGGATAGAATCAAGATCACGTGAAGTACTAATACCACTTTACAATGCCTTGGTAAGGCCACACCTGGAATACTGCATCCAGTTTTGGTCACCACGATGTAAAAAAGATGTCGAGACTCTAGAAAGAGTACAGAGAAGAGCAACAAAGATGATTGGGGGACTGGAGGCTAAAACATATAGGGAACGGTTGCTGGAATTGGGTATGTGTAGTTTAATGAAGAGAAGGGTGAGGGGTGACATGATAGCAGTGTTCCAATATCTCAGGGGCTGCCACAAAGAAGAGGGAGCCAAGCTATTCTCCAAAGCACCTGAAAGCAGGACAAGAAGCAATGGATGGAAACTAGTGAAGGAGAGAAGCAACCTAGAACTAAGGAGAAACGTCCTGACAGAACAACTAACCAGTGGAACAACCTGCCTCCAGAAGTGGTGAATGCTCCAACAATGGAAGTTTTTAAGAAGAGACTGGACAGCCATTTGTCTGAAATGGTATAGGGTTTCCTGCCTTAGCAGGGGGTTGGACTAGATGACTTCCAAGGTCCCTTCCAACTTATTATTATTATTATTATTAACTCTGTCCTCAGATTCTGCCATTCCTTCTTCTATAGACTTTAATATCACTAAAGTACAGTTTTTGCAGACTGCATTTTCCACAAGCATCCCATACTCAAAGCAGATATATATAGAGATAGTTAGATAGATAGATAGATAGATAGATAGATAGATAGATAGATAGATAGATAGATAGATAGATAGATAGATAGATAGATAGATAGATAGATAGATAGATAGATAGAAGATATCAATATACAGATACACACACACACATATTCTTAATCATTTTAAATACTTGAATCCCAGGAGTAAACATTTAGAAAACCAATAAAGCTACTGAACTCTGGAATACAAAAGAGCCTTTTAATCACTGAGTTTTTGTCAGCCTCCTGTTGACATCATCAGATTAAGGGCTAAAGGTGGGAAGAACCTACATATATACCTGTGTGACAGTTTAACTGTCAGCTCATTGAATGTGTAATCGGCCTGCCCGGCCCCCGCTCTCCTGCCCCCACTCTCCCACATTCAGCTGCACTAGTTCCGGCTCAGCGGTACAAGCTGGCTTCCATTTAGATCTTGACATCTTCCCTACCCCCAGCTGTTTGGTGCATCCATCCTGTTGCGCGCGGCCGCTTGGCATTGTCACTGGACCATCACTCATGCTGTCTCATTCTATCGTGGTGTTGGTCTGCTGCTTAGGCATGTCATGTCCTCATAGAGCATGCAATCGGTCTGCCTGCCCCCTGCTCTCCCGTGTTCGGCCGCACCAACTCAGGCTGTGCTGTATAAGCCGGCCCTTGTTCTGATCTTGATACTCTCTCCATCAGTTGCCGGGTGCATTTATGCTTTGCACGTGGTCATTCAGTGCTGTGGCTGGATCATTGCTCTTGCTGTCGCAGTTATTCGTGGTGTTGGTCTGCTGCATGTGTCAGCTTGTTGATGTCCCTATCATACATCTCGCCACAGTCATATTAGTCCGCTGTCCTTCCTTTGGCTCAACAGTGGGCTCCACTTGCATTTTCATCACTCCACCTGTCATGCCATCATGTCGTTCGATGGGTAAGCGAGCCAGCTCTTTCATATTTTTATTCATCCAATGTGAAGATGGTAAAAGGTTAACCCATTCAGCTAACCTGTGTTATTGTTCATGCCTCCTCAATGTTTGGTATGGTGACAATAAAAGGCTCTTTTGTATCCTGGAGTTCAGTAGAACTAGCATCTGAGAACACTCATCCTTATATCCCTTTAGTTGTTAACAACTTAGTCACAGAGCATGTAATAGGTCCGTCCACCCCCCGCCTTCCCGTAATTGGCTGTATTACTCTTGTTTCGGCTGCGCTGGCTGACATCCACTTCAAATTTGCCACTCTGCCTCTCTCCACCTGCCCTGCCCACCGGTCACGTCTGTCTTGTGATGCACGGCTGTCTGACGTTGCTGCCGAATCACTCTCCCCACTGTCATGTCTGGATGAGCTGTCAGCATGCAATGTATTTATCCTGGATGGTAATCTCTCCACTATGATTGTCGCATTAATCGCACTGATCTGCTGTCTCCTCCCCGACCTTGTAATGGGTCCAGTCTGTGCTTCCGTATTTCCAATCCTTGTAGTCCCCTGTCGCGCCCTTGTATCCTGTTCATATGGGAGAAGGGTGGTCAGTGATTCGCCCATTCTGGCTACCTGCATGACTGTATTGTCTCAGCGCCTGGTAGCTGGTGGTAGCTTGACATGCTGATTGATAGAATGCTGGTTAGACAGCCAGGCCTCATTCAGTAGGTGACTGCCCTTGGTCAGATCTTGGGTGATGACCTCAGCTCCTGCAACGTTGAAAGTGTGACTGTTCTCAATGGTATGTGTCCACACCTGAGACTGTTGTTCATTACGCCTGACTGCTAACTCATGTCCGAAGGCGTTTCGCAGTTTCTCCAACATAATTGCATGAGCAATCGTTACAATTAATTCTGTAAACCACAGATGACATTTCACCTTCAGGCAGGGGTTCCTTAGGGCACATTATTCTTGTCTGCACGGTCTGTGTGGGTTATGTGCTATTTTGATGTCATGGGTCACGAGTATCCATGCAGCCGCCTCGGATACTCCATTGATATACGGAAGTATCACCCAGGTGGCAGTGGTTGATCTGTCTCCAACTGGTTGTGGTTCTTGATGTCAGCAGCAGCGTCGGATGAAATTCGCCAAGTATACATTTTGCATGCATACCTCATAGAGGTGTGCTCGTTCTTTAGACTTTGCTGCTGTTTATTTTATTTATTTATTTATTTTATTGAATTTGTATACCGCCCTATTCCCGTAGGACTCAGGGTGGTTTACAGGGCAGTTAGAACCATGAAATACAAAAATTAAAATCAAAATCAATTAAAACAATTAAATTAAATTCAAGCCCCAAAAGTAAATCGAAAACCCAATTAAATTAACAACCCCACAGTCTGGACCAAACAGCTCAAAGAGCCAGGTTTTCAGGTCCCGGCAAAATGAGCAAAGGTCGGGGGCAGTCTTAAGTTCCGTGGGTAGTTGGTTCCATAGGGCAGGCGCACCCACAGAGAACGCCCTTCCCCTGGGAATAACCCTCTGGCATTCATTAACCTGCGGTACCCTGAGAAGGCCCTCCCTGTGGGGGCGCACAGGACGATGGGAAGATGATGCCGGCAGCAGGTGTTCCCTTAGATAGTCCGGATCCAAGCCATTTAGGGCTTTATAGGTCATTACCAGCACCTTGAATCTCACCCGAAGGGCAACCGGGCCTGTTGTATTGCAGTGGGTGCTAATTCTGCTAAATAACGCCTAGATACAGCTAATTTTGTGTGTGATAGGATGGTTGCTATCATTGTGTAAAATCCGATCAGTGTTTGTGGCCTTGTGATAAACACAAGTGGAGAGAGTACAGTTAGGCTCATGACTAATTAGTACATCTAGAAAACCTAAGCTGTTATTGGTTTGCTCTTCTGCTGTGAACTGGATATCTGGATAGATTGAATTGAGTCCTTCCATGAATCCACTCTTGTCTCAGTGTTTGATGATGACAAAGATGTTTTTGATGTACCTTGCCGAAAATTTGGGTTTACAGTCGATCATAGCCTTATGCTCTAATTTTTGTAGAACTACCTCGGCAATAAACCCTGAGATGGGAGAGCCCATGAGTGTGCCTTTTATTTGTTCGTATATGCAACCATTCAAGGTAAAGTATGTTCTCAGGCAAAAATTCAATAGCTGAACAAGATCCTCTGAATTGAGTAAATTGGGATTCTGTGGCTCCTCATCCTGTAGCAGCTCTCTTATAACAAGACACTGCCAGCCCTTGGGACATAGAGGTAAAAAATGATATTATATCAACCTCCACCGTTATTGTTTTTAACCTCTTCAGAAAATCTTCTGAGGATTTTACTGTGGTCGAAATGTCTGCGACCAGGTGCTGGAATTGTCCGCTCAGCCACTTTGCTAATCCAAAGGTTGGGGTGCCTCTAAGTGAAACAATTGGTCGTAGCAGGACACCTGCTTTGTGGATCTTTGGTGACCCATAGATTTGCGCTGTGGGTGAGTCCTTAGGTCGGATCATATTTAAATCTTCCTCATGGACCTTCTTCTGCCTCTTGAGTCTGTCGGTAATCTTGGTAATTTGGTTCTTGAGTGACGTCATTGGGTTCTTGTCAACAATTCTGTACAAACTCCTATCATCATCCAGTCGTATGTGAGGATTGCATAAGAGGACAATGTGCATCCACCCATGAGAAGTCCTCGGGCCCATATCCCTTCCATTCGATTAGGTTTTGAGGTAGGGATGTGAGGATTGCATAAGAGGACAACAAGCAACTCTATCTGGACAGACAGTAACAGGAAATGCAAACCAAGGTATTTAAAAATGCTGAAACCATCAGGAGACACCCAGCCACTCTCCACGGCAAGAAGGCACATGATACATCGATGAAGTAACTCTTATACAAAACCTTTGAGACAGATTGCGAAGGACACGCTGCGAGAAAGAAAAGGCTACCTGCGCCTGACGTAAAAGGCCTACACGCCTGGCACAGATGGGATCCTACTTATGAAGTGGCAAAGGCCTGAAGCCGACGGGGATGGAGGCTAGGTTTTTCAAAGCAATCTGGAATTACAAAGAAAAAATAGATTTTTTAAAAAAAACCATCTGCTATGCACAGGCATTGAAAGAGACCAGAGGCATTACCACAGAGGTCACCTTAGCATATCTTGGCAAGTAGGAGAGCCAGTTTAGTTCCCCTTAGCTCTGCTCCCTACATAGTGAGGTAAAAGGAAGGGGCCAGTGCGGATACCCCTGAAATGCATGGAGGTGGACCCTCCCCAAATGAGGCCTCCGACAGTCACTGTACAGGCGTGAGGGGATAAGAGCAGAGGCCCTTATCATGAGGTATTCACTGTAATAACACAGTAAGACTGCTCACTCAGGAAACTACGGGGAAGTAAGACAGAGATGGCTGACCTGGAATTTGCATGAGCACCTCCCAGCTGGGGAGGGCAGAGTTAAGGGCGAGTAGGGGAACAGGACACTTTCTTGTGGAGGAGCTGGGTCAGTGGAGCCGTCAGGGACGTGTAGCCCAGGATGAAGGTGCAGTAGTAGTTGGCGAACCCCAGAAGGCGCTGAACATCCTTCACCCGGTGAGGGGGTTCCCAACTACACAAGGCCTCCACCTTGTGGGTCCATGGCGATGCCTTCGAGAGAGATGATGTGGCCCAAGAACTCTATGGAAGTCTGGAAGAATTGGCACTTCTCCAGCTTCGCATAGAGCTGATTCTCCCAAAGGCGTTGCAGAACCAGGCGTACTTGCTGGAGGTGGATTTCCCTGGACCGGGAGTAGATCAAAATATTGTCCAGGTAGACCACTACGAACCCGTCCAGCATGTCCCTGAACACCTCATTCATGAAGTGTTGGAAGACCGCGGGGGCGTTAGTCAACCTGAACGGCATTACGGTGTACTCGAAGTGGCCGTATCGGGTGCCAAACACCATCTTCCATTCATCGCCCTCACGAACTCACACCAGGTTGTAGGCCCCACATAGGTTGAACTTCGTGAAGATGGTTGCCTCACACAGCCTCTCCATGACCTCCGGAATCAGTGGCAGGGGATATCGATTCCTCACAGTGATGGCGTTCAGCCGGCGGTAATCGCAGCATAGGCGCAGATCCCCCGTCGTCTTCTTGACGATGAGAACCGGGGCCGAGAGAAGAGAGGACGAGGGCTGGATGAATCCCCTGGCTAGGTTCTTCTCCAGGAAGTCCCGCAAGGTGGCCAATTCGGGCTCCGACATGGGATACAGGTGTCCCACTGGCAGCGGCACGTCAGGCACAAGGTCCACAGGGCAGTTGTACAGCCGATGTGGGGGCAGACGGTCCGCCTCTTTTTCACTGAACATGGCGAAATCTGCTAGGTCAGAAGGCAAGGAGGTGGCAGGGGCGGAAACTTCCTGGCTGGCACAGGTGTGGCGGATGTGGTCCACACATTGTAGACTCGGGAAGGAGATGGCATTCCGTGACCACGCCACCTGAGGATCATGAGTCCGAAGCCAGGCCATCCCCGGGACCAGAGGGAAATGGAGCTCATAGGTTACATAGAATTGGATCGCTTCCTCATGCGATCCAATGACCAGACGCAGGGGCTAAGTGGCAAATTTGATGGGTCCTGCCACCAGCTCCCGCCCATCGATGGTTTCCACCCTCGACGGGGGATCTGCTAGACACAGGGGAATGTTACACTGGGTCGCAAAGGCCCGGTCCATAAAGTTTGTGGTGGCCCCTGAGTCCACCAGCGCATGCGCCGGAATACTCCCTTGTCAGTTCGACACAAAAACCTGGGAAGCAAGGATCAAATGCAGAGGGGGCCCAGAGTCCACATCTGCCACTTTGGGTGGCGAACTGGTACGTGCCCGGCCTAGGGTTTCCCTTAGACCGGGCCTGCCCCGTTTCCCAGTTTGTTTATTCGAGTTTGGGGCCTGGGGCCAGGCTTCAACGCCCCAACTTTCTTTTGGTGGACAGGAGGCAGCAAAGTGTCCAGGTGCGCCACAATACAAGCACAAACCCCCCTGGTGTTTGCGAGTCTTTTCTTGGGCCTTCAAGTGGGGTTGGGCTACTCCCAGCTCCATCGGTTCTTCTGCCGTAGCTGCAAAGCTTGGGGCCACTTGGGGTGCTGCTGGCACAGGGCGAGAAGCAACTGACGGTGTTGGCGCAGGCAGCGGCTCTGGGGCCATCCGTCGACTTTTCCGATGCTGCAGGCGTGCGTCGATCCAGAGACACTGAACCAACAAGGCATCGAAGGTTGGGGGACCTCAATTCTGGCCAATTCATCCTGCAGTTCTTCCGACAGGCCATCTTGGAAGACATCCATTAATGCCGCCTCATTCCAGGTGGAGTCTTGAGACAGCAGTCAGAATTCTGCAATGTAATCCTGCAGGAGGTGCCTCCCCTGTTTAATGTCCCTGAGGTACCTTGCAACGGTCTGTGCCCTAATGGGGTCTTCGTACATTTGACGCCAGAACCCCTGGCAGTCAGTCAGAAGGGAACTATTCTGGGCTAATAAGGGTGTGGCCCATCGGGCAGCAGAGCCAGAGAGAAGACTGATGATGAACCCCACCCTAGTTCGATCATCTGGGAAGTCTTCCGCTCTTAGGGCCATATACAGTTGGCACTGCCCCATGAACGCTGAGAACATGTCCGGCTGCCCATGTTCTGTACCAGCCTGCTACCGGCCCTGCAGCAAAAGCAGGGACAACCCCTTTACAAACGGCAAGAGGCTGGAATAAAGCCTGCCAAATTTATTCACATAAAACAGAGCAAGACAAGACACCAACCATGAACCAGGAGCTAAGAAACAGGAACTATCCAAGTGGTTGCCTTCAGCAAACCAGCCCTCCCACACATTCCCCTTAAATATAGTTCAGGGCGTGGCCTCTCTCTCCCTCCTTCCGAGGTGCCCCATTGCCTTCCTCTGTTTACTCCTGATTGACTGCCTCCTGCGTCGGGCGTCCTAGAACAGGGCCAGCTGTGGGTCATCTTCATCCACGCTGTCAGGCTCACACAGCTGGGTCTGCGTCGTGACCAGATGAGAGGGGCCTGGCTGGGGGCTCTCATCAAGCTGTCCAATCCCCTCAGCAAGCTCTTCAACACCCCCCTCCTCCTCCTCTGAGTCGTCCGACCCAACTGCTGAACCCACAGGCTGACCCTGAATCACAACAGCCCAGTGAACCTATCTGGCATGGCTACTGGACATTTCCAACGTGGCTGGGGAGGGGCAGGCACAGTCAATTGAGCCACTTGACCAGCAACCTGTGTGACTTGCTGGCGTAGCAGTTGGTTCTCAGCTAGCAACTGCTGCTGTTGTTGGGGGTCCATGTTGATTAAAGGTGGCTTGTTATAGGGTGGTGAACAAATTTGTTCTTTCCGCTCCCAATGAGTAGCCTTAAAGAGGCTCAAAAGTCCAGCAGAAGCAAACGCAGGCTGAATAAACGGAAGCTGGTCATTTAACAGTTAACTCCTTCCCAAGGTTTGAATCATATAGCACTTTTGTAATTACCGGGCGATGTTCCAAGGTCTTTGGCAGATGGCCAGCAGCTTCAAAGTCCAGATGTAGACAGGCAGACACGTTACAAATTTCAAGAACAGTTTGTAATTACACAGTACTCAAAACGCAAAAAACTTGTTCACCACTCCTTTCCTGCGCAGCCACGCCCCTTTTATACTCTGTAGGGTGTGGCCCTATGTCTCCCATCCACACCGCTTGGGACTTTGCAATGGTTGCTGCTGCTGCTGACGACGTATCCTACATCTTTCTCTTGCATCTAATAGGGGCTCCCCGTTGCTGCTGCCGGCCTCTGCTTGCTGTTCTTTTTCCTCCTCTGTTTGGCTGGGGTCCATAGGCACGTCAGCCACAGTCAGTTCTTGCTGACTCACCAGGGGAGTCGGCCCCTCCGGTACGTTGCTCGTGTCAGCTTCCTCCTTTCCCCTATCATACCCTGAGTCATCCTCCGAGTCAGCATGTGAAGATAAAGCACCCTCCAGGGCCGGGGTCACAACAGTATCCCCCACCGCAGGGCCCTTCCCCCGGGTCTGATGGTCTGGATGTGGTCAGGACGGAAACTGGTCGTGGAAAGCCCGTACGAGGTCCGGAGCATGTACGGAGGAGGCATCCACCCATGAGAGGTCTTTGGGCCCGTATCCCTTCCATTCGATTAGGTTTTGAGGAAGGGATGTGAGCATTGCATAAGAGGACAACATGCAACTCTATCTGGACAGACAGTAACAGGAAATGCAAACCGAGGTATTTAAAAATGCTGAAACCATCAGGAGACGCCCAGCCACTCTCCACGGCAAGAAGGCACATGCTGAAATCAGAAAGTCAACATCTTACCGCGAAGACCCAGGAAGCAGGGCCTGTGGAACTCAATGCCACATGCCATCGATGAAGTAACTCTTATACAAAACCTTTGAGACAGATTGTGAACGACACGCTGCGATAAAGAAAAGGCTGCCTGTGTCTGACGTAAAAGGCCTACACGCCTGGCACAAACGGGATCCGGCTTATGAAGTGGCAAAGGCCTGAAGCCGACGGGGATGGAGGCTAGGTTTTTCAAAGCAATCTGGAATTACAAAGAAGAAATAGATTTTTTTAAAAAAAGCATCTGCTATGGACAGGCATTGAAAGAGACCAGAGGCATTACCGCAGAGATCACCTTAGCGTATCTTGGGAAGTAGGAGAGCCAGGGCAGTCCCCCTTAGCTCTGTTCCCTACATAGTGAGGTAAAAGGATGGGACCAGTGCAGATACCCCTGAAATGCATGGAGGTGGACCCTCCCCAAATGAGGCCTCTGGCAGCCACTGGAGAGGCGTGAGGGGTTAAGAGCAATTTATTTATTTATTTATTTATTTATTTATTTATTTATTTATTTATTTATTTATTTATTAGATTTCTATACCGCCCTATTCCCGAAGGACTCAGGGCAGTTTACAGGGCAAAGTTAAAAACAGTTAAAACAGTACAAAAGTTAGAATACAGTTAAAATTAAAATAGAATTAAATAACGTTAGCCCAAATTTAAAATTTAATTTAAAAATTTAAAAATTTAAAACCCCTCAGTCCAGGCCAGCTAAAATCAAACAACCAGGTTTTTAGGTCCCAGCGAAATGAACGAAGGTCAGGGGCAGTCCGGAGTTCCACAGGCAGGTCGTTCCACAGGGCAGGCGTGCCCACAGAGAACGCACTCCCCCTAGGGATAACCCGCCGGCACTCACTGACTGGCAGCACCCTAAGGAGGCCCTCCCTGTGGGAGTGCACAGGATGGGAGACTGATGCTGGCAGCCGGTGCTCCCTAAGATAACCCGGATCCATGCCATTTAGGGCTTTATAGGTCATCACCAGAACCTTGAATCTCAGAGGCAGAGGCCCTTATCATGAGGTATTCACTGTAATAACACAGTAAGACTGTTTACTCAGGAAACTACGAGGAAGTAAGACAGAGATGGCTGACCTGGAATTTGCATGAGCACCTCCCAGCTGGGGAGGGCAGAGTTAAGGGCGAGTAGGGGAACAGGACACTTTCTTGTGGAGGAGCTGGGTCAACGGAGCCGTCAGGGACGTATAGCCCGGGATGAAGGTGCAGTAGTAGTTGGCGAACCCCAGAAGGCGCTGAACATCCTTCACCCGGCGAGGGGGTTCCCAACTACACAAGGCCTCCACCTTGCAAGGGTCCACGGCGATGCCTTCGGGAGAGATGATGTGGCCCAGGAACTCTATGGAAGTCTGGAAGAATTGGCACTTCTCCAGCTTCGCATAGAACTGATTCTCCCAAAGGCATTGCAGAACCAGGCGTACTTGCTGGAGGTGGATTTCCCTGGACCGGGAGTAGATCAAAATATTGTCCAGGTAGACCACTACGAACCCGTCCAGCATGTCCCTGAACACCTCGTTCATGAAGTGTTGGAAGACCACGGGGGTGTTAGTCATCCCGAACGGCATTACGGTGTACTCTAAGTGGCCGTATTGGGTGCCAAATGCCATCTTCCATTCATCGCCCTCATGAACTTGCACCAGGTTATAGGCCCCATATAGGTTGAGCTTCGTGAAGGTGGTCGCCTCACGCAGCCTCTCCTGGAGCTCTGGGATCAGTGGCAGGGGATATCGATTCCTCATAGTGATGGCGTTCAGTCGGTGGTAATCGCAGCATAGGCGCAGATGCCCCATCTTCTTGATGAAGAGAACTCGGGCCGAGAGAAGAGAGGACGAAGGCTGGATGAATCCCCTGGCTAGGTTCTTCTCCAGGAAGTCCCGCAAGGTGGCCAATTCGGGCTCTGACATGGGATACAGGCATCCCACTGGCAGCGGCGCGTCAGGCAGGAGGTCCACAGGGCAGTTGTACAGCCGATGTGGGGGCAGACGGTCCACCTCTTTTTCACTGAACACGGCGAAATCTGCTATTTCAGAAGGCAAGGAGGTGGCAGGGGCGGAAACTTCCTGGCTGGCACAGGTGTGGCGGATGTGGTCCACACATTGTAGACTCGGGAAGGAGATGGCATTCCGTGACCACGCCACCTGAGGATCATGAGTCCGAAGCCAGGCCATCCCCGGGACCAGAGGGAAATGGAGCTCACAGGTTACATAGAATTGGATCGCTTCCTCATGCGATCCAATGACCAGACGCAGGGGCTAAGTGGCAAATTTGATGGGTCCTGCCACCAGCTCCCGCCCATCGATGGTTTCCATCCTCGACGGGGGATCCACTAGATACAGGGGAATGTTACACTGGGTCGCAAAGGCCCAGTCCATAAAGTTTGTGGTGGCCCCTGAGTCCACCAGCGCATGCGCCGGAATACTCCCTTGTCAGTTCGACACAAAAACCTGGGAAGCAAGGATCAAATGCAGAGGGGGCCCAGAGTCCACATCTGCCACTTCGGGTGGCGAACTGGCACGTGCCCGGCCTAGGGTTTCCCTTAGACCGAGCCTGCCCCATTTCCCAGTTTGTTTATTCGAGTTTGGGGCCTGGGGCCAGGCTTCAACGTCCCAACTTTCTTTTGGTGGACAGGAGGCAGCGAAGTGTCCAGGTGCACCACAATACAAGCACAAACCCCCCTGGTGTCTGCGAGTCTTTTCCTGGGCCGTCAAGCGGGGTCGGGCTGCTCCCAGCTCTATCGGTTCTTCTGCCGTAGCTGCAAAGGTTGGGGCGACTCGGGGTGCTGCCGGCACGGGGCGAGAAGCAACTGACGGTGTTGGTGCAGGCAGCGGCTCTGGGGCCATCCGTCAACTTTTCCGATGCTGCAGGCGTGCGTCGATCTGGAGACACTGAACCACCAAAGCGCCCAAGGTTGGGGGGACCTCAACTCTGGCCAATTCATCCTGCAGTTCTTCCGACAGGCCATCTTGGAAGGCATCCATTAATGCCGCCTCATTCCAGGTGGAGTCTTGAGACAGCAGTCGGAATTCTGCGATGTAATCCTGCAGGAGGTGCCTCCCCTGTTTAATGTCCCTGAGATGCTTCGCCACGGTCTGTGCCCTAATGGGGTCTTTGTACATTTGCTGTAGGTGGCGCCAGAACCCCTGGCAGTCAGTCAGAAGGGAACTATTCTGGGCTAATAAGGGCGTGGCCCATCGGGCAGCAGAGCCAGAGAGAAGACTGATGATGAACCCCACCCTAGTTCGATCATCTGGGAAGTCTTTCGCTCTTAGGGCCATATACAGTTGGCACTGCCCCATGAATGCTGAGAACATGTCCGGCTGCCCAGTGAACGTATCTGGCATGGCTACTGGACATTTCCAACGTGGCTGGGGAGGGGCAGGCACAGTCAATTGAGCCACTTGACCAGCAACCTGTGTGACTTGCTGGCGTAGCAGTTGGTTCTCAGCTAGCAACTGCTGTTGTTGTTGGGGGTCCATGTTGATTAAAGGTGGCTTGTTATAGGGTGGTGAACAAATTTGTTCTGTCCGCTCCCAATGAGTAGCCTTAAAGAGGCTCAAAAGTCCAGCAGAAGCAAACGCAGGCTGAATAAACGGAAGCTGGTCTTTTAACAGTTAACTCCTTCCCAAGGTTTGAATCATATAGCACTTTTGTAATTACCGGGCGATGTTCCAAGGTCTTTGGCAGATGGCCAGCAGCTTCAAAGTCCAGATGTAGACAGGCAGACACGTTACAAATTTCAAGAACAGTTTGTAATTACACAGTACTCAAAACGCAAAAAACTTGTTCACCACTCCTTTCCTGCGCAGCCACGCCCCTTTTATACTCTGTAGGGTGTGGCCCTATGTCTCCCATCCACACCGCTTGGGACTTTGCAATAGTTGCTGCTGCTGCTGACGACGTATCCTACGTCTTTCTCTTGCATCTAATAGGGGCTCCCCGTTGCTGCTGCCGGCCTCTGCTTGCTGTTCTGTTTCCTCCTCTGTTTGGCTGGGGTCCATAGGCACGTCAGCCACAGTCAGTTCTTGCTGACTCACCAGGGGAGTCGGCCCCTCAGGTATGTTGCTCGTGTCAGCTTCCTCCTTTCCCCTATCATACTCTGAGTCATCCTCCGAGTCAGCATGTGAAGATAAAGCACCCTCCGGGGCCGGGGTCACAACACTATCCCCCACCGCAGGGCCCTTCCCCCGGGTCTGATGGTCTGGATGTGGTCGGGACGGAAACTGGTCGTGGAAAGCCCGTACGAGGTCCGGAGCATGTACGGAGGAGGCATCCACCCATGAGAGGTCTTCGGGCCCGTATCCCTTCCATTCGATTAGGTTTTGAGGAAGGGATGTGAGCATTGCATAAGAGGACAACATGCAACTCTATCTGGACAGACAGTAACAGGAAATGCAAACCGAGGTATTTAAAAATGCTGAAACCATCAGGAGACGCCCAGCCACTCTCCACGGCAAGAAGGCACACGCTGAAATCAGAAAGTCAACATCTTACCGCGAAGACCCAGGAAGCAGGGCCTGTGGAACTCAATGCCACATGCCATCGATGAAGTAACTCTTATACAAAACCTTTGAGACAGATTGCGAACGACACGCTGCGATAAAGAAAAGGCTGCCTGTGTCTGACGTAAAAGGCCTACACGCCTGGCACAGACGGGATCCTGCTTATGAAGTGGCAAAGGCCTGAAGCCGACGGGGATGGAGGCTAGGTTTTTCAAAGCAATCTGGAATTACAAAGAAGAAATAGATTTTTTTAAAAAAAGCATCTGCTATGGACAGGCATTGAAAGAGACCAGAGGCATTACCGCAGAGATCACCTTAGCGTATCTTGGGAAGTAGGAGAGCCAGGGCAGTTCCCCTTAGCTCTGCTCCCTACATAGTGAGGTAGAAGGACGGGGCCACTGCGGATACTCCTGAAATGCATGGAGGTGGACCCTCCCCAAATGAGGCCTCTGGCAGCCACTGGAGAGGCGTGAGGGGTTAAGAGCAATTTATTTATTTATTTATTTATTTATTTATTTATTTATTTATTAGATTTCTATACCGCCCTATTCCCGAAGGACTCGTGGCAGTTTACAGGGCAAAGTTAAAAACAGTTAAAACAGTACAAAAGTTAGAATACAGTTAAAATTAAAATAGAATTAAATAACATGCTGTTCTGTTTCCTCCTCTGTTTGGCTGGGGTCCATAGGCACGTCAGCCACAGTCAGTTCTTGCTGACTCATCAGGGGAGTTGGCCCCTCCGGTACGTTACTCGTGTCAGCTTCCTCCTTTCCCATATCATCCTCTGAGTCATCCTCCGAGTCAGCATACGAAGATAAAGCACCCTCTGGGGCCGGGGTCACAACACATCTATCACAAATTGCCCTTCCTGCATGACTGCATCCAGGGTGATTTGCCTCCCAAGTCACTCCAGAGAAGACCTCTTGTGGACTCTGTGGAATGCCTGCTTGCGGTCCGCCAATTCCAGCATCCGACCATACCTGCCTTGATTAATGACCACCCTAGGCAAATTAGCGTTTTTTTATTTTTTTGTTTATTTGTGTATCAAGCAAACATTAAGTCAATAGCGGTTTACATCACCTTGCGATGAGGAAATAAGGTTGTCCCGTTACATATAAGAAAGCAACCACCAAGAAAGGAAAACTTATTGCATATAACAAGTAATAAAATTCAACTAATAGCTCTTTTTGACATCCAATTGTACCATTGACTCCAAGACAAATAATAATCTGTGTCCTCTCGTCCCTTTAACATCATAGTGAGCCGAACTGATTCCGCACAGTTCATTATTTTCTGAATTACTATTTGGTCGGGTGGGCTAACATCCATCTTCCAATATTGGGCCCACGCCAATCTTGCAGCAGTGGTTATATGTAACAACAGGTACCACGCAGTTCTGTTTATATTTCGTGGTCTTATCCCCAATAAAAATACCTCAGGACACAATTGTATATGGTATCCCAACATCTCACTTAGCCATTTCTGGATATTCTTCCAGAGGTTCATAGCCTCTCGACAGGTCCACCATTGGTGGAAATATGTGCCTTCGTTGACACCACATTTCCAACAAGTTGGGGATGTTCCAGGAAACATTTTGGCGAGCCTAGCCGGCGGTAAATGCCAACAATATGCCATTTTATATATATTTTCTTTGTATGCTATTGACCGTGTTAACTTAATGTTCTTAACTCAAATTTCGCTCTACCTCTCAATATCTATTGAGCAACCTAAATCTCTCACCCAGGCATGGATCAAGGCCTTCGCGCCCTCCTCAGCTACTTCCATAGCCATAAAAAATTTATAACACTTAGATAAGATCTTATCATCCACTCCCAACAAAATCCTATCCAGGGTATGGAGCTCTCGACAAATTCCAAGCGTCTGCCTGTCCTTCATGTATTTACTACTAATTTGCAGATAGGTCCACCAATCTAAATTTAACCCCTGTTCCTGAAGTGATAACTTTGTTTTTAAGTTCCCATTTAGATCTAATAACTCTTTATAAGTCAACTTTTTCTCAAAATTCTATAATGTCGGATAGCACAGCTTCCAGGGGTGAGGTCCAAGGTGGCACTTTATTATAATATATTTTCCTAATTCTGGCCCAGATCTCAATCAAAACTCCATGTAAATAATATTTAGTAAAGTATTCTGGGGGTCTACCTCTTTCTCACCATAGGTGGGCGTACCACCCCTGCGGGATATCGTGGCCTTAAGTTACCAACAAACGTTTACGTGCCAGTGTGACCCATTCACAAATCCATACCAGGATCGCCAAATTATAATAGTTTTGCCAATTTGGAACCCCGAATCCAACCTGTTCTTTCGGTTTCTGCATCATTTTTAATCTAATTCGGGGTTTCTTGCCCTGCCAAATAAATCTACTGGTACTCCTATCCAAATTCCTAAAAAAAGTTTTATCTAATCTAACCAGGGCCGTCTAAAAAAGGAATACCAATCTAGGCAAGACCTGGGTTTTGATCAAAGCTATCCGACCCATTAGCGAAAGTTGTAGCTTACCCCATTTCTCTCTTTCTCCAATTGTCCGACCAATTTTAAATGATTATCCACCTTTATTGAGGAACATCTATCGGACAGCCATATACCCAAATATTTAATTTTATGAACTATCTGGAAGCCCAAAGTATTTTGTAGTTCTAACTACAATATTAACTATAATATTCGTTTTTTCTTTATTTATTCGTAATCCAGCTACTTCACCAAATTTCTGTATCCTATCAATAAGTTGGCAGCCAGAAGTTAATGGCTCTTCTAAGACAAAGACTAGGTCATCTGCAAACGTCTGAACTTTATATTCTTGTTCTCTAACCTTCAGCCCTCTTATACCCAAATCCTCTCTTATTGACCTAAGCAGAGGTTCTAGAGAGAATATAAACAACAATGGAGAAAGTGGGCAACCTTGTCTCGTGCCTTTCGCTATCGTCACTTCATCCGACTCTTCGCCGTTAACCAAAATCTTAGCCTTCTGTTGACTGTAGATGGCCTGAATTACATTCAAGAAATAATCGCCAGCCTCCATATATTTCAATTGTAATATGAGATAATTCCAATTAACCCTGTCGAAGGCTTTCTGGGTGTCTAAAAAGAGAAGCGCCGCCTGCTTTTCAGGATGGGCCTCATAATACTCCAAAACATCCATTATAATTCGCACATTGTCTTTTAGCTGTCTAGCAGGTAAAAACCCATTTTGATCAATATGAATAAATTCATTGAGGTATCGCTTAAGTCTAGCCACCATTACAGCTGCGAAGATTTTGTAATCAGAGTTAAGAAGTGAAATGGGCCTATAGTTATGTATAAGAGTGTGGTCCGCCCCTTCTTTCGGTATCAAAGAAATATAGGCTTCTAACCATGACTTAGGAACTTTAGACTCCTTCAACACCATATTGAAGATATCCTTCATATATATTATAAATAGATCTGTGAAGATTTTATAAATCTTTGCTGGTAGGCCATCAGTGCCAGGGGTTTCCCCTGTCTTTTGTCCCTTGATCGCAATCTCTATCTCTCCTTCCGTAACATCCTTATTTAGCAAATCCCTGGCTGATTCTGGAAATTTGGGGAGGTTCGAACAATCTAAGTATTCCTTAATTTTCTTATCAGATATCTGCTCATTTGTATAGAGTTGTGAGAAAAATTCCTGAGCAATTTCTTTTTTCCGTTCATTATCCACCTGTATAACTCCTCTCTTATCTTGCAGTTGATCTATCTGTCTACTTTCCCTTTCCTTCTTTAATTTATAGGTGAGCCACCAGCCCGCCCTATTAGCATGCTCAAAGTGGTGTTGTCTGGCCATTTTAAGCTTATGAGCTAACTCCTCTTGGTCTAATAAAAGAGGTTGATGTTTACCAGCATCTACCGCTTCCTTGGCTTTAACATTTAATGAATTGGTCTGTAAACTCCTCTCAGCAGTCCGCAACCTTGCAGCCCCCCCAATAGTTAATTAATATTCTAGTGGGCTAATGGATAAGGAACCAGTAGAAAGGAACAAAGATATATATAACAATGTTACAAGTCTCCTTTCTTGCAGACGTTCCTCACCGCTCTCCTGCAGTTCCCCGTGGCTAATTTATAGCAGTAGCTTAATCACCATACAATCCACATCCAAGCCAGAAGAGGGACAATAAGAGGTAGCTTCCTGCCGCTTGCCAGCTGATTGTCAAATGAGTTTATAGGAAAAAAAACCACAGCGGCAAAAGTAGATCATAAAAAGTCCAAGGAGGTTCCCAAATACACTGGAAATGGGGAAAAAGCTGCGCCCAATCAGTTCTACTAATTCAGCAAATGGTCTAGAGCCCGATCTCCCCAGTCTTCACAGCACCTCTGAGCTGCTCACAAGAAAAACTATTCTGCCGCTTCCAGCCGCAATCCAGTCTTACACCTCCCGAATCCCTTCAAACTCAATTTTAAGGGGGCGATCCATTCCTCTCTCGCAGTTTAATTAATACTGTACCAACACCACTTCTGCTCCATTTACCCAAAAGCACTCTGTCATGGTGATGGGCCCGATATCCTCTCGGCAGGGCCCTCTTCTCTTTACCGGAGATCAGGACTGTCCTTCACTTCACCGGAGGTTCACACTACTCCAGCAAGCCCGGACCTCTATCCTTCTTTGCCAATTGCTCCACGATCAGCAACAGCTCATTTAGCCGCTCAGTAGACAAAAAAACAAAGCTCGGCAGTTCAGGAATGTTTTCCCTACCATTCCGCTTTCCTTTGACATCATGCCGGAAGTCCGCGAATTGGCATTTTGATGACAGGGGTCCATGGATGTCAGGAGTGTTGTTGTCAGGCTCTCACAAGTTCCTTGGTCACCATATACGTTCCTTGGTCACCATATACCAGTTCCTTGGTCACCATATACGTGAGGTCACAGAGAGGGCTAGGCAGCATATTGCGCCGCAAGATGGAGCCTCTGCGTGCATTGGACAACCCCGGCCCCGCTGACAAATTAGTCCATAACATGTCATCTAAAACCCTTACTCAAGGACAGATCGGACTATTGCAACGGGATGCCGGCCACAATTTAATGGATGCACGGACTGTCGACTTCTTGGCTGCCTTAGAGCCAGCTGTACAGCAGATTGGGGCTAATGACGAGACCAGGAGTTCAATTAGGCAGCGTGTTACGGGTCTGCTTATGGCCCATAGGTGATGCCAGGTCCTGTCGGCTATGGAGGAGGAGGCCCTGCAACAACTGTGCGATGACAAGACCATCATCATCCTTCTGGCGGACAAGGGCAGAGCAACGTTTGTCATGGACAGGCCAGAATATATCCATAAGGCCCTTATGTTGCTCAGTGATAATAGTGCCTACCGGGTGATTAAAAAGGATCTGATGGCAACCCTCAAAAATTAGTTCACCAAGGTGCTGGACAGATTCAAACAACAGGGGAAGATCGAGGACGTGCTGAGAGCTTTGCGTCCTAGGGATGTGCCCATGGCCAGGTTTTATGGACTTCCAAAAATCCATAAGGAAGGGGCTCCTCTGCAACCTATTGTGTTGTTCAGGGGAACCCCAACCTCAGGGTTGGCTAAATGACTGAGTGGTAGGATTGGGTATCTGGTGGCGGATAGTGACACCACAGTAAGCTCGTAGGGGGAGTTCCTGGACAAGATAAGATCTTTGAGCATAGAGGAGGATGAGGTCATGATATCTTATGACGTCACCTCGCTGTTTACCTCAATCCTGCAGGATTTAGTGATTGCGGTGATAAGGAATCGCCTGCAATAGGGGGCAAGGTGACACCAGGACTCACTTGACACTGAGTACCTCATGCAACTTATGACCCTATGCGTCAGAATGTATTTTACGTTCCAAGATGTCATCTATGAGCAGGTAAAGGGTACACCCATGGGGTCCCCAATCTCGGGGGTCATTGCAGAGGCTGTCCTGCAACAATTGGAGGCCCAGGTGATGTCCACATATCATCCCAAGTTTTGGGCTAGTTACGTGGATGACACGTTTGTGGTCATCAATAGGCAGGACAAAACCATGTTCATGAGTGAGCTGAACTCCGTTTATCCAGATATCCACTTTACAGTAGAGGTCAATGGAACCTTAGCCTTCCTGGATGTGTTGGTTAGCCGCCAATTGGATGGTTCTCTCCATACATCAGTCTACTGCAAACCCACGCATACTGACAGAATTCTTCATTATAGCAGCAACCACACTATAGCCCATAAGGTCAGCTGTATCACGACGCTGTTCAAGTGGGTGGATATACACTGCAGTACGGACAGGGCAAGGGAGGAGGAGAGGTGCCACCTTTACCATATCTGCAGGAGTAACGGGTATTCATTGCACTTTATCAGACAGTACAGTAGGCCACATGAACCCCCTAAGGACCAACAAGAGGGCACGCTGGTGGCATGGATAACGCTGCTGTATATCAATGGTGTATCTGAAGCCACAGCGTGGATATTAGCTCCCTATAACGTCAGTATTGCCTATAAACCTGACCAACCCTGCGTGCCAGGGTAATGCGTCCAAAGAACCCGCTCCCCAACGAGGAAAGATCCTCAGTGATATATAGGGTGAGATGTGAGGACTGTTGTAACTATGTTGGGGAGAAAGCAAAATGGCTGAGGACCAGGATGCATGAGCATGAGCTTGCTGTCAGATGGCAAGAACAACACTCACAGGTGTGGACACACACAGCCAGTCATAACCATACTTTTGACTTGGCGGGAGCCGAGGCCATTGCCCAGGACAGCACCAAGGGCGGCCAACTGCTCAAGGAGGCTTGGTTTTTGGAAGAGTTTTCAATCAATCGCCGTATAGATCTGCTCCCCGCCTATCAGGCACTGAGGAGCTGGGAGGAGCAATGCAAGCAATGCAAGCACTTACAGAGGGTGCCTTCAAGGCAGGACCAGGACTCCCTGGCCATGCGGCACCAGCGCATCGTGACTGGTAAAAAGGGAGGGGAACCCCTAAGACACCTACCATGGAGGCACGTGTGACAACGGGAGGGCTGATCGCGGTAGAAAGAACAGCTCACGACCTGCCCTTGACAACGGGCATTCGGACACATTCACACTTTACGAGGAGGGTGCAACACCCTCAACCTGAGAACACACAGATGAGAGTGAGTATGGGGCAGCTCAGGACAATACGTTGGCCAACGAAAGCTACGTATATTAAACTGGTTAGTTTTGACTTTATCCTGGTGTTCGAGTATTCTTTTCTAGTACACACACACACACACACACACACACTGTGCATTTTCCACAAGCACTCTATACTCAAAATAGTTATATAGATATAAATTATATTAATTATATTTCATTTGAAAGTATCTTTAAATAAATTTTAGACATGTCCATTATACTATTGAAATAACTTTCTCAATGGTTGAGTTTAAAAACAACAACAAATTAACTACTTGGAAGGATAATACCCTTTAAAACAATCCATCAAATCAAGGAAATTGCATGATTTTCTGAAATTATTTAAAAATACTTAAGTCCCATATAAAAACTTTCAACAATAACCCTGAGGAACCTTAGGTGTGAAGCTACACATTTCCCAGTTTCTCCAGTTACTGAAAACTTGATTTGTGTTCTTAGGGTTCTAAAATAATTTCCTACAATACATGTTTACTGTTTCTTTCCTAGACTTATATTTTGCATTTTTTTTCAGGGACTCTCATCATTTTACATAGGATCTCCCTTCATTTAACCCCACAATAATCCTACCAGATTGATGAACCCAAAATCATTCTCTGATGTTCCAAAGCTGAGAGTACATTTGAACAGATCTCCAAATCTAATACCTGAGCCATCACTCTACTCTCTCTCTCTCTCTCTCTCTCTCTCTCTCTCTCTCTCTCTCTCTCTCTCTCTCTCTCTCTCTCTTAAATACAACTTTAATTGATCTAAGGTATAGATTTTGCCAAATACTGAAGTAATATGGCAAATAGTGAGGTTAAATAACAATCTTCTAATGCCCACTCTATTAGTAGCATCACTAGTTAAAGTACTAGTTAAATCCATTATCTACCAATAGATTCAACTATAAAAACCTGAAGAATTGATTGATTTCTAACATTTGTATAGCCATCCATCTTAAAACAACTTATTATGACAGCATAATAAATATTATTTTAGTCTTTTAACTATGACATATTATTAATTAAATCTAGGATCATCTTCATGTAAAGTATCTCTCTATCCATCTGCACACAATATATACTGTATTATGTGTGCATTCATCCCACACATATATATTGCTGACTTTAAAAAACTCTGTTTTCTGTTATTAAATTGTTTCCTATAGAAATAGGCAAAAAAATAAAATAAACGGTTTTAGTCCATTTGGGATACTCCCTTTAAAATAACTTTATCATTAATCTCCTCATTATAAAAACAAGACAAGAATGTCCAGGACTCAACTATATGATAAATTACACACTTCAGTTATATTTATTGTCCCGCTGTTCCAATGCAGAATAGCAAACCATTCATGCTAGATTTTTGTCAAAACAGATGGATTTAACTCACCTGGTATGCTCAGCACAGAGGGAGAACTGTCAGTTTTCTTTGGGATTTGGTTGCTGTTCCAATGCCAGCGAATCTCAACAGGCTCAGGAGGCCCCACAGCATGACATGTGAGACTGAACGGTTTATTTCGGGTAACATTCAGCCCCTGGGGCTGCTTAATGAAATGTGGCAGTCCTGCAGGCAGCAGAAGTAAAAGCACTACTAAGAAGTTGAAAACAAGAGACACGTAGGACTACAGTGGCCTCTCCAACCCATGATGGTTTCTCCATTGTGGGACTGTGGATGACAGCAGTTATAAACCATAACATCTGGATTTCCTCAAATTGGAAAGACTGGACTTATATGATTAAGCTTTAAGCATTAAGTACAATGATTTCTCATTGCAGTGTCATTCAGTCTCGAACCTGAGATACTAAGTGCCATATTTAATAGCTAGAGACGAGCAATCTTAATATGATCAAATGATAAACACAAGAGTTCAGTGTTTCTCAAACTTGGCAACTTTAAGATGTGTGGACGTCAACTCCCAAACTCCTGCCACCATGCAATTTTAAAACAAGCAAGGAGGTTGTGGGTTCTTTTGATGTTTTATACAGTAATCTTCCATTATGGTATTTTTAAATACTATTTTTTACAATCACATAAGAATGAATATACACACACACACACACATATATGAATGATCACTGAACCAATTCATGTTGTGTATTTTAAAAATGGTGAATTATATAAAAAAAGGTAAGGAAAGAGCCTTGATACTCAGCACAATGACTAATGGCGTGCTGGAATTGTTGTATTTTTATTTATTGATTTATTAACAACAAAGTTAAGTGCACCAGCCAAAATGGATAGGAGCACTTGAAACTCAAGCCCCAAAATAGTACTTTCAAAATAATTTCCAAAGGTCTTCACTGCATGAAAGAATTAAGCAATTGAGCAAGATGGAGTAGTAATCTTGCTATTCTCATTTTTACCCATATCAATTGAGATAGGACTTACGCTGTACAAAATCTAAAAGCTCTGCATGCCTTTAGAGCATTTCCTCTTTGCCTTCATATTTTAATTAATAGATAATATAATTGATTGTAAAATCAATCTGATAGTCCATCAAGATCTCCTTTAACCTGCTATTTCTACCAGTCTGGCGTGGTGCTGGTCTGGCTCACACTGCCATCCATACCCTATTCTGTTTTCCTACTGTAGGGTTTTTTTTAAAAAAAAAATCTGTCTACTTAGATGGAAATTATGCATTAAGGAAGAGAGTCACAGCGATTCCCCAAGGCCTTGTTCTCTCAGTCTCTATGTGCCCAGTCAGGTGCCCAGTGTGGTTCAAGTAAACAGCCTCCATGGATCAAGCACTAAATACTAGATCTTGACTTATTACAGCAGATCTGAAGTGGGAAGTTTATGGATTGGTGATAAATCTTCCTCCCCAATAATGGAGCAAATCATCAAATGTAATACCATGATGTCCCAACCTTCCAACAGCTTCAAACTGGTGCATTAGGAGCTACAGTTTCCAGTATTCCCAGTCAATGAGCACACTTGTAGGGGTCCAGCATGAGAAAAATTACTTTAAGTCAGTTTTCTCAGCCTCAGCAACTTCAAGATGTGTACACTCCCCAAATACCCTAGCCAACATGCTATCTATGGAATTCTGAGAGTTGGAATCCATATTAAAGTCCCTTAGGTTGTTTTTGAAGTCCCTTTTAACTTAACAAGGTAGTGACTTCTAAGTTTGTAACGGAAGACAGCCTGAAGTATACTTTGAATAATCCAGTCCCGTTAGATGCATTAAGTACTTGCTCACTAAAGTGGGAAGTGATTGGTCTCCATTCTCTTGAACAGTATGTAACCAATGATGTTATTTAAGTGAACATAAAAAGATCTCAGGGACAACCAAAGTATCTCTATCATTCAGGTAATACCACCATATTTCTATCTCTTCCTTGGCAAAGGAGAATGTGAGAATGTAGACAACGGTCCTCTTTTTGCATTTAAAAACAATTCCACCTACCCATGGAGTTTCTCCCCTCACCCTCAGCTAGAACTGATGTGAGAAACATTGGGTTTTCCCAGGTGATGCTAAATTGCAGTTATCTAGACAACAAGTACCAAAATAAGAATGTTAAAAGTTATAGTAAGTAGCATCTATGTAGGGGGGCAAGGGGTAGTCAATTTCCACTTATTTCCTAGAAACTGATAGAGACACAGAGAGAAAGATAGATTTTTCTCCAATATCTTCAAGGAATCAGCATGATGGGAAGCACCTCAGCCATGCACTTCCTTACTTATTCTATAAAAAATTTCCCTGTCTTAGTTTAATTTATTTCTCCTGTACCTCTGGTTCTCTAGGAATTATCACTGTCAGATTATTTTGCAAAATCATCCCACACATTAGGCAACAAGTATTTATTTCAGATCTAAACGTACCTTCCAACAAAACCAAAATAGGATCTGATTCAATTTCCTCATTCTGAATTTTCAACTTGCAGCTATAAGACCCATTATCAGAATGATGAGCATTGGATATACTACAGAAGAAAAGGGGAAAAAAGACTTATAAGGCCATCAGTGTTCACTCTGTGACTTAGTCAAGACTCTGGTATTCCTTCTTCATAATGAAATAAATGCTGCAGTATTTTAAGGTTCATTAAAAATAAATATCATAGGAAGGCAGCCCACAAGGGAAATAACTCTGGGACTTTTTAAAAAGAGCATTCTCAGCACTTAAAAATGTTTCCAAGTACTGGAAATAGCGTGGTGTATGCTCATTCTTCATAGTCCCAAAATGGATGCATATAGCTCTCATTAGCAAGAGCGAAGTAGAGTTTTACATATGTGGCTTTCAGAAAGCCTCCTGGGATAGACAGAATAACAAGAGAGAGTAACAATTCCATGGTTTGTGATTTCATTTTGCTTTGCATATATATAGTGAGGGGAAAGATGTATGGGTAATAGAGGATGATTCTTAGCCTTCTGAAATAGTCCACATAAGAAGCACACCTAAGAGCACTAGCTCTATCCTTATTATAAGGTTACATTAATAGAATATTGCAAATATGAAAGTACCTCTCCCATCCCTCACTTTTACGCTCCAAAAAATTAGGGAAGGTTCCTTCAGAGACATTTTTGCCACCCCTTCTCCTTCACACTCATATTTGTTTATAAAACCATTGTCTTACCTAGGGCTCTTCCTCCTATCTCCCAAGGTCATTCTCACATACCACTACAAGGAGGCATCTGCTCACACAATCCAAACTCAAAAGTAATGATGCTGTGTTTTGCTACAAGCTCTCTAAATACATTTCTAGATAATCTTTTCTTTGCAAACACAGTGACTACATTCATCCCATAAGGTACAGAAATATTTTAGCAAGAGAACACTTGCTGCTGCATTGTAGTTACTGAATTTCTTTTATCTTGTCTCGGGGTGTTCAGTGAAATAAATGTTCCATAATTCAAGATGAGGAGATAATGAAATCAATTCACTCACTCTCCCTATTTTGTTTCATATTTGAATTTTTTACAACAGTCCTAAAATTAGATTTCTTAAATGTGGTGTGCCTTTCAAACGCATGGTATGTGAGCTTTCAGATTTCTTAGTCAGCAAGTGTCTGATAGTCTCAATATATCTGGAGAGTAGTACGTAAGTTGATTTTGGGATCATTGAAGAAAACACATAATTATAACAGGTGAGAAGAAGGAAGGCAACAGGTTAGGAAAAACTGTCCCCTAGGGTGAGTCTAAATAAGTAAATGTGAAAATCATCTGTGATCTATGGATTCTTCCATAAATATTTAACTCCAGAAAATTTTAAGAAGTTAAAATTAAATGGAATAAACACTGATTACCTGAAAGCAACTTTCATAGTGGTTACTTCATTATCATCAAACTGGTAATATTGGCTGGCTATCCTGCCAACATCAAGAATTTCCTTTCCATTTTTCCACAAGGTAAAAGGTGGGAAGTCTTGCTTGACCAGTGATTTGGGAACATCGATCGAGCAATTAAATTTGATATCCATATGTTCAGCGCTTAGTATAATTCCTACTGTAGGATTAAACTTAATTGACTGGAGAAGATGACCTGCACGATCTTCTGATGAGGTGACTGTATTGATCTTTGCAAGCCTGGAATCCATAGGAGATGACAATGCAGTGACTGGAGAAGTATAATTTAACCAGGCCAGAAAGGACTGCGCTACCGGTTGTATATCAACTGAGTCCATCTCATATGAATATGACTTTGTAGATGTTGTCAAGGCAAATTCCTTTGCTTCTCTTTTTCCACTAGCAAGACCTGTAAATTAAGAGGTATAGTTTTATCATGTTCAATTTCAATTTCGGAAACAATGTCCTCCCTGTTATCTTCAAAACTTCTTATTGTCTTCACCATATTTCAGCCAAATAGTTTTGCTTCTGCATTTGTGTGCTAGTTTCTTAACAAAACCTTTTACAACAGCTCTTTATAAACATTCCTTTACAACAGTTTTGTAAGAATTCTTTTTTTTCTGTATTGTTTTCCTTGATTATTTTCTGATATGAAAAATTATTACTAAACATCTAAGGTGCTTTTGTGGGAGGGATGTTTTTGTGAAGCCCTTTATTAATCCATGGTTGTCTCTGATAATTAATGTCCTATTGGGATATGGAGGAAAAGACCTTCTCCCAGCTGCTGTACTTTGCTAGAGGTTACCCACATATACAGATAGACAGACACCCCAGAGCCTCTGAGACATTTATTAACAACTTTTCTCACAAAGAAATGGGTTATAGACTCCAATGCATTTATACATTAGAATGTTGTGAAAAAAGCATAAACAGCAAATATCGTCTTCAGCAAAACTAAAGTTCCACATGACAAATATTTACTACATGGGGCTGCCCTTGAAGAGCATCTGGAAGTTTCAGCTTGCCCAAAGTGGAGCAGCACAGGCAGTTTATGTGAGCACTCAGATCAGCACACATTACACCTCTGCTCTGGGAGCTACATTGGTTGCCAGTTTGCTTCCAGGTTCAATTCAAGGAGATATAGGAGTATAGCCAGCCGGTAGGAGATATAGGAATATAGCCAGCCGTACCAACAGGCTGAAAAATAGCTTTCATCCGTGGGCTTTTAGGCTTTTAAATGGGATATAATCTCTCTGAATTTATGCAGAATTGACTTGGGAGGCCGGTGTGTGGTGTAGTTGGTTTACATGGTGTGGTAGGATGGGGGGTTTGTTGTCACTGTGTGTTGGGGGGAGAGAGCACGGGGGGAGGCTCAGCTAATCTCAATGTACACATGTTGTACTTTGACTATAAAGGTTTATTATTTATGTAATAATCTATATAGTACTAAAACTCTCCTGCCTGCTTATCTGTTTGTAACCTTTAATTATCCCAAACAGGGCAGGATAGCACAATAATTTTTGAATAAAGGACCTTAAACCTGCTAACTTGAAGAATGCATAGAAAATCCAGGACCATTCACTCCTGTGTAATTGAAATTTTAAGGATCCTGCCACGCTACTATAATCATGTGATTGTGATTTCCAATGCTCCCAGCCAGCTTCCCACAAAGTCAAAGGAGAAGCAGGCATGAAATTGGAAATCATTCCTGCTCCCAAAATAGAACTTCTATAGGACTGCATGTGTGAAACCTTAAACTCACTGTTGTAAACACAGACATTGTGATTAATTAATTTCTGCATATTTGCAAACTTCATCTAGAGAAAAAGTTAACTGAACTTTCCATTGTCTACCTTCCAAAGTGACAGACTTCTGCCTTACATGTTGTCAGAATGCAGAGGAGCCAGAGAGGTGCTAGAAAGGGGCGCCTGCACTTGCCTTTCTTTTGACATTAATTGCATTTCTTTATGTCTTCTTCAGAATCCATGATCTTCTGAATTGTTGTATTTCCAGAATTTGTCCCAGATATTTTATTTTTTAAGGAACTGGTGGTAGGGATTTTAAAGGTTTATGTCAAAATTTGACTGTACTTTCAGCTGAATTCTAGTGTATAATTAATACCTCATCTTGTTTGGAGATACAACGTGTGATTCATTCAATAATATGTCCATACACAGTGGAAAAACTCATCTCACCTATCCCCATTATTATTTTGCTCAGCAGGAAGGCTACCTTCTGGATTTGGGAGAGCCCATTTTTGGAGATGGAGGGGTTGCTGTTTAGAGTTTCAAAAAGAAAGGTGAAATTTATGGGGCAGATGAAGAGGAAACCTTATCAGATCACCTTATTCAAATTTTAAAAATGCGATCATACTCAGCCTGCTTCTTTTCAACACTATTGCATTTTTACTGTTTTTGATTTAAAGAAAAATCAAACTGTCATAACTTCCCCTTAATACTATTGCTGACAGCTCCACTACAATTGCAGACAAAAAAGAAGGAAAAACTAACAAAACTAAAATATAGAATTATAGGGCTGAAAGGGATTTCAGAGGTCTTCTAGGCCAGGGGTAGGCAACCTTGGCTCTTTTATGACTCATGGACTTCAACTCCCAGAATTCCTGAGCCAGCCATGCTGGCTCCAGAATTCTGGGAGTTGAAGTCCATGAGTCATAAAAGAGCCAAGGTTGCCTACCCCTGTTCTACGCCAACCCCCTGCTCAAGGCAGGAAACCTTATTCCATCTCAGTCAATTAGTCGTCCAGTCTATTTTGGAAAACCTTCAGTGAGGAGTACCCACATGTCTGGGAGACCAACCTTTTGGGCACCAGGGACTGGTTCCGTGGAGAGAGGTTTTTCCACGAACTGGAGGGTGCATGGTTTTGTATGCTGCCTGCATCCCGTGGATGGGGCTTTGCTTGTTTGTGCAGACCAGTTGCTTGCGTGCCACAGCCTGGTACTGGGCCATGGACCGGGGGTTGGGAACCCCTGATTTATTCCATTAATTGTTCTTATTGTTGTCAGAAAAATTCTCCTTATTTCTAGGTTGGATCTTTCTTTTAATAAGCTTCCACCCATTACTTTTTGTTTTTGCTTCTGGTGCTTTGGACAATGTCAGTCCCTCTTCTCTGTGACAGCCTCTCAAGTACTGGAAAACAGTTATCACGTCCCCCCTAATTCTTCTCTTTGACAGGTAACCATATTTATTTATTTATTTAGTTATTTAGTTATATTTATATACCGCCCTATTCCCTGAGGACTCAGGGCGGTTTACAGGGAATTAAAAATCCAAAATACAAAAATTAAGAACCAAATTAAAAAATATTAAATTAACCCTGTAGTCAGTTAAAAAGAACCCCAAATTAAAAATTCCTCCTCAGTCTGGGCCCGAGAGCTCGAAGAGCCAGGTCTTCAAGCCCCGGCGGAATGATCGAAGGTCGGGGGCAGTTCTCAGCTCCACCGGCAGCTGGTTCCAGAGGGCAGGCGCTCCCACCGAGAAGGCCCTATCCCTGGGTGTCACCCGCCGGCAGTCTCTTACCGGCGGGACCCTGAGCAGACCCTCCCTGTGGGAGCGCACTGGGCGAAGGGCATTTGATATCTCCCTCCCTCAACTGTTCATCGTATGATTTAGCCTCCAGACCCTTTCTCATCTTTGTTGCCTATCTCTGCACACTTTCTAGGGTCTTGGCATCTTTTTTGTATTGTGGTGACTAAAACTGTACACAGTGTTCCAAGTGTGGCCTTATTATTTCAATCTAATAGTTATCACTTCTCTTGATTTGTCCGCAACTGTATAGTAATAGTTTACCTTCCTTATGGAACAGAAATTAATAAGAGAGAAAATCTTGAAAAGTTCTTCTTAGAAAGAATAGATGGGGTATTCTAGTTAAAAGGGAGAGGGGAGCTGTTCTCCTTTTCTGAAGCAATAGCAGCAATAGAAAAATAATCACATATTACCAGACATGGGCAAATCATGAACGTCCACATAATCATGGACCTCAGTCTAATCTGTTCAGCTAGCGTGATTAATATTAGGGATGACTGAAAATGTAGCTTGTGTCACTGTACTTTAATGGGAGATAGGCATTGCTTGAAGATGTCTTAGAAGAGATCCAGCAGGCACTTTGCCTTTAGAAGCATGAATTGACAAAGCATCTCTGGCATATCTACCATTTGTGCAGACACCTCACTGCATGGGTACTATGGATTTTGCCTTTAGGGAGGAATCGTGACCTCTCGCCTGGACTACTGCAATGCTCTTTACATGGGGCTTCCCTTGAAGACCACTCGGAGGCTCCAACTGGTACAGAATGCGGCCGCGAGAGTTGTCTTGGGAGTTTCCCGGTACTCCCATGTTACACCTTTGCTCCGCGAGCTACATTGGTTACCAGTTGTCTTCCGGGTGAGATTCAAGGTTTTGGTTATGATCTTCAAGTCCTTACATGGCATGGGTCCGGGGTACCTCGAGGACCACCTGCTGCCGGCGTCAACTCCCCTCCGCCCTGTGCGTTCCCACAGAGAGGGCCTCCTCAGGGTGCCTCCGGTCAGGGAATGTCGACTGGTGGCCCCCAGGGGGAGGGCCTTCTCTGTGGGCGCTCCGGCGCTATGGAACCAATTGCCGGTTGAGCTCCGGATGGCATCGGACCTTCGCTCCTTCCGGCGCGGGCTGAAGACCCACTTATTTGAACTAGCTGGTCTGGCCTGATGGGGAACGTTAGGGTTTTTAATGGGTCTTTTATTGTTATTGTAATTTTTAATTGGGCACTTGTTTAATTCCTTTTTAATTTTTGTATTGTTATTTATATATGCCCTGTTAACCGCCCTGAGTCCTTCGGGAGAAGGGCGGTATACAAATTTAATAAAAGTAAGTAAAGTAAGTAATCCATGGGGGACTTGCTTAGCAAATAATTACTATGATTTGAAAAAAACAACAACTAAAGGCTGAAGAAGCACATGTTCCAGCCTCACTCCCAAACTCCAGATTATAGTAAAATGACTTTGGTATTTCAGAGGACTTTTTTAAGGCACGCACCAAAGGAATCAATTAGCTTTGGCTTTTATAAATAGCTCCCTCCTATCCCCAGAATAATTACTGTAGATTAGCCTTTTAATGCCGCTATATTTTTCTTTAGCATATTTTTCTTCAGATATGGCCTGATTCATATTACCAGCTGGCACGCATTTCCTAAACCCATGCCAAAAATGGTACTGGATCTCAGTTTTCTTGCATACATGCATTATTAAATGCAGGTTTGGTATATATTTTACCATGCTAGTTCATCACATTTGCATCCAAGAAATGCAGAATAATGTTTTCTGAGAATAATTTTATGAGCTGGTAAAACTGAGTAGAAGATAATTTTATGAGATTTAGAATTGGGGTTCTTGTACACTGTTTAGCACATCACTGTGGGACACATCCATTATTCCTAGTTCTTTATTTTTATAAGAACAGCTAGCAGTAAAATCAATGCAAGCACAGATTATAGCATGTATTTATTTGTGTAAGATCTATCATTAATTTTTAAAAAATATTGTAATCTAATCATCTCTGTTTAATTAGGGCATTCTGCCCTTCATGACCAATAATTCAACATAACACAAATAATTATCTTTGTACATATCTCACCCTGACCAAATGGTTCTCTAAACACAGAATTTGTCTTACAGCAGCATAAGTTTGTCTCATTCAAAATAGGCACAAACAAAGCATTCTTCAACAGCCCCATCTAGCATTGTCCTTTACTGATTAAGCTGCCTTTTTGAACATTTACTAGAATAAAGAAGTGGAAGAAGTATTAAGTAACCAGCTTCAGCCTGAGACAGGCTTCAGAGGAGATTACTCTGCAGATGCGAGTTTCCTCTTTGCAATCTCCTCGCTGGACTCTACAGCGCCTGGCTAAGCATTGCAGCCTGAGGATTAGAGCCTCATCCAGAACAAGGAAGGAAAAGAGGCGCCAGGCAGGCAACTGTCTTCGCCCCGGGCATCCCAGGAAGCATATCAGGCCTCTCCAATGGAGGTTTCCATTTGGACTTGGCTCCCCGTAGTAGGAAACATTTGAGGATTCGGTGAGTTCAGACAAAACCCACGTCTTACTTTCTGGTTCTGGCATAGTCCTGCCTCCGCGCTAGAAACTAGTCAGGAATACTTGGTATGCGGGAAATGGAAATCAGCATTCATTATGGGTGTCCTAAAGGTGTTTTTCCCCCCGAAACTGGACTTGGTTTTTCCTTGAAGACCTTTCATTTCTCATGACAAAGAAAGTCCGGTTGCCTTTCGAAAAAGCACCTATTGGACCATCGCGACCTGGATGAGCGAGAATCTCCGCAGACATTCTTTTATGGGTGTTTTCCAGATTCCTGCCTTGAAGGGCTGTACTCTGTCCACCAGCCTCTGAGGAGAGGACCGGTTAGTAGCCTTTTCTGTGTATACAGCTGCAAGTGTCAGGTCACGACCCATCAGCCCTCCACCCCGACTTTTGGCCAGTCTCTTCGGGCGCCCCGATATTCAGGATAGTTAGTCCCCAGTGAGGCACAGCACCTTTCTGCCACCTCCGTAAGAGGGGAACCAAAGAACTGCTTGCGTCCCGCCCGTGGGAATCCAGCAGGCTGGAGAGACGCCCTTACCTTCGGCGGAGGAGGCCAGCAGCAGCAGCAGCAGTAAGAGTGGCAGCCCCCGAGACCCCTCCATGGCGGCGAGGGCAGACTTCTGCAGAATCCGATCCGGGCACTCTGGGGCTCCCCTTTCTCACCACCTCGACCACCCCGATCCGCGGTCGAGCAGTTCTCGGGCGCCCAGCTGCCTCCACAAAACTTCCCTCCGGCCAGAATGCTGTGCCCAAAACAAAAGTTCTCGGGCAACTCACGGAGAGGCGGCGCCAAGGAGAAAGCCCCGCCTCCAACTCGGTGCTGGCGGCGAGAGGTGGGTTACGCGGGATGGGACGGGCCTGCCTGCGGCTGAGAGGGGATAGAGGACGGCGGGCGGGGGACGGGAGGAATTCTGCATAGGGAGGGGGATTGGATCCCCATATAGAGAAATAGCTTCCAGAAGGAGAGGGAGGAAGCGAGAAAGAGAGAGAACCATTTGTCTGAAACGGCTTCCTGCCTGAGAAAGATGGTTGGACTAGAAGACCTCCAAGGTCCCTTCCAACTCTATTAAATCTGTTCCGTTCCGTTTGTACTATGAATCCAGTCCAACTGTGACCAAAGCTTGTATGAAATAGGAGTTGTAGTCTAATGTGTATGGAATGAAGTCTGAAGAAGAAAATCTATTTCTAAAATAATGTGTGTTAGGTCAAGCGATACACTTGTCTTGGAGAAACTGTAGCCACCCGGTGACTTTCATTGCCCATCGTTTCTAGGTGGCACGGGCAAAGGTTGGGCTTCCCGGAAAGGACGATAAGTGTCCTGATGATCTGGACTGGAGGCTCTGATTGCAGAAGACTGCCGACAGAGCTACCTTCGTGAAATGCAAACTACTGATACTGCTTCGTCAGCCTTTAATCTTTGTATCTTCATTTCTATAACAGCCCTTGAGTTTGTTGTAGAAATGAACCCTGAAATGTTACCTGAATTTCCCAAGTTTTTTTTTAAAATCCTCTTCCTCTATGCAGGTTTTATGTGCGGGCATGTTAGCATCAAATGAAAATCTATGGTGTTGTAAAGAACTCTTGAATCTCAACCTTTCTTTTCCTACTTTTGAAGATAAAATGATGGAGAGTGATTGGTGCGATTTAATAGGCTTTATTTAGATTTCCTCTAGAGTTCCTCTGATAACTAGAGAATGATTTCTCCATAACCTGACATCTGCTAAAATATTTTTTCTAAAAAGCTATATGGCTTTCTAAATTCTCTAGATTAGAACTTATGAAACTTTAATGTGTAATTCTACAGAATGTTTAATACAATTTATGAAATTTAAAAGAAGCAGAACCGAATTCATGCAATGGCCTTTGTAATCAAAAAGATTTGAAAGACCCCAGATAATACTTCCTAATCTAATACATATAAAAAGCACGTGCCTCTCCACTCTACAAACATTGCCCTATAAATGATGTATAATTTAGCTACTATCTTTAAAAAAAGTTTATCAGAAGTTCAGAACTATAAAGTAATTCAAGTGAGACTGGTATACAAATCAATGTTGTCCTGAACCTAATTCTTCAGATCTATCTTACCTCTTTCTAAAAAGTCCCCTGATAAAGAATTGAGTTTTTTCAAATCTAGATTATTAATCAGAAATGAAAACCTAGCAGGGAGTAAATGGTTAAAAGCTTTCTCTCAGCTTTCACATTAAAAACCCACTCTGTATGAAATCCCCAGTGTTTATTTTTCCATAAAATGGGGAATGGGGTAGCAGGGATGTGGGGAAAGAATGAGAGACATGATCACATGTTTATTAATGGTACATACTATTAATTTAAATCTGACCTGAACTTTCATAGGATCTGAAATCTTTACTTTTTGATGGGAAAGATTTTCTATATTTTTGCTAGATTAGCATTAGATTATGCTAATCTTTAATTATAGTTGCTGCAGTGGATTAATATGTCTTTCCACTCAAAAACAGAGGAACATGAAAGACATTGGACCTTATAAAGTGGATATCAAAAGCAAATAAATAAAAACATGAATAGGAAGCCAGTACTTTCTTTTTTATTTTTATTTTTTTTAAATGTGCAGTATATATTCTAATTCAGTATCTGTTCTAAGCCATACTTCTGGCAATGTATTGAATTTCTGCTTCTCGCCTTTGGCCTCAGCAACAGTTTAACATCTTGAAGTAATCAGAAGCTAAGAAAAGGCACATGCTGTGCCGCTAGCAAGGAAGGACCAAGCTAGACGTGATGGCAGCAGCCATATGTTGCTGCCAGGTTCCTCTGAAACGGAGGGGAAAATGAATATAAAGCACAGAATCCATGGATGGAGGGGGACTGTTGATCCTCCTCAGAATTTCTTCTTCCCTTTCCTGGCTGTTTTTCTTTGAGTGAGGTAATCTATACCATAAGGGGGAATATGCACATTTTAAGAAAAGCAGTTTCAACCAGAAAAAGGCAGTTGGGGAAGGGGTAACTGAGCACCCACTCTTGTGCTTTAATTCCCCTCCCCCTGTTTTTGTAGAAAATTAAGCAGTGGCAATACACTGACATGCTGGCTCTCACAGATGAGAAATCTAATTAACAAAATAATTGAAAATCCTACGGTGACCCTTTTCTTTTCTTTCCAAATTAGGTTCCATTTTCCTTATAATTCTCAAGTAGATGTTCTGGAATCTGAAAATTCTTAAAAAAACAACGTATTATTACTGTTGCCTGATGATGATGATAATGATGATGACGATAATGATAATGATAATATTATCAAAGTAGACAACTGCCTTCTACTGGGCCGGATCCTTCATCTCACCTCTCTTGAAGAAATCTACGCTGACTTTCAGCACACAACTTTTTATCAAATCATGTGGGGATAATACGATCCTTTTAACCAAACGCAACCAGATTTTGTGCACAGACCATATGCATTTGGAAAGTCCCATTAGTAGGCACTCTCTTCATACCTGTTTGTGCAGGTGTTTGCACTGATGCTAGAATATGAGAGCTTTTCACAGAAGTGTGACGTGCATAATGGGACAAAAAGAGTCAATACAGTATGAATGTGTCATTTACAGCAGCTCACAATCAAGAAAACAAGATTCTTACAGATCTAGAAGAGGTACTAAATATACTCACATATATGCCCAAGGAGGTGGATCTAACCATCAGGTTTTTATCAAAACTATCATGAAAAATGTGCCACTGGCAAATAAACTCTCTCACGTTTTTTCATGATGCTTTGATTATCAAGTTAAGGGCCTGCTTACCTAGGTGTGGGCATACCTGGTAATATACATGAGAAATATAGGCACTTTAAAAATATTACCATTTGTAACTGCAGCTAAATCCATCCACAGATCAGCCAAACCTGATTTTAGGTGCATTTTGGCAGCTAAAATTCTCAGCTTATACATGAGCATATACAGTAAGTTTATTACAAAGTGCCACTCCCACATATTACTGGCTATTTCACAGAGTCAGGAATGTTTCCCCCCCTCATTTCCCCTCCTTTTCTAGAATAATACCTGAGAAAGATGCTATAATACTTTTTCTCCTTTATTAGTCTAATGGTAATACTTGTCTTATATCCAGAATGTCCTTGGTTTGAAGCTGTTAGAAAAATTTTAATTAATGCATAATAGGTTTATTCAATAATGCACTTATTTTTGAACATTTTGGGGAGTTAGTTCAAATTTCCAGTCAGATTCACAATCTGTAGCAAGTGATTACCACAGAATTAGCATTCATGCTTTACAGATGAACAGGCTTTAAAAATAAATGCCCATCCCCCAAAACTCAGATTACTCTGTCTTTTTAAGGGAAACATTTTTTCTGTGGGTATCTGAGTTCATAGTATGGTAAAAAAGAAACAAGAAGTTTTCAAAGTGGGTGATGCAAAGAATGTTCTCGGTCTAATATATTAGTCAAGCCAAAATACAGATAATCTAGTCTACGTGTACAATTTTGAACAAAATCTATAAAGGACTTTGTAGTTTAAAGGTACTTGGGAAAGGGCCAGAACAAAGAAAGCAATAGATGCAACTTGGAAAGTGAAAATAATATGGAGACACGCTATATGTTTCCTTACAGTAGTTTAATCTTCATAACTTAACAAGCTTGCTAAAGTTAAACAATAAAAGGATTGAGACTTTCTGTTTCATGATCTGCTGGGTGTGGGATGTTAGTCTTAATGTTTCAGGGTTGGGCTATTTTCTTCTCAGGGCTCAGGATTGACAAATACTGAATGCAGGTATACATTCAAAGTTGATGCATTCACTCAGAATTGTTTGGTGGGATTTAAATTTTCTATTATTTTTTTCAACATAGCCTGGCAAATCATTTTGATTTTGTGAGCTCCTGAAAGGGTTTTGGAGGTGGGGGACCCCCAGGGGTTTTAGGACCAAACCTTAAGAAATACTGGTATAGAGTAACTCTTCCAGCTCAGTGTTGCTTTGTTACTAACCTTGTTTCCTTTTCTCATGAATGTTTCCATTATTTTTACTGCTATAGAAAATTTGTCAGGAAGGAACATATGGATTGCTGCACATATATTTTGGGAAGCTGATCAGAAATTGTTCATCAAAGATAAAAATCCTTTAGTAAGAAATTCTAGGGCAGTGATGGTGAACGTATGACACGCATATCAAAGGCGACATACCATGTTTTGAGTGACACATCAACATTCACCAACATCCAGCAACAACTATTCGAAGGCACACGCCGTTCTCACACAATTTTCAGAGGCCCCACAAGAGTGAGGTGTGCTCACGCAATCTCCGGACCTTCTTGAGTTGTTTCACTCGTATTTCATTTGTGTAATTATTTGATGTTCTTTGCAACAACATACATGATTGGGCTATATTTTTTCAAATAAATGTTTATGTAAAGAATTGTTTCTCTTTTATTCAGTGGGTTGGGGATGACATGCCAGGAGAATCAAGTTAGGCATTTTCTGAATTTTTGATGCACCCAACCCAAAAGGGCACGATGAAGGTTGCCTGACACCTAGTGGTGATGTATTTTATTGTTCATTATTTCATTGCTTATTTCAAATCTTTTTCAAAGTCATCCATAGACAGTGGTGGGATTCAAATATGTGAACAACCGGTTCTCTGGGTGGATGCTGCTTCCAGAAGTCTATTCTGGGCCTGGGAAACAAAAAATTAGCTACCAGTTCTGCCAAAGTGGTGTGAACTGGCTGAATCCCACCACTCTCCATAGGTATGTGCTTATTTCTCAGGATCTGCAGAGAATTTAATTTGATTAATATCCTGAAAACAGATAAGAGTGTTTTGTAATAATATTAATATTTTATTTAATGGAGTTTCCAAGTTGGACTTTCTCTCTGGAATTAGCATCATGTGTAGATTTCAGGGTTTTTCTTTGTTGTCTTGTCAAACTAGCATCTATTTGAATTTCATTTTATTAGAGAGCGCCCAATGTTCAAGTCTGTCAACATCCTTCTGTATCTTAAGCCTATCTTCTGGAGCATTAGCTATTCCTGCCAACTTGGTGTCATCTGCAAATTTGATGAGTTCTCCATCTATCTCCTCATCCAAATCATGGGTGAAGATGCTGAAGAGTACTGGCTTAAAACAGAGCCTTGGGGTACCCCGCTGCATACTTCCCTCCATGTAGATGCAGTTCCATTGAGAACTGCACATTGAGTGCAGTTGATCAGCCAATTACGAATCCATCTGGTGGTGATGCTGTCTAACCCACATTTTTTTAATCTTATCAAGTGGTAGGTTGTGGTCTACTTTATCAAATACCTTACTGAAATCCAAGCAAAATAATATCCACAGAATTCCTCTGGTCCACTAATTTTGTCACCTTGTCAAAGAATTGGACAAGAAAACTTGGAACTGATAGAATGCTAACACAGTCCACTTAATGAAAGAGAATATATGAAACATATGAGGGAACTATGAATGGACAGATAACTTGCACCCACACTAACTAAGAAACAGTTAGTATTTCAACATAGTGAAAATGAAACTGCTCTCACAGCTTGAGATAGACCAGCTACACATTATCTCCTGGACTCAAGAAGACTCAGAAGAACAACTCCTTTCTTTGCCTCTTGTAATAACTTATATTTATCTTGTGTTTTTCCCTTGCCACAGAAATTTAGATATATCCTTTTGCCATTGTTTAAATGGTGAATCAGTTGTCAAAGCAAGTACTGTCTGAAACAAATACAACATTCTAGAAAAGACATTCACATTCAATCACAGAAATTCTCCCCAACAATGACAATTGTATTTTCTTTCACCTTAACATATCTTTTTAAACTTAATTCCACGTCTTCACTTGGTTATTTTGAAATAACATACAATTCATATTTATCATGGTGATACTCAAATATTTTACTTTCTTCTCAATCTTAAAACCTGTTGAATTCAGCAATGGTTTAATCTTTTATTTTCATATTTTTGTTAACATCTTCATCTTATGCTTATTAAACTTAACATTTTCCTCCGAGCTGACATCTGGAGAGATAACTGGGGAAACGCCTGGGGGAGTCATCACACCAACAATCTGAGCCCTCATTTTACTGACCTCATAAGGATAGAAAGCTGAGTCAACCTTGAGCAGGTCAGGATTCAATTCCTGGCAGCTTGCAGAGTAAGCCTGCAATACTGCATTCTAACCACTGCACCACCTTGGCACCTGTTTGTTTTCCTTTGTTACAGTATATCTCCATTAACAATTATTTGTGCTTTCTGTGTGTTCTGGATCAAGCACATTGTAATCGTGATTTAATTCCTTGTTAAGACTCTTGCTGGTCTGTTTAAGCGAATTTAGTCACATTTAATGGCCCTTTCCAGACAGTGAACTCATAAAGCACCTGGTTCATCTGAAATACCTTTATTTTGCATGTAGAAGAAGGTTACAGCAGAGAAGGTGTGGTCAGGTGAAGACTGGACGGTACTTTAAAGTCAAAAGACAGTAACAGGATTACTGTCCACATGGCTTGTGTTCAGATGTTACAATGGAGGATGGAACACAAGGGAACAAGGAGAAGGAGGAAGTCCAACCCAGAAGGGGTGGATCCTAGTGCAGCATCATGAGCAGGATAGGAAATACATCACAAAGGGGGAAGGTACTGGTAGACCCAATTAGCATATTATAATTTCCCAAGAACAGCCACGTGGTGGCAGCACACTCCCCGTCTGGTATTTCATAATACCACCATATAAAGCCCATAACGGTAGTTATGCAAATGCAAATACACGTTTGTGGTTTGTTGTTGTCATAAAACACCTAAGAAATATTGTAATAAATCTGAGAAACATATATAAAAATAAACATTCATACATATAAGACATGAATCAGAGGAATACAAAACAAACATGATATATATGAGGCATAAAACCTGAGAGTCATAAGAGGTAAACATGCGTCCATATAGGACATAAAACCTGAGATATATAAAATAAACATGCATATATAGTGCAATAATAAGAACTGCCATTTCAGGCTGAGGTTTTGCTTGTTGCATTCGAGACCTGAAAGATATAAAAGAACATGCATATATATTGCAATAATAAGAACTGCCTTTTCAGGCTTCAATAGTCTGGATCAGGTTGAAGGCACTTTTCTTCTTAAAGGCAGGATTCAAGAAGGAAAACGAGTTCAGTCTTCAAGAGGTAAAAGCAGAACGAGTTCTGTAATGGGTCTGATGAAGGTTTTTATGGTGCCTTGCTTTGCGACCCTTACTTCCACTTTACGTACCTTCCCATCATCACTAAGAATGGCCTTCTCGATAAGTCCCATGGGCCACTCAATTCTTTGAACTTGTTGGTCTTTGAGCAGAACAAGGTCTCCAACTTGAAGATTGGGGTATTGATTTTTCCATTTTCTGCAACTTTGCAACAGAGAAAGATATTCCATCTTCCATCGATTCCAGAAGCAGTTGGCAAGGTGTACTACTCTCCTCCATTGATCATGATACAGAGTTCCTTTTCTGAAATCTCCAGGTGGAACAGGAACAGATCTGAGCTTTTGAGTGAGAAGAGTAGCTGGAGTGAGGATAGTCGGGAATTCTGGATCAGTAGACACTGTAACTAGTGGCCTTGAGTTGATTATAGCAGACACTTCTGCTAATAAAGTGGTCAAGACCTCATGAGTAAGCCTTGTGGAGTTCAAGTCCATTAACATAGAGTCCAATATTCTATGTGTGATTCCTATCATTCTCTCCCATGAGCCGCCCATGTGGGAAGAGTGAGGAGGATTAAAGATCCAAGTGCAGCCCTTTCCAGCTAAAAAGTCCTGGACTGACTTAGAATTGATTTCTAATTCTCTGCAGGCTCCGATGAAATTAGTTCCACAGTCAGATCTTAATGAGTTTACTGGTCCTCTTATGGCAAGAAATCGCCTTAGAGCATTAATGAAACATGAGGTATCCATGTATTCCAAAACCTCAATGTGTACTGTCTCAGCCCTCGTTCGGAGAGCAGGGAAAAAAGCAACCGAAATGAGCGCCAAGTCCTCAGGGAAAGGTGTATTGTCGACAGACAGCAAATCCAAGGAAACAAAGTCAGCGTTGGCCGCTACCCGCAACAAACGCTGCTAAATACTTGTCGAATGTAAACGCCCACACCCCACCCAAACGCACCCATATCCGCCCATCCCATACTTAAAGACCGTCCCTCCCCGGAAACTCCTTTCGATCCCTGTCCTGGCACCCGGCACCCTCCATCACCCAGGTAAGCCCCCACCCGATACCCTGACCCACCACCATCATGTGCCACCCTCACACCCCTCCCCTGGGCCGGCGCCACCCATCCCCGATCCCCAGACACCTCCCCGCCCTGCCACGGACCCCCACACCGTCAGGTATGTAAGCCTGTCGGGTTCTCAGCCTTGCTAGCCGGTCCACAAGCCACAGTCCCTTGTCCTGCACACAGGAGGGTAGGAGGCAGAAAGCAGTTCCCCGCAGGCCTGCCGAGGCCGAGTCCTTCCACCGGCTCCGGCGTCGTTTCGGTTGCAGGCCTCGCGGCAGACTCAGGCCCATCCCCCAACGAGGCCGCAGAGCCTGTCGGCACCGAGTGGAGCCGACCGGGCCGTTCTGCGCATGCGCGCGCTTCCCAGCTGTCCGTGGAAACAGGCGCCGCAGCAGAAACAGGCTCGTCGTGCGCATGTGCGTGCCTCCCAGCTGGCCGTGCACCCCGTGTTGCCGCCGCTGCTGCTCCAGCGAAGGGCAAGGTGCAGGAGCTGCCCGCCTCAGATCAGGCTCGCCAGGGAGACGGGAGGAGTGCAGGTGCCTCAAGGCGAGGGTCTGGGGGTGCAGCGCCAGTTGTCGGAGCCCCACTGAATGTCGGGCCCGCGGGGCACGACATGCCGCCCCTCCTACTAGGGCCCCTCCTGCAGGGAAAGACATAAGGGGTAAGCAATCGTTCACCCGGCTTGCGGCCTCCACCCGTCCCCCACTCGGCTTGCCGGGGTGTTGTCGCTGGAACGCCCGCACTAGCCAAGGAGCATGCGCATCCGTTTCCCACACCCATGTTGCCTCCTCTACGGGGTACCCCTTCCATCTGATCAGTCCCCTGGAGTCGAGGACTTCCTGTACCTCAAAGTGCTCGTCGTGAATGGGCCCAGGTCCCCCCTCTCCTGCCGCAGTAGAGACCGCGGTGGCGGGCTTCAGCAGGCTACTATGGAAGACCGGGTGGAGTCTACCCAGGATCTTTGGTAGTTGGAGCCTCACCGTTACGGGGTTAATCACCTGTACCACCCGGAACGGTCCGATGTACTTGGGCCCCAGTTTCTTACAGGGAACCTGCATACGCAAGTACTTGGTGGACAGGTAGACCAGATCCCCCACCCCTGGTACTGCGAATGCCTTCCGTTTTTTGTCAGCCTGCTCCTTATACATTACCGCAGCTTGCTCTAGTGCCTTCTTTGCTGCACCCCAGGCCTCCTCTATCTGCATCATCCATTCCTGAGGCTGACAGGGGGCCCCGTCTTTCTGGGTGCACTCAGGGATCGGGACAAATTCGTTGCCAGTCACTACTTTAAAGGGGGAGAACCCCGTACTACTGTGAACGGCGTTATTGTATGCCACCTCTGCAAATGCCAAAAGGTCTACCCAGTTGGTCTGTTGGTAGGACACATAGCACCTCAAGTAACGTTCTACGGTGGCATTGGCCCGTTCTGCTGCACCATTGGTGCTAGGGTGATATGCTGTGCTGAGCCCCTGTGATGACCCGATGAACCGAACGAACTCCCTCCAAAAGCGTGCCGTGAATTGCACGCCTCGGTCTGATATTATACGGTGCGGCACCCCATGTAGACGGTAAATGTGTGTCACGAAGAGCCAGGCCAACCGACAGGCCGAGGACAAACCCTTACAGGGGACAAAATGGGCCTGCTTGGAAAACAAGTCCACGAATGTCCAGATGACATTGTGGCCTTTGCTCTCAGGTAGCTCAAGGATAAAGTCCATAGCGATGTCTTGTCATGGCCAGGTGGGGTCAGCTACCCTCTGGAGAAGGCCCAATGGTTTCCCAACCATGGGTTTGGTGGTAGCACAGATGTGACACCTTCACACGTATTCTTCTACGGTCTTCTTCATATGGGGCCACCAAAATTGTTGGCGTGCCAGGTGTAGGGTTTTCAGGAACACATAATGTCCTGCTTGTTTGGTGTCATGGCACTGGTATAAAATCTGTTCCCGCAAGGACGCAGGCACGTACATCCAAGTTCCGTAGCAAGCCAAACCATCCCGCATTGTCAGGAGCCCTGGGTGGGTCTGCAGTCAGTCGTCCCCCTGAAGAGCCTTTCGAAGGTCCACACACAGCTCATCCTGTGTCGCTAGGACTACGTCCCCCTCCCAGGCCGTTCCCTCTGCCCCGGTTGGTACGAGTGCCTGAACGACGTCTTCCCTTTTGCTCTCATATTGTGGCATATGCGACAGCGCATCTGCCAGGAAGTTTTTCCGCCCCGGGAAATACTTTAACACAAAACGGAAACACCAGAAGTAGAGTGCCCACCGGACATGCTTGGGCAACAACCGTCGGGGTGCCTGTAGGGCCTCCAGATTTTTATGGTCTGTCCACACCTCAAATGGGTGGACAGCCCCCTCCAGGTGATGTCGCCACGTTTCAAGGGCCCAGCGAACCGCGAAAGCCTCCTTCTCCCATATCGCCCAGGCACGTTCCATGGGAGTAAACTTCTTGGACGCATAGGCGCATGGTTGGAGCACCCCTTCCTTGTTCCGTTGGAGGAGGACGGCCCCGAGAGCAACATCACTCGCATCCGCCTGGACCACATAGGGCAGGTCAGGGTTTGGATGCAGCAAAACCGGTTCTTTGGCAAAGAGGGTTTTGAGTGTCTCAAAGGCCCGTTGGCACGTTAAAGACCATGCCAGTCGAAGTCCGGGTTGTGGCTGTACCGTCAGCTGTCGCGTACGAAGGAGGTCCGTGAGCAGCAGGGCGATGGCTGCGAAGCACGGTATAAACTGCCGGTAGAAGTTAGCAAAGCCTAAGAAGCTTTGCAGTTGATGCCGCATCCGTGGGGCTTGCCATTGTTGGATGGCCTCCACTTTCTTGTGATCCATTTCCACCCCTCCTGCGGAAATCCTATACCCCAGATAGTCGAGCTGTGTCTTGTGGAATTCACATTTAGACAGCTTTACGTAGAGCCGTGCTTCCCGTAATTTAATCAGCACTTGCCGTACCAAGGCAACATGTTCCTCCAACGTTGCCGTGTAGATTAAAATGTCGTCCAAGTAGACCAGGACTCCGCGGTACAAAACCTCATGCAGGACTTGATTGATCAGCTGCATGTAAACAGCAGGGGCTCCCTGTAACCTGAACGGCATCACCCGGAATTGGAAGCTCCCCAGGGGACAGTTGAACGCTGTTTTCCACTCGTCCCCGGCCTTAATCCTGATCCGGTAGTATGCCTCTCTGAGGTCCAGTTTGGTGAAGACACGGCCTTTAGCCAGATGTGCTAGTAAGTCCTTCATCAGCGGGAGTGGGTAGAGATGCTCGACACATACTGCGTTCACTCCGCGATAATCCACACACAGCTGAAGCCCTCCGTCCTTCTCGCGAAACAGGATGGGCGCCACCATTCTGGACCGTGCTGGCTGTATGAACCCCCTCTCAAGTTCTTATCGATATATCGCCGGAGTTCTTGCATTTCCTTTGGTGACATGGCGTACATCCGTGGTTTCGGAAGTCTGACACCAGGTTCCAATTCGATAGCGCAATCCATAGAACGATGGGGTGGCAGTGTGTTGCACTCATGCTCATCGAACACATCCATCAGGTTGGAGTAGTCCCGAGGCACCTGGACTTCCTGGACCAACCCGCCCCCACAGGCCCTCTCCCGCTCCCCCGTGTTGGCTGGACCCATAAAGGTGTGTTCTGGAGGGGGCTGGGGCCTCAACCCCAGTTGGAGATGGCGACAACCCCCCCTCCCACCAAATTGTGGGGCCCCACCGGTCCAACCACGTGAGCCCCAGGATGATCGCCTCTGTCATGGAGGGCACTACTATGAACCGCAGGGTCTCCCAATGGTCACCCATCTCCAACCTGACAGGCTCTGTGACATGGGTGATGGGCGCGCCCCCAGGAGAGACCCGTCCACCTGTTGGAACCGTAGGGGAGTTGCCAGCCGCCTTGTTGTGACCCCCAACCCAACCACCACTGCCTGGCTCATGAGGCATCGAGTACTGCCCAAATCAACCAGGGCTTTGTATGCTCTCTTTTGCCCCATACGGGGACTGACTAATAACACAGGGAACACAAAAGGGCACACCGGAGCACTCACCATTGGGTCCTCCTCCTGTTCTTGCTCCTCAGTGCTCTCGTACTGCACGGGCACCACTGGAGTACTGTGCCTCCCACTCCTAACCCCCTGAGACGTCGCAGCAGGATACCATGGTCGATGGTATCAAAAGCCGCTGAGAGGTCTAAAAGGACTAGGACAGAGGAGCAACCCCTGTCCCGAGCCCTCCAGAGATCATTCACCAGCGCGACCAATGCCATCTCCGTGCTGTACCTGGGCCTGAAGCCCGATTGGTACGGGTCTAGATAATCAGCTTCATGCAAGAACAAAGGGAGCTGTTGCGCCACCACGCTCTCAACAACCTTCGCCAAAAAGCGAAGGTTGGAGACCGGACGAAAGTTGTTTATTATTGCTGGGTCCAAGGCAGGCTTCTTGAGGAGGGGTCTCACCACCGCCTCCTTCAAGGCGGCAGGAAAGCTACCCTCACTCAAAGAGGCAGTAATCACTGCCTGGAGCCAGCCTCGTGTCCCATCCCGGGCCGCATAAGTCAGCCAGGAGGGACACGGGTCCAACAAACACGTGGTGGAGCTCAGCTTCCCCATGATCTTGTCCACTTCTTCAGGAGTCACAGGATTGAACTCCTCCCAGATAACATCGACAAGGCTGCCCGTATCCTCGTTGTCAGACTCTGCCCAGTCGGAGTCCAAACCAGTCCAGATCTGAGCGATTTTGTCCGACAGAAATCGACTAAACTTCTCGGCTCGACCCTGCAAGGGTTCCTCCCTCACCTCCCGATTAAGGAGAGAGTGAGTTACTCTAAACAGGGCAGCCGGGTGATTATCTGCGGACGCGATGAGGGTGGCAAAGTGTTTAGACCTTGCCACCCTCATCGCCGCGAGATAAGTTCTCGTGAACGACCTTAGTCGTAACCGGTCAGATTCGGATCGGCTGGATCTCCAACAGTTCTCTAGGCCCCATCTCCGACGCTTCATCTCCCGGAGCTCCATGGAGAACCATGGAGCCCATTGGGATCTGCGCCGGGTCAAGGGCCGCATGGGTACAACTTGGTCGAGTGCCTCTGTGGCCGCCTTTTCCCAGGCTTCCACTAGGGCATCGACCGAGCTGTGGGCAAAGGAGGCAGGTGGGGGCCCAAGCGCTGCCTGGAACCACTCAGGGTCCATCAGGCGCCTAGGACGGAACCATCTCATAGGCTCAGCAACCCCACGATGGGGAGTGGCAAAACGGAAGACCAACCACAGGAGATGATGATCGGTCCATGACAGGGGTGTAATAATTGGGGAACCCCCACCAAGATCATCTAACCACCGTCCGGATAGAAAAACCAAATCGAGCGTATGACACCCCCCATGAGTTGGGCCCTGAATAACCTGCATCAGGTCCATCGCCGTCATGGAAGCCATGAACTCCCGAGCTAACTCAGATGATCCTCCCAGGGATGGTAGGTTGAAGTCACCCAAAACTATAAGCTTGGGGAACTCAACCACCAACCCTGAAAGGATATCGAGAAGCTCAGGCAGGGCTGCTGCTACACGACTAGGCGAAAAGTACACCAGCAGCAAGCCCAACTGAGCTCTAGGGCCACATCTCAGGAGGAGGGACTCACACCCGACTATCTGGACTATGGTGGCCTCCCGCGGACATAAGGTCTCCCTCACAACTACTGCCACTCCACCGCCCCTACCCTGAGCCCGAGGCTGGTGCAGCACCCGGAAGCCTGATGGGCAAAGATCAACCATGTGGACCCCGCCCTCTGGGCCCAACCAGGTCTCCGTAATGCAAGCCAGGTCCGCATGCTCCTCCTCAATCAGCTCACGAATGAGAGGAGCCTTATTCATTACGGACCTGGGATTAAAATACACGAGCCTGAGCTCAGGTGGCTGCTCATCCTCGCTCCCGGTACCACGGGCCAAAATCAGAGGGTTGGAGCGCATCACCGCTTGGAGACAGCGGGGACGCACTCCCAGATATTGATATGGCCCTCTGTTCATACACCTGCGGCCATTCCCTACCGCCATGGGAATAGGCAATCTCACACCCCACTCTGGGGCCCCGTAGGCCCCCAACCCAACCCCCACCATGGCACGATCAATCCCCGACCTGGTCTGAGAAACGGTTGGTGGAACCCCCCCAGTTTCCAACCGAACCTGTAAACCCACCCCCCTCCCTAACCCCACAAAATATTTCGCTAAAAAACACACCAGGGGCCTCTTGCTAAATTTGCAAAGGAGGCTCCTGTCCCTGCCCAGCCATCTCTTGGGGGTCCCAATAATTGGGCCCGTCATCAAGAGGAACAATGTGAAAGGAAGGCGGGTCGCGCCCAGGAGAGGGGGGCACCCCTGAGCGCAAATAAGTCTGTGCTGGAGTAAGATAAATAAACCATTTGTCCGGGTAAGTCCAGTCAGGCAGTCCGTCAGTCTAAAGATGAAGAACTGGAAGGTCAAGAGAGTCCAGTCCACCAGCTCCCTGCCACTGAGCTGGGTACCATTCAGGTGACTTCCAAAATAGAACAGGCACCTCCCTCTCACAAAGGGCCCGAATCTATCATGGGATGGACAAAATACCAACCCAGTAGGGCATACCTCCCTAGATCTCTTACCTCTAGGGAGGCAGCAGGTGGTATAGGTTGGTATCAATGAAAATACAAACGAGCCGCCCTCTCAGGGAGGCTCGTTCAAGACCTTCTTAATACAATAGGGACCATAGGGAGAGAAGGAAAAGAGCAGCAGTTATCAGGCATAACCTGAAGGTAACCATGGTTAGGTTGGAGAGCACGGTTCATTTCAAGGCGGGAAGAGCAAAGCGAGGAGAGCAGGAGACGCCGGATGGCAGACAGATGGACCCCAATGCAGGCAGCCGAAGACCGGGTGGCAAAAAGCATGTTGTTTGGCCAGCCACACACAGCGCCCAAAGTCAGATGGCCCCACGCCAGCCACAGGTCTCCCGGTCGAGAACAGGCAAAAAGCAGCCTCAAGCAATCCTCCACAGACCTCGCAGAGACCACGAACCGGCAAAACGCCTCCATTCTGCTCGCCGCCGACCACCGACCATTCCACCACTCTATCCCAGTGCCAAGTCAACCTCCATTGCAGAGCATACGGGGGTATCAGAGGCCACTCTAGGCCGCGGCTCTATCGGCTCCGAGGATCCACCACTCAGAGCCCTCCAAGCCGCGGCTCCTCCCAGCTCCACTGGGACCTCCAAGATGAAGACGCCGAAGCTCGGATGGAAAAATGGAGGGCTGAAACTCCAACAGCGTGCCGACCCTTCCTCCCTCTCATTTCAATCGTCCCTCCGAGCCTCGACACAGAGGAAAAGCATCTCCGTGGGCTCGTAGGGTCCCCAGAAGACCGGTAAGGACGCCAGGACTGGAAACACTCCATTGAGCTCAGCCCAGCACGTCCGCCATCTTGGGCATGCGCTCTTACGGTCTTTGCCTTCTCAGTGGGCCGCCGGCCACCAGGAAAGGCTTTGGGCCATCCCCGAACGTCCTGCAACCCCACGTCCAGCTCCACAGCCACGTGGAACCACTCCTGCAGCCAAGCCGGGACACCACGTACCACACAAGCCAAATGAAGGGCACCGTCCAGGCCGGCCCTGAAATGGTGAACAAGAAGGCGCTCTGGCCATGAGCGCAGTTTTCCGGCCACCTTACGGAACTCTCGTACATAATCCACTGCCGATTTGCCTCGCTGCTGTAAAGACAGGATGTCAGCTTCGGCCCGATGCACTCGGGAGATGTCTTCAAAGCGGGCCCGTAACGCTTCCAGAAAGAGGCCAACATCCCCGAGCTCGCGGGCATGGTCGCTGTATAAGTCGACCGCCCAGGCCGCAGCCTCTCCTTGCAGGCAAGCCGTCACCGCCACCACCATTGCCCACTGAGATACATAGGCCTGGGCATACTGGTCCATGTGGCCTATCACCTGGCTTAAGAACATCGCCAAGCGGTCAGGGTGGCCGTCGTATGAAATCGACAGTGGTGGTGGGCCCCATACTACACCAGGTCCCCAAGAGCCCACCTGTGACCCCAAAGCCGGGGGGGGCCCAACCGGCCGTGTTGACGGCTGACCGGGTCTGCCGTCTGTTCCCGACCAAATCCCCGCAGCACCCCGGCCGAGGGCCGCAGGAGCCAGGCCCTCATGGGGCACACCGAGACCGGGCGGACTCTGGAACGGTGGACCAACCAAAGGGGAACGGGACGGCCCAGACCAGCCTGCTGGAGCCCCAGCAAGGGACCACTGGCCTGGTTCCACCCTGGAATCAGCAGCCACCCATGAGGTTGGCTCCTGGCCGCCAACCACCCCGAATCTGTCTCACATACGGCCCCACAAAGTTCAAGTCTAGGGATTCTGTGCTCAGGCTTGGGTGCCAACATGGCTTTGCCAAACAAAAACCCTATCTATTTATTTATTTATTTATTTATTTATTTATTTATTTATTTATTTATTTATTTATTTATTTATTTATTTAGATTTATATACCGCCCTTTCCCGAAGGACTCAGGGCAATTTACAGGGCATTTAAAAGACAGTCAATACAAACGTTAAAACAAATTAAAAGAGATTAAATAGAACCCTGAGAAAATTAAAACCCAGTTAAAATTAAAGTTAAAAATATTCTCAGCCTGGGCCAGAGAGCTCGAAGAGCCAGGTCTTCAGGTCCCGGCGGAATGAACGGAGGTTGGGGGCAGTCCTAAGCTCCGCAGGCAGCTGGTTCCACAGGGCAGGCGCACCCACTGAGAAGGCCCTACCCCTGGGTGTTACCCGCTGGCAGTCTTTAACTGGCGGCACCCTGAGGAGACCCTCCCTGTGGGAGCGCACTGGACGAAGGGAACTTGATGCTGGCAGCAGGTGTTCCCTCAAATATCCCGGACCCTCGCCATTTAGGGCTTTATAGGTCATCACCAGCACCTTGAATCTCACCCGAAGGGCAAATGGAAGCCAATGCAGCTCGCGAAGTAGAGGTGTTACATGGGAGTATCGGGAGACCCCCATCACGACTCGCGCGGCCGCATTCTGCACCAGTTGAAGCCTCCGGGTGGTCCTCAAGGGCAGCCCCATGTAGAGAGCGTTGCAGTAGTCTAAACGGGAGGTCACGAGCGCATGAGTGACTGTGCGTAGGGCATTTCGGTCCAGGTAGGGTCGCAACTGGTGCACCAGGCGAACCTGGGCAAAAGCCCCCCTGGTCACAGCTCCTATATGGTCTTCAAAAGTGAGCTGCGAATCCAGGAGGACGCCCAAGTTGCGAGCCCTATCAACGGGGGGTAACACCTCACCCCCCATCGTTAGAGATGGAATAGTCTGGTTGACCTGAGATGCCGGTATGCACAGCCGCAGTGGGATACCATGGTCGATGGTATCGAAAGCCACTGAGAGGTCTAATAGGACTAAGACAGAGGAACAACCCCTGTCCCGAGCCTGCCAGAGATCATTCACCAGCGCGACCAATGCCATCTCCGTGCTGTGCCCAGGCCTGAAACCCGATTGGTACGGGTCCAGATAATCAGTTTCATCCAGGAACAGAGGAAGCTGATGGGCCACCACACTCTCAACAACCTTCGCCAGAAAGCGGATGTTGGAGACCGGACGAGTCCAAACCGGCCCGGATCTGAGCGATTTTGTCCATCAGATGATGACTAAACTCCTCGGCCCGCCCCTGCAAGGGATCCTCCCTCACCTCCTGGTTAAGAAGGGAGCGAGTCACCCTAAACAAGGCGGCCGGGCGATTATCTGCGAACGCGATAAGGGCAGAGAAGTAATCAGCTTTCGCTGTCCTCATCGCCGCAAGATAAGACCTTATAAAGGTTCTTAACTGCAATCGGTCAGATTCGGATTGGGTGGATCTCCAACAGCTCTCTAGACCCCATCTCCGACGCTTCATCTCCCGGAGCTCCACAGAAAACCATGGAGCCCAACGGGATCTGCGCCGGGTCAGGGGTCGCAAGGGTACAACACAGTCGAGTGCCTCAGTGGCTGCCTTATCCCAGGCATCAACCAAGGCCTCAACTGGGCTGTGGGTGAGGGCGATGGGTATGGACCCAAGCGCCATCTGGAACCGTTCCGGGTCCATTAGGCGCCTGGGGCAGAACCACCTGGTCGGTTCCGCCGCCCAGCAGTGGGGTGTAGCATAACGGAAGACCAGCCGCAGGAGATAATGGTCGGACCATGACAGGGGAACAATGACCGGTGAACCCCCTCCTAGAACATCCAACCACTGTCCGGACAGGAACACCAGGTCGAGAGTGTGACCCCCCGCATGAGTCGGGCCCTGAATTACTTGGGTCAGGCCCATGGCTGTCATGGAAGCCATGAACTCCCGAGCCAACTCAGACGACCCTCCCAGTGAAGGCAGGTTGAAGTCACCCAGTACCATAAGCCTGGGGAACTCCACTGCCAACCCTGAGAGAGTGTCGAGCAGCTCGGGCAGGGCTGTTGCCACACAGCTGGGCGCCAGGTATGTGAGCAACAAGCCCATCTGAACCCGAGGGCCACATCTCAGGAGGAGGGTCTCACTCCCGCCAGTCTGGACAATGGTGGTCTCCCGCGGACATAAAGTCTCCCTGATAACCACCACCACCCCTCCACCCCTGCCCTGAGCCCGCGGCCTGTGTAGCACATGGAAACCTGGGAGACAAAATTCAGTCAGAGGGACCCCTCCCTCCGAGCCCACCCAAGTTTCCGTAATGCACACCAGATCTGCGCATTCCTCCTCGATCAAGTCACGGATGAGGGGAGCCTTGTTGACAACGGATCTTGCGTTAAAATAAACCAGCCTAAGCTCAGGGACCTGATCACCCTCACCCCCGGGCAAGAGGGTGCTAACCGGAGGGTCGGAGTGCGCCACCGCTCGAAGACAGCGGGGGCGCGATCCCAGATGTTGATATGGCCCTCCGTGCAACCACCTGCCACCATTCCCTATCGTCGTGGGGATTTGCAGCCCCACCCCAGCACACACAGAACCAGCAGTCTCCGCCCCCAACCCTATCTCGCCGGAACCCTTCATAGGCCCAGACTGGGTACCAATTAAAAAGTCCCTCCCCACCCTACTGTCTCTCCCCATCCCTAACCCTTTAAAATACCTAGCTAAAAATATATCAGGGGCCTCTTAATGCGTCTCCACCAGAGGCCCCTAGTTAAGCCCAGCCACCTCTCGGGGTCCCAGCAATTGGGCCCATCATCAAGGGAAATGTTAGAAAGGGAGGCTGGTCGTATCCAGGAGGGAGAAACCCCCCTGAGGGCATACAAGTCCGATCTAGAGTATTGTACTCGAGCCATGAGATAGAACTGTCCATATGACCCATTGTTCACAAATGGGGTCAGATGTTATTAAGATGATAAGATGTTAGTTAAGATGTAAAAACATTAAGTCTGGAACATGTCTTCATCCAGCAATCCGCCAATCCGGCTCTGCTCTCACCTGAGCTGGTCCAGACAAGAGCCCATGACTGTCCTCTCACCTAGCCATGAGATCCAGCCTGGGATGGATAAGGGCAGCATTGCTGGGGGAGCAGATATCCCCCTTGCTAGTCTGTCACACCAGCAGGGGATTGATAGCCAGTCCAGGGCCCTCTCACCATGGCCTGTCCTAGACTCCTTCCGGAACATCATAGGGAGGTCACGGGAACAGGAGAAAAAATGTCCCAAATCCTGTTCCAGCCTCCAATCCATCTTGGAAAGTAACAAGCAAAGACCATCCAAACACGCTAAATCCATTCCTAGGGCAGCAGGGAACTCAGTCATAAATGTCAAGTGCTCAGATTCAAGCAGCCAAATCTCCATCGTCCTCTGAGACAAAGAAGGAGACAGAAAAGTCTCCCCCATGGCCTCCACGCTGAAACGGGAATCCGTGGCCATTTTATAAGCGGAAAGGCCAGTAGTAACAGTCAGGAGTAGAGAGATCCACGCGGCTGCAAACGGTGCCCTCCAATTGAGTTCAGGCGCCTGATAATCCATCCAGGGGTCCGCAGCAGGATCCTAGGCTGCCGAAGTCATTTCAGTCTGACGAAGCTCCCCAGCGCCCGAGGCAAGTGGAAGCAAGCGATCAATTCAAGCCAGCACAGCGCCCGACAGCTGATCCAGAGCACCAGCTGATCGGCGGCAGGTTACAGGCCGCCCGGCCGCTGCCGCTACCGCTGCTACTTCTCTGGGGGGGGAAAGGCTCCACACCGCGAAACGGTGCTAGCCTGTTGTTCCTACACCCCCCCTCCGAATATGCCCCTCGGCTGGGCTTTTGTGAGCCTCCCAGTCCCCCATTGTGTCGGCTCACCGCAGAGCTCAGCAAACGCCGCCCGTGGTCGCTGCCATCTTGGGCAAAAAATAAAAAATAATATAAAGTCTTATAAAGTTTATAAAGTCTTTTTTTCTGGTTTATAAAGTCTTGAACCTTGAGGTAGGCAACAGCTGCTATGGCCTCAGTGGATGCGTCTGAGAAAATGTGAATTTTCCTTGTCTGACTTGCTGTAAGGGAGGCTGGAGTGTAGCAGCGTGGTATGTCGATCCCATCTAAGGCATGTAGAGATTGTTTCCAGGACTCCCATTTTGGGAGCTTGTCTCTTGGTAATGGTGTGTCCCAGTCTTTGGTGGACTCTGAAAGCTGTCGTAGTAAGGATTTACCTTGTATGGTGATGGGAGCTACAAAACCAAGTGGATCATATAGGCTATTCACTACTGACAAAACGCCACGTTTGGTGAATGGTTTATCGATGGAGCTGACATGAAAACCAAAGGTGTCGTTAGATAAGTTCCACCGTAGACCCAAACTTCTCTGTTCGGGGGGCGTGTCCACTCCCAAATTAAGGTCTTTAAATCCTTTGGCATAATCACTTGGCTGGAAGGCTTTCATAACTGCAGCACTGTTTGAGGCGAATTTGTGGAGTCTAAGATTAGCTTCAGAAAGCATACTTTGTGTCCTTTGGAGCAGGTCTATGGCTTCTTCATCTGTGGGTAAGGATTTGAGTCCGTCGTCTACATAGAAGTCCCTTTCGACAAAATGTCGAGCATCTGCACCATAGTCTTTCTCACCTTTAAGAGCAGTCCTTCGTAGACCATATGTTGCAACAGCAGGTGAGGGACTGTTTCCAAAGACATGTACTTTCATGCGATATTCGGTTACGTCATTGTCCATGTTGTTATCACTGTGCCACAGAAACCTTAAGAAGTTCCTATGGTCTTCTCTTACTTTAAAGCAATGAAACATTTGCTCAATGTCAGCTGTTATGGCTACGGGTTCTTTTCTGAACCTCATAAGTACACCTACAAGGTTGTTGGTTAAGTTTGGACCAGTGAGAAGGGCGGTGTTCAGGGACACACCTTGATTCTTGGTGCTGGAGTCAAACACTACTCTGATTTGCTTTGGCTTGCGTGGGTGATACACACCAAAGAAAGGCAAATACCAGCACTCATCATGTTCTTGAAGAGGTGGGACTGGCTCAGCATGGTCGTTGTCAAAGATCTTTGCCATAAAGGCAATGAAGTGATCCTTCATTTCGGACCTGTTCTTTAATGTTTGTTGTAGTGATTTGAGTCTAGATAGTGCTTGATTGCGATTGTTTGGGAGTTTGGCTCTGGTAGAACGAAAGGGTAAAGGTGCAACCCAGTTGTTAGACATATCTTTGGAGAATGCAGTGTCCATCACTTTGATGAATTCTCTGTCTTCAACAGACATGGCTATTCTGTTGTCATCACGTGTAGTATGAAACACTGTGCTGCCTAAGTTGTCATCACAGGTGACGGAGGTAAAATCAGATACCTTGATGATGTCAAGAGGTTTCTCCTTCATTTCATAGTGGTGAGGACATTGTCTGAAGTGAGATGCCCATCCATTGTTTAAAATATTGGTTTTAGAGGAGTTGATCTCAGCCGGCGTGTGCATCCTATTTAAGCATACATCTCCCACTATTACCCATCCTAGGTCAAGTCTTTGTGCACGTGGGGCATCAACAGGTCCTACGCACTGCTGGTATATTCTATGAACTCTGATCATGTCCCTTCCCAGCAGGAGTAAGATGTCGGTGTCCATATCCATTGGTGGAATCTCCGTAGCCAGGTGCCTTAAGTGGGGGTGGTGATACACAACTTCTGGGGTGGGAATCTCTGCCCTGTTGTCTGGTATTTGGTCACACTCAACCAATGATGGCAACGGTATGCCCTTAATCACTTTGATATGGGAAATCATGAACCCATCAGGTCTTCTGCCAGAAGTCTCTATCCGACCAGAACAGGTGTTGAGCATGTATGGTGTTGCATGTCCTTCTATGCCAAAGATATCAAAGAATTTGGGTTTGACCAAGGATCTGTTGCTTTGCTCGTCTATTATGGCGTACACCTGGACGGCCTTTTCAGGCTGACCCTTTGGATATATTTTAACTAGAAATATCTTGGCACAGGATTTATGAGTGAAATTGTGTCCACACACTTCAGTGCATGAAGCTGACACATGTGTAACTGGAGCATGACGTTGGTGCTCCCCGCCATGGTTTGCAGCAGGGTTGGATGTAGGTGATTGCTGTCGGTTGCCTGGAAGTGGGGCAGGATGCATAGCTGTAACGTGCTTGTCGCTGTTGCATTCTGTGCACTTGACAGGGGCTTTACAATCTTTAGCGATATGGTTATATGAAGCACAGCACCTGTAGCATATTCCAAGTTTTTGGAGAACCTCTTTCCGCTCATGTGTAGTCTTGGCTCTAAGCTCACGACATTTCCTGAGAGGGTGAGGTTTTTTGTGAATAGGACACTGATGATTGGGATGTTCCTCTCCACCAGCTGCCCCACTCCGTTGAGTAGGGGATGATACAGGAGGTGAGATGTCCGTCTTGTTTGTAAACACAGCTCCACGTGAGTTTCTGTGTTTAGGTGTGGTGCAATCATGCCTTGATGATGATGATTATGCAGTAGGCACACTGGATTGATGTTGGTTGAAACTGTGATCGTTTCTTGTCCAGGTGTGTCTGCCGGTGAACCTTGATGATGATGATGTAGCATGCGCACTGGATCGAGGGTGGTTAAAACTGGGATCAGTGTTCATCCAGGCGTGTGGACTTATGAATTCACAAAAAAGTGAGAACGGGGAAAAGAAACATCATGGCGTCGTTTGTAATCTGTGCCCTGCCGTTTCCAGTCCATCTGCATGCTGTATGGCAGTTTGGACACCAGTGGATTAACACCGTAGGAGGAATCCAGGTGGCATAGACCAACTAGACGTGGGTCTTTTTTTGCCGATTCTATTTCTGTAAGGAGATCACTTAGTTTCTGAAGCTTATAATGGTCATTGTTGCTTATCTTTGGAAAGTTATATAGTCTTTCGTATAAGGCAGCCTCTAACGCTTCTGGGCTTCCGTAGGTTTGGTCAAGTCTTGTCCATGCAGCAGCAAGACCTGTGTCTGGGGAGTCAACGTGTGCTACGCTCAGCCCTTCCACATGATCTGTGGATTCTGGGCCCAGCCACTTTATGAGTAGTTCAAGTTCCTCTCTGGCGTTGAAGTTGAGATCGGCAATAGCAGCTTTAACGGTTGCTTTCCAGAATCTGTATTTCTCTGGACGGTCATTAAACTTTGAGAGGATAGAGTTGAGAAGCTCTCGGCGAAACATATATTTGGCATGATCAGAGCGTTTTGACCCCTCAGTCCGTGATGCCAAAGAAATCTGTGGGATTCTTTGGTTGTGAAGGTTCTCTGGTGAAGCAGGATGAGGTGCACCGGGATGGAAAGATGTTGCAAGAGCATTCAGCTGTGGTGTATGCCCTGCGGTTTGTGCAGGCTGTGGAGTCAACCATTGATCATTATTGGGAATTACATTGTCATTGACAAGAGTTGATGCCGTTTGAAGTGTTGGCGCACCTGTGTTGTGGGGTTGAATAGGTGCAGGTCTCTGCATGCTTGGGGTCTGGGTGCTGTTCGTAGGAAGCACGGTTGACACACCTGTGTCGCTTTGAAGAAGAGATGTAGGCCCTGGCAGGCACGGGACTTCTATGCTATTTGTGGGAAGCACAGTTGACGCACCTGTGTTGCTTTAAAGAAGAGGTGTAGGCCCTGGCAGGCACGGGACTTCTGTGCTGTGTGTGGGAAGCACGGTTGACGCACCTGTGTTGCTTTGAAGAAAAGGTGTAGGCCCTGGCAGTTCTGTGGTCTCTGACTGGTGAGTGGGGAGTGCTGAAGATGAACTTGTGCTGTGGTGTTGAAGGTGTGCAGGCCCTTGCAGTTCTGGGGTGACTGTGATGTTTGTAGGCATAATTTCCCAAGAACAGCCACGTGGTGGCAGCACACTGTGAAATATAAATCAGACCTACAATTTTATAAATTTCTTTCCAAAATTTCTATTTTCTAAAACCTTGAACAGAAACTCCCAGTTCAAATTGTCAAAGGTCTCTGCATCTAAGAAAATCATTGTGACTTGTTTTTCATTATGTTGCTCCAAATATTCTAAAATATCCAACACTGTTTTGACATTGTTTTTAATGGGGTTTTTTAGGTAAAAATCCACATTTATCCTCACAAATAAATTCTTCCAAAATTATGTTCACTATATCAGCTAGAATTGTTATGAATAACTTGTAATAATTGTTCAATAATTATATCAATCCAGGATTTCTTTTTAAAATCAAATAGCAATAGCAATAGCACTTACACTTATATACTGCTTCATAGTGCTTTACAGCCTTCTCTAAGTGGTTTACAGAGTCAGCATATTGTTCCCAACAATCTGGGTCCCCATTTTACCGACCTCGGAAGGATGGAAGGCTGAGTCAACCTTGAGCCTGTGAGAATCAAATTACAAAAATATTGTCCCTCTTCAGATATTACTGATATATTGGGCTTTTTTCAACTCTTTGGTATCTGTCCTCCCAGTAGGATAGAGCTCATTGTATATTGGTAGAGATTGTACAAATTCATTCTCAAAGCATTTATTAAATTGCTTGTTAAGCCCTTCTTTTATCTATTTTCAGTCTACATATGTTTCATTTTCACTGCTTAACATGGTCTAGTCCCGTGATGGCGAACCCAGGGCTTTTTTTCTCATAGAACACTCAGAACGGTGTTCCAGAACCTTTTTTTTTGCACAAAAAAAACCAACCAAAAAAAACAACCCAGCTCCCTTATTGGTTTTCCTAAGCCTATTGCAGGGCTAGCAATCTTGGCTCTTTTTTATGACTCGTGGACTTCAACTCCCAGAAATCCTGAGACAGCCATGCTGAGGGGAAAGGGAGAGGTTTCCAAGCTGAGCCATGCTGGCTCAGGAATTCTGGGAGCTGAAGTCCTTGAGCCATAAAAGAGCCTGCACTAGGCTTCCGGTGGTGGCGCGGCGCCGAAGACAGCCTTCCCGGGCTGCCCGCGGCTCAGCTGTTTGTTTTTTCGCCCGAAACAGCGCCGATCAGCTGTTCGGGCGAAATTGAAGCCCCCTCCTCGGGAGAAGAGGAGGGGGTGAGGCCCCTGGTAGGGGTAGAGTTCTCCGGGGCCGCCTGAGCTTGGAGCTTGGGCGGCTGAAGGATTGAACTCCCCCGAAGCCTGGGTTGCTCCCAGCTGGCCGGCGTCTCTGCTCCGAACTTCTTGGAGCAGAGCCAGGCGTCTGCGAACCATCCCTGCCTGAAGAAAGGACTATGATTTAAAGGAGCAGGCAGAGCGGTACAAGTGGCAAAGGTGAAGAGGATTATTTTACTATACTCTCTAGCTTGTTGGACTTTTTAAACTTTAAGTGAAAGTGCGTCATAATTGAGGACTAAAAGATGGCGGCGAAACCTCCCCCTAAAACTCTTCGGAGCGGTGGATCCTCGCCGGTGCAACAATCATCACTACAGGCGTTGCACCCTTCTGAAGCGCTGACATCGAAGGACTTACGAGATGCTCTGGATAAACTTTTGGAATCAATCAATCAATCAATGAGTGATAAATTTGCACAGATGGAGGAGAAATTGGAGAAATTGGAGGAGAGAATGGAAGAGAGGATGGAACAGAAGTTCAGCGTGATGAAGGTAGACATTTTGTCTTCAGTGCATAAAGTGGCGGAATGTGTGGAAGAATTAGATGAAAAAATGGATGATCTGGCTCAAAGGAATGCTATATTAGAAGTAAAAGCACGGGAGAATGAAAATGCAAGAGACAAAGTGGAAAGGGAGGTAAGCCTAGCCCAATATTACCAGATGCAGTTTGCTGTCAGAATCAGAGGTTTAAAAGAGAACATTAAAGAAGATTTAAAGCAGCTGATTTCTGAGGCTCTTGAAGTGGTATTAAACCAGCCAGCATCTGAAATAAGAGCAGCTATGGATAAAGTGTTTCGGGTGAACTCATGGATTGCCAGACAGAGAAAGTTGCCTAGAGATGTGGTGGTTTATTTTGCAAAAAGAGAGATTAGAGATCAAGTTATACAAGCTGCCTATGATGCTAAAGTGGTGATTGCTGAACAAGAAGTCTTGGTTTTAAAAGAAATTCCTCCAAGGATTTTAAGGGGAAGGAAGGACTATACATTTCTCGTGCATGAGCTTAAGCAAAGAGATATAAGGTTCAGATGGGAGATTCCAGATGGGCTGATGGTGATGCATGAAGGTAAAAGGTATCGGCTGATTACTGTGAAGCAAGCGCGTGATTTCTACAATAATGTCTTAAAAGCAACCCCATTAACACTTCTGGAAGCTGGAAAGGGATCTGGAGAAGGAGAACATCAAGAGGATGAAACAGAGGAAAGTGGTGCTGGAGGAGATCAAGCTACAACTTCTTTGGATGATCCTAGAGAGCAAAGAGTAACGCGTGCTGCTTTAAAACGGGCTTGCAAGTATGTATCCGAATTATCAGCCTAAATGTTGGAGGTGTGGTGATGAAGATGCAACATATTTTCACATATGGTGGACATGCAAGAAGGTTAAGGCTTTTTGGATAAAAGTCTGGTGGAATATGCAGAAGGTTTTTAAACAGAGGATAAAGTTTTGTCCGCAACTTTTTTTGTTGGGAATAATTGCAGACACTACAGTTGTGGACACCAAGCTGATGTTGAACTTAATTACGGCGGCAAGACTTTTGATAGGCCAATATTGGAAGAAAGAGGAACTGCCGACCATAGAAGAGTGGACTTTAAAGGTTTCCGACCTGGCAGAGATGGCGAAGATCTTGGCCTATTTGAAAGATCATTCGCAAGAACGTTATATTATGGAATGGAGAAAATGGATTGAGTTTATCCAGAACAAGTATAGGGTTAAGAAGTTTTATGTAGCATTCGAATAAGTCTTCTTTCGTTTTTTTTTCTTTTTTTTATTCTAGTTTTTTATATATATTTAATATTGTTAAGGTGTGTCTTATCCTATATAAGCTAGAGAGTGATGGATTTTAGAATTTATAGTTGTTAGTATATGGTTGTTTATGATTGCCTTTTTATATATATATACCTTGTATTTAGCTCTGGGAAGTCGGGGGGGGGAAGGGGGGGGTGGAGGGAGGGGGGGAGGGAGGGAGGTTGGGGGGAGGTAGGGGGGGAGCAGGGAGGGGGAAGGGGGGTTTTTTAAAGGAAAACTGTATTTTAAAACTTTTCAATAAAAAAAAAAAGAGCCTGCACTAGAGGAGGACATTAAAAATATTTACAGGATTACTTCTTTAGAAAGTAAACTTTTAGAATCTAAAACAGCTAATTCAGAAAAGCCAACAGGAAAGAACCTCACATTTTTCATCTGCTTCTGTCTTTTGGAAGGTAAAATTAGATAACAAAATAATCTATTATGTTAACATCTCTGCAATGAAATCAAAGGTAACAGGAAAGAAATGAGAAATATTTTTCTCAATGTAATATGTCTAATTTAGCTGATTCTAGAAAAAAAATAGTATCTTTTGTACACTCTTGAAAACTATTTTGAATCTAAACAATTCTTAAGAATGAAATATTCTTAATTTGGACTTTACTTTTACTGTTTGGACTGGTGTGTTTTGAAAAATAGATTATTTAGAATCTAGTTAGGTTGCACTTCAGTCTTTAAATAATTACGTAACCTAGTACCGTAGTTTCCAGCGTATAAGACTACTTTTTAACCCATGAAAATCTTCTCAAAAGTCAGGGGTCGTCTTATACGCTGGGTGCTGAAAATTTAGGGACAGGGCTGGCTGGAAAACCTGGAGCGGATCTCCCATTTAGTCTGAGCAGGGAAAGCGGGACCAATTGGAGAAGAAGCTGCAGTCTGTGATTTTTTACAGGCTGGGGTCTGGGCGTCTTTCCTTCTAAAGTTGAAGAGCAGCTGTAGTATATCCCAACTTGAAAGGCAGGTGGGGAAGGCAGCAGCCAGAGCAGCAGCTTAGCTCTAAGGACACATTTGACTCAGGAACTGGGCGGGCTGGCTGGAAAACCTGGAGCGGATCTCCCATTTGGTCTTTTTTAAAAAAAATCCCATTTATATCCTGCCCTTCTGCGAAGACTCAGGGTGGCTTACAATTTAAAGCACAAATCAATGTGCTTAGCAATAGCCTTCATTCTGTGTATATGCCTGTTTATTAGGGCTTTCACCCCCCCCCCAAGCAGCATTATTACAAAGTCAGCTTATTGCCCCCAACAATCTGGGTCCTCATTTTACCTACCTTGGAAGGATGGAAAGCTAAGTCAACCTTGAGCCTGGTGGGATGCGAACCTGCACTAATTGCAGGCAGCTTGTGTTACTTAAGGCTTTGCGCAGGGAAAGCTTTAGAGTGAATTAGGAAAAGTGAAAAAGTGAATTAGGAAAATAGGGAATGGTTGCTGGAATCAGGGGCTGCCACAAAGAAGAGAGAGTCAAGCTATTCTCCAAAGCACCTGAAAGCAGGACAAGAAGCAATGGATGGAAACTAGTCAAGGAGAGAAGCAACCTAGAACTAAGGAGAAACTTCCTGACAGTTAGAACAATTAACCAGTGGAACAACCTGCCTCCAGAAGTGGTGAATGCTCCAACACTGGAAGTTTTTAAGAAGAGACTGGACAGCCATTTGTCTGAAATGGTATAGGGTTTCCTGCCTTAGCAGGGGGTTGGACTAGATGACCTCCAAGGTCCCCTCCAACAACTACTTCTTCTTCTTCTTCTTCTTCTTCTTCTTCTTCTTCTTCTTCTTCTTCTTCTTCTTCTTCTTCTTCTTCTTCTTCTTCTTCTTCTTCTTCCTCCTCCTCCTCCTCCTCCTCCTTCTTCTTCTTCTTCTTCTTCTTCTTATTATTATTATTATTATAGTTTAATCCACTTGCAGTTTTATGTTTACATGTTTGATGACAAACAGCCTTATGTTTATAAGTGACAGTTTTCCTACTAAGCACCTGCATGTCATAAGCATTTGAATTAAAATTACCATATTAAAATCAAATCTGATGTTTTTTAATTTTTATTTGGTGTGCGTTGGAAGAGGGGTAGTCTTATACGGCGAGTATAGCCCAAACACCTATAATTTAACAGGAAATGTAGGGGGTCGTCTTATACGCCCAGTCGTCTTATACGCCGGAAAATACGGTATATACATAACAATATATGATGTTTTCCCTGGTGAGCTTAACATCAATAACAACATTTATTAAAAAGGCTAAAATAATTTCTGGGGGTATTATCTGTATAGTAAAATTTTGGACAAGCAGTGATCATGTTACATATGTGCATAAGCGTAGTCAGTAGCATATGCCTTTTTAAAAATATCAAACATGCAAAGAAACAAAAATAAGTCCAAAATATCTGTATTACATCCAGAAATGCCAACTTTGCAACCAATATTTCTCATCCATAACTATGGCACCCTAAGGATACCTGCATACATGCAAATGTTTCTCTGGGATCAGTACCTGCATACATGCAAATGTTTCTCTGGGATCAGTCCTTCCAGTAACATATACCTAAAAACAGTTTATTGCATTTGGCAATTGTACTAAAAAAATCTCATTCATTTAATTTGAAATCAAGTGAAAAATTGATTTAAATTATTTTATTAAAACAAATTAATGGCAATTCTTTTATAAAAAGTTGCCTCAAACAAAATGAGTTTGACATGCCTGCTCTAGATAGTTGAATGCTCCAAAATAAATTCTAAACCAGGCCTGTACATGCTGCCTACCAAGCACCCATGGACAGAGCACAGACTTTTTTTTTAAAGTAATAAAATCACCACCACTGTCCTGAAAGTCATGTTGCCTAGTGCCTCCATGGCTTATGATGACCACAAGCTCCAACACTGTAGATGCTCCTCTAGTCACCAAATCATTGATTAGCCCACCAGCATTCCTTTGCAGACCACAAAGATTTTTAATTTATCAGTGTGGGCCTTTCCTTTCTACAAGATAATAATAATAATAATAATAATAATAATAATAATAATAATAATAATAATAATAATAATAATAATAATAAGAAGAAGAAGAAGAAGAAGAAGAAGAAGAAGAAGAAGAAGAAGAAGAAGAAGAAGAAGAAGAAGAAGAAGAAGAAGAAGAAGAAGAAGAAGATGATGGAAGGGACCTTGGAGGTCATCTAGTCCAACCCCCAGCTCAGGCAGAAAACCCTATACCATATTGGAACACTGCTATCATGTCACCCCTCACCCTTCTCTTCATTAAACTAAAAAAGGTAAAGGTAAAGGTTCCCCCGCACGTGTGTGCTAGTCGTTTCTGACTCTAGGGGCTGGTGCTCATCTCTGTTTCAAAGCCGAAGAGCCAGCGCTTGTCCGAGGACGTCTCCGTGGTCATGTGGCCGGCATGACTAGATGCCAAAGGTGCACGGAACGCTGTTACCTTCCCACCATAGTGGTCCCTATTTTTCTACACATACCCAATTCCAGCAACCGTTCCCTATATTTTTTAGCCTCCAGTCCTCCAATCATCTTTGTTGCTCTTCTCTGTACTCTTTCTAGAGTCTCAACATCTTTTTTACATCGTGGTGACCAAAACTGGATGCAGTATTCCAGGTGTGGCCTTACGAAGACATTGTAAAGTGGTATTAGTACTTCATGTGATCTTGATTCTATCCTTCTGTTAATGCAGCCTAGCACTGTGTTGGCTTTTTTGGCAGCTGCAGCACACTGCTGGCTCATATTTAAGTGATTGTCCATTAGGACTCTGAGATCTCTCACACAGCTACTACTGTTGAGCAAGGTACCACCTATACTATACCTGTGCATTTGATTTTTCCTGCCTAAATGTAGAACCTTACTTTTTTCACAATTGAATTTCATTTTGTTCGATAGTGCCCAGTATTCGAGTCTGTCCAGATCCTCCTGTATCTTAAGCCTATCTTCTGGAGTATTGGCTATTCCTGCCAGCTTGGTGTTGTCTGCAAATTTGATGAGTTCCCCATCTATCCCCTCATCCAAATCGTTGATGAAGATGTTGAAGAGCTGCACAGACCTCTTCTAGATTTTCCTCTTGCCTTTCCAAGTTAACTCTTTGGTCTGTCATTGAGCAAGAATTGACTTTGTAGGGAAGCATATTATCATTTGATATATATTTAACATATGTTCTACCTTTATTTACCAATTATATAATATTTGTATGCAATCCACATGCGAGGTTTGGGGAAACTTACAATAGAAAAAATATATTTTTAAAATCATAAGATTAAAACATCGCCTGGCCCGCACCGCCTCCGCTGCCTGCATTGTGCAGCCCCGCCATATAAGAGTGGTGCTCCCACAGCACCAGCCGCGCCAGCTCCGGTCCCAGGGAGGGGAGCCCGCCGCCAACTCCCATTGCACCTGTGACTGCAGCAGCACCCCCCACCCCCCCACCTCCTGCACCCGCCAAGATGAGAGTTCCGGCACCTTTTTTTTAGAAAAAAAGCACTAGGCGAACCTATGGCATGCAGGTGGCACGCAGAGCCCTCTCTGTGGGCACGCATGCTGTCACCCCAGCCCTAAGCCTTCAGCTGAGTTTTATAAAACCTTTTTGCTTTAGGCCTCTGCCGCTGTGTGCAAAAAAAAGGTTCAATCAAACAATAAATTTCAACTTCTTGCGGGGAAAAAAAAGATCTCACAAAGTTGGAATTGATAGATTGAACTTTTTAGTCCCACCCAGTCTGCTCTTACCACTGCAGCCATGCCCACCCAATGGGCCACACCCACCCAATGGGCCACACCCACCCGGCACCTGATGATACATAAGTGGGTTTTGGGTTGCAGTTTGGGCACTCTAAAAGGTTCGCCATCACTGGTCTTGTCATAGGATGTGTCTACCAAAAAAAAAAACCACCCCCAAAACCCCAACAGAATATCTACTACATGACTAGAATAGCAGCATCTAGTCATGAAAAATAATAGTTTCTCCTTAGGAAAAGTCATCTTGAGAATTGTGCTCCATTTCTAGACTCTTTAGTTTAAGAAGGAAGCAGAAAATATAAATAGATTAAGAGGAAGGCAACAAAATAACCGGTCCATGAGAAGGAAGGTTGAAGGACGAAGGGAAGACATTACACTTGAATGACTGTCACATAAGAAAGGCCAAGGTTTAATAACCACAGCTCTTGAGGACAGAATCCTGACAAAAGAGGGTTTGTGATAGGAAATGAACTTCTGGCTGAACATTAGGAGAAGCTTAACTGTAAAAGCAATTCAACAATGGAACTAATTATCAAAGTGGATACACTGTACATTTTCCTACTTCCAGAGAGATCTTACTAAGGGAAGATGAATTGAGCAGCTCTCAGTTTCTATTCCACCATTACTTATTATTTTGCAGGTAACTATTTTTTACCTTTTCTCTTCCTACTTAAAACTGTTGGAAGTAAAATCTGGGCTGTGTTTTATTCCAGGCCGGGAGAGAGATGTAAGAAAAAATGAATTGGAGGCAGGCTGCAATTTTGGAAAGAAGGTCTCCATTCATTTGGTAGCCAGAAACAACAGTAAGAGTAGCATATTTCTGGGGTGGCTGACAAATTGGGGTTGAGAGTATATGAGTTTTTATACAATTTTAGGGTGATTGAGATGTCTGTTCCTGTGCAATATGTCCTTTAATAGTTTAATGGCTATTGCCAGATTCCTATGGGGTCATGTAGGGGTCATGACTGGCTCCACAGGCAAAAAGGGAAATGCAAATCCTAGGTGTTTTGTTTGAACTAATCTTGTCAGTTTAGGCTCCTTGCCTATTGTGCTGCTTATTCGGAGCTGCTGGCTGCCCTTTGTTTATAAATAGACTGGTCCAGCTTTATCAAAGCATACAAAATGCCCATTTATAATCCCTAGTAGCCTCTTCAGGCTCCTGCTTGGGGTGGCTTTCCTATAGCACAAAGACTGGCGCTGCTTTCTGCCTTTGTTAAGGAGATTTTTTCTTCTCTACTCCTTTAGAGGAAATATTCTATTCTGTCTCTTTTAATATTCTGTAGAATATTTTATTCTAGTGAGGGGGCCCTTCACACAATTTCCCCCTTTTGGGCTATGTATATTTACATATATTGCCCAACCTACACCTTGTCAGAACAGTCTCTGTATTTCTTGTCTATCTGGCACATCATGAGGGATATTTGGTTGGCTTCCTTACTTGGGTGTCTATTGAGATGGGAGGTTATTTTGCAGGCTATTGGGGCAAGGGAAAATACACCTGTGAAGACAGCAAAGAAGGATTCCCATGATGGTTATGGCAGTGGTTTTACAAAGGAGAGCTTTCACCCAGTGAAAGTCTGGCAGCCAGGACAATAGTCCTATTAAGTCAAAAGGAAATTTTATAGTACCCAATATTTTGTGCCAATTTTCTTAGACATTTGATGTCATTTTTTATGAGCTGTGAGCTTCCAGTCAGGTTGAAGCAACACATGCCCCAAAATTTTTCACAGCCATGATTATGTTTTAAGAGTAAATAATCAATGGCTGCCCTATTTTTGAGAGTTGCTTCCTGAACATACCTTGGCTATCGGTTTAGTTTGTCCAGGGCTTGGGATGTCGACTTGAGGTTTTTAGCCAATGTGCAAGCCAGGCTATTAATATTTGTGAAATTAGGCACAGTGAGCTCTGGGACTCCCACTAATGAGACTGCCAGTACAACAAATTCTGCCTTCCTGGGCAGCACTGTTTGTGAGTCACAATCAAGTATTGGGAATAGGAGCTATCTTTTCTGCCACCTTTTCAGTGAGGGAATAAGAATTGTTACTTGTCTGGGGGTGCAAGTTCCTACCTGTGGAATTGGTAAGGAGGTATGAATAGACCTTAGTGCCTAGGGTGCAGTTTTATGTAGAGGTAGGTGAAGGTTTTGAATGATGCGTGGGTGTGCAGCTATTGCTACAAGAAAGGTAGAAAAAAATATCTTTGACAGATTTCCCTCCCACCAGACAAAGGTCCGAAGTGTTCAGGACTTGTTGTGCCAACTATTCCCAAATGTTACCTTCCATGAATTCATTTCTCTGGTTAATGACAGAATAAATGAGGGGAAAGAACTTACAATGAGTTTCCGCCCTCCACCCATAGTTTTCCCATTTGTCTTCTGAAGCTTTGAAGAGTCTTCAAATCCACAGAAGACAGGAGGTTGGTCTAGTTGTCTTATCGGTAGTTGATGAAGCACTGAAGACACTGCTCCAAAACTGAGTTTGTTTGTCCGATGCCCCTATTCATTTGCAGTTGGTGACTAGAACTGAGCCCTTGGTCAGTACCTAACAAGTCCAGAAAGAGTCTCCAAAATTTTGATGTTAATTGGACCCCCCTGCCAGAGATAATTCATTGTGGTGCCCCATGCAGGTGGTAGATGTGATGTAAGAACATCTTTGCTAACCCCTTCACAGTGGGTATCTTCTATTCAATGCCTAGGAGGTTTTAGCTCTATGTTCTGTCCCAGCCTACGTGAGTCCTTGTTATGCTCACAAGGAGAAACCCCTCTTCCAAGAAACAGGCAGGAACCACAAGAAAAAAACCAACCCCTTTTATTCTCACAGGCCTGAGTAAATGTCCCAAGGAAAACAAACACAGTCCACAGAAATGTGATCCTCAACACGAACGGTTGCCTTTGGTAACTAGCACTTCCCACACTTTCCCTTTTATAATTTAGCCAAGGCGTGGCTTCCTAATGCCTTATCCTTTGCCTTTGCAGCCACTCCATTGCATTGTCTCTGTCCTACTCGCTTCTCTTGCCTGCACTTTTGTGCATCCTGGATTTGTCCCAACTGTTCTTCATCACTGTCCAGCTCAGGGTCCCAGCACAGCTGTATCTCAGCCTGAGCACGAGTAGAGGGGCCAGGCTCCTCGTCCGACTGTAAGTCTTGGAGTCTTCAGAGCCTTCCTCTGACTCTAACATCACTCCCTCCTGCTCATCTGATTCCTCAAACTCAGCTGCCGGATGCACTGGCTGGCGAGGAATCACAACACTCTATGGGCATGGTGATAGGTGTGATCAGGCCACTTATCAAGGGATTGTCATCTGAATTGTTATCAATAAACCCCTGGTCTTCCTCTTGTGGGGTCAGTTCCCTCCTCTCATTTAGGTGAGGGGGTGAACTCTACAACCTCCATGCTCCTCAGGGCCATTTCCTTTGTGTGGGGTTGTGGTTGTTCAGCTCCTCCTCCAGTGCCTGGTTTCCCTTCTTAACAGGATGGTTAGCTCAGCAATCTATGGCTCTGTAAGCCCTCTTTCTACAGTTAAAGCAAGTGGTGGATTCCATCAGTTGGGCTTCAGCTTTGACTACCTCTCTCTTCCTTTTGGGAGGTGGCCTCTTCCGGGCTTTGCCAATGCGGTACTTGTCTTGGGTTTGGTCAATTTCTGCTTCTTCAGCTAGCATGCCCTAATCATGGAGATGAGCAGTCGGGGCTCCTCTCGTGATGACTCTTGAAACAAGCATTATTTCAAAAGGAACTTTTACTGAAAGTAATTGCAGAGAGCTCAGGTGGAATCTGAGGTTCCTGCACAAAACCTTAAGCTAATTTCCCATTGTTCAAACCCCACCTCAGTACCCCAGACCATCAGGAGGCAGTGCGTTGCCGCCAAGGTGTTATGAGAACTCCAAGATGAGAAGATGATAACAAGTCATCCTCTTGGCACTGCAACCTTGGTAACAAGCTGAAACTGGCCAGGAGTTCATCCAGTTGGCCCTGATGGCCCATTCCCTTTCCCTAATTCCCACACAGACACTTTCGCTTTCCCATCAAAGCGAAAGCATGCAAGCCCACCCACCCCATCCCTGAGAATGGCAGTGTTCCGACAGGGACCTGACAATAGGCCAGTGATGGGATTCAACCAGTTCACACTGGTTCAGCACAACTGATACCTAATTTTTGTTGAGTTCGGCAAATCGGTTATGATAAATCTGAGTCTCCACTCCTGGCCTTCCTGTCTCTGTTTTTTCCAAGTTTTTTTCAATCCAGTGCTGAGTTCTCTCTCAGCTCCTCCCTTTAGCTGTTTGAGTCTTGCTGCTCACGCTCCTTAGGGTGATGGAGGAGGTTCTCCAAAGTACCGACTGAAGCTGATGCCATGTTCCTTGCCCAAGGGAGATCTCCTCCATCACCCTTCAAGCGGAGGCAGGGGAGGGGAAGGCAGGAAATCTGGATGCGCTGCACAGTGGCAGCAAGCAGAGGCAGGCAGATGAAGCCTTCCCCCCTGCCTCTTCTTGCTGTCACCATGAAGCATGTCTGGATCACCTACCTTCTCCCCACTCTGCCTCCGCTTGCAGGATGATGGCAGTCTTCCTTGGGCATGGAACAGGGCATCAGCTTCAATTGGTGCTTGCAGGGTGACAGAGGAGGTCTCCCATGGGCTTCTCCCACTTTCTCCTTCCTCCTCCTCCTTTGAACAGCCATTCGCTCCCATTGCTGCTTTTTTAGTCCTGGATCTTGGTTTGTCCGGAGCCTGTGCAGAGGGTCTTTGGAAACGAAGCCCTGCAGCGATCGGGAGGGGTGGGGTGGGAACCATTCCCTTTGTTTTTGGACCAGCTCCGAAATGGGCTGGAAGGAGCAGCCCAAGGACTCCAATCTGACTTTGCAGTAAGCAAGGCTATTGGAGGCACATGAATGCATGCTAGTCTGGTGTCTCAAAAAAACAGTTTTTTTCCCTCTGTGCTAGATTTTCGCTGCCATACTGTTTAACTTTCTTTAAAGTTTATTTGATGCTGAATGCGGCTCTTTCTGCACAGGCTCTGGACAAACCTCTTGGACTGAAAAAGCAGCAACGGGAGCAACGGGCTGTTCAAAGGAGTAGGAAGCAGAAAGTGGGAGAAGTCACTACCAAACAGGCAAGGTGCAACAGATGTTGGGGCATGATAGGCCTGGCTGCGGGGGCCCTTCGGCATGGTAAGTTTTTGTGGGGTGCATGGGGCAGCAGCCCCCCTTCCCCACCTGCCTCATAGCAGCAACCCCCTCACCTACCCCCCTGTAGAGAACCGGCTGTTAAATTATTTGAATCCCACCACTGCAATAGGCCTATAGAATATTTTATTCTGGGGAGGGGACCCTTCCCACAAAACAAAGCTAGATTCTATTTATTTCTTGTGAGATTAATTTATCTCCCTGTAGACAAGAGAGGGATATATACCTCAAGGCTACATGGTTTGAGCATTGAGACCAACAAAGTTTTGTCCCACAAGTTCAGCAAAGCCACTAATCATTGATTAAAGATGCTCTAGTTCTGCATTGACTGGTTCTATGAAGCCCTACAGCACCTTATAGAACTAACACCAGACTTCCGGTGGCGACGCGGCGCCGAAGACAGCCGCCTCCGGGCTGTCCGCTCCGCAGCTGTGTTTTTCCATCGTAAACAGCGCCGATCAGCTGTTTAGATGGATTTGAAGCCCCCTCCTCGGGAGAAGAGGAGGGGGTGAGGCCCCAGGTAGGGGTTGAGCTCTCCGGGGCCGCCTGAACTGAGAGTTTGGGCGGCTGAAGGATTGAGCCCCCCCCGAAGCCTGGGTTGCTCCGAGCTGCGCAGTGTCTCTGCTCCGTGATTTTTGGAGCAGAGCCAGGCGTTAGCAACCACCCCTGCCAGAAGGAATACTTTTGAGTATAAAGATGCAGGCAGAGCGGTACAGGAGGTCAAGGTGATGTGGACTTTTATTTTTACTCTCTAGCTCAACGGATTTTATAGCTTTAAAGTGAAAGTGCGCAATAAGTGAAAGTGACGAAAGATGGCGGCCAAAACTTCTAAAGCTCTTCGGAATGCGGGGTTTTCCCCGGTGCAACAGACCTCGTTGCAAGCTTTGCTTCCTCCTGTACCTCCTCCGGCGTTGACGCCTAAGGATTTACAAGATGCCCTTGAAAAGCATTCACAATTAATATCTGATATGATGGATGAAAAGTTGAAAAAGCTGGAGGAGAAGTTGGAGAAGAAGATGG